>NW_028263376.1:27970766-28570766 GCF_051168715.1 Poecilia mexicana
ACTCTGTCTTTGAAGCACTGGCCAGGAAAAAAGTTGCCATGTTTTTTTTTTTTTGTTTTTCCTTCTTCAGTTCTGACAGATTCATTGAGGAGTCAGCTGATGGGACGGTGAGCAGTGTATGAAAACGCTGAAGAACTAAAGGTTTTAATCTGGATCTGAGAACAAAAACAGGACAGCAGTAAGTAGAAATCTTTCCTTAGTCAGAGGTGATTTTTTTTTATTTTTATGGCTGACACTGATTTGTATTGTGTCATGTTGGTGTTTTTATACTATCACCTAGGCAGAAACGATGCCATTTATAGATATTTAATAATTTTTATCTTCTGTAAATGTTGTTCATTTCATGTTCCGGCCAAAATAATAAAATGAATCCATATTTGTTTCTTGGTGGACCTGAGTCAGCACAGTGTATGTTTATGTTTTCACGGGGAAAATATAGTGTTGTAACTGTAAATATTGTTGTGTTGTGCACATTTTGACTATTAATTAGATTATATGCTACATGTACGTTAAAACAAAGTCATACACTCATCATCGGCATTAAATAAGCTCAACACTGTCTTATTTAAAATAGAATAGAACAGAAACAGAAACATGTATTTATCTGAAACCAAAGGAAATAGAAATTTGTCTTCAACAGGACTATATAAACACAAATATAAAACATTCAAAAAAGACAAATACACAAGATGAAAATCAATGACAGGTTATAAAAATCCTTTTGCTGTTGAGGGATTTCTTAATATGACGTTTGTACATAAATTAGAAATGACACACATTAAAAAAAAAATGAAATGGGTTATTGAAATTATGAATGTTATGCCAGAACAGCAGTTGACCTTGTTTTGACTGTAAGTCAGGAAAAAAAAAATGTTTTGTTGATCATTTGTTATTTGTGGTTAAAATTTTTTATACATAATTACAAATAATATCAAACATATTATTAAGTATTTATATATAACTACATGTATATAATTGTAGTAGTGTTTGTTAAGTGTAGCATAACTAGAATTTACAAACAATCCTCGACATTAAATCTGTCAAAATGTTTCCTGTTTTGAGTCAATCAAGGTGACCATAGCTATTTTATTTTGCTAAATGCCAGAATAATTAGGTTTTTTATTTTTTTTTTTTGGTCTTTTTTTCAAAGTTTGCTCCTTAGTATTTGGTGGAATGACCTTTCAAACTGTGCGACTTGGGTCAAGTGTTCTCCTTCTAGAAACCTTTCTCATCCATTTGCCCTAATTGTGACTCATTGTGACAGAACAAACATGGCTGAGTCAGAACCGTTGGCCATTTGGCTCACAAACACACCTTTAACGCCCCACCCAAAAAATGTTGCTCCGGACACTCACAACACGCTGACACTGTTGTCCTCAAGCCACTTCAGATCTACTCTTACATTATGATTTGGGTCGTTGTGAATTGTGCTCAAACCGTTTGAAATGTTGATTTAATATTTTCATGTGTTGTTCTTTCCTTGTAATGTCATGTATTTTTGTCCCTCCTGCAAACACTGAACAATGCCCACATCATGATGCTGCCACCCCACAGCTAGGATGGTGTTCTCAAGTTTCCCCTCGTTTTTAGCTTAAACTAAAATTAAATGTGTTTGTCTGCTTCGCGTTTTTATTGTCTTCTTCCTCCCTGAGTGTTTTTTTTTTTCATTTCAGCTTTAGTTCCACTTACAATAATGACGCGCCATAACAAACTTCCACCAGTGTCTTCACGTCGTCTTTTGTTTTTGTTCGAGAGTTGATACTCGCATTTCACACCAAGGCACATTCGTCACTGGGACACAGCAGCCGTCTCCTAGCTGAACTCTTTGATAGCTGGACACTCTCACGGTGTTTACAGTTTTGTGTAATTACTTGAGCAGACGAATGTGGCACCTGCAGGCATCTGGAAATTGTCCCCAAGGAAGAACCAGACGTGTGGAGGTCCTCCGTTTTCTCCCTGTTAACGCTGGCTGATTTCTATTGACTTTTCCATGATGTCACATATGGAAACGTTGCGTGTTTGACGTGTTGCCTTAAATATATATCGACAAAAACACTTTCATTCATTTTCATATCAAAAATATACTCTTAGAGTCAATATTTCCATCTGATGCTGGAATATCTCAGTAAGAAAATAAAAAAACAAAAAACTTTTTTCAAGCTTCTATCACAACAACATGAAATGACATTTTTTATTTATTTTGACATCAATTTAAACAAATACAACACAGCACTGTCAAACAGTATTTCATGTCTTGCTGACTGTCCTCGATCTGAAGTATTTTGCCCCAGTTCTTCCCAGAGAACTTGTTTGTCTAAGTTTTTCCATGGATTAGCGAGAAGGTCTGGGGGGATAGGGATGAGAGAGAGAGGGGGAGAGGGGGGACTGTCAGGTTGTTAATGTGAGCCGCTGTAGCATGTAATATTAATGGACTGTAATGATGACGCCTCTTAACACTTTGCCTTATACCCAAACAGAGGGAGAGAGAAACCAAGGACACACATGAGGCAACCTACAATGCACTGACAGCGAGGTACGTGACTGAGGCATGCTGCTCACCTTGCGCTTGCCTGCCTGTGCAGCCTATGTGTGCGGTTTATCTGAAGCTTTTATTTTTTTTTTCAAAAAAATATTAATGTCCTGCCCATATTGTTAAAGGAGAAAATGATGGCTCTGAAAATGGCCAGAGAAGATTTATCCCAAGCAGGAGATTGTTGGGCGTTTGGTTTCTCAAAGATTAATGATTTCGTGCCCGACTTCAGAGGGAGATTCACCAAAACAGAGGGGGTCATTTATACAGCAATATTTTCTTTGCCAGCAAAAGTGATAATCGCAGAGTTTTCACAGTGAAACATGTCTTTATGTCAGAATGGTGTCTAAATTAAGCTCTAAAGTAAATCTGTCTGGCTTATCAGTGGAATCAAGAAACCGCAGGAAGTGAAAACAGGAAGCTGACTTTTCCCCGAAAAGAGCAATTTTTTTTTTTCTAACGATGTGCACAAAATCAGCCGCTTGATTGTGGCCCCCGCCAGGAATAATCGCAATCAACACTGTTATTGTCACAGTCTGTTCGCCCCGGTTTCTAAAAGGGAATCATTCCATCATGTGGTGCAGGTCTGACCATATCAGCTGCCAACCTCCAGGCTTATTTTAGTTGAAGTGGTAACACTGCAGCTTTCTTCTCAGTCTGCAGGGGCGATGCTCTGAATTTTACATAGCCTGCATGACGTCCGGTTTTGTGTAAGGCACAGGTTTGATGTTGGTGCACTAGTTAATGATACATAACAAGGAAAACAGCCCATGGTCTCATGAGCAGACATTATCAGTAATGATAAGAGGACTTGGACCCTCTTCTGCATCAGACCTCCCCATTGGCTGAAGGAGGGAAACGCACTCCCTGCCTTTTTTTTTTTTTTTGTGAATGCAAGACGCAGCTAACCTCATTTGAGAGGAGGTCAGTCAGTGACCCTAATAAATAAGCCCAACGAGGTTTGGCTTCACATCATTAAAATTTCAAGAGCACAGATCTCCATTTTTCTAACTTTTCTCAATAATGCTGGGGCTTGAAGCCCATCATAGTTGTATTTATTTTATATTAGAAGAAGAGAAATGTGTAAAAATGCATGAATGAAAGAAAAAAAAGCACGAGACAGCGTCAGGAACAGCTGAAAGTTTCCAAAGGGTGATGATGTTATATTATTGAGTGTCAATGGATAACTCAGTGCCTTCCTTTTCTCATCTGAGAAACCTCATGTGTCCCTTAATCGATTATCAGCTTAAATGGTTTGCTTATAGTGCTGGAGT
Source organism: Poecilia mexicana (assembly GCF_051168715.1). Lineage (NCBI taxonomy): Eukaryota > Metazoa > Chordata > Actinopteri > Cyprinodontiformes > Poeciliidae > Poecilia > Poecilia mexicana. Next base: position 27,974,571 of record NW_028263376.1, read on the forward strand.
CTCAGCGTTGTTAAATTACTTTACTTATTTATTTTTTTTTTTTGGGACACTGAAAAATTTCAGATCATCAAAGTAATGTTGATAACATAGAATGGAAATCAGAATAAATACCATAAGCAGTTTTAAAATAGTGCTTTCAATAACTACAGGAAAAGTGTTGTTAAAACCAACCTGCTGCGGATTTTAAAAAGTTAATGTCGCCCTAATATTAATTGCTGAGTTTTGCTACGCTTTGCAGCAATTCCTGCCAGTCAGCATTTGCGATAACTGATTAGCAGAAATTTTGTCTGTTGCTTGCAAAATTGTTTCTGCACAGCCACATTGGAGGTTTTTCTAGGCTGCTTTTATTTTGTTTGTTTAGTTCGAGGCAAACTTACAGATGCGTTTTGGGTAATTGTCTGCTTTTGTCTGATATGCTGCGTAAGTTTTCCACCCAATGTAAGTGTCCCACTATTTTGTAAGAACTTTTGTAAGAAATCCGTGCCGCCTCCTGGATGTGCTGGCGATGTCCTCTTAGACTGATTTTGATAAACTGGACACTTCTGGGAAGCTTCCCTGATGTTTTCTCAGTGTGTGGATGATAATGGCTCTGTGGTTCACTGCAACCTAAATGCCTTAGAAATGGCTCTAACTCTTTCCAGGCTGATAGATGCCAATGTCTTTGTTTCTCATCTTTTCCTAAATTTCTTTAGATTGACTCAGAATGCATCATTTACTTTTAGCCTCCTCCACATTTTTAGTGCTGTCCCGATTCTTCAGGTCTGGTAGTAACCAGGCCTGGGTTTGGTGAGCAAAATTAAACCAAAATAAAGACACCAAACACAAAGTGGGCAACCACCTTACCACATATCCCCAGATGGGTTTGATCGTCCATATGCTCTAGGTCAGTGTTTCTCAACCCTGGTCCTCACCGCCCCCCCTGTCCTGCATGTTTTAGGTATTTCCCTTCTGCTACACACCTGAATTGTATCTCTGGGTGATTAACAGGCTTCTGCAGCACTTGATGGTCATGCAATCATTTGAATCGGCTGTTCTGGAATAGAGGCACATCTAAAACATGCAGAGCAGGGGGGCAGTGAGGACCAGGGTTGAGAAACACTGATCTAGGTCATAAATATCCTCAAATGGCTGAACGTGTTGATTAGATGCATTGATAAAACTACATGTTAACAAACAAAATATTAACAATCGGCTATCTCCACTGATCATTAATATTGATATTAAATGTTCAGTTAAATATTGAAGCTTTGCTCACACTTCTGCATTTTGACACTTTACAAATAAAAGCAGATTTGATTTTATTGATTAAAAACATTTAAGCACATAAATGCTACATTGAACCTTCTATTCATGGCCCTCTAGATTTTCAAGGGGCCACATAAATGACATTTGACCTCCGATAATATTCAACAATATTTGACCTTTTGGATGGTTTTGGACTCAAAGTTTTTAGTCAACCCATGCTAACAGAGAGGTAGTCGGTAATACGAAGCCTTGAATTTACCCTCCACAAATTGAAATGCATTAAGCGCATTTATAGCATCAAGATGTCATTGAGAATCATTCGGAAGGTGAATTTACACTGGATGTGAGCGCGATAGCGAGGTTCTGATGAAATATGGGGTTTCAAAGATGAAATTGTGGTCACAGCCACTTTATCATGCAGATGAAATGTCAGCCGTCCAAACCGGCGGCACCACATGACTCATCCAAGCCTTTACACTGTAAGAACCTATTGATCTGTATGTGAAGTGCCATGCTGTATGAAGGACAGCTGCATATGATACTCCCAGTAACAAGCTTATATCAAATGTTTAGTGCCTGTCAGCTCGGATTTATTTTAAGCGTGCCTTTTCCTGCTGCCACACCCCATAAATTAGGAGTTATTTGTTGCTAAATAACAATTAGACGTACTGGAGGCACTTTGACAGATGGAGAAGCGAAGAAGTGATGAAAACGAGAGGCGAGAACAAAAACAGACGAAGAGAAGATTAGAGGAGGGAATCTGCAGCATGTTGTTATGGTTCACGCAGGGCTGCTAATGAGGACTGAGAGGTTCCCATCGATCAGATCGGCTTGGACCTTGTCAACGGAAACTAATCAAGGGACTGACAAGTGCAATCAAGACGAGCAAGGCTGCAGGGGAAGGTGATTGATTTCTAATTATGTTTGGATTACAACACCTAATGTGTGAAAACTTGTTTCTCGCCAATTGGCACAAAAAACATCTTGGTTTCCTTAAAAATACTTATTTGGTTAAAGATGGTTAATATAAATATTCTATAGACATCACTGTAGTCTCAGTTTTATAATATAAACTTGGCTTTAATGATTTTGTTGTTGTTGTTGTTGAATTCTTCAATACTTTTATCATCTGGCCACACAGACAGACAACCTTTCAAGACAATTAAAAGTCTCTTTATAATACTAAAAATATTTTCCTAACCTTTTAACTCTATTCAATTACGAGAAAACAGATTCGGCATGTACAAGCGATCGTTTTGTTTTCTGACATAATGGAATATTTATGCAAGTCTTTTCTGATCAGACAGGGAGAGGGATTCATCATGTCGTTTTCCTCGAGCTTTGTAAGAGTTTGACAAGTTTATTATTGCCATTCTGGGAGAACAATGTGTTTTGAATATTCTTGATTTCAGCTTTTCAGCCTTTTTAAGGGGGCTCTTTTTTTTCTGTGTATTTTTTTATTTTTTTTTGTTCAGTTTGTAACAGACTTGGATACATGAATAGCCAGGTTAACGCCTCATCATTTTTTCTGACAAAATGCAAAGTTGGCATTTTTAATGGACTTTTAATGCAACTTTAAAAGCAACTTTGCATTAAAGGTGTCATTATTTACTGAATAACACTTCATGACAACTGTCAGACATTCATAAGGACTTGTTCATGTTCATGACAGATGTTATGTCATGTTTATGACAGTGTTATGTCTGTCTTATGCACACCCCTTCAAATAAAGTGTTACCTGATTTTTTTTTAATGCCATTCTCAGTTACCGATGCAGCACAGATCATCTTAAAACTGACATTATATCTTATTTGGAAGGCCCAACAGCTAAGTGTTCCAGTAGCGGCCCTGTCATTGGACGCGGAAAAGGCGTTTGACAGGGTTAGCTGGAATTATCTGTAATACACACTTACAAAATTTGGATTTAGACAATCTTTTCTAGAAATAATAAAAATGATATACTCGGATTCAAAAGCAACGGTAACAACCAACGGATTGAGATCAACTCAATTCTTAATTGAACGCGGGACCAAACAGGGAGACCCCTTGTCACCCCTGCTCTTTATTATAGCTCTCGAACCGTTAGCCCAAGCCATTAGACAAAATGAAACAATAAAAGGTATAACAATGGGTGGACTAGACAACAAAATGTTGATTTTTGCAGACGATGTACTGCTTCTACTGTCGAACCCTGAAGAATCTCTACCTCCTTTACTTGATTTGATCAATAATTACTCTGAATTATCCGGATGCAAGATCAACTGGTCTAAATGTGAAGTAATGCCTCTATCAAAGTTTTGTTATAAAAGCCACATACAAAAGTGGAATTTTCAGTGGGTACCAAAAAAACTTAAGTACCTCGGCATACTGCTGAACCCAGGCCTAGAAAATATTATTCTAGATAACTTTGAACCGGTCATAAATAAGATAAACTTGCTTTTAAAAGGGTGGGACAAACTGCAAATATCGTTGTGGGGTAGAGTCCAGGCCATTAAAATGATCATTACACCAAAATTAAATTACCTTTTTGCTTTACTCCCGCTCAAAATACAGTATTCTATATTTAAGACCTTGGACAAAATGATAAACAACTTTATTTGGGAGGGGAAAAAGCCTAAAATGTCTGCCATAAAACTCCAATCTAAAATTGAACATGGAGGATTACGACTACCTAATATGCAACTTTATCAGGAAGCTTTTTTAAGTGCACAAATAACATCACTTATGTTAAAGAACCATGAGAGTCCTATCTGGGTAAACTTGGAAGGTGAAATAACTGCTCCATTCAAACCTTTTGATTATCTATCACAGCATTCAAAAGATGGAGTTAAATCCAATCCAATTATGATCCACACTAAAAACGTTTGGCAGCATTTACATAAAAAAGTAAATGCTTGTCCCTTCATTCAAGGAAATGCCTCAGTGTGGAATAACCCCAAAATAAAAATAGAGGGCAAAACGATCTTTTGGAGGAGCTGGCATACAAAAGGGATTGATAGTATCAACTGCTTCTTCCAAAATGGTGACTTACTGTCATTTCAACAACTTCAAGAATTATACAATCTACACCATAAAGATTTTTGGAAATTCCTACAAATAAGGGACTGCCTCACAAAATTAAAGAAACTGGAGGGAAATATACCCATGGAATCACCAATATACAATATGTTAAATAAACTGAAAAACTTCCCAAGACGAGTAAGTCACATTTATAACTTTCTGATTGAGAAAAATTGCAACATTAATACAGGACTTAAGAAAGTATGGGAATCAGAACTAAACAAAAAGTTCACAGAGGAGCAGTGGGGTACAATTGTCAAACAAATGTTGAAACCCATGAGAGATGCGCGCTCCAAATTGATACAGTTCAAAATTCTGAATCGTTTGTATTGGACACCAGTCAAACTATTTAGAGCTAAGATAAGTAACTCTGATATTTGCTGGCGATGTAAACAAACTCCAGGAAACTTACTTCATATGTTCATCACGTGCCCGATTCTAACTTCTTATTGGCAGAAGGTTATGGGAAAAATCAACAGCATCCTTAATTCAAACTTACTCCTGACACCAACTTTGGGACTCCTTAATTATTTAGATTACAAGGTTCAAATAAAAACTGAAAAAAACACAATGGTTAAAAATAGCACTCACCACAGCAAGACGAGTCATATTAAGACACTGGAAAGGCCAAAATATCCCTACCTATACAGAATGGTATACAGCACTTTCAGAGACCGCCTCTTACGAAAGACTCATTCACAAAATAAATGGCCAGTTTGAGGCATATCAGAGTATATGGGAATCATTCTTAAAACTAGAGAGGAGAAATTCAAATAACAAGGGTCCAAAATAAATAGATACAATGTGTGTGTACATTTTATTTTATTTTATTTATTTATTTTATTTTATTTTATTTTATTTTTTTTCCTTTGCTTTAGCTCTGACTGGTTGAGAGGGGGAGTATGGGAGGATTGGGAGGGGTTTAGGGGAGAAAATGTTAAAAGCTAAGTCCTTCTCTGTATAATTACCTAATGTTGTTGTATTCTTTACAGTGCTGATATTGTTAATATTGATATCACTGTACGTTTCATTGTTGAAGGATTTAATAAACATTGAAAAATGAAAAAAAAAAAAAAAAAACTGACATTATACAAATCCCTCCAAATCCATCCAAGGCATGACGTAACCCTGAAAAATATGAAAAAATTGAGTATATATATACTTATTTAGTATGAGAAAAAATATATATATATTTTTTTTTTTGCAAAACTTTTGGTAGCACATTTGTTGACACCTCTTACAATTTGAATGCTTAAATGTTTCTGAAGAATTTTGTAATTTCATGACAGAGAAACTCAGCATAACGGTTAATGACATTTAGAAGAAGAGGAAGAAAAAGAAGAAGAAATGTTAATCCATTTCTATTTATTTTCCATCCTGGAACAAGGACTGTTTCACAGACCTAAGTGTTGTCTTGTTTGTCTCAAAACTACATGGTTGCATTTCCTTAATTCTTACTATTAAATAAACATAACCTTGTTTTACATTTTGAGAAATTGTGTTTTTTTTTTTCTTCTTCTCAGCGTTGTGTCGGTTTTTCCTTCAGTACAGAAACGTTATTTGGCAGGAGGAAGTGGGACACTTTGGATTGTGACGACTGATGATCCCTGGTTTAGGATTTTTCCATCCATGATCTTCTGTTTGCCTGAAGTACAACTATGAACTGGCACAGACGGCCACTTCTCTCAGCCCCTCTTCAAAATAGTAAAGACAAACAAGGCACAAAGACAACTGCTATTTATCTCAGGGCTTTTGTAAAGACAAGGATCATCTCAGAGCACTCTTTACGTGTCTCTGCAATTAAACACTTTGTCAACCATGTTCACCTAAAAAATGTTCTTTAGGACATCTGGTCCTGAACTTTAATTGCCTTTTTAACTTGGCATAGCTTGCACATGATGTCATTTAAGAGAATCACCGAAACATGTGGTAGAAAAGACTGAAAAGGCGCGAGGGGCTGACTTGTAATGTTTTTATACACTTTTAACAATCTGTTTCTGTCTGCCTGAGGCTTTGTATGTTTGGGCCTCATGCTGGAAGGCAGCACAAGACAGAGCGGTAAATGGATGGTTGCACATCAGCTTGTCCGTGGGGAGGAAGGCGGAGGGAGGGCTTTTGGGGGTGTGTGGGGTTTCCAACTCTGTCATTAATCAGACTGAAAGCTTTAGAGGAAAGAGGGGAAGCAATGTAGTGGACCAACTCCTAAAAGCGGTGTTTACAGTCCATCCAGCGTGGGGAGATGGGATAATTTGAGCTTTACATTAAGCCAGTTGGACAAACGGGGATTGATGCAATGTGCTTGGAATACATTAAACCGTATCCGGCACGGTTCTGGAGACGTGATGTTCTCTCACCATGCAGCGGCGAGCTTTCCTCTTTGAATACGGGAAATATGAGCGGCAGAAGTTTTTGGCTCTCCTGTTCGTGTAGCTCACTGAGCAAGTAGACGGCAACCTGTCTGTGAAGCGCAAGCAAAGCAAATGAAGCTGAAGCATTTAGCTAAAAAACACAATGTGCTTTGAGGGCTTAGAGCAGCAGGAGCTTAAAATGAAGAGAGACGTTTGCAGACGTACACCTCTGCATGAAATTGATTGTTCTGCTTAAACTTAATATAAGTTTATTTGATTTTCCTCCAATACTTGTAATTATTTTTCCATGACCTCCATGTACTTCATTTGCACATGTAGCGGGGAAAAAACGGGATTTCACATGAGAAACTGATGACACAGGGAGCGTTTTTTTAATAAGATTATTTATTGGTTTGGAAGTAGCACAGCAGCTCTTATTAATGAGCTCGTAAATTATGCTGTAATTACAGAGAAGGACATGAGTTGTACCAACGCAAGGTCAGAAGATCCCTTGGTGGAGTGGAAGACCTTGCTGTGTGCAGAGGAATATAATTAAAATGTAATAGGGAGGCATTCTGAAGCTCTGAATTCAAACAATATTTCTGGATGGACTTAATATTTTATTGGAATAATAATAATAAAAAAAAACAAACAACACATGTAGGAAATCTTATAAACCAAAAGCGTAGCTCTCCCTCTTTCCACATCTCCAACCTCCTGTTGGACACACAGGACCAGCTGGACCCGCTTGAAAAATTCCTCAGGCAGAGCCATTACATCAGGCCGGGGGTATTATAAGCTCTGTTATCTCACACGGCCGTCACTGAAGGGGTTATTATTTGCAAATTGGTCATTAGGCCTCAGTGTAGCGGTGACAATAACCTCATAATGGAGTATTAGTCACATCTGATCGCTCAATATCATCGCCGGTCGGTTCAGGGCTATTTATAGGGGTGGCATCCATTCACTGTGACACTTGTACTGAAAGACACAGAAGTTATTAAACCGCGAGGAAGCCAAATCAGATGGCACTTGGTGATAATTCATAGGACATGGATCCTGAGAGGTAACGCCACCTTAATTGTTATCGTAAATATTTTACTGGTACAGCTGCACCAGGGGTATATCGTAGGTGCCCGAGTAAAATTACAATGAAAGGCTTCAACAACAAAAGGCTCAAAGATTCATTTTGAAGATTACAGAAACAGTTTGGAAGGACAAAAAAAAATAAAGGAAAAACTAAATAGTTATTCCCAATCCCCCTCACTAATACGTATTGAGCCATTAAGAGATCAGACTACTGATGAAAAGCAAATCTATCTGCAGTTCAGCTATAATACAAGGCCAGGGCACTAGAGCACATATTTACATTTAAAAGGCTGCAATGTGCAATGTCTGATTTAAAAAGTCTTTTTTTATATACAGATTTTTTTCTTTTTCTTTTTGTCACACATACATGTTTCCAATGAAAGAGGACAAAAAATAAACTTTTTATGTTAAAGAACAGTAAAACGTTGAGCGTAAGAAGAGCGTTTAGTTCTTCACATCATATCAAGTGACGATCCCCTTCAGAAAAGAGCCAAAGCTAAACACTTTTATGGAGCTAAAAATACTGAGAAACAGTGTAAAGTAGTAAATAACAACAAATTATGTAAATTGGAGAGTAGTAGAAGAAGAAAGCAGCAGAGTGAGGAATGGCGGTCAGTTTGTCGTCCAGCAGCCAAAGTCTGAAGCAGCATACGATAGCTCTGGATAACGTCAACCAAGTTTTATCAAAAAGAAAAGTTTTAAGCTTCTCCTTAAAAGTAGAAAGAGTGTCTTCCTCATGGACTAAGAGAAGGAGCTGGTTGTCTTTGTCTGATGTCGTTTCTTTTAATAATTTGAAACATTTGTGACAAAATTTTCAGACCGTATGTCCTACAACAAATGTATTTTTGGACTTTATGTCTTGTCTTTCCAGTCCTTTTGTTTGTCCTTACATCCTTCAGCCTGCATCCAGTTTATTTGACCAAGTTTGGACCCCTCACCCCGAGCTACCCATGACTCTGTTTCTCAAATTATCATCTCACCCCTCTCAACTTTCCATTCTCATTTGGCATTTATTTTGAAGCAAAGAAAAATAAACCAAAAAGTTTATTGCGATCAAAAGCCAGTGCGACATGATGGAAGGGGGGAATAAAAAGAATGAAACAATGTATGAGAGAGAGAGAGAAAAAAAATTCTGCAGAGAAGGGAACAAAAACAAGGGAAAACAGGAATGCTGGGGGCTGGGGTAACCATGGGATGAGAGCGATTGAGAGCAGAGGTGAATGGATGTAGGCTGGTGGGATAAAGGGAAAAAGTGTCAATTCAACCTTGAGAAAGTTTGAAAAAGAAAATAAGCTGAAGTGGACTTGCGTCAGAAAAAAATTGGAAGTTTCGAAAGATGGACAAGCGGAGACGTTTTCGGGTTATTAAAAAAACCAGAGAAAGCACCGAAATGGAACATGATCGGCGCAACGTCTACCTTTCAGTCAAAACTTCATAAAACTAGTTTGGAAAATCTATTTGTGGCGCATAATGTGAAATTTTTCCTGATGTTCCAAAAACAAACAGCCTGTGGTCAGTATGTGAATCCTCGTCTTTTAAAAGGTCCAAGAGTTTGGATAAATATGGAAAACTGAAGAAAAAAAAAAGAAGCACCCAACAGAACCCAGAAAATAAAAAAAATAGTTTCCATTTGGATAATTTAATAATGACTAATTTAATTATCTAACATGATACTTGTGTTGTGACAAGACTGCGTGTACACAGGCTTCTTTCTGAGTGCGTGTCCAAGTTTAACTTCTGCTTGTTGTCTTCAGCCGGAAATTGTTTTTCTAAATAATAAACACATTAACACTTTGCTTGTTTTCTCAGGAATGGAAAGGATCAGCGTGGAAACAGACTGGGATGGGTTAGGTCTCTCCTCTCCGGGCGCCACGGGAAGAAACAACGTCTCCTCGTTTGTCACTGGGCTGAACTCGTTCAACATTTCTCGCGGCGGAGGGTCCCTCTTTGGGATCTTAATAGAGAACGGCTCCAACACCACGGCTCACACCGTTCCTCAGCCCAGGGTGAGGGACCCAGGCCTGGCCCGGGCCGAGATCGCCATCCTGGGGGTGGTGCTGGCTCTCACCACGCTGGGCAACAGCTTCGTGTTGTGGGTGCTTTTGAGAAGGAGGAAGCACAATGCACCGATGCACCTGTTCATGGTCAACCTGTGTGTGGCTGACCTGGTGGTGGCGCTCTTTCAGGTCAGTTCGTCTAGTTTAACTCAAGCACTGACAGCAGATCAAAAGGTGACAAGTTATTCTTTATGAAATTGTCGAAGTAAATAAGTAATTATTTAGGTAAGCAAAGAAGTAGACGAGTACGTAATTAGGAAGGAAAACATATGTAAGAATGTGACTTTAGGTAGGTTAATGGGTAATTAAAAAAATAAGAAATAGTGTAAGTAATCAATGTATTAAGTAGTTAAATATATAAGTCACTAAGTAAGTAATTAATTAGATAATTTATCAGGTAAATAAGAAACAAAGCAAGTAGTTAAGGTAGAAAACAATTAGACTTGTAAGCAAATACCTAATAAGGTAAGTAGTAGGAAGGTGAGTATTTAGGCATATAAGTAAGTGAGTAAGTAATCAGTAATTCAGTACTAAGTAAAGTAACTAACTAAGAAAGTAAATGATTTGGCTAGTGTGTAATACCACTAATAAATAGTTAATTTTAGCAATGTTAAGAAAGAAAAAAGAAAGAGAGCAAAAGAAAGAAATAGCAAAGTCACTGAATCTATAAAAAAAACATATAATTTGGTGGGTAGCTAAGTACGGCAAATAAGTAAGAAAATATGTGATTAAAGAAATAGGTAAATAATTACAAAATCAGTAGTTGAGTAAATATGTACAATAGAAAGCAATTAGGTTAGTATACAAGTAAGCAAGTGATTGAGTGCACAATCAGGTGAGTAAATAAGCGAGGAAGAATGTAAGTAGTTAGGTTAGAAAGTAAAGTTAATGAAAATATAAACTAAATAAATTGTTTAGGTAATTAACATGAAGTATAAGTAAGTGAGTAACAAACAAATAAAAATAAATGAATACATAAATAACTGTTCATTATTTTCTTAAATATATAGAGCAATGTTTAAATCTTTAGTTTAACGCATAATGTGCAAATTTGTCCTCAACGTCCTCAATGCTGCAGCAGAATCAAAGGTCAAAGGTCGGAGCACACTGTCTGGCTTCCAGGTTTATCTTGGTCAGTTTACCTGGCTGGTTTACAAAATTACAACTGGTTTGTTTTGAGTTCCTGAGAAGAATTATACTTATAAAAAAGAAGAATATTTTCCTTTCGCAACCTCATCCAGATCTTATTTGCTCTCCATGTGTTTGCATAAAATACTGGATCACCTCTGAACTCTCTATCACCATCCACCGACTTGTTTTGCCAATCTAGCATCTCAGATCCAGACAAGATATTTCCAGAGGGCTTTAAAACTAAGTAAAAGAGACGTACTGGTTGCGCTTATGCGCTGACGTTTCCGTCATTATGGAAAACACATTTTGGAGACCGCTCACCCAGAGAAGAAGATCTCGCAGGGAACCAGAAACAATCGGAGTAAACATGCCAGCTCTTTTGCGTGCCAACATGAGGCTTCACTGGTTCCAGGTCTGTTTTGATAACAGGTCTTGTTTTGCATAAACCAAACGGAACCAATTTGTGCCATCATGACAATTTGTAATGTTAATGACGCGTTCAGACGACTTTCAGCCACTGCACTTTTTTCAAATGCTGTTACATCATTGCAGCTTTGAACTCTTGCTGATAAGAACCGTAATGTGATGTCTCAGTAAGATTTTCATGTGCTTGTCATGATAATGCAATACAATCGTCTCTTTAATACAATAACATGTATTAATAGCAGGCAGGGCGTATTTCTAGATTGTTTCTTGTCATATCAGACCCATAAACTTCGACGTATTCTACTGAGATCTCATCTGATATACAAAGTAGTACCATGTGATGTATTTTTTTTTATTTTCCGTTTAGATTTATTAGTTTTTCTTTCTACAAAAAACAGCTTAAAAGCATTACATGCATCTATTCAGCCCTCATGACACAATGCACTCAATAAAATCTAGCGCAACCAACAGCCTCCAGATGTCACCTAATCGGAATATAGAGAAGGAGAGAAGATTGAACACTGCACACACCCTTCACACACACTCCTAGGTTGAAATGTGGAGATGCTTTTCTTCAGTTCAGTTGGGGGACCTGATGGGGCTAAAAACACGGCAACCTTGGGAAAAGAAGCTTGACTTTTTCGTCCACTGCACAATTATATACCACTTTACATTTGCCTGACACAAACACATTTCTGGATGTAAAAAAAAAAAATGTAGAACTCAAAATAAAAACAATAGGCACTGTAGGTTGTGCCTGTTAAGATTGTTAATGTGTGTTAGATGGAAATATTAACAGAGACTCAAATGAAAAATCTGACAGTTAATGAACAACTAAAATGGCACTGTTTTGCTGATTTTTAATTTTTTTAGTGTGTAGCTCAGCGTTTTTATTTTTTTATTTTTTTTTTAAAGTAGTGAACTTTAGTTTCATACATGAGTTTAGGGTCAATTGCTGGAACAGTTTTCGGGTGCATATAAATAGACTCTTGATGTTAAGGTGATCATGGAGGTGCGTAATCCACTGTAACATTGTGATTTACTGATGTGCGTCTGGATAAGAATAGGAGCCTGTGGTGCAGAAGGATAAGCCTTGCAGCAGAGATAACACCCAGTATCACCTGTGATGACCTTCGGTGTTTCACCTCTACATTTCTGCACCACAACAACAAAAAAAAAAAAAACAACAACAATGCTTTAAAACAAGCTGCAACTAATAGCGGTTTTCTAATTGTTTGTGTCCAGGTTCTGCCCCAGCTGATATGGGACATAACAGAGAGGTTCCAGGGGCCCGACTTGCTCTGCCGGTCCGTCAAGTATTTGCAGATTGTGGGGATGTTTGCTTCTTCCTACATGATAGTTGCCATGACAGTCGACCGACACCATGCCATCTGCTGCCCGCTGCAGGCCTACCGCGTTGGGGCTATGTCCCGCTGGAACACCCCTGTGATAGTGGCGTGGGCCCTGGCTCTGGTCCTCAGCATACCGCAGGTAGGGAGGGGCAAACAAAATACACACACACGCACCCACACAAACATGTTGAAATAGAGAAATAAGCCCTAATCAGGCCTCCACACCCTGGCTTTAACAGACCAGCTCAAGGTGTTGGTGGTTTATTTTTAACTATATGAGGTCACTACAGTTCAGGTGACTGGAAACTACTTTGTGTCAGGTCTGAGGGAGTGGTGACCACAGGTTCTTGTTACATCTCTCAGGTGTTCATCTTCTCCCGCTCGGAAGTGGCTCCGGGTGAGTTCGAGTGCTGGGGTCACTTCACCGAGCCGTGGGGGCTGAAGGCCTACGTCACCTGGATGACCGTGGCTGTGTTCCTGCTGCCCGCCCTCATCATTACCATCTGTCAGGTAATATTGGTTGCGCCGGCCGCTTCCCCGCAGCGTGCACAGACTATTGATAACAGGATTACATGCTCAAGGCAACCTCATCAGATAATGATGCATGTGGCATGAATGAAACGTGAGGTGCACTTGGCAGCCATTGTCCAATCACACACGGGACGCTGCAGTTGGTGTTATGTGGCGGACAGGCATTCTGGACTGCCTCCCAGCGGTCCTGCTCTATTTGGGGAAAGATATTTCAAGAGTCTGGCCGTTTCTCCCTAATTAAAACAGCGCTTGGAGGTCCACTGTTGAGGCGGCTGCTCTGAGAGCGACCTGCCAGGAGGTCACCAAATTGATGGCCCATTTCTCAAGCTGGCCTTTCATATCAAGAAGAATATTTTTTTATATACAAAGGCTTTCAAATGTGGATATGCATGTGTCGAAACACTAGGTGTTCGTGTTTGTCATTTGAAAAAGTGAGGTCGCATTTCTATTGTTTCCACATAAAATAGATTATTCTTTACAATGTAGCTGAGAGACAAATTAATATCCGAGACAGAAAGATATTAAAAAGGTGCAAACCGCCCTAGACTAACACTTTGCTAAAACACATTTTGACTCAATGTTCAGTCTTCTTTAGCATGAGTCTGTCAACATCTTACATTTTGACATGACGATATTTGCCTACTCTGCCATGTACCATCCTCCAGGTCTGTCAGAATGTAAGGAAATCTCTTACCCACTGCCTTTTTTTTAGGTAATTGTGCTGATTGTCTCTTAAGTTTAGTTTGTGACCCTAAATTAACCTTTCCGACAATTTAATTTTCATCACCAACAGTAATTCTTTAAGAACTAAACTGAAACTGCTCTTCGTCCTTAGCTTCCAGCAGACAGCAGGAGGTTTGAAGCAGAGCTGACAGGTATTTGGAACTATTGAGACCTTTACACAACTTAATAAAATTCTTAGTTCCATCTGATCAAAGGCTGCATTCACACTGTGGCCTGAAGAGACCCAATTCTGATTTTTTTATTTTTTTAATTTGACCTAATGCGACCTGTACCTGATCTTTTCAAGACAGTCTGAACAACACAGCTCGGATTTTTTTTATTTTTTAAATGCGACCTACCTGAACGTAGGATGCACGTTCAGGTGCATCCTACAAACGTCACTATTCTGCGTCCTGATGAGCACAAGCGGGAAGAATAATAACAACCACGGCGGACTATAATGAGGATTAAGTTGTTAATATGCTGGCTCCAGTCGGACAACAACTGCAAAATCGTAAGCTATGCTCCATCGTTAGCATCCATGTTTACTTCCGTAAACTCTGAGCACGTCTTTCTTTTTCATGGCGGTTGGCAAAACACTGAGCACGCGCTCACGTTATTGCGCCCTCTACTGCGCATGCGGGACACTTTCAGGTTGTTGGCAGTTCACACTGGAGAACACACAAGTACAGGTTGCATATGTTTGGAAGTGTGAACGCCCATCCCAAAAAAAAAAAAAAAAAAAATGCATCAGACTAAAAATCTGAATTGGGTCTCTTCAAGCTACAGTGTGATCTTAGCCAAAATTAACCCTGGAGCATAATACTGCCACTACCACTTTTCACTCTGGGTGTGGGGTTCTTTTGGAGAGGATCTGTGTTGTCTAGCACACATTTTGGAATTGTGTACCAATTCCAATACTTTAAGTTTAATTTCTTTAGATCATAATACGTAGTTGCATGGGAGTTGCAGGTTTGAGAGTTTTTTTGCCTGAAGAAAAGGTTTCTGTCTCACGGCTCTACAACCTTTGACCTAAACCTTTGCTCATACCCTGCTGTTGCCCTCCCAGTTGGCTGCCTACCTGTCTCTTTTGGAGACAGTTTTGGAGAAATTTCCAGTTTTTGTAATTTTACCGTTTTCTTTCTTTTTCCCAGTTAATGAATACTGGCTTCATTGTGTCACAGTTGGTGCCTTCAAACATTGAGGTTCTCCTGATCCTGTAGCTTCTCTGCTAACTGTAGTTTTAGCTGAAATATGTAGAAGGCATGAAAAGCACACTGGGACAACTGAAATTTGTTTCAGTTTAATCGGATTCAAAATCATTGTTAATAGATGTGAAGTTAGACGTAATTCTGAGAAAGTATCAAACACATTCCAACAGCATATCTGTTTAAGGGTGTCCACATTTGCGCAACCAGGTTATTGCAGTTTAAAAATAACAAAACAAACAAAAAAATATTTTCCTCTTGTGGATTTGTCGGCTTCAGTTCAGTTGGACAAAATAAATTTCACTTTAGAGGTGGAAAAACATAGGAAATTATTCATCGTGATCTCGTTTTTTACTTCACAGGAAAGTGTGCACTTTTGAGAGCCACCGTATTTGGGAAGATATGATCAAAACCTGAAAAAATGCTGAACGTAGTGAGTCCGAAAGCTACGTTTGGTTAATTAGATCCACAACCTTGGAGGTAGCGGTGAATTAGAGATCATAAAATCCCTCTAAAATGGGTTTCAGATTTCCTTTTAAAGGAAAAGTGGAACAGAAGCAAGAGATTGAGTAGTTAAAAAGGGCTCCATAAACATTTCACTGCAATAAAATTTAATGGCCACCTTTCTCTAAGGCAGTGAAGAGATAAACCTGTTTAGTGATGCTACTAAAAAGTTTCACAGTCGGTTTTTATTGTAGACAACTGAAGCCAACATAGTTTCATTTTTATGTCCATTGAGCGTTCAATTTCTTTCTCTTTATTCTGGCACGTGGCGTTTTTTAAAGCTCATCTGGTTTCCTCGCATTGATCTGCTGCTACAAATCCTGTGTTTCAGATAAGAATCTTCCGGGAGATCCACAACAACATCTACTTGAAGTCAGAGAGGATAATGATGGCTGAGCTCAAGAGGAGTGAAATCCTTCTTCGCTTCCAGGGCCTCAGGAAGGAGGACGAGCGAAAGAGGGAGAGGGGAAGACAGGCGACGGGGAGAGAAGGAGGAGGACAGCTCCTGAAGGACAATGACGCCCACGACTGCGAAGTGGGAGAACATTACGACTATGTGCCGTCTGTTATTCAATATAGTAGCTGCTGCGGCGAACATCAGACAGCAGCCACATCGCTGACGCAGGAGCAAATACCGAACGGCTCGGATTTCCGGGAGTCCTGTGCCAACTCCGCCCGCTTCTCCCTGGACTATGCCCCCCCTCCGCAACAGGTCACTCCACCCCCAAGCATCACCAAGGCAATGTCCAAGACGGTGAGGATGACCCTGGTCATAGTGCTGGTCTACACCGTCTGCTGGTCGCCGTTCTTCATCGTCCAGCTGTGGGCGGCCTGGGATCCAGACCCTCCAGACCAA
Source organism: Poecilia mexicana (assembly GCF_051168715.1). NCBI lineage: Eukaryota > Metazoa > Chordata > Actinopteri > Cyprinodontiformes > Poeciliidae > Poecilia > Poecilia mexicana. Next base: position 27,991,101 of record NW_028263376.1, read on the forward strand.
GGTCGGTGACAAACATCACGTAAAGGTGCAGCACAACAAACTTACATGCATGTTGTGGGGAATTTTATGTGACAGACCAACACAAAGCAGATCCCAAATTTGAAGTCGAAGGACAATTTGTAGTTTTCAGCATATTTTACAAATATAAACTCTCCTTTACTCTGATAAAATCCCGTACAACCAAATCCCCTGCAGCCAAAGCCAAATGTTCTTCAGAGGTTTGTTGGAGAGCATTAGAGAATGGAAACATTCATAAAAAACAAACAAACAAAAACAAAACAAGTTAAAAAAAAAACAGGGTACACACTAGTAAGTTAAAGAATAACTATAAAGTGAAAGCCTGAGCAAGGAGACCAATAATCAGAGAAAAACCCAAGACATACGTTGCAACCGGAGGAGATGGAGAACTTCACAGCTCAGGTGTAACAATCCGTGGATGGAACAACTAATAGTTTAGAGCCAATAAGGAAGACATAAGAGGTCCTCTTTGCAGTTTTCCTCCCACGCAATGGATGCAAAAGCTTTCTACATGAACAAACATGGTAGTGACAGAGTCATACTGCGGAGATACTGGTTAGAGTTGATGGATAGCGCCAACCACCTTCACCTTCTAACGGAGCGACTCATGTAACCAGCGCTGCAGTGCAGTCAAAGTCCAAACCAAATTCTAATTGAGAATCTGCGGCTTGGAAATTGATATCCACTGTCACTCAACTTCAGGATTATACAGAACTTTGTGTGTCAGTCACATGAAGCCTCAATCAAGAAAGTTTTTGCTTTCTAATGTGACAAAAAGTCTTAGAAGTAGGAATGCTTGTTTAAGTCACAGTTTGTTTTTAATCCTTAAGCAAAAAAAAAGCAAGACAACCAAGCATCTGCATCCAGGGAGTTAAAGTGAATCCTTGATGCTGTTTTGTCCCACATGCATTCATTCTCCTGAGCCATGTTAATCCTTTTAATTGCTTTAAATGGGCAACCCTGATCTGTTTTGCCACATTGCACAGCCCAAAAAAAACAAAAAAAAACTAAGCGATTATGTTACTCAGCAGCAGCCTCCGATCGCTGCTGTTGTCCATCTCACTGAGAAAGGATCCCTCGTTATTCCAAGGACCATTTTCTGATTACAAGAACCGGCCGCAGCTCAGATGACGTAATGGCGAATGAAACACAAGGTCAAAAAACAATGTTTGTTTTGACCCGCAACCAGAACCCCCCTGGATCGCATGTCTCTGTAGATTTTCAGCACAAAACAACTTTTGTTGATGCATTTACTGGCAGCCAGAGATCGGTGCAACCAACAGCGGCTGCTTCCGCCTTTAGCTGGGCGAGTGGGTGAGCCACAGTAAATAGCTTGTTTGTGTCCATGCTAATTTTGCACCGCAGCCAGGTGTTCACATTTCATTCACGTAGGTGCGTGCCAGCAGCTTGCACACATGGCCAAAAACACACACGGGTGGACAACGCCGGATGAGCCACGTAAGCTTGTAAGCACCCACACGAGCGGACACACGCATACATATGCAAAGTTTAAATATGAATGAGTCCTTCCTTGCATGCAGCTCCACAAACACACAAATGGAAACACACACACACACACACACACACACGCACACACACACACATGATTGTTATCAGCTCTGTATTCAAAACAGTGGTTTCAGCGTTTCTGCTGTTCCCGAGTGAAGTAAACTATTCTAGTTGTTATACAAACAATGTATTATTAGATCCATAACAAAATTTAAAAAAGGAAGTAGGTACAGTTTTTTTTCTCCCTGGGGTATTCATATATATATATATATATATATATATATATATATATATATATATATATATATATATATATATATATATATATATTTTTTTTTTTTTAATTAATTATTTTTTTTTTTTTTCCAAACTGTTATGTTTGTTTCTGGGGAGAAATCAATTACATGTTAACTGTAAATTGTCCCTCACTACTTACTGTATTGATTTAAAAGTTTTCATTCCATTTGAACTTTTTCACAGTTTGCTGTGTTTTAATTTAAAAAAAATAAATAAATCACAGTATTTAATTAAATAGGTCAAAGCGAATTAGAAAAGAAAGTTTATGAAAAGCTTATCATGCATTCTTATTCAGCCCCCTTTACTCTGATACGACTAAATGAAATCCAGTCAAACCTGTCGCTTTCAGACATGACCTAACTCGTAAGTAGAGCCCACCTTTGAGTAATTACTTCTCAGTGCAAATCCAGATGTGTTTGAAAGCCTCTGAGGTTTTTTAAAGAACATTAGTGAACAAACCGCACCATGAAAGCTCAGGAACACGCAGGTCTGGGACGACTGTAGACCCACAAACACATGACCACCTTAACAAGAGCGTTAAACACAGAATCAGACACGAGGATCTAGGTAACGGTGAAGAATCTGCAGAGATCCACAGCTCAGCTAGGAGTGACCAGACTTGTGTGCTCCACAAGTCTGCTATTTAGAGATACCTGACAAGAGGAAACCCATTGCTGAGAGAAAATCCATAGAAAGGCTGTTTAAATGCATCACGATCCACCCAGGGGCAAACATGTGGGAGAAGGAGAGTAAAGTTTAACCTTTGAGGATGCATGAAAAAATACCATGAGAGGCAGGAAACTAACACATCACACCCAAAACATAATCGCAATAGTAAAACATGGTGGTGGTAGGATTATGCTGTGGGGATGCCTTTCTTCAGCAGAGACAGGGAAGTAGACCAGTCTCATCTCAAGATGGAAGGAGACGAGTGCAGGACAATCCAGAAAAGGAAAACAAAAAATCCATAACTCAGAGTCAGCGATAAAACTGAGTCTTGTACATTAATATTAATATTAATATTAATATTAATATTAATGTGTCAGAATGGCCCAGTCAAAGTTTAAACCCACAACTTGTTGACAATCTGTGGCAAAACTTGCAAACCGATCTCCTGAGATGCCGTCCATTCGGCCTGCCTTAGCTGGAGCTGCTCTGTAAAGGAGAATTGGTGAAATCTTTTTGTCAAAAAAATATCCCAAATTGAACACATTGAACTTCCTGGTTGCTCGATGACTAACAGTGGAGAAATGCTGCACTTTAGTCATGCGCTTGTTTTCCTGTGTCCTCTGCAGGAGTGGCCTTCACAATCCTGATGCTGTTGGCCAGCCTGAACTCGTGCACCAACCCGTGGATCTACACGGCTTTCTCCAGCAGCGTGTCCACAGAGCTTCAAAACCTGCTGCAGTGTCGGTCACGACTCGGCCGACGCGGCTCCCTCCCGGACGACTCGACGGCCACACACACCTCCACCACTAAGGACAACCTGTACTGACAAACACCTGGAAGACGGACGCGCCAAGACACGCTTGAAAGCACGCGGCGGCTGGGCTTCGTGAATGCCGTGCCGCGAGCATCGACGCTTCTGCCGCCGCTGTCGCCATCTGCAGCATCGCCGCTTGAGAACGGGCCGACCTTTACCAGATGTTTGCTTTGACAAAGGACAGCTGTACCCTCAGCAGGACATCCATCTGTACTCACCTGCCTGCTCCGCCCCCACTGTAGCTACCGGAAAGGATGTCATTGACGATGTCAACAACACGCGCTGCCGAGCCTCGCAGTGCATCTGCAATGCAAAATGACCTGGAAAGCAAAGAGATTTTCACTTCAGTAGCTTCTGGCTCGGGTCTTGTGGAGCAACTCATGTGGGGAAAATAGACAGAAAACACTGGCTGACTCTAACACAGCGGAGAACACCAGGAATGCAAAGGATGGATCGCTGCATTAATATCCTCTTGACATGCCAAATGCACAAGGCAGCAGACAAAACTGTGGATCCAGAGGAATCCAAACAGCAATAAGAGAGATTGCTACAGCTATGAATGGGATCCGAAACCAAAGTGAACAAATGTTTTTTTTTCTCCGTTAAATGATAGATCAAAGGCTGAATTCACACTTTGAAGGAAGTCTTCAGAAGCTGGGCATGTATTCACTCCTGAGGATGGTGAGTTGAGGTAAAGCGGAGTCCTCCAAGAAGCTGCAGAAAAACAAGCATAAAACACTCTCAAACCGGAGGGGAGGAAGGAGGAAAGAGCAGAAACGAACAAACACATTATCTACGAGCGACTGTGGCTGCGAACTATGTGGCCGTGGTTTGAGTAAACATACAAGACTTTCCAATTACGGAGACTCCGAAAGTATGAGGACGAAGAAGTTACATTCCAGGCGCAGTCCAGATAATGTAAAGTGTATTTATTGACCACGTGCAGCACAACGGATACTACCTTTTATTTAAATGTTGAATGTGATGGCGCGTTGAGGGAAAGCAAAAAGATGTCAAACCAAAGTTTTATCTACGCAGGTCTTAACAGCAACAAGCTTCAGCAGACGTGACGGAAATCACTGCATTTTAGTAGAACTGTTGAGAAGAAAGTCCACATTAAGAGGGAAATGAGTCCAAACAAAGTGCCTGGGACGTGAGTTATGGATGTTGTTAGAAGGGCCTCCCTGAACGTTTAATCTCCAAATGATGTCAGCTGTGTTATTATTAGACGGAGCTACCATCAGAGCAGGGATTGTAAGATTTGTTATATAACACCATGAGCCATTTATACATTTTACTTTCTTATTTATTGTTTAAAAAGATTATATATATATATATATATATATATATATATATATATATATATATATATATATATATATATATATATATATATATATATATATATATATATATATATATATATATTCCACATTATTTTTCTTTCTGTGTAGTACATTATGCCCCTTCACTGCATGGCACACTAAATGTTGTTTTTATATAAAAGTGTTACAATATAAGCTGTTCTTTCGACAGATACGTCTGCACAGACTTTTCGTCACCTTTTTGAATGTTTATGTTAACAGCTTTAGGGTACATAAGTTTCAAATTCAACTTTAAAAACACTTCATTGAACCCAACGGGAAACTGAATAAATGAATAAATAGTTACATTCACTGTGGATTTCCACTTATCGAGAGAAGGCTGAAAATCGTGTTCGACTTCGAGAGACGCTGAGCAGAGAGTGCAGTCATTTCAATCAGCTTTGCTGGAGCAGGGTCCCGTTAAAACACACACATTGTACTGGATGTAGAGTCATCAAAGTTAGTTTGTTTCTGAGTCAGCAGTCTTTCAGTCTATTCGCCGCAGACGGTTGTGATCAGGTTGCTCTAGATTGGTTCCTGAGCATCTCAATCAGTTGAATTTCATCTGAGGGTGACAGTTTGATCAGACTGGGATTCTGATAAGCATAAATGACACACAAGGAGGGAAACAATAGAGGTTTTTAATGGCCCATTTAACCTTACATGTACAGACTGCTTAAACATTAAGTCAGGATGAGAAATCGATCTATACAAGTCAAATAAGGAATGTACATTGATAGTAAATATCAGTGGAGGAGTGTGTATCTATCTAAACTTGTGTGTAATGTATAATTTTGACCAACGCAAATTTGATAAAATTCACAATTTATTTAAACTGTGCATCTCTTACTTTCTATGCTAACTAAAGCTGTATTTATTCGACACTAAAAAAAAGGAACAATTTCAATACATCATAAAAATACTTCTTTTTTTTTTTTTAATAAAATATATTTAAATGCTAGGTGTGTTCAAATTTCTGACCAGAACTGTTACTCTGTGTGTTTAATATTAGGTTAGATTTTAAGTATCCATCTCAGCTGAGAGGTTCCTGAAAATAACGCTGGGTTTTGTTCAGGGCCTGTTCGGTTCAGCTCGTTCTGGTGTTTTCACCCGAGCAGCAGCAGCAGCAGCAGCCGTGCTATGCGAGTCTTCAGGACAATACTGGGAGACTTTCAAGGTGTCTGAGGAGCCCTCGCCCTTGTTGAAGGAGTGCCTCACCTTTTCCGCTGTGAGCCCAAAGTGTTTGGGCTTCCAGCACGCCACCGTGCATTTGTTCCCCAGGCGCAAGGCCTCCTACTTTGATTCTCGGCCAAACAAAAGGTTATTGCAACAACGTCCCGTGTCTCACTTTGTTATATCAGGAAATGGATAAACTTCTCCCCAAGCCTTCGGAGGATTCGTGTGTTTTTCCTCTTTCTGTCAGGAAGCGGGGAGGTCAAAGGATGATTCCTCTGTGAGAAAAGGCCCAGACTTCAGATCAGGCACGCTTGATCTTCCCATTATAAGCGTTTCTTTTGGCCGTTAAAGCACATTAAAAACACCTTAATAACGAAAGGGCTATGACGGAGAGAGAAAAATCACTGACATAAACATCCCTGAGCATCAACTAAAAATAGATCCATCCTTGCAGTGAATTTCCGTTTGGCTCCTGAGAGCAGAGAGCCGGCATAACCGCAGTCGTCGTCCTCCCTCTCTTTTCATAAAGCGAGATCGATGGGTCTTTACTTGGTCACGATTTATCCGTGATCGGGTGGGACAGTTTGGGTGTGTTTATACCGAGCGTCCTGACGCCCCCTCGCTTTTAAACCGAGCGGCGGTCAACGTCGAGATTCAAGGTCACCTTGTCATCACAAGCCAGGCGGCGTGTTCTGCCGGGCCTGCGGCCGCAATGGGGTGTAAGGGGAAACAAATGACCTGAGCTGGACGGCCGCAAGGACGGAGAAAGGGGCGGGTGGGAGCGGGAAACGGTGCGTCCTCCCTCCTCAGATCAGTGTGAAGTCAGCTGAGGAATGACAGGGAGGGGGATCCAACCTTTATCGCTGACTGCATAAATCAGAAATCACGTCAGGAGTGATCTGTCTTACTGAGGAACCCTTGTCTGTCTGCAGACCTGCTGTCTGCTGAAGCTGGTGCTCAGATCATTCCAAGACCAGCAGGAGTCCTGTCTGCCACAACAACTCGGCCGTGTGCGTTAGAAGGAGCATTTAACTACATGTCTAGATAAAGTAAAAGAAAAATGATGCTGCTGTTATGACCCCTGGATTGCTTTTCCTTTCACATTTGCAGTGTTACATACAATCATTACACTTTTACTTCATTTATTTCTTCATCTGGAGAGAGATGTGTTTATATTTCAGGCCCTTGTCATGATTTTAAAGCAAACTTTTGCCTTATGTTTTCAAGAAGGGGAAAAATATTAAGTGATTCAAACAAAGGGGGGGGGGGGCCCTCTGGGATCAAGGTTATCCTTTATCACTCTGAGACACCTTGTTTTCATTACTCCAGAGGTGTTTTTCTACCACCTCAACAAGCCTCTGCAGCGTTTTGTCTCATTAGAGTAAGAAGAAAAGAGAAAACAAAAACCCGAGGCATGTGGACGCTGCCTGATAAAACCTGGTTTATGGGGTCTGTTCAGTATGCATTTTACAGGATTTATGTGCTGCGAAATATCTTGTTGTGATGCGTCTCTCCTCTGGTTTAACCTGCAGTATTTCATAGTGAAGGGGCCAGCTGATCCATGCATATAAACACAGCATGTATGAGGAGTGCCTGACGTGATGGAGGAGAAAAGGGTCGTTTCGAACATATACAGCAACATTCAAAAAATATTCATATCGCTAAGATTTTTACATTTTGTCTCTTTAAAACCAACAAACCTTAGTGTATTTTATGCAAATGTGTTGGACAGACCAACACAGTGTAGTGCATAATTGCATGAAAAGGGGGGGGGGGAAATGACCAGTCCATAGTGGTAGAGTCATGCATTCCACTAATACAGACTGGTTTTGATTAAAGGCATTTTCATGAGTTGCCACGACGACAAATGTGTGAAAATGGTTGGTTCTGGCCTCTGACAGATCCACATCACAACTTTCAGATTTGTATTTGCAAAGAAATGTGGAAAACCACCAATCATTTTTATTTCACTTTGCTGCCTCGCTACTTGACGTTGATCTGTCGCCTAAACTCCAAATGAAACGCAGACAGACAAAGCAGGTCGCAGCGAGCACAGACAAGACAGAGACAATAGCTGTTATGGAAGAAGTAAAGCTGCTCTGAGCCGTTTTATTAGAAGGAGGTTTAACACGTTAAACAAAAAACTGTTATTGTAGGGAGGGACGTGGCCAGCGCAGTAAAAAGATACAGCCCTCTGTAAGATTACTGAGTTAGCCCAGCGTTTGTTGACCTCGTCCTGTCTTACAGAAAGTGAGATTAAAGAGCAGCAAAAACAATGCTTTTAGGCAGAAGTGTGACCCCATGTGAAGATCATCTCTTAGACGCCAGTTTCCACATTGCTGACTCCCAGTAAGCCCATCAGTGTCTGCCCAGGAGTCTGTGCTTTACACACCTCTGTCAAAGCAGCTTTTATCTGCCTTACAGCACATGTACACACACACATATACACACTGTTTTTTGAACATTTCTTTCAATAACTGAAATGTGACGGCAGCTTATTGGTCTCCAAATGTTTGTTAAACTTGCCTAAAGAGTTCAGAAAATGTTTTTTTTTTTTTTTTATTGAAAAGTTGCGACAAAATTAACTTTTTTGGGGCTTTTTTTTTTAAACATCAAAGTAATCAGGGGATGTGTTTGAAACCTGGCATATAGTTAAAATGTCAAGCAAGACAATTACTGTGCAGCAACATAGAAGAAGAAATATGTTTCACATAAATAACAGAAGCTATACATAAAAACAAAACCATGTTATTAAAAGAATAGGATGATGCTTATCATGCATCGTCCTTCCAGAGTTGCTCTTGCCACATAACACAATATTTGCATCCTATTACAACATTGATCAAATCATTATAAACATGAAGTATCTTCGAGGAGAATTTTACATGATGTGTTGCGTAATTGTTCAAATACAATAAAATAAATACTTTTTCAGACGTATTTTTATTTATAAATCTGAATTTGACATATATAAAACTAATCTTTAACCATTTGCTCCCTGGCAAAATAAACACTTGTGTTTTTTTTTTTTTAAACAACAGCTATATGAGTCAGTTTTTAACTCTTCTTCATCATCGGGTCTCGACATCGACATGCGGGTTGGAGTTCTCCGTTCTGAACGGAAACAAGGAAGAGCGTCAGTCAGCACCGATTCAAAGGTCTTTGACTGTTTGTTTGCTCGTTCCATTTATATCCCTCCATCCATCCAGCTGTCCCACTCTTCCCACAGTTTATTAGGTCTGCATGAATGGGTGTGTGGATCTATTCCAGCTCAGGATTTCTCTGAACTGCCATCTGTCTCGCTGCTCCAACTGCGTCATAAAGCTATGTGGATACGTATTTATCCCCTCACGTATTTCTGCTGTTTTTGCCGTAGTTGTCACGCTCAGATGTTTCAGATAATCAAATAAATTTTAATATCATAAAGCAGTTTGTTAAATGACTTATTAAGAGAGGGATATGGTATCTAGAATAGCCTTGCTGAGATTTCTATGGATTAAGCAACTGCTGACCAACAAGAACCCAAAGGCCCTTATTTAATTTCCCAAAACACATTTTGATGATTGCCAACACATTTGGGTCAATATTCTGTGGACTGCTGAGACAAGTTGAACCTTTTGGTGCATCTCATTACATTTGTTGTAAAACTAATAACATTTCAGAAGGACAAATCATAACTCTAGTCAGACATGGCGGTGGTGGTTTGGTGGTTTGAGGTTGTTTAGCTAATTATCGTCCAAACGTAAATCTGTATTTCTTCAAAGAAGACTGGGCCAAAAACCTCCACAGTGACAGAGAAGACTGTCCTCTTGGCACAACCAGTTTAAGGTGCAATTACTTCTGTAAAAGGTCCAGTTTTTTTTGTTTGCTTGTTTTTGAATGGCTTTTATCCATTTGTAAATGCAATCATTTGAATTTATTCAGGTTATCTTTGTGTATTAAAATGTCCTTGAGATCCGACACACTAAGACGAAACAAAGATTTGTGTGTAGATTATGGGTAATGACCAGCAAAAGAGAAACCTATTTTTACAAAAAGAAATTGCTCAAGATACATTAAGATACTGATCCATTACATGGTGCGTGATGACAGCAGCATAAAAAAAAGATATTATGTTCTTTAAAACGTCTTTAAGAAGCTAGTGTATATAGCCTTTCAGTGTTTGGTCAGTAAAGAAGGAGACAACTGTTCTAGAAAAACAATTTAAATGTCATGTATGTGGCATAACATCAGGTTTGTTTTTCTTCTGTAGTCAGGTCAGACGCCTTTATTAATGCAGCTCAGTGCTGCCACTATGTGTTCATTTGGTGGTACTGCAGGTTCTGAAATCAGAAAACACCAGCAGGTGTCTACTGAATTAGGGCCTTTTTTAAGTCACTCTTAATTCTTTATGTTTGTTTTATTAACCTCTAAATCAAATCTAATCTTGATCATATATAATTTTACTGCTGTTGATGTTGAAGCCTTTAAAAACATTTGAGGTGCGTGAAACTAATATTTTACCAACAAGCAACTAAAAGATCTGTTAGCTAAGCAGTTATGACTTACTGAAAGATGAAACATCTCTCGGGTTCTTGCTGGATTTTTAGATGTTCAGTTAATAATAACACTTATTTAAGCAAACTCATTGAGATCTACAATTTATTTTTTTTTAAGTTCCTTAAAAAAAAAAAAAAAAAAAAAGTCATGATTGTCATTTTTCTTAAACCCACACTGGACACATGTCGTTATGGTCAAACAAATGATAAGACACAAACAGTTGTAATATATCAGCTCACTAAAAACCCCTCAGCGTAGCCGATGTGTGTCGTTAAGTAATATGATAAAATTTCCCGCGTCCTTTCGGAGAAAGACAAATTAGAGCTGAAGAGAATCAACAAGCCACACATGGATAGCAAGAAGCCATTTATTAATATTCCAGGAAGAGACGCGTCTACCAAAGGCCTGTTCTGACCAGTCAGCGCTCTCACTCTGTTGACATTTCATGTTCGCGGAAAGCTCAACTCGACCGGCGTTCAAACCATCTGCACCATCTCTGACCAGTTCACCCACTCAGAACACAGTTCTGGTGTGGATCCATCAAGGGGTTTTAAACTGGTCTGAATACAAAGCGTGTTTAATGTTTGTTCAGATTAATCTGATTTGATGCTAAAAAAAAAAAAAAAAAAAAAAAAATGTCCATAAAAATGGACAGGACAGTTGTGACAAAAAAAACAAAAAAAAACTAAAGTTGTCTGAAAAGACAAAAAGACAGCCTGAATAAAAAGAAATAAAGACTGCAACCTCTGCTTGTTTCCCGGAAGAGGAAGCAGCAGAAGCCTGTTGGTTCGGCTGCAGTGGTGGTGATGGATTAGTTGATCCAGCTCCGCCAGAATTCAGTCTTTTTCAAAGATCCGGTAGTCACAGGCAGCAACTGCGGATCGTGTTATGCTTGGATGGTGCTCTTGGCACTGAAGGCCATGTAATAGATCAGGATGCCAATCAGGCCAGCCACGACCTCAGTCGACACCCAGGGGCCGCTCCAGGCACCCTGAAAGGAGAAGCGTGGAACGAATGAGTCAACCTGCAAGTGGCGCATTCAGAGCTGCGTGTTTTTGCACGACACCACTTCAGTCATGGAGCCAGAGAAAACAGGTTCTAAGAGAGATCTTAGAACAATTATTTTACTGATTTGTGAGACAAAATATTTGCATCCTTTTCAAACCTCAGCATGAGTTTATATGATGAGTTTGACAGGAAATGACATCACATGAGATGACAGAGTGGCTTAAGAAAAAACAATTATTTTCAATTTATTTCATAAATCAACCAAGTTAAATATAACTAAAATTAAATTGTCTTTTTCTGGCACTTCTTTTGGGTTACCAAACCTCATCTACAGTTTATAGTTTTTACCCAAATATTGAAATCTCTGTTTTCACAGCAGGTTTTGTTAACAACACACTTCACCATGACGAAGCAGCTAGCAACCGATTATACAACAAGGTTTTGATTTTCATCACTTAAATACAATAGGACAGTTTCAGTAGCAGAATCCTTTTTAGTTGCTTCTCTGCTCCTTGAGGTTTTTTTTTTGTTTGTTTATCACAGCTTAGTAACATCCAGCTTTCTCTGCCAGAACTACAAATGACAAAAACAAATACCAAGAGCACATTTTTCAAAATAGCAAATTACGTAGAAATAATGAGCAAATGAGAACCTTCACAAAATATAATTCAGGACCTATTAACGCATTTAAAAGGCCGTACATTAGGATCATTAAATGAATGGCTTTGTAAGGCGTAGCCCTACTGTAGTTTCATCAATCCAAGCTGTTTGACTTAAAACGTAAAGAGCTGCAGTCATCTGTAGGTGACTCACCCGGTGGTCAATGTTGACGGTGAAAAGAGGCTGAATCGCATTTACGTCTTCATTGTTTCTCTGAGCCTGAAACAGATGACAGTAAACATTTTACTTAAGATGAGATGAAACATTTCACAGTAAAAGAAACCGTTGTGTACCAAATCGTACCTTTCGGAGGGCGCTGTAGGACTCCTCGTCAAAGAATTTGACCTGATACGTTCCTGAGCTGGCCTGTTTGTGGGGAAGACTCCAGGACACCTGGAAGAGAACCAGGGAGAAACCGATTCAAACCCGTCCACTATTCTTTGAAAACTTCGCACCCTTTAAGGATTTGACCTCAAATAGAATACCTGTCAAGAAATCTAGTCAAGACGTTAACCAGGATTGAAACGATTCCTCAAATAATTCGAGTACCTCAATTATTAAAATTCCTCAAGGGAAATTTATCTGCCTCGAAGCTTCGTTAAAATATGTAGCGCACCGTGTTCCGCCCGGAACGTTATTAGTGGTGGGCAGCGCTCTTACTTTCCCCTACGAGTTGTTGTGAAGTGCTGAGAAAAAATACATATTTGACTATTTAAATTTCAGTTTAGTTCTTAAAAATATTATATTTTAAAAGTTTGGTCAATTTTCTAATAGCTGCTTGAAGGTAAATTCTGCACGCCAAAAACATGTTTGGCCTACTGTGTTAACAATTTGTATATTTTTAGAGTTGAGACACTAAAGCTTGCAAAGAGTGGCTGGGTTACCAGAGAAAAAGGAAAGAGACAAGAAAATGTGGGTTTATCATAACTGATATTATGTTCAGAAATAGTATTGCAATTAAAAATGTTTCTAATATCTCGGAACCTTAAGTACGAGTTTCTGTGAGCATAAATGTTCATGTCTGACCTTTGAGTCGCCATCCCAACACATATGTTTGAAATCAAAAGTTTACAAAAACAGAATAAAAAAGACAAGTTCCTCTTGTTTTAGGTCAGCTACAATTACCAAAATTATTTTAATATCTGAAAAGGCTTGTGAGGAATAAACTAGAATTATAGCAAATTATTGTGAGGAGCTTGGGAAAGAAACCCCAAAAGGTTTAACCGAAGTCAAACAGTTCAAGTAAACTTCTGATTTTGGAGACGTTACTAAATAAATCCCTGACACATTACCTCACTATTGAGGCATTTAGCAAATAAAGAATTTTGTTAATTTTTACTGACCTAAAACAAGAGAGACTGTAAATATGCTTTGACTAGACCATTTCCACGTTATGCTACAACTACCACATTTCATAGTGGGGAAGATTTAGCAAACACTACAAATGACATTCCTCAAAATGCCAATGGTGCAGAGTGAATAGATGAGGAAGAGAAGAAAACAGGCATATATCACAACTACTATTTACCAATATTACCACCATCGAGCCACACTCATGTGATGTCATTTCTAACTTTGTGCACCTCTAATTTGAATTAAGTAGAAACTGACAGCCTAAACAAATTAATCCAGCTGTGAGTTCCTACCTGGTATTTTCCAACGTCCTGACCTCTGGTCACAGGGAACTGTCTTCCATTGACATCAGCATACAGAGTGACACTCTGCAGAGAAGAGGAGTGATCATGAAACCACAGTCAGTCCCTCAGCAACAGAGTAGTAACTCACTGAAGCAGCTCTCTGGGTTACCTGGGCTCCGTTAGCGCAGGTCAGGCTGAGCTCCACGATGAAGACAGACTCCGATGAGATGACGGCGTCAGAGGTCGTGTAGGCCGACGGGGTGATCACTGGGTCTTTGCAGCTCTCCCCTACCAACAAATAATGTAGATTAGCTAAATATTAGATACACTAATACTCCATCAGAGCAGATGCAATAATTAACACGGGCTTGACACATGGTAAGAAGACATTTCAGGGTGTTTTGATGGGCTGAATATTAGCAATTACAAGCTAATTGAAGCCAATGGACCTCCTTCCGTGTTTCCCTTACACTTACCCGAACAGGCAACCACCAGTATCGTCAAAAACGCAGCTATCCGGATCATCCTGAAGTCTGACGAGTAGCTTTTTATCCCTAAATAAGTGTTAAACTACCGCTGTCAACTCGCCACACTGAATGAAGTACACCTCAGCCTACCGCTAACACACCAGTGCGCCTGCGCTGCAAAGAGGTGTACGTAGCACCGCACAGTATTCTGGGAAACAACATTGAAGACACGTCAACAGAGATTTTTTTTTGAATAAATTCTTTATTGAAAATGAAATATAAAACAATACAAGGAACACGATACAAAAACAAAAAGTGCTACAGAAGAACAAAAATAAAAACAATATATGAAAACACAATCTAATATATGAAAACACAATCTGATAACATGGTGCGAAGAAAAATGGAAAACAAAGATAAATAATTACAAGAGGATCTTTTATTCATGAAGTCATTTACATGTTATGACTGGTTATTTTTTATTATTGCAACAACTTAGCACTTCCTTCAATAGAATTATTTTTAAAAAGGTCTAAATTGAAGTTAAGAGAAAATACTATCGTGAAGAAAATATGGTATTTTCATAGTGTGACCCTGTCTGAAGACCAACTTTTATAACAGGGGAATAAACTTTTTCATACAAGACCCGGTTTTGAAAATCCTTCCAAAAACACTTAAATATGTTCCGATATCTCAATAGCTAAATCTCAACACTCACAGGAAATACTATTATTTTGCAAAAAAAAAAAAAAAAAAAAAACATATATATATATATATATATATATATATATATATATATATATATATATATATATATATATATACAGTGGTAAATTTCATTCATGATTTTGAAATGGATTTCTTTTTTTCTTGGGGAATGAGGAAGATAGACATTTGGTTTTAATTTTATGATGTAGATTCATATTTTACTGTAGTATATTCCTATAGCTGTAAGTAGAGCTGGTTTAATGATTTATGCAGTATTACAGTTAAGTCCAAAATTATTCACACCCTTTGTTTTCATAAGACCAGTGATTTCTTTCAAAATATACAAGAAAAAACAAAACAGGTAAAAGAAGTTATAAAATTGAAAACTACATTTTCTTTTTTACATTTTACTTTAAAAATTCACTTAAGTTTGTTTATGCCCGCATTAATAACCATTCTTATAATGGCTAACCCGCTTTTAGCATGTCTCTACTGCCATTTTTGGATATATTAATTCAATGTTATTCACTACCTGTAAATAAAGTCTGAGACATATCACTGATAATTTTACACAGTAAATAAAGAGGCCAAGTGGGTTGGAGATAGCATAAGTACATTTATTGTTTTGATAATCTCTTTAAAAAAAAAAAAAAAAAAAAGTTTAATTAACAGTTTATAATGGTTCAATGATTTAAGACAAGGAAACCCAAAGTCATCGATACACTCATGTACAGAAGAGGGGCCCAAGATGTTCAAACTAGGTGTCAACATGTCAAAGTAATAAGGAATGTTCATTTGCAGTTATTCCTGCACATAAAGGAAACAAAGCAGAGTTTATTGAAAGAAAATCATATTTTACAATGTGGCTCAGATTTTATGTTCATTTCTTTTTCCATCATTAAGTATTTGTGTATTAGGTATTGTTTAAGTACACATTTGCCTAAAATAAAATTAGAAAATAAAAGGAAATTTATTCGTTATATACAGAAAATCAAAATAGGAAACAAGGTATTAAATACAACCACTATAGTCTCAGTTTGTATTCACTCTCAGCTGATAATCATCTTCATTTAGTTCCAAGCAAACATCTTTTCATTTCAAGTCGTTTCCAGTTTTTATAAATTACTGTTGGTTTGAAGTCACTCCAGCGGATGTGAAAATGAAAAATGGTGGCAGAGGATACAGAGTCACGGGTCCCTCGGAGCAGGGGTCATGGGTCACTGGATTCTGATTTCTAGAAATAGATGTGCTGAAAGCTGCAGTCAGACTCCTTCACCCTGCCCCTCGGTTTCCATCATCTCTGTTGCCGTCATGTGCTGATGCTCATCCACTCAGTCCAGTTGATCTGTTGATCTGAAAAGACTGGTTACCTTCCCTTTCCGTCCGTCACGTTTTGCCTTTTTTTGTTGAGCCTGGGCAGAAGCATCCTGCTGCGTTTGCCGTGTCAGAAGCTCCTTGAAGACCGACTCCATGTTATTACAAACCTCCTGAAATATGAAATAAATGGAAGGAGAGAAAAAAAGAAATCTACTTTGTTGATCATATTTTATACCAGTAATATTTTTTTTATTTGAAAATATTTCACAAAATATCAATTTTCAAAAGATGTGCATCACTCACAGCTATAAAATATATTCATTGTAACATTTACTTAAAAAAAAAAATGAAGAAATAAAAAAACAAACCTTATCAACTTTAGCAAACAAGTCCTCTGAGGATGAATGTTGATATCTGCATGGAGAAAAAAAAATAAAAACTAATATCCCACTTTCTAAGAAGAAAAAAAAAAAAAAACCTTCCACCATTCTTGTTGATCAAAAAAAGTTAAAGTTTCAGTTCCAGGATGATCACAGAAGGTGTGAGTGATGTATTGTGACACCATCAACAAGAGGCCCCTGAAAATAGGCTGACAAGGTTCTAATTTACCAAATTACACATCGACAAACGTAAAGAGAAATTACACAACCTTTGAAGGTTTGATGAAACCGAGGTTGTTTTGTGAAACCCAAACACTGAAGCAAGGTGACTCAGGTATGACGTGGGGATGTTTCTTCTTATACGATATTGTGAAATCACACACCAGGGATCAGAGGTCAGTTTGAAGGCATCCAAGTTATCGAAAAATTCGTACTGCCTTTTGCTGAAGAGGAAATGCTTTTGAAATTAGCATTTTACTAAAATAACGACCCATGCCTAAAAGGAAGTGAGCAAGCTCTGGTTTCCAGACCAACAAGATTAATGAATCCAGTATAGGACCTGGGAACAAACGTTAAATGCTCAGTTTCTAAGGTAAGAAATTCAGAAGAACTGTGGAATGTGGTCCAACTCCCATTTCTCAAACAGGTTTTATGCAACTAAATGCTATTTTTTTCTAACTAAATTCTTTATTGATGATGCTAAACAATTTTAAACAGTGGACATTATATTTTTGTAACATCAGACACTTTGTAAGGATTTTAAGCTTTACTCATTGTTTTCAGACGTACCGCTATTATTGAACGTAGCTATAAATATAACCTTTATCTTTCTTCCTCTGGTGCCAAACTGCAAACCTACAAGCAACTGTCCACCATTACTGTCAAAGTAAACCAAGTGGTTTCCATAACAACAAATGATCTAACACTAAGATGTATTCAATTATTTCCACATTAAAATTTTTGTCTGTATCTTAATTACAGAAACATTTTTAATAACTTATGCATTTTCTTTTTGTCCCCTTTTCTGGAATTGTATATGAAAAAATGCATATACTGTTGATCAGAACAACTGGAATAAGTTCAGATATAACCAAGTATAAATGTAAGTATATATAATTTTTTTTTTTTCAATCTGAGTATTTCATTCCTCTTTGGTCCATAGATTAAAAGCAGTGTTACTTACTCTTTGCGTGTATAAGATGGAGAGAGCACTTTTTTCTGCCTGTACTGTGGTCCAACTGGAATCTGCAGCGTTAGCTTTCCAGATGCAGAAAGGACGCCCCCTGCTGGTACCTTACTGTAATCTAAGCAGCCGCTGCTGTTTGCTCTTGGACGCTCAGCCTTTGTCAGTGCAGGTGCTGCAGACACATCTGGGCCGATACCCGCCGGAAATCCCATTTCTAAATCTGTTGCAAAACAGGGTTGTTGTTTTTTTTGGTTTATATAAAAATTTCGGTTCTGAAGTCAAAATAAACGGCATACTTACCATCTCTGCTTTGGCTGTAATCCGCCTCAACTTCTCCTTCAATAATAACCTCACTGCAAAAGAGATGAGGCCCAGACAGTTTCACTTTTCCCCACATGTTCTGCATTCATTTCTATCCATCTGCAACCTCAAATGTGCTTCGTCGTCTCACCAGTCGTCCTGTTCGAGAGTCATGCACTTCTCATACATTGGTCCTTGTACTTCGCTCTGACTGGGAAAAATGCTTTCATGCTGCAGGATGATGCCCTTCACCAGGGCATTGATCTGAGGCTGCACAGTCACGACTTCGTCGTCCTGCAGGCCTCTCACCAGGCTGGGGCCGAAACACACAGCCAGATTGTACGGCTGCATCATGTTCTCGTCACTGTACTGAGACACACTGAAGGCACAGAATAATTTATGATCAATATTATTTTTAATAAGCATCGTCAAAGTAACAAAAACTAAAAACTTAACCACAGTGCAGTGGAAGCATGAACTCAAACTGTTCTTAGAGCCTGGAGGTTTTTTTTAGTTCTTGTTCAGGTCAAGTTGCTCTCATAAGATGTTTTGCTCACACCACTGTTTTGTGGTCTAACTGACATTTCGAATGGAAAATTAGGCTAATGGAAATTTATAGATTGTGGAAACTCCCCCCACCATGACATTTGTAGCTACCAAAATGTGTCTTTTTTTTTTTTTTTTTTAAGTGTTTTCCTTCAAACATCAATAGGTTTCTTCAACATTCGACTTCGTATGACTATACTTTTGTGTGGATCAAAATGTACAGCCTGCATTGGGATTATAATAAATGCTCATAACCATTTGTTATATTTATTTACAATCAAGGCTTATGGGCCACCATCTCTGAATGCAGCTCAATCAAGCCTTGAAGTTGATGGGCTACAGCAGCAGAAGACCATACAGGAATGCCGCTGCAGTCAGGTAAGAGCACAATATTGAGCCCTAATGTGCACACATTCAACAAAATTATGCAATTTATACTGTGTATTCAGTTGCATTTCAATTAGGATCACACTTTTATGTAAAAAAAAAAAAAAAAAATCACTTTCTGCCATTGGTAATGGCAGAAAGTCCTAGCTTAGAGAAGCAACTGTTGTCGTTTTTTAATTTGGGACATAATTTTTTCTTAAAAAAAAAAAAAAAAAAAGAAAGAAATTCTGCCAGAAAGACAATTTCTCGAGCCAAAGAACTGAGGTTGCCAACTTTCCTAGGATTGCATGCCCCAGCAAAATCACCCCAAATTCAGACAATGCAATGATCAGTTAAAAAAAAAAAAAACAACAAAAAAAACTTGAGCTTCATATCAGAATCTACAGGAATCAGCATGTTTAATGTTAAAGTATGTCACAGTACAATTAAAGACTGGAAATGTATGATTTTTTTTTTTCGGAAGTGATTGCTGGAGGAAAGCGTAAAACAAATACGTCAGCAGAACTTTTAAAAAGCCGCCTGTGAATAAAACTGTAGGATCGATGTTCTTTGGACATAAGTAACCAGAAAAAAAAAAATGTTTGGCCACAATATAAATATAAACATGGTAGCAGAAGACAAATGATTTGGACAAAATTTTCAGCGACACCTCCAGGGCATCCTGCAGCCACCGAGTCAACCATCAACTCAACCGTATATAAAAAGTACCCGGACTCCAACAGTGAGGTGGCGTACATGTGAATGGCAGCAGACAACTTTAACTTAATGTGCTATTTGGAGACCTTCAGAGAGGTTTGCCCACAAACCTCAATGACCTGATTCTATGTCATAAAGAAGAGTGGACTGATGTTATCCACAATGATGTGATGGACTTAAACGTCAACTATTACAACTAGAGGAGGTTTTAAAATATGATGCAGCATACTTAGTTTTTCCTCATGAATGTCATGACTGTAATTTTAATCATCTCCCACTTAGCCAAGTATTCAAGTTAATTTTGGGCAAAAACACGAGCAGAACGGTAAGGAAATATTTACCACAGCATTGCTGTCCTCTTAGCTCTTTGGTCCTTAGGGTCATGTCAGTGGTTTTCAACAGAAAATGGTGACTTAATTTAAATCAGGTGCAAATGAAAACAATGGGGGAGGCAAGTGAAGCTGAGTATTTTAGAAACAATAATAGTTCCTACTGAAGCCTGCTCTTGCATAGTATTTCATTACATTCAGAGGACTCCAAAGCGCTTCTCACTACACGATGTGCCTTTAGGCAAGGCAGCTAACCCCAGGTCATTTCGTGAATGTACCTCAGCAGCGTATGTCGGTAAGAACATCGTTAGTGTGGCTGGGCTGCATGAGATCCCAGTAGCTGGTCTGACTGGAAACATGGCATTCTGCCACAGAGCTTTGTGTGCAACAGCAAGGCTTGTGGCAAACCGTCATCGAGACTTATGACCTTTCGTGTGGTTGTGACAAAAAGTGGAGAAGTGCAGTGTGGGTGAACACTTTTCAATTAGTTTTTTTTCTAAACACCAAATTTTAAAAGAACATACTCAGTCATGTCGGTACTTCACAGAGTCTGGCAATGTCTCAGGTGGCGTTCAAAAAAGTTTGGAAACCACCAACGATCTGATTTTGTTGGCTTATGCCCTAGTCTAAGTCAGCTTGCCACTGCAGCCACATACAGTTTGAATTTTCAGTTTTGTTTCTCAGTTTTTCTTTGCTAGATTGTTATAGCTCCTGAAGTTGCAGTACTCACTGATGAAGGAAGGCAAAGAGGTATCTCATGACAACAATGACGGGCTCAGGGTAAGTCGACACAATAGCCTTGAGCCGAGCTGCTCGCTCCGCATCGTCCTTTATCTCTAAAGGAAACGTAACGGGAAAAAAAAGAATCAGCTGCTGTTGCTATGCATCTCCAGTCAAGTCAAACGTTTCCTCTCGCGCGAGCTCTTACGATTGCACTCCAAGAGCTGACTGGTGCTGCTGACAGGAAACAGGGGATTGTCCAGACATCTGAAGTAGAGCTTCAACACTCCCGCTACAGAGTCCATATCATATCGTCGCTCAGACAGCGGGTCCTCTCCTGCAGGGAAGGCGAGGACACACTGCCCAACATTATTAACTCTCCATAGCGAGTGAGGTTCATCCAAGCAGATGCAGATGCACACACAGATCTACCTCGTTCAAACGCATCTCTTAGAACATTGACCTCCATCTGAGATCCTGGTACTCTAAAAATCCCTTCATGGTGGAGACCTGATGAGGAAAGCATACGCTACAATCATTTTTGCCCCATGAAGCGAAGACTTTATATTTCAACTGGAACAGTATAAAGAAACACAGACCATGTATGCAGCTCTAAAGACTGATGAGCAATGAAAGCGGCTTGTTTACCGTTCCTAAAATCTCGAAAACTTACCATAAAGGTTGATGAAGCGAACGCAGCTTTCCACAACATATGGTATCCGTTGTCCTGAAGCCTAAAAAAGGAGTACATATTTCGTTTAAATGCATAAAATAACCCAATAAGCAAATATTTAATACATATCTAAAGTATAGTGTACATAAAAATCATTTCAAACTTCTTAATAAAAACAAAAACCGCAACCATTTATTCCACAACACTATAAACAAACAGTAGGGCTAATTTGTGATAAAGTAGCAATATTTGTAGCAAAATATATCACAAAGTACTAAAAAAAAATAGTAATGGTGTTAATAAAATTATATAAATTAAATAAAATTATTACTACTACAACAATAATTACTTGTTTTTGAAAAGCAAGCAAGAGTAAAAGATGCAACAATGCAATGAGTAATAAGGATTCTTCTACCTTTATGAAGGACAGCATGTCTCCACTGAAAAGCTTGTGATTGTGGATCAAATTGGCACTTGAATGATTCTTTCTTATACGCAGCGACTTTCCAGAAAACCTGCAGAACCCAATATACTGACAATGTTTTTTTTGTTTTTCCCCATAATTTCATACCAAGTCATCATAGGACAAATAAAAAGGAACAGAAAATGCAGAATTTGAACTTATACCTGGGCTGATGTCCATTTGATGCTTCAGCTAAGGGGAAACAAGAGATCTTTTGAAAACGACATGACAATCCAGTGTGACTTTCAACTGCTTCATTAAACTACTCAGTCGGCAGCAAAAAAAGGGAACACGATTTAAAATTTAAATGAGAAACACTGTAACATCATGCCAGTACACTGGGTCTTTTACAATGGC
Organism: Poecilia mexicana; assembly: GCF_051168715.1. NCBI lineage: Eukaryota > Metazoa > Chordata > Actinopteri > Cyprinodontiformes > Poeciliidae > Poecilia > Poecilia mexicana. The sequence goes on from NW_028263376.1 coordinate 28,013,321, forward strand.
ACATTGTGTCTGCAGTTTGCTTTTTTTACATGAAAAATGCAGAAGTGCTACCTTTCTCTACAGCCACTTTAAGCAGGTCATGCTTTGCTTGGAGCTTAGACACCAACGAGCTACCAAGCAGATATTCTTTTACTTTCTGAAAAAAAAAAAAAAACACCCAAAAACAATAAACAATCAAATCCACAGTTATGATTGACTATTGAGTCAAAACCCAGAGAGCCCCTGAAATGTGAATTATTCTGGTCTGCAGACTCACAGTGAAGTAGACGGTTTCTATTTCCAGTATGCTGGCCCTACGCCGCGCAACGCTGGGTTTAACGTTCAGATTCTCGGTGCTGCCCACTTGAGAAGGACCGCTACTCATGCTGGACTCCAGATCATTTTCACCAATGTTGTCCAGCAGTGCGGACTTGGCTGTTGACATGCTTTTACCAGCCTATGTGACAGAGAAAACACATCAGGACATCAACATCACTCATCACATCATCAACAGGTCATCCTGTTGAGCTGCAGGATAGAACAACAATGATGCAAATGAGCAAAAAGTAAAAAAAAAAAAAAAAAAAAAAAAAAAAGACTAAAACAAAAGAACATAAGGGGAACATGTCTATGAACAAAGATTTGAGTTAAATATGTTCCTTTTTTTTGCAAGCAAAGCCAGTTTGCTTTTATAGGCATCCTGTTACAATAATGAGCTATGTGGTCCGTTTATGCAAAAGGTCTTTAAATACACAAAACTATCAAGAAACTGCATTGCAGCTTTCTGAAATTAGGTTTTCACAAAGGTTTTCTTTCACTTCTCGTTGAAAACAAGGGCTTTAGCAAACTTCAATGTGATCTAGAGGAATTTCGTGTGAAAAAAGCAGCACAACACGGCATGTGATTGTAAAGTAGAAGTAAACAGGGAAATTATTCAACTCCTACATAAATTTCAGTGCAACCAACTGCCTTCAATCGATCATGTTGAAACATGCCGGTTTCGACACTTAGCTTTGGGAATTTTGAGCCACTTTCTGTTCATACCGTGCCAAAAACAATAAAATGGTTTAAGGACTCATGGCAGCGGTCCAGTGCAGACACGGTAAACTATTCCTCTGTTGTTTCTATACATTTCTATGATTTATTTGGCTTTAGTAAATTGGACTGATGATATTAACTCTGTTTTCTTGTTTATTTGAGACGATCACTCCCAGAAAGAGAGTCCAGGGAAACAGGATTATAAGGACTTTTGAATTATTCTTCCAATACTTATGCAGATCCTTTCTTTAAGTATAATTGAGGTGCTAAGTTTTGTAACACAATCTTTACCTCTTCCGTTTCTTCAGTCACAGTTTTCAGCCGGGCCTGTATCTGCTTGAATCGGGTCTCCATCTCACACCTCATTTCGCACTCTGCACTAACTTCAGAAATCTGCAACATGCGAGAAAAAGTCTTCAGTCATCTCTGCCACCCTGAAAGCAGCGGGACTAAAAACCGGCTCGAAAAAGCCGACCTGGTCTTCTTCGTGGGGCTGGTAGGGGAAGCGGAGGGGCATGGAGAAGGTGTTGCCGTGGTCCTGCAGCAGGGCGTCTCTGTCTCGGCTCTGGTCCAGTCCGGCCACGGCCTCCTGGAGCTGCTGCAGACCCGTGCTCAGGTTCTGCTGGGACCACGACTGTCTGGACAGGTAGGCCTTCATCACCCGACCCAAAGAGAAGTGGTACCCCACATCTGCGCACTGTGGGGAAGAGGCCAAATGAGCTGCAGATGGGACTGCACATGAAGACTAAGGTGTGAAATGAAGCCCTTACGTCTATGAGCGTGGTGATGTCCTGAAGGTAGTACTTGTTCATGGAAGAGTTGGCTGCGGACAGGTTGAGGAGGTAGTCGTTCCTGGCCTTGCTGCACTTCAGCTGGATCTCCTGGACTTTAATTTGCCTCTACGCAACACAATCGTTTCACATATGAGAACACCACGAGGAGCCACGTTGACAGAACGCGTGATTTACAGGAACCATTTTCGTTTACTTTTTCTATCAAGCGCTCCAGTTTTTTCGCCGCACTCTGCTTTTGCTTTTCCTCCTGCTTCTCGGCCTCCCTCAGCTTCCCCTCTGCACAAACAAACTCTGAGTGGTACTGGTAGTAAGTACGCCATGCCTGCACAGAGGCACAAACAAGTGCTTGTTGTTTTTTTTTCTCCCCTGTTTAGGAAACAGAAACCGTTTTAAGTGGTTGGTTTCTTTCTTACCGTCTGCAGCTCTGTGGTAACCTTGAGTAGTCCATCTTGCAGCTGAGTACAAAGGTCTCTACTCTGAAAACATAATGTGGAGACAAAACATCACAGTTGACACCAAAACAGACGAACAAAAGCAAACCTTAGAGTCTGCGAATTTTGGCACAACTACGAGGAGATGGTTTATTTCAATGAGTTGGACCATAAACAAAAGGTTAACTTTAGTAAATCAATTTTAAAAATGAAACTGTTACAATTCATTTCAGACACACTGATATATTTGAAGTTGCCAATTATGATAATTCTAACTTACCAGAAATAAAAGCTAAACATCATGCAACAAAAAAAACAGAAAAATATATTTTAGTCCTTCAATGTTCTGAACACAATCTTAGGCAAAGTCTGCTAACCTGCAAGCAGACATTAGTACCCTCTACAAATTACTAAAAGAAGTCTAGTGGAATCCAAGCATATTAATGGAAAAATGAGCGGTAGGAAAAAAAGAAATGTGGTAGAAAAAGGTGTTCAAGCAGCTCGGATAACCGCAGATTTCTAAACTTTCGGGGATTTTGAGGATTTGGTAAACAGTTCCATTTTCTTGTGTTGATCTGGTGTGGCTTCTCATCCAAGCAAAACAAAACCATTGCTGCAACGACATTTCTCTCTGCAGACAAGCTGCGGGGAAATGCCGGTTTTATTTTCCAGAAGCAATTAACACCTGCTCACACCGTCAGAAGTACAAATGCCCATCAATTCATTTAACTCCTCAGCAAACTGGCCTTAAATGCAAAGTAAAGTCAGTTTTTCATTCGATTAATTTTTTTTTTTGTGGGGGGGCGAGGGGGGTATTATTGTTTGTTTGCTGGGGAGTAAGCCAGCAAACAAACAACAACTAGTTCTATTGTTCTTAAATGGGCCGCTTGTATCAGTACCTTCTTAGCCAGGCGCTGTGTGTAATCCAGACAGTGCATGACTGGTGTTATGAGGATGTTGCTGCAACTTTCACTCAGTCCGCTGTGGTCCCTACTTTCCTGGCGGGTTTGAGACAGCAGAGCCAGCCACACCTGGGAGACGGAGTGAGAGCTCGGCTCCTTCCTGAGAGGGAAAACGAGTTGGGGTCAGCGTGGCGCTCTCTCTCTCTCTAATGAACCGCTCCCTGCTTTTGCCAGGTCGTTTACCTTTTAACCCTCAAGGCGAACCTTTCCGCTAGCTTTTCCAGGGAGCGGGAATATTCGTTTTCAATCTCGCCCCGTCGCCGCAGGTAGTCCGTCATGTCCTGCAGCTGCTGGGTCTTCTGCTCCAGCTGCACGTCCAGCACCTTCAGCTGGTCCAGGAGCTGGCAGCGCATCTCTGGAAATGTTCATGGGGAAGGAGAGACGAGCACAATAACCGCAAAGGCTCACAAACAAAAAGCGAACGAGAGACTCATTCTGAAAGTGTTGCAGCAGGGTTTCCCCACGAAATGCTGGTCACATTCAGGAAGAGGTGTGACAGGTGTGAACATTACTTAGATGAGTACTTTTACCTTTTATTTGCGTGTCATAGTCCACCACTCCCACCCTCTCCTTTCGAAGCTTTGCAGAAGTCATCGCTCCTCCAACAGGGTGGAATTCTGTCAAGTAAAACAAAAAAAATCAACCCATTAGCTGTGCTCACTTCAAAATGGCAACAACAAACAGCTCTTAGCATTTAGCTGGACATGCTGCAGCAGCCAAAAGCTATGCCCCGTTGCTGCACCAATCACACTTTTTTTTTTTTTTTTTTTTTTTTTCAGAAGATTTCACGCCTCCAGTATTTCCAGCGACCAAAAACCAGCTTCTTCATGCCGCTTAAAAGTGAGAAGAGAAGTCAAGGCAGCTTGTTCATCTTACTGTAACACATCTCCCTCAAACTGGAGGCCCTCCACCATGCTTTTCTGAGCGGGCAAACTGCTGAAAAGCAGCAGTTGGAGTTGGGCACAACAAGTGTTGCCCTGCACCACACCAGACCCGTTTGCACGGCGGGGCTTTTGCAGAAGGTGCAAAAAATAGCTCCGGCAGCATCTTAGCTTTATCCTAAAAATAGTCTGAACCGTGAGGCAGAAAACTCTGAGGGGATGTGTGCTTCAAAGACGACAGGTGGTCGAGCAGCCACTGCAAATCCCACAAGGTTTGACTCTTGACTTGAACAACTGAATCATCACAGGGAGTTTGTACCATAAGGTTTGGCAAGACATGTTGGACTGGGACATTAAAGTCCAGAAATAAAAAAGGAAGGCCAAAAGCGTTACTTTTTGGCCTGCTTTCATAAGGAAGTGACAAATAAATAAAAATAAAATATTTCTTTAAGCATGTGGTATTTTAACATCAACCTACAAACCAGCACTTTGTTTTATTTTTTTCTTTGCTCGTTTCATTAGTGCAACAAAGTGCACAGCAGAAAGAGGAAGAACAAGGCTTTTTCTTGCTGGGTCATAAAAACTTTATACACAATCAGCACCACATTTCTCTTTGCACTATTAAACTTCCCCTTTTCTTGGCCATTTTTAAAATCAAACGCTCATCAGCTCTCTTTTAGCTAAAGGCTGGGCTCTCTTTTCCCCCCACCATCGACAATTACCAGCTGACCTGCCAGGGCGACAAAGGCACAGTCACACACTCCCTGTCCACAGGAGGAATGCCTCGTTTTATTATTTTACAACGTGTGTCACCCTTTCCACATTTAGAAGTTCATTCTTTACAGCACAACTTTGTGCTGTCACCACCACCAATGTAGTTTCAATCTTACAAGTATAGCTTAGAGCTTGTTAAAATAGCTGTGTGTCCCATTTTGCCACTGAAGTCTCACAGGTAACAACATGAAATCTGACAGGGTTATAAAGCGATAACAGCCCCGAGGGCTGTGTTTGCTGCCAATAAAAACTATAGATAGGCCATGCACTTCTCATGAGAATTGAGCGTAGTCTGCTTTAATTTGATCAAAACAAGAGTAATGAAAGGTCAAATAGAACTAGGAAGAAAACAAGAGTCATTACCTGTAAGAGATGTGTTGACAAGCACCTTCTACTTACTCAAACGACTAAATAATGCCACTTAGCTGCACAGTAAACTCTGAACGGTTGTTTCACCTCCCCCGCAATTTGGACTTGGATGCTTGTGGGTGGAGCAGAACTTGTATCTCTGTGACTCGTTCTCTCCCTTTCTCACAGACACACACTTGCTGTTGTGCAGCGCTCTCTTTCTCACCCAGCCTTCATCTCGCTCACACATGCAGCTTGAAGCATCCTCGTGTGATTGTGCAAGTGCGACAAGCAAAGAAACGACAACCTTTTTGAGCCAAGCCCTTCTTCTCTTTCTTTCTCATGTTGCCTTCTTGAACGCTTCAGGCTCCAATCACACTCCAGCTGCTGCCATTGATTAAGTCCCTCCTCAGAGGTGTGGTGTCAGTGACTGGATGCAGGCAGGTTTGGGGTTCAGGTAAGAAGGGGGATGGGGGAGCAAATCAAAATAAATAAATAAGAAAAAAAAGAGCAAAGGAGAAAAAAAAGGGAGTACAAGGGTTAAAATATTTAGTCATTTTTTTTCTCACAAGACATCAGATGAAGAAACCATAGATCAACTTCTCCTTTTAATTACATTCAAACATGTACGTTATGTCAGATATATTCATTTCCATGACAGAAATAGAGAAAAGCTATAAGTGGAGAAAAAAGAAACAGAAGTCCAGAGTGATGGTGTTAAACCATAACAGCTAGTCAGAGTGCAATCTCTCACTGAGGTTTGAAGCCCATAAAGTGATGATTGGTCCGGTAAAGAGAAAGTCAGACGAGTGCAGTAGACTGAAGACAGCACCTTCTAGAACAGTTTATATTAAATCCACCACAGAGTCAAATAGGTGTAATTTGAGCCACTAAAATATTGGCAGACGACAGATGGACTTTGCAATGTCTGCTCCAGTTCTGACCAGCATTGTTAAGGTCCGCACATTTTTTTTTCAAGGATTGAGAAGTGTTTTTGTTCTGTCTTCCAGGACTTCCACGTCCCTGGTCAGGTTGTTCTCTCAGTTTTTTTTGTCATGACATCCTGCAAGCAACACACTCAAGTTAGAGCACTGATGTGTTGACACTAGCAGATGGTCTGTACTGATAAAGGACACTTAAGTGAAACCTGGAGTGAAAGAAAACAAGTTTCTTGCATGCAAAAAAAAAAAAAAAAAAAAAAGCAACTGCTGTCTCTTTGGCTGTTTAATCCTAGCTTGAGCTAAATGTGCTAGCATAGCATTTCTCTTGCACAGATGCATCGCTTTTGAGAAATTGTGTTTCTTTCTGCCTTTTTTTTTTTAACCAAGAAAACATTCTATGTATAACACAAGTTATGCATAGAACTCGGGATCACTTCCAGTTTTTAAGAGAGGGATTGGTCAAATTTTCATATATTTATTTAAAGCTGAAGATTTTATGATTTCTGTAAAACAGCTACTTTTGTGAAAGGTCACTGAACGAGTCGCATGTCTCTGCCACGTACCTCTCTTTTGGCCATTTCCTTCCTCAAACATTCACAGTTGGATGGTGTTGCACAAGCACATTAAAATTCCCCTGCACAGACACTTTCTGGTCAGTGTGACAAAAGACATTAAGTTCTCATCTCTATTTGTGATTTAATGAGAAGTCTTTTTTTTTAAACTTACACTCACGTTGCTGCAGTTTTTAGCCCTGCTGTGACCTAAAACGGAGTTTGGTTGTAGAATTAATACCTACCTGTGTTTAGAAAGAGTTGCATCTATTTAGATTACATTTTTCTACTGTCAAACTTTACAGCTATCTAATTAATCTTTGTGGGATTTGTTGAGGAGACAGTGATTTTTTTTCTTCCATAATGCTACCACTAGGAGTCACCAAAATGAATTCACTCACATATTTTTCTTAACCTATGCTTTTCCTGCTCTCAGATGTCGCCTCACTCAAAGACAGTGTCCCGGTGAAATCACCGCTCTTATGAATAATTATGAATAATTTGCATGTGCTTCTTGCTCCTCTGTCAGCGTGTACTCAAGGTACTCCAGCTTCTAACGCTCCAGAAACATGCAAAATACAATGCCTTGCTAAAATATTCTTTTTGACCCGGCGTAGTCCAACAGACTTACAACAAACAGTATGAGGCTGTGGAGATGCTTTTTCTCGGCAAGGGAAAGAAAAGTTGACGAGAAGATGGAAGAGTGTCCATCGCTGGTCCTCAAGCGCCACTCTGCTGCGGGTCTTAAATGTGTCAAACCTTCAATCTGAGTCACTGCTCATGTGTCTTGTTTTTTTTTTTTTTATTTCTCCAGGACTCCAAGTTTGACCCTTTGCTCCGGCTTAGGATCAGTTTTTAATTGCGTACATCCGGCAATAAAAACATATGATATTCTAAAATCAACTTTGTATTTGAAATTTATTGCCGATGTGCTCAATCTCTTAATAAGCAAAACAAATCCACAGCATAACACAACCTCTTGAGTATCAAAATTAAATACTTTTTAAACATACTTTGATATATTGCATCTGTTTTAGTTTGTACATCTTTTCAGTAGAGGTAACTAGTTTCAGAGTGCAGTTCTCTTAACTCGTACAAAAACCACATGCAGTTGCAAAGCATGAATGGTTTACAGCATGCACAGACATTTGCAGAGAGCTCAAATTTATTCTTGATACCACAATAGGGAACTTAAAAAGGGAGTGTGAATTGGCTTGTTTTCTACGTTGAAATCACAACTGGACACCGCTCTACTTTTACACAGTCAAGTTTATTCTGATCGATGGTCTGATTAAAAAAGGAGCACTGCACCTGCTGACCATTTTTTGTTGTGTTAAATTGTGTATATGTAGAATAAAAAAAAGCTTTCTCTTTCAACAATAGGGAAAATGCCAAATATTAAAGAAAATTACTGTAAAATTTACGTAAGTTTTTTTTTCTCCTACAAATTAAGAGACCACTGGTCATTTTGAATTACAGATATTTTGGACTTTTAAGAAATCATTGATCAAGTAAAAATGCTTCGACCAATAAGTTTAGTTTAATTTGGATAACACATTGACTCAACTCTGTTCATCACAGCAGAGAGAGAAAAAAAAGAGATGCAGCTTTGATAGTCAGATGGCCAGCCTTCAAAGTCAGAAACAGCTGCAAATTGCGATAAAAATGGGTGCTTTAAAAAAATGTCAAGAACTGCGGCGTCATTGTGAGTCAGAAGAAGAATCTTTAACGTCTGTGCTTTCTGTTGCCTCGCTGACTTCACTCAACTCTTTGCTCTCTCCTCCACTGTCTCTCTCGCTTTCTCTCTCTTGGTCGCCGGAGCCTGATGGGCTCTGGCCAGATGTTGCTTCTTGACTCGACACGCGCACGCCAGGCTTCCTCAGCTGCACGAAAACGACAAAAAAAAAAAAGCAAAATTTACACACACACACAAAAAAAAAATGTATCTCAACTAAGAGCAAATAAAGGAATGTCAAAGAAGTAAAAAGGAGGACATTTACAGATTCTAATTCACCTCATCGGCCATGTGAGCCAGGTCTCTCTTCATGGCGTACGCATCTTCTCCGTCTGCGTAATATTTTGGTTCGACTTCACTGATCCTGAAGAGAGACGAGATAAAACTTTAGCTTATATAAAGTCAAATTCAATAAATTATATTCTTGAAGGACTTATTTATTGCAGTAACTTAATTCACCAAGTGAAACAAATAAGTAGTAATTATACTGTGATGTTTTAAAGCAGGGGTCCCCAAACTACGGCCCGCGGGCCGGATCCGGCCCGCCACGTCGTTTGGTCCGGCCCCCTGAACAATGCCGGATCCGGCCCGCCTCCTCATACCAGAGAACATCCAGTGTTTTTTTTTTTTTTTCATATATTGTATTTTCAGGTTTATATGTGGATTTTTCTTCAACCACCAGGGGGGTTCTTGAGCAGATGTGAAACTTACTTTCCCTCAATGGAATATATACCAGTCAGTCCCAGTCACCGTTTCACTCACGGTTTTTCCATTTGCATTCTGGGTAAAAATCTATCTAAAAGCGCGAATGTGTCGTCGCCCCCCCCTGTAGATAAGACTTTTCTAAGTTTCTTTCTCCAAAAACCTAAGACCGGCCCCCGACCAGAGAAAGGAACAGCTATGTGGCCCTCGCAGGAAAAAGTTTGGGGACCCCTGTTTTAAAGCCTTTCTTTCCGATAGTTATGATTTTTTTTGTATATATCTGATGAAAACATTTAAGGTTATAGTATTGTTTCAGCCCAATAAAAAAAATTGGAAAAGAAAAATGTGTGCTTAGTAATTATCACTTAAAAATTTATTTTCTAAAGCTTAATGTTTGACATGGCATAAGCAAACTTACTGAAACTTGAGGGTGTTGGAATACAGGTGTAGAGCTGCTCGGTTGCTGCAGTGGGGAAAAAATAAAACAAAACAACAAAAACATCAGTAATGTTAACAATGTGAAAGAACAAAAATAACCTTATCTTCATCTGAGCATAAGAAAACCAGTTTCGCTGCCACCCAGTCACCTTTTGCGAACGTGAAGTGAGACATATTTAGCGTTGAAGTTTTCTATCATGGCCCGGCTCGCCTGGTCCATCAACTTCTGGGCCAGACCGAGACGTCTGTGGGATCGCTTCACTGCCTGCAGGACGTAAACCAGGTCAGACACAGATTTATCAGTGAGGTCCGAAATAGAACGAGGTGTCTTTACTGAAGACTCACCAATGAAGTAATATGTCCATGAGGTACATCATCAGGGTCCTCTTCCCTAATAAAAAGAAAAGTCAGTTTGATGAATGAATTTTACAGCCAAATTCAGTTTGATTCAGGATCTGCACACCACCAATATTTAGCATTTGCATCATTTTTTTATCATACCAGATGAGGTATGTGCAACTTTGCCACTGTAATTTTAGCATTCAAGTTATAATCATCACAAATATCAAAAATAAATCCTTAAAATCAGTGTTTCATTTTATGAGCGGATTTTCTGGAATTTACATTTTCATATTCTAATTTACTGAGATGCATCCATAATTGTGGTCAGATACTCACATTTTTGCCAGCACATATCCAACAATTTTACCATTTTCGTCCTCAGCTATATAGGAAAGCTGAATGAAAGGAAGACAGAGAGTGAAACAATTAAACTCTGTCAGGCTTTTAGGACAAAGTAGCAGAGGCGAAATGAGACAGAAGCAGCACCTGAGGCCAGGATAATCCGTGATAGAAGTAGTATTTCATCTGGTAGTTTTCTGGGAGACACAACAGGTTACAGTGCTGCATGTTCATAAGGTCCTCCGGCTGAAACAGATAAAACAACCACCGCAAAAGTTCATCACAAAGGGGGGAAGAAGACACGGCCGATATTTGCAAGAGCAGCAGTTAGCTTAGCTTTAACAGGTAGCAAAACAGCGTGGCTGACATGGGATTTCTGTGTGCTTACCCTTGCGTTTCGTATATTCATTTTGTTTGAATTTTAATAAAACTTCCGAACAAAAGTTTTTAATTTATACGGTTTCCAATAACCGTTTAATAACAAACTACACGAGAGAATTTAAAAGACCCGGCGCACTTGCTAACTGAATCAAACAGCTAGCATGAAATGAAGGAGGAAAGACGTAAACACTTCCGGTGAAAATGTGTCACGACTTCACAATAAAAGCCTTTGAAGGACATTTGTTTTATTGTGGCAAATACCAACAATTTATAATGAGGTAACTTTGTAGATTTCCATAATTCATTCTCTATATATTACAAACGACAAATATTTAAAACGAGAGTCTATAAGAGAATATACAACATTATTTAACTTTACAGAATTGGTATTCTTTTCCATTATATATTTTTGTTTTAACTGAACGCAGATAACATAATAAGAATAAATAAAATGGAATGAGATGCAGCATCATAGTTTTCCCCTAATCGGCAGTTTGAAATATCAGATCTTAAAACTTTTACCATCTTTTCACCTTCTGACCCTAAAAATAACAGTGGAAGAGACTTGTGAGCCAGACTGTCTGTAATAAGTCAACACAAAAGGTTGGCAACATTTTCAACATATATCAATTCTCAATAATTGTTTCAATCATTTGTAGGATCTTTGGTATGAATGCTATTGTTCTAATCATTTTTGTTATTTCTTTAAACTGAACACAAGGAGCACAAGAGAACAACCTGTCAATTTGTGATCCTATCAACTTTGGGAGCTCCTGCTCAATAGCTAAAAGCAGACACAGCCCACTCCAGGGATTTCAAATGAGAAAAATCTAACTAATACGTTGTGAACAACCCTAAATATGTATTTGCAAAACATATTAAAAATAAATTTGAACATAACTGAAACATTCAAGTAACATAACAATAAAGTTAAAGAAGATATTTTAAAACTTATGGTATAAACTTATGGTATATATATATATATATATATATATATATATATATATATATATATATATATATATATATATATATATATAAATAAATAAAAATTCTCCTCTCACCCTCCGCGGGTGGTCTCTCTTTCATCCTCTGAGCTCGGGTCCTCTACCAGAGGCCTGGGAGCTTGAGGGTTCTGCGCAGTATCTTGGCTGTGCCTAGAACTGCACATTTCTGGACTGAGATGTCTGATGTTGTTCCTGGGATCTGTTTGAGCCACTGCTCCAGTTTGGGGGTGACTGCCCCGAGGGCCCCGATGACCACAGGCACCACTGTGGTCTTCACCTTCCAGGCCTTCTCCAGTTCCTCTCTGAGGCCCTGGTATTTCTCCAGTTTCTCCTGCTCCTTTTTCCTGATGTTGTAATCACTTGGTATTGCTACATCCACCACAACGGCTTTCCTCTGTTGTTTATCCACCACCACAATGTCCGGTTGGTTCGCCATTACCATCTTGTCTGTCTGGATCTGGAAGTCCCACAGGATCTTAGCTCGGTCATTCTCCACCACCTTTGGGGGTGTTCCCCACTTTGACCTCAGGGCTTCCAGTCCATATTCGGCACAGATGTTCCTGTACACTATGCCCGCCACTTGGTTATGTCGTTCCATGTACGCTTTCCCTGCCAGCATCTTGCACCCTGTTGTTATGTGCTGGACTGTCTCAGGGGCCTCCTTGCACAACCTACACCTTGGGTCTTGTCTGGTGTGGTAGATCTGAGCCTCTATTGCTCTGGTGTTTAGGGCCTGGTCCTGGGCGGCCAGGATGAGGGCCTCTGTGCTGTCCTTGAGTTCAGCTTTTTCCAGCCATTGGTAGGATTTTCTGATATCAGCCACTTCAGTTATTTGTCAGTGGTACATCCATCCCATGTAGGGGCTTGTCCTCCCATGATGGTTCCTCCAGCACCTTGTCCTTTGTTCCCCATTGTCTGAGACATTCGCTGAGCACGTTGTCTGTTGAGGCTTTGTCCTTGATGTATTTATGGATCTTGGATGTTTCGTCCAGGACAGTGGCTCTCACACTCACTAGTCCTCTGCCTCCTTCCTTACGGCTTGTGTACAGTCTCAGGGTGCTGGATTTGGGGTGGAACCCTCCATGCATGGTTAGTAGCTTCCGAGTCTTAACATCCGTGGCCTTCATCTCTTCCACTGGCCAGCTAATTATTCTGGCAGGGTATTACAATTACAATTTTGCCACTTATGATAAGGAATAAATTAGGACACCCACATATTTATGTCATCCTTAAAAGGGTAAAATTACACACTAGTGTGTGACATCAGATGCGCATCATGAGAACATTTTTACTCAGCACTTTGACGAAGGTTTGCTGACTGTCGAAATGAGATGTGAGATCATATAGGCTCAAATGACTTCGTATTTACAACATACTTACAGTCATGTAGTTAGTAATTACACTTTCCTTAGCATGCTTAGGCCTGATAAACAAGTAAATAACATTTTCCAAACGCTCAACCAGCAGGGACACGGTCCCTCAGGTAAACTTCCGTCCAATCAGCAGCTTTATGCAAATGCAGCTGCAGGTGCCATGAGGGAAGGGAGCGGTGAGGCGATGTTCGGGCGGCAGCGACAACATTTCAGCGTGAATTTTATCCAGATGAAGATGACAGCCTTTCTGACTCTGTGACATCCGTGACACCAGACAAACGAAGTCGGGCTATTTTTCTGATTGTCGACCGAATTCGGATTGTTGGCACCGACCTGTTGTTGTTTTCTCAAAGGGGGGAAAGTTATGGATGCAAACGGCGGTCGGGAAAGAGTTGCTTGCGGACATTTCGGGTGAATGAAAACCCAGATGGAGACCGACCTGAGACTGGAGTCAAGTTTGTGGGTCGGGAATAAGAGATACCTGGCTGTCCTGACAGGCTGGCATCTCAAATGGACCGAGGCGGACAAGAAGAACCGCGATAAGAAAACAGGTGAGTGATCCTGTTGCTCTGAACGTGGTGACACAGACCGTCTCCTTAACAACCTATATACATGCGTACAAATCAAAGAATAAACAGTTATCTCCTATTTAAAATTGTTCTTACTTATAATACTTCACTATTAGTCTTGCAAACACTTAAAGGTTTTACACTGACAACAGTTTTTAAGGTGCAGGCAGGGAGTGCTTTAATTAAGTCCTTTTCAAAAACGTGAAGAACAAGTTGAGCAGCACCAACATGTCATAAAACAAGTTTACTGAAAACAGACTGGAAAACACACACGCACACACACGCACATGACCTGACACATGACCTTGGGTTGATATAGGCTGTATATACAACAAGATATCCAGCAGTTATTGAATATCATACATTATTATTATTATAATAAAAAGAACTAATTCCAGAGAAGGGGGGGGGGAGAGAGAAATGTAAGGTGGTTTCTCCCTGAACACATCCCAATCCAGGTCAAAAGCAAGAGACAAAAATTTTTTAGAAATCTATACACAATAATGCTGCACATACTTGTGCATCCGCCCATCCACACACATTCCAAAACAGAAAGAGAATGACAATAATAATATAAGAGAAATATATAATTAAAGAAGTAATAAAAAAATGAAAAAAAGATAAAAATAAAAGGGCCTACAAATAATTTAATTTGTGTCTGTATCAGGGAGCAAAAACAATGGTACCAACTGAAAATAGGACAGTTTCACCAAGTTTCCATAAATTTCCCTTACGTGAGAATCTGAGTTTTTCCATTTTCAGGTTTCAGAGAGCTTCCCTCACCCAGTATTCATGAGATGGAGAGACGCTCAGTTTCCACTTTAGTAAAATAAGCCTTGGTGATTTAATTTATATTAGGAAGAACTATCCACCTGTCCAAATGTGAAAAAACCCTTAATTAAAACACAAATTAAACGTGATTGATCTAATTTTTTGGTTCAGTTTCACTAGTCTCAACATTACCCTCTTACTGTCTGGTCTATAAACTTATTTACTTGAACAGAACCTATATAACAACATCAGGGGTCATAAACAGCAACACATTATGCCCCCCATCTAAAAATCATCTATTAGTCTGGAAGGGACTACAAAGCCCTGTAATGTGGCTGAATAACAGCAGAGTGGGGTAAAATACCTCCACAGCAATTTAAGTGCTAGTTTAAACAACGAGTGTCAATAGAAGGTGTTAGACTGAGGGGCTTTCCCCCCCCTAATTAAAATAAAATAAACATCTGGAAAACAGTTTTTTGTACTTTCTCTAGTCATGTTTGTGTGATTTTGTGATTTGCTTGATGACCTGAAACAACTGAAAGGGACAAAAAGGCAAAAGCAGAAGAAATCTGTAAGGGAGAAATTATTTCTTCCATAAGCTTTTACGGAAAAAATGAAAAGATAAACTTCTGTCTGCAGAACATTTAACCTAGAAAAATCAACATTATTTAACACAATACACAGTTGTTATAATTCATACAAGTCAAAAATCAGTTGGCTTCTTGACTTATTATTATTAACAAGTAGAGTGAACAACACTGACCTAATCTGTTGTGTTTATGCTGGTCAGGCAACATGCACTGCATGCCGTTTAAACAAACAAAGGCTCAATTCTAATCATGTTTATCTAGCATACACCAGGAAGGCACTCAGACCAGCACAACTCCTATGAAAATGTAGTGGCTCGACAGAATCGGCTTTCATTACAATCACACTGTGGTTTTTCCAGTATCCATTTTGGTACAACGTAGTAAAATCCAGGACGTAAATACCTAAATGGAAAACATCCGTACTTAATGCCCTCTCATTACAATGAGTTTGAGATCCGTTTGGGATTTTCCTCACACCCGTTCTGTCACACACAGTTTCAGTTCCTGTGGCCGAGGTGGTTGGAGTGGAGGAGGGCCGGGTGGAGGTCCTGCCTCACAAGTCTGTGGAGGACACAGACCGAGACTTCACAGGTATTAACACTTGTTACACAGCCACAGTTTAACTATAGTAACATATACTGTAATCAGATCTGTTGTTTTAGCCTGTTATCATAGTAGCGGTTACATAATCCTGCGGATAAAACATTTATTTACTGATCTGTCTGCAGTTTTCTATGTGAAGCGTAGCAACAGCAGGACTTCCTCTGGGCTGCTGTGGAGACTGGGCCGGACCCAGTTCACCTGTCCCAGCCGGGTCCTCCGAGACCAGTGGACGAAACACCTACGGACAGCCCTAAAAACACACAGTGAGGGGAGATTTTCCATTTAAATTGTTGCTGAATCCCCAAGGCTGCAGCTACTTGTAACACCCTAAACGCGTTTTTCAGGTCCCCTCCGTCCACACAGGCTGCTGGTGTTCATCAACCCGTTTGGAGGAAAGAAAAAAGGAAGGCAGATCTACCACTCACTGGTTGCCCCTGTGTTTGAGCTGGCTGGCATCAGCTCCCATGTAATAGGTAAACACTGTTGTTGATAAAGTTCATACCCCTTCAACTGTTTCTCCATTTTGTCACTTTACAATCACAAGCTTTATATGTATGATAAAATCGAGTGGTTATCAGCTCAAATCTGTTGACATGAGAAGTAGATTTATTTGAACTACATAAATCTATGAACCTTTGACCCTGCCACTCTTTAAATTTTTTTTATTTAAATAGTTTTTCTATGCCTTGTAACAGACTGGATGGATGGATGGATAGTTTGTCTATCAGATAACTTCTTCCAGGAGTACACTGTATCTTTTAATCTGTCCTCTGTCTCACCCGCTTAACTCCTAAACCAGTTTTTAACTGCATTTTTTTTTTTTTTTCATTTTAGTGACTGAACGAGCCAACCAGGCCAGAGATCACCTCCTTAAGAAAGACCTGACGGGCTTTGACGGGTGAGTGCCGTCAGTATTTTTATGTGTGGTGGGAAGTCGTTTCAAAGACTTCACAGAAACTCTTGTGTTTGCTTTTGACAGTGTGGTGTGTGTGGGCGGCGACGGCACGTTCAGTGAAGTACTTCAGGGTGTGATTGGGAGGACGCAGCAAGAGGCAGGCCTTTGCGAGAACGATCCTGCGGTCGCTCTGCAGCCCTGTCCGCTCCACATTGGGATCATCCCTGCAGGTAATTGCGGGATTGTGCTCCTAAAGTCCGTGTGTGTTACAGATGTGAATCCAAACAGCTCATTCCTGGTTGCCTTACTGTATAGGCTCCACGGACTGCGTGTGCTACGCCACAGTGGGGGTGATCGACCCCGTTACCTCCGCTCTGCACGTTGTCATTGGTGAGGAAAGGTTTGCGTTAAAAGAAACCCGCGTCCTGTCAAATTTTAGCCCAGCTTAAATAATTCTGCCATCTTTCAGGAGATTCTCAGCCCCTGGATGTGTGTTCAGTTCACCACGGTCCCGGTCAGGTGCGATACTCCGTGTCTCTGGTGGGCTACGGATTTTACGGCGATGTGCTAGCCGAGAGCGAAAAACACCGCTGGATGGGGCCCTTCAGATACGACTACTCAGGTCTAACAGAGATCCTTAGTGAAGAGAACAAAAAAAAATAATATTGCATAGCCAAATTAAAAGAGCTCTGTTTTTCACCTCCTCATGGAGGCTGATTGCTGCAACCTGACCACTACTTCCCTTATAGAGCATTTTATGCAATACATCCGCTATGTTCTCTCTTTCATATTTTTCTTGCGCTATGCAATTCTTCTCGTTTATTTAGGTGCAGTGGTGTTTCTGAGCAACAGAAGCTACAGGGGGACAGTGCAGTATCTGCCAGCTGACCCACTGATGTCCAGCCCAAGGGATAAAACTCGCTGTTTGTCCGGGTAAAACACCAAGCTCTGTTGGACAATTATATGAATAATTACATGCAATGTTTTAATAAAGAAAGAAAGTTACAGTGGTTTGACACTTTAAAACATTGAAGTAATTCAGGGCAGCAGTTATGTTACTTTTTATTGTTTAAAGAAATAAGTTCTCAACTAAACACTGTTAAAACATGCAAATCATTATGTAAAAGTACATTATGATACCGTTTTTTTTTTGTTTGTTTTTTTTTATCAGACAATTATCCAAAAGGAAGCATTTGAAAGTGTAGAGATAATGATGCCTCGTTGAAATCATGATGCATTCACGAAGCTGTTCAAATTTCAGGCTGTTGGATGTGAAATGTTTGAAATCTTATTCAATCATTTCAAAACTTCTGTGACAACCATCCTCTTTAATTCAAGTGGGAAACAAATGCATTTATTAGAAGAAACAATCTAAGAGAAAGGTGCAATAAGCTGATTGCGTATTCATACACCCTGAAGCCATTTGCACCTTTTGACTCATTTCAGTAGTCAGTCCTTTTGAGGTAATGCCTCTTATAGAAAACGGGATTAACTGTAAGTAAAGTTGCAGTTATTCTAGGTTCGGCTTTCTCTTTTAAAAATGGTCATTTGCATCCTTTTGCTTAATCTACAGTTTGCAAAGAGGCTGCAAATTTGTTATTCGGGGAAAGGAAGCAAAATGCATGATGAAGGCAGGAAGCAAAGTGGTCATTTCTCTAAAACTGATGGAAAGAATAGACTGAAACTCGTTAGGATGGCCACCAAAAGAGCTAAAGGAAATATGAACAAGTTTTGGTTTTATTGTACATGTGACAACTTTCATATGTCTGGTCTGAGTAGTTTCCAAAGGAAACAGACGCGACTACATTTTTCCAGAATGTTATTGGAGAATGTGAAACCCGAGGCATCTGAGCCAGAGGATAAGCTTAGCATAAACGACGCATCACAAAACAAACATCCCACCCAAAGTGAAACATGGTGACGGCAGCATCATTGTCTATGGTTGTGCTTGTGAAGTTATGAGTGGTTATTAGTAACAGTCTGTGTTGATCCAGAGCTTTAGACTCACAATGAAGTCTGATTTTACTTATTTGTTTTGAGGCATGCATGCAAATCGACCAAATAATGATGGCATGAGAGGAAAATGTAAGTTTTGGAACCCTCCCTCCTGAACTATAGTCAACAGAACATCTGCTTTAGGCTGTGAAGATCACTTGTCGTCACAGTCATATGGTATTGGAAGCACGATGCTGAAGAAAAAAACTGAATGCGAAAAGATAAAAATCAGATTAAAGGTGAACACACCTATTTTACTAAGTTATTGCAGCTTTTTTGTAATGTGATTTATTTTTATTTTTTATTTCTAACAAATGTTTGTTTTTAAGTTAAATTGTAAAGGATTACTCTACATTCAATCTGGAAAATATGATCAATTTTTTTTATTCTACAAAACCCTGGCATTTGAACGAGGGTGTACTTACTTTTGAGCACCGCCGTGCCTTCCCTTAGGCCTTTGTGTGTGTCCTAATCTAAGTTATCTGAGAATGTGGATGGTAACACTAAACTCCTTTAATTAGAAGATTAGAAAGCATGCATGTGGTCTGTGGACGAAAAAATAAATAAATAAAAAATCGCCCAGAGTCTCAGCTTGGGACATTGTAACTGCTACCACCTGTACCTGGGACTCAGGTGTTGGGTGCATCTTAAGGAGGGTGGGAACTATGACAGTAGGAACTTGATCTAGATGAAATGCGAGACTCGGCCTCGTGTTGGGCTCGGAGTATCCACTTCAGCCTTTGTCTAAGCAAGCGGCCTCTGGCTGCCAGCAAATTTTTTAGGACGGCTTTTATGAGCAGGCATCAGACTTTAGGAGCTCTTTAAAACTCTCAGTGTGGTTCTGTGTTTTCTAGGTGTGGTGTTTGCGCCAAAAGCACCGAGCGACTTTTCACAAACTCTTCAGATTCTGGCTCCCTGTACAGCTCCAACTCTGGTCCGTTCAGTAATGGCTCAGAAGGTAAAAAAACAACAACAAACAAACAAACAAACAAAAAAACATTGTTTTACGCCATGTAGTGACAGTCAAGTTTACTGAAAACTTACTGACTCCTGTCATTATTTATATTGTATAAATACATTTACTTGTGCGGCCATATTTAACCAATTAAAATGTGTTTTAGTGAGGCTCATTTATCAAAACAACCTTTAAAGCAGCTATTTTCATCAAGCCCACATTTCTTGATTTTAATCTTAAGTGTTGTGGTTTCAATACCTGTGGACAGAAAATTATGATAATTAACAGAAATGAAGAATTAAAAACAATCTGTCTGTAATCAATCAATCAATCAATCAATCAATCAATCAATGCATTTCACATAGTGAACGGAGTTAGTAAAATAAGGGAATTTATATCTAAAAAAATATTTAAAATGCTGGAAAAATCTGACTTTATAGTGTGCACTCTCAGTGTATTATTTCATATCCTCATGTTGCAGCATGTCATGGATTTACTCCGGATCATGTTGTATTTGTCAAACTAGCACATCAGAGTCACTGTGACGAGTTAATTCTGCTTTGGACAAGGCGACTGGTCTGCAGTCCAGCTGCTGTGCAAGTTAACCGATCAGATGTTAGGATCTCTTTTACAAACTAGTGCTATTGTATAATGAAAATTATGGTAATAATGAAATACTGAATGACAATTAAAAAAAAATTTACATTTAAAACTCTTTTGACTAATGACTAATTTTACATAAATGTACTTTTTGCCTCATTATACTTTTGCTATCTTTTCAAACACATGAAATGATGACATTATCCAATAAGATTCCTCTAAATATTTTTTTCTGTTTTGTTTTTTGCTGCATATTATAATTTCTTATAAGGTCTTGAACCACCCATGATGTTTTTAATAAATACACCTACACTTTGAAACAGTCAATTGGTACTTTTAAATTGTTTTGTGTCATTTATGCTGAACAGATTAACCTTGTAAGGATGTCGCTTGAAAGTATAGAATCTTGTCTTTTTGTCTCTTTAGATGAGTGGGTCAGTGTGGACGGCAGGTTCAAGTCTGTGTCTCTCACATGCATGTCCAGCTCGTGTGCCAAAAGTCCTCTGGGTCTCTCTCCCTCTGCCCACCTGGCTGATGGAACAGGAGATCTCATCCTGGTGTGGGACACAAACCCCTTGGGATTCCTTGCTTTCCTCTACAGGCACACAACCGATCAGGACCAGGTATCACGTTTTCCTTGTGCGGAAACGAGTCTCGGCAGTCATTTAAAAAAAAGTGTGCCAACCCATTGTTTCCACTTTTCCTCCTAGTTTGACCTGCCGTTCGTGGAGGTCCATCGTGTGAAGGCGGTGCGCTTCGCTCTGGCGGAAGGAGGAGAGGAAGCCGAGGATAGTGAAGGTCTGCGTGGTGCGGTGGATGGAGGAGATGGAGCGTATGTCGAGAGTGGAAGCATAGCCGGATCCCAGCAGCACCTGGCAGCGGGAGCTAATGGACAAACGATGACGTGCGAGGACAAAACTACGAGCCCCTTCACGTGCGGCCTCTGCTGCAGGAAAGCTCCCGCTGTGTCAGTCTGGAACTGCGATGGAGAAATTCTGCCTTCCCCCGAGATCTGCTGCAGGTAAGTAAGTCATCATGGTGTGTTTTTTGTCCCGCCTGTCAGGTTTATGGTTTGCTCTCTCCAACACACGTCAGAAAGAAAAGGCCTGCGAAGCTGTTTCTTCTTATAAGTACTAACTACCTTTGGCTTTTTGTTTTGCCGCCGGTCTCAGGATTCATGGCCAGTTGGTGCGTCTGTACGCCAGGGGCATCGAGGACGGGACTTTCTTAGAAGACTGCACCGAGGAGAGGGAGGAGTGCAACAGAACATGCAGATGAAATCTGACAAGCAATTAAAAAAATATATATCAGTTTGTTCTCTAAAGGTTTTTAAAATTGATAACACTGCAGCAAGTCCTGCAGACTTACATTGCCAAAGAGTTTCTCAAGCTTCAGGCACTTTAATTCATACTTTGTCACTGTAATATTTGGAAAATAAATATTTATTCCTAAAGCTCTGTACGTTTATGTTCATTTGTCGTCTTCCCTCCATGTACAAATGGTGGAAACAGTTTTTTGCTTTGAAAATGACATTAACCTGTTACTGTACACACGATGTTTGCTGCTTTTGATCTGTTTTTGTCCGTTTCAGAGAATTAAGACGAATGTTGATGGAGGTTAAGCTACAAATATATGACATAAAAAAAGGCATTATTTTTTTTTTTTATTAGTGTCGATAAAAGCAGCAACAGTTTCCTATGATAAAGAAGAAGAATTTGCGTCTGACTTGAACTACAGCAGCTCGACTCTTCACAACATCCCAACCATCGGGTTGCAGCGTTACTCTTGCAGGAAAACAAGCACAAGAGACTCAGATATTTAAACACATGTTCATCAATACTGTTCTTCCCAGAGCTTTCTGAATCCTGGGAAAGACCACTGCACGTTCTGATCTCATACGTTGCATGGGTTAGGTCACACACCTGATAGAGAAGGGAAGAAAAACACAATACAAGATCAGATTTCTGCAGGCAGTAGATAAAAATGTCTTGTAAAGGTATTAATACGCGTTTTACTTTCCCACATTTTTCATGTTGCAAACAAGAACGTTAATGTATTTTTTTATCTTGATTTTGTGACCAATGTCTATAGCTGTAAAGTAGAGGGAAATGAGACAATTTTTTAATTGCTGTTTAAAAAGAGATCATTAAAAAAGAGAAGAGGCTCAGAGTTTGGGTGGTCAGTCACTTTTCTTAACAAATGTGTGAAAGATTTATGAAAGAATAGCTTCAAAGGAAGCAAGAAGATATTTTCTTTGCCGTTTTGCAGCAGGTCATGCCTGGGACACAGTAAACATGGAAGGAAATGCTCTGGTCATGCTAAATGTGGAGAAACATAGGCATTGCAAAGCCAGAAGAAAAAGTAGTAATTGAGAGAGATTATTCCATGTATTGCCTCCAGGGGGCTGAATACAGGAGATTTTTCTTTACACTTCTCAGTTTTCAATGCACTATTTTGTGTTTGTCCCTGGTTACAAAATGAGAAAACTGGGAAAAAATCCAGAAGGTTTCAACACTTGTGCAAGAAGTGGGTGAAGACATGCAGTGTTAGAGATTAACATGATTTTACCATTTGATTAAGCTTAGAAAGAACATTTTTCTTACCTGTGGTTTGACAAATGTCTGTCTCAGTGAACAGTTATCAGGAGATGCGTCCTCTCCCAGACTAACCAGTCCAACAAGTATTCCTCTTATGTTGACCTGTTGCCATGGCTTTATGTGAATCATGACACTGCATGTCTTTATTTTGGTGATCACTGTAAATACCGGTCTATTAATAGCATTTCCTGCCGTGTAGATCATTACCTTGATCTACACGGTGAGTATCTGCTGCACATAGTTCAGCACCAAGCCATTTTGTCCATTCTGGTTTTTGTTGGCTTTGAATTTGGAGTAAAATATTGTAATTTTAAACAGTTTTTGGGCAACAAGGTGAAATGTGATTTATTTAGAAAACTTGTACGCACATAGATGTGGAATCACACGAACACTTGGTTACTTCTATATTAACTCGTGAGTGATTAGGGAGAAAAACGCAGTGCTTTTTTAATACGCATGCAGACAAAATCAAACTGGCACAGAAGTGACTGCTGTAAATTTTATTATTTGTAAACATACAAAGGCTTTTAGTGAATCTGTGCATGCGCATCGTACAACTTGGAGAATCAGCTTGTGTGGGGCTGCACCCACTTGTATGTTCCCTCGTAGCGGAAGCCCACCCTCTGAATAAGATCGTCTGATTCACTTGGACCACGACTACGGGCACAGAGACGAAGAAAGAGGAGGAAGAAAGAAGATGTTCAGAAATAACCGTGTCTTTTAAATTAACTTCTGTTTGTTTTATCAGTTTTTAACCAGAGAGATTACCTTCCATATGTGTAAGGAATAGGTTGTCTCTTTGCAGCTTCTATTTGGTGGAGCAGGGGGGTGAAGATCCTCCAGGCTTCTCGCAACTCATCACTGAAAGAAAAAGAGGATGGTTGGTAGATGAAAAGCCATTTTATATATATATATATATATATATATATTGCGCCTCCATTGGTTAATAAATTTGATTTCCATTGATGATTTTTGTGTGATTTTGTTGTCAGCACATTCAACTTTGTACAGAACAAAGTATTCAATGAGAATATTTCATTCATTCAGATCTAGGATGTGTTATTTGAGTGTTCCCTTTATTTTTTTGAGCAGTATATATATAAGGTGCAGGTTTTCTTTCTCAATTACAGTAAACGTTGCTGCAGACCTGCGGACAAAGTGCATCTGATTTCCACAGAAGACGTCCAGAATCAGTCTCTCATACGCATCAGGAAGCGTCACATTCTGCAAATACATGTCAGTGCAAAGTTACCAAAAAAAAAAACTAACAGGAAAATTAAAGAAAATCCAAGCAAAAAAAGAAATGTCACAGCAAACAGAACAAAAACAATCATACAAATAAAAATAAAATAAATAGGTTGCATCCTAGGATTCTGCAATGGCTTATTTGTTGACAGATTTTTTTTCAATTTTCATGTTTTTTTTTTGTATTAAAAATGTTATGTATTCATCGCCATGTTCTATAAAAGTTATCTCAGGCAAAGTAATAAAAAAAGCTTAATTTTTCTTTCATTGTAGTGACCTAGGAGGAGGTAGTTATTAATTACATTTCAACACAATATTTTCTGAAATATTATATTTCCAAACTTTTTGGTCTTGAAGTTGATTTGTATTCTTTGTGATGTATTGCCTACTTGCAGCTACTTTATTCCAGTAAAGTGTTTTTTTTTCTTCAGTTTTTCAGTTTATTTCTTAAAAAAAAAAAAAAAAATCCTAAATCCTTTTTTGTGCATTTTCCTCTGTGCTTACTCTAAGTTAAAACTACATCATAGAACCAATAATAGGAGCAGAATTATAGATTAAAACGAAGGTGCTGAGCACCTTGTATCTGCTCTTGTAGGTGAGGTCCAGCTCGGTCTCCTCTGGGCTGAAGAAAACTCCAGGCCTCTTGGTCATCATCTTCAGGTAAATAGCCTCGTCCGGCTGCACCCGGACCACCAACTCGTTTCTCTGACAGCGGTCAGCAAAGATGTCTCCGGGTACGTCCGTGAACTGCAAACGCACCTCGGCTTTCCGCTCGTTCAGGGCTTTACCACAGCGCAGAATGAAAGGAACCCCTGATGGACGACCCAGTTGCGGATAAAAACACGGTAACTCCAGGGAAAATTTAAACAGAGAAAGAGAAGCAATAATGAGGAAAGAAGTCTGGATTGGAGCCTCACCATCCCATCTTTCATTCTGGACGTAGAGCACTGCAGTTGCAAACGTTGGTGTGCAGGAGCCTTTTGGTACTGTGGGATCATCGAGGTAGCCCAGCTTGGCTTCGCCCTCCCCGCCCGGATCTCCCGCGTACTGACCCAGCACCACATCTGCCATGTTAGGAGGAGCTATGCACTTCAGCACCTTCACCTGCAGAAAACCAAAAACAATAACGGACATCAGCTTTGCGATGACTCCATAATCTCGTCCCTCACGACGACGCGCCTACCTTCTCGTTCCTCACGTCGTCGGGGCTCGTGGATGCAGGTTTCTCCATTGCAATCAAACAGAGCATCTGAAGCAGGTGGTTCTGCATGACATCTCTACACACACACACGCACGCACACGCACACACACACACACACACACACACACACACACACAAACCCCTGCAATCAGAGCAGAGTTCCTGTGAAACTAAAATCTAATTCGTAATGCTTCCTTCACCTAATTATCCCAAAACCATCAAAGTATCCTCCACGGCCCTGAGTGCCAAAGGGCTCCTTGAAGGTGAGCACCACAGAGGCCACACTGTTCCTGTTCCATATGGGTCCAAAAAGGCGATTTCCAAACCTGCAAGAAAGTAAACATAAAAAAAAAAATTAAAAAAAAAATTCTGAAACCAACCACAAGATGGAGGGTTTTCACTTTTACAAGTAGCTGGCTTTCAGGTTAGAAAACACAGCTGGGTAATGAAGGGCTGGATTTCCTCTGATGGATTCCACAAAATAAAAAGTGATTTAAAAATCATCAGAAGTGGGGGAAAAAAATGTGTGTACACTTGCATTTGCAAACTCTAAGAACTTATGTCTGAGCCAAAAACAGATGTGCAACAAGCCTGGATGATACCATGTTTTATGGTGTAATTAAAGAAAGACAGTCTAATTAGTGCTGCAAGGTTTTAGAAATTTTAAAATAAGAGAAAAAATATTTTCTGAGAAGAACCAGGTACTTGTGTTCTTTTCATATTAAAATCAATAAAAATGATGTGTATATAAATATATATATATAAGCAAATCATTTTTAGCCTGATGAAGCAGAAAATATTGTGATCTGCTGCCTTATGCTTCCATGTGAAAACTTGTTTTTGGGAGGTTAGATTTCATCTCAGCTAAATAACATTTTCACCGTAAATTAGTCGAGCAAATTGAAAAAGTGACGTGACGTTACCTGAGGACCATGAGGTTCTGAACCATCTCTTTTCCCAGGTAGTGATCTATGCGGTAGATCTGGTCTTCTTTGAACAGGTTGGAGAGGTGGGCTGAAAGCTCCTGGGAGCTCTGGAGGTCATGACCAAACGGCTTCTCAAAGATGACCCTGTTCCAGCCTCTGCTGTGAACAAACCAGATTAGAAAAAGAAAAAAAAAAAAAAAGAAGAGAGAACGTGCAACGCTGTTTTTTCAGGACGGGAAATGTACTGACTTGCAGCTCATGCAGTGGTTTCTGATGTTTGTGCTGACATGGTGGTAGACAGTAGGGGGCAGCGCCAGATAGAAGAGACGGTTGGCGGTTTCTCCTCCAGGCAGAAATGACAGATGGCTGTTGAGTCGTTCAAAGGAGCTGCCAACATCATAGCGACCACTCAGGTAGGAGTTCCTCTTGAAGAAGGCTGATAGACTGTCCAGCTCCTCGTCAGTGACCTACCGAAGAAACCTAAAAGTTATCCCTGAAAACACTGAATATGCCTAAAAAGTATTCCCACCCCTCGATCTTCACGTTTCGTCTCTCTGCAACCACAAACGTCAGTGCGTTTATGTGACATTTAAAGACTAAATTGTTGTCTATCTATTTTTAATTATCACTTTGTCCATGAGGGGTCACAGTTCGACTGGTGTCTGTCTTCATCAGCCGTTGGGCGAGAACTTTGGTACACCCTGGACTGTGACTAGTCCATCACGGAGTGAAGCGGAGACACACACAGGCTCAGACTTAAGTCTAATTTAAAATGGCCAGACGAGTTAACATGCATGTTTTTGACTGTGGGAGATGAAAGCAGGAGAAAAAAAAAAACACACATGCAAGGGAGAACAAGCTGCATGCAAAAAGGCCCAGGCCAGAACCTGGGTCTCTTCTCTTACACACAGTGTTAGTTCAGCAGTGATACAAACAATCTTACATCCTAAAAATAATATGTTGTTTTTATTTATTTATTTATTTATTTTTTTTTTTTATAAATAAAAAAAGTGCTTAGTGTTTTTAGAATCAGCCACCTGAAAATTGGGAAATCATATGTCCATGTCTCTGCCAGCACTGGACATTGGTGGAAAGCATCTATTAACAGGAATGTTAAATCTTTATTGAGATTTTGGTCTGTACTTTGACTGATCCATTTGAACATATGAACATGCTTTGACATAAACCTTTTCATTGTACCTCTGCGTTAATATTTAGTGTTGATTTACTGCTGGAAGGTGAATGCATGCTCCAGTCTCAAATATTTTTCCACCTCTAACAGGTTTTCCTGTTGGATTATTTGGCTTAATTCATTTCTGATCAATATTGAGAATTTTTGGCATCTTCCGACAGCAGCACTTTCCTCCATGTTTGCCACACTTTTCAGATTTTCATTAGAAAAATCATTAGATATGACAGCATAGTACTTTGTGCTGGTCCAAGTTTGTTGGATCGTAAACAAAAAACTTCTAGGGGTGTGAATACTTTTACAAGGCACTGTCGCCTGTAAGAGTGTCTCAACAAAGATGAATAAATACCTTCATATGAGGAAGACATGCCGCCTTAATTTTCTCTACAGTCAGGTCAGAGCGGGCAAATCCCACAATGTAGATGTCCTCTGGGAGCAGGCCATCTTTGAATAACCACCTGAACAACAGGCAGAGTCAATCCAAAGCAGCCATGTGGAACGCTTTGTCCAAGGGTCAAACTCTGAGGTAAACAACTTTCAAGCGGCTCTGCAAGTCAGGTAGGATGTGAGCTGCAGGTTTTCACTCACCACAAAGTCGGGTAGATCTTCTTCTTGGCAAGATCTCCCTGTGCAAACAGTACATATAGTAGCTTTAGTCAAAAGTCTCAGCAGCTTTTACAGTCGGGCACAAAGCAATCAATCATGAGTCCAAAGTAGAGATAAGAGCTGGGAAAAAAAACAGTCAAAGTCTAGGAGAGAGAAAGAAAAATGTGTTTTGATAAGAAAAAAAAAGAAAAAGAAAAAATGTGTTTGACATTTTAACTATCTTCAATTTCCTGACGGTTTTCAGTCTCTCTTTGTACTCATTCATGTTGCAAAGTTTACATGTTTTTTCATCTGCTCATTCTCTCATTAGCACAACTTTGTCTTCCAACACGGTTACAATTTGTTCAAATCCTCAATAGATCTGGCTAAGGACAGTCAAATTATTGTCAGGTTTTACTCACAGACGCCCCCAGGATGATAAATATGTGTGTGCTGGAATGACTCGACTGCTTGTCTCCATAAAGCTCCTTCCTGAGCTCTCCGAACACCTCCGACCGAGTTAAGGGCTCCATAGTCCTCTCCCGAGCAGCCTGCAGTGACCCTCCAAGTAAATCACAGACTGACCTGCTGAGTTTTACATTTTCACTGTGGCCTTGACAATCTCCGCAACTCTGTGCTGCCACCTATTGCTGCAGAAGGAAATGTATACCTGCTGAAATGCGTGTCATTTCTTTTGGCATGAATTTTTTAGGACACATTCTGTTCTCCGCTTCCTTTCGTTTGAGGGAATCTTTACACTACTTCACATCCGGTGTGGTGATCTTGTGCATTCTGCTAAACTCACATTGCAGGTTTTGTAGGACAAGACAAAAGCCGTTTTCTGGAATGTGTATCTCCAGAGCCACTCCCTACATAAACTTTCAGAAGACATAAATCGGCGCTTCTGAGAAGCTATACGTGCTACATAGATGGAAAACTTCTTGTCAGCATGAAAAGACATTCTTAACACAAAATCTTTAGGTTTTGGTTTAATATCTGTATCAATCATATAAATTTAGTTTATCCTTCAGTATACAAAATATCAGACAATTTTCCCAGATTTTGTGCAAGTATGATAAACAGTCAACAGACCAATTTCACTAGAAAGACATATATTCAAAAATGTGCCTTTGGAAATTGTTTCCTAGATGGTTAACAGAAAATAACTTATTTATAATAAAAAGTTATTTATAAAACATCATAAAATCATAAAAAATATATTTTTAAAAACTAACATTCCATCCTCTTTAGATAAAATATTTCCACATTCATCACCGGACACAACAAAAATCACAATCACATACGGTTCTCTTTTTTTTTTCATATTAGAGTGTAAAACAAGCGAATTAAAGTCATTGCAGTTCGGAGCCTTTTTAAAGCTGCCACTGCTAAATGCAAAGTTCACACATGTCCAAAGATCCCCAAACCACAGTAAGAAGAGTTTCCTGAGTGTCATCCATAAATAAAATAAAAATAGTTATACCCAAATGAGGGTTTTCTGTTTTTTTCCTAAGCCAGGCATCGTCTCTGTATTGTCCTCCATCTTTTCCTGGTCACCAGTATGGCCACTTGCCCAAAGCTTTGTAGCATGTCCGTTTGGATCTGCAATGCTTCAGCTCTGAGCTGCTGAGTCTGATAACAGGGAGGGGACCAGAGGTCACCTAATGGGCAGACTGGGGGGTCAAGAGAAACTCCATTGCTGGAAGGGATCTGCAGCATTACAGTGGTCCATCTGAACCTGACCCCCTCTCAGCTGTAGGCACCTCCCACTGCTGGGATTCTTCAGAAGACTTTCCTGAAACAAAACAATAAGAAAAAAAGCCACATGAAAGCTCAGCTAAGTGGAATTAAGGCACTGAACAATTGTATTTATTCAATATATGCAAAAACAGATTTGACATTCTGTTCTCCCTTTTCATTAGAAACCCCTGGCACCTTATGCTGCAGCTAGTGAGGCTAGCTTAGCATGCACACACTTCTGGGGCTAGGTAGACAACTAATTATTTCGCCATTTTTCTTAAAGGGTACGAAAGTTAAGACCTAAAGCTTTTCTGGTTGTAACTGTTGCGCCATGTTTTTCTGAGCGACGTTGCTAAACAGCTGCTGTCTGGGCTGTACCAGCAGAGGAATGAGGTCCGTCTGGATGAGCCCAAGACTGCAAACCTTTGATGGCTGCTTACAGCCATCGTCTAGAGGAAAGTCGCGTAGACTGGTTATAGTTTTACTGATTTTTGATAACATTTAAAGTGTAACGTGCATCTAGGACTGCAGGGAATAGTTGAGGGCTTTGCAGATGTAAGCGACAGATGCTACTTGTTCTGCTTACTGTCTAGGAAAACCAAAAATAAATGACATCAGTGCAGGGACATTCTGCGAATCATGAGTAAACTGAGCTGTAAATGTTTCTAATGTTTCCTTATAAATGCTTCCTGAATACATTTTAAAAAAATTGGGACATAAAATATTATAGTAAATGTAAGAGTTCATTAAATGTCTGAATGTTGTGGGCGTTTCCCCATTTCACATTTTATCAGAGCATCATTTTAAACAATTTTGAATAAATTAGGTAAAAAGAGACCTTATAAAAGTTAAAGCTCCATTTGAACAAACCTTATTTTACAAAGCATATAGATGTAAATGTTTGTTGCTGCTCATAACGGTACCCGTGTTGAAGTAAGGATGAGAAGCGTCGCTCACCTCTGTAAAGACCCATTCCTGCTGAGGTGACAAACTGGTCCCCCTCCCCTTCAGCTGGCACAACTCTATCTTCACTGGCTCTGACTGATCGTTGGCATGGAGACACAGCTGCTTCCCGATGTTGTGACGCAGCTCTTTGTGGGACGAATACTCAAAGTACTACAAATACAATCATCTAGTTAGAACCGACCAAAATAGATAACATCTGATCATCTTCAAATCTTTTTTCTTTTTCTTTTTTTTCTCCATTTCCTGCTAGTAAATGAGAGATCCTGTACCTGGTTTCCTCCCATGTTGTGACACGGGTACATGATCACAGCTTTACCCCCCTGGTTGTTCTCGCCAACATCCAGGCAGGTTCTAGATCCAGAGTTTCTGATCTATGACAAACATGGACACGAATCGAGGAGAACGCAAACTGAGCAGTGCGTCTAACATAGTTCATCACATTGTTTGTGTTCAGAAAAATCGACTCACTGATCCGAATTTTTCTGGCTTTAGGTCAGGAATGAAGATTTCTGGGTAGATGGTGTTCAGGTACCAGGTGAAGTTCTTACAGTGAAGCCTGTTCCTCAGGTTGAGGCGATCAGAGATGTCTCCATATTTATTCTATTGTAAAACAACAACAAAAAAAACTGGTAAGTGGTCAAAACATGACAAGTCGTATTGGAGCTAGATGGTGGAGTAGAATTAGAAGACAGACCTCACTGGCCATCACTGCAGCGTTTTTGTTGCGCCGATAGAAGATCTTCTTGAAATCATCCATCCAGACTTCGGCCAGGCGCACCTGGTTGCGAGTGATGACCTCGGTGCCCTTGGGGAAGGTGTGCGGACTTTTGGTGCGGAAAACGTGGCCCACCACCGAGCAGGGAATGATCTCCAGCTGACCCCCGCACTGCCACACCTTCACACATAAATGTTTGCAGAAAATGTCAAGGTAACTTAATGATTAATGTGGGAGAGGAAGGACGAGGGGGGGAACAGATAAGAGAGACTGACCCTGAAGGACATTTCCACATTTTCTCCGCCCCAGATCTCCATCTTGTCATCATACGTTCCGATGTGCTCAAAGTACTTCTTTGAGATTGAGAAAAGGCCTCCGGCAAAAGTAGGTGTTCTGAAATTTTCATGAGCAGATCCAAAGGCTTTAGGTGTTTAAATGATTCAGACCTTTAAACAGCGGAAACAACATGATCCATCTTACTTTACAGGGTAGGTTTCGTCCTTGCGCAGCCTCTTTGCCTCCTCGGGTATCGGCTCCCAGCCGAACGTCAGGCTCCAGTCGAAGTTCCCCCGGTTGTACGCGCGGTTGGTGGCCACGGGTTTGTTGAACTGAAAGGAGTTCAGGTCGATGGTGGTGATCTCTGGGCTGACCACGGCGGTGGGTTCCTCAACTATCCGGGCCAGGAGAGGCTCCAACCAGCCGTGAAAACACTCACCTGACCATGAATAGAAGGGAAAGAAAAGACATACATTTTTCTACAAATGCCCTTTTGCACAAGCTAGCATACTTTTCTGGTGGCAAGTTTACATTCTCTCATTACACCCATGAATTTACTACGAAGTATTTTTAGAATATATCATAGAAACAATTATTAACTTTTATGAATTTTCCAAAACAAGAATTGGGTTCGAATTTATGGTGATTTTCTTAAACTCACAAGGGTCAAAGCGATGCACACAAACTCTAAAATACTTCTTAGTGTGTTGCAGAGAAACCAAAGACTTGCTATCAATGAGGCTCCTTTAACCTTTCTTCCCATCAAAAATAAGAGCGTTTTGTTTAATTTTGTTTAATCAACATAATTTATTTATTTCCAAAAGTGTTCAGGTAGGTGCTACTCCAGAGGCTTAATGTTGGCCTCCTGAAACCATCCAATCAAAACCAGCTTTGATTTGTGTGTGTGGAAGGATGGAGACAATGACTTCAACCATCTGACTAAGACTTTCAAGTTCAGATAAAAAGAAATTGGTTAAGATGTTCAGGAACGGACTAAAAACTTCAATGCTTCAGTCTCTTGCAGAAGAGACTGCAAGAACTTCAGCTTACCAAGAAGCTGAAGTTCTTGGTAAGTTTTTGGTCATCCAACAACACAAAGATTGACAAATAACAAGAATGTTTGTAGGAGTCAGTCCTAACCGGGAAGCATGGTGGTGACAGCAACATGCTAAAGTTCTCTTTTTCTGCCATTGGTGCTGTAGTATTGCACAAAGTGGACAGGATAATGAAAAGCATTCTGTAACGTTGCCTCACCTGGTTGTAAACCTGTTTTTAAATGGTGGAATTTAAATGAATTTAAATGAATTTAAATGAACTTTCAGTATTTGACAAAGAGAACATGGTAGAAACAAGCATGCATGGGTATTTTTGTTGCAGACATTGATCCAAACATTAGAGGGTATTGTAGTTACATTTTCATATATTTGAAATCCTGCTATATATTAGCAGTAAAATTCAAATTTGTGCACCCACTTCTTGCTTTGAAAAATCTGTAAAGTCAGTACCGCTGAGATTATGTACATTTATCGCAACTCTACTGCCAACAATGTCGATTTAGGGTTCAAGTTCATGCCGGATATTTAAAGCTCAACCACTTTGTTTCACGGTATCCGCTACTGTCATTTCAGGTGACTGTATGCAACCCAACACACTGCCTGCATCTCGTGCATCGCAGCCGACCGCATTGTGTGCGGAGGTTTCCTTACAGTGCGCATCAAGGAAGGTGAGCACTTCAGCCGTAGCAATGCTGGCTCCCAGCAGCCTGGCTGTGATGAGGCCTTTCCTCTCGGGCTGCCTGACAACTCGGACGATCTTAAACTGCTCCACAAACAACTCCAGCTTCTCCTTCAGGTGGTCTGTAAGATAAAAAAACGTGTTAGAACAGCTCTTTACGGGAAGTTACGATGCACATCAGTTGTGGCACATGAGCGACAAGCCTTCGGTCTGTATGATTGAACACCTCGCTGACGAGAAGACGTAAAAGTCAAACATTCGTCAGGCTTAGACCGACAAAAGCAGCAAAGTGGAAACGCTTCGGGTAAAAGTGGATCAAACTTCCCCTCTGAAAGCTTTTGTGGCCACAAGAAGCGGCACATATTTCTCAGCTGAGCAAACTCCGCGGCCACAAGCAACGAAGTTCTGCAGCAGAGAGCTGGAGCTCTAGCAACTAGAAAGAGAAGTCAGAGGAAAGGAGGAAACGTCTGCATGCAGCTGGGAGGAAAAGAGTTATAGATTATTTCATGGCTCAATAAATAAGACAACATTTATTAATAAAAGATCATCAGGTTGCAGCATGAATTACTTGTTTTTATATGAGTTTTGAAAAAGTATTCATGTCACTTGAAATGATCAGGTTTTATGTGATAAATCAAAATAAAGTAGGACATAATTGTAAAGTGGGAGGAAAATTATGCACGAGTTTAAAATTGTTTAATAAAAAATTTTAAACATTTGGGTTACATGCAAGCTTGTCAGGATATTGTAGAAACATCCATCGCTGCGATTATGACTGAAAATATTTGGTTTACGTCTCTACACCCTGAATTTCCCAACACTTCCTCTTTGCAAAACAGCTTCAGCTCAGTCGGAGTGGTTGGAGAGCATCTGTCATTCTGAAATTCATCACAGATTCTCCATATCGAATTAGATCCAGGATTTGACTGGGACATTCTCAAGAATAAATATTTGAGTTAAGCCACGACATACTGTGGGAAGAATATTCCCTCCCTCTTTTATAAAGTATTAAACCCTAGACCTTATGAATAGATGAATAATTTTGCAAAGAACTATATGTACAGAACAATAAAAAAGGCAGAATCTTTAGTTTTTGGTGCAATCATACGAATCCTGAACATGACACGAATATAAAAATAATAATAAGACAGTGATTTTCTGTTTCTTTTACATTTCTTTGTTTCAGCACTTTGTATCAGTTACAAGAAAAAAAAAGACAAAGTTGATTGTTAAAATAGTCACACATAGAGGCTTAAAGTTCAAGTTTTCAGGAAAGTCACACGTCCAACTCAAATCAGAAATAACATCCCATCTCGCTCATGTTTTACGTTCACAGTGTCATAAAATTCTTAATACCTCTCATGTATTTAGTGGCAGGTCCTTTTCATGTTCTTCTACTGTAAGAAAGTTCTCACATGGAGTATTACAGATCACTTAACAGAAGAACAATGTCAGCTAATAATCATCTACTGTCAAATACTGTATAATGTTACACATCCCCACTAGATTTTCCAGATTTTTTTTTTAAACATTTCTTTGGTTGTCTTGTCCTGTTTCTTACAGATTGCACTTTAACCCGGCTCTATCTGAACAAATGCAGCAGAAAATTAGCTTACTAGTGGCACACAGTTTTTATTTTATTTTATTATTATTATTCTCTGAAAACTGCAGGCTTTTCCAAAGGAATTGTACTGTAAATATAGCCACTGTTTTAACATCCCAGTCGGATGTGGATTTGTTTAAAATGGTAGTTACTTGTAAAGGAGATTCGGGAGTTGAATGAACAAATTATTAAAAACAAAGACAGGACAGAAAGAAAAAAAAACAAAGAAACAGA
Organism: Poecilia mexicana; assembly: GCF_051168715.1. Taxonomy (NCBI): domain Eukaryota; kingdom Metazoa; phylum Chordata; class Actinopteri; order Cyprinodontiformes; family Poeciliidae; genus Poecilia; species Poecilia mexicana. Next base: position 28,048,326 of record NW_028263376.1, read on the forward strand.
AAGAAACACCCTGATTCTTTCCTCAGTCTCTAGGAGGTTTGCATTATTTAGACAGAATTATTTTCGTGACAATATGCATTTCATATGATCATCAGCAGCTTGTTATACGAGAATATTTACTTTAACAAAGGAAATTTGTCTCTTGCATCTAAAAAGGTCAACATGTTCCTGCAAGGTGCCCTGGCCCTCAAATTTGAATTTGCAGCACCTATCTCCAGTAAAACACAAGTTCTTGTGGCGCTGCTGTAGACGCGGTCGCCTTTTTCCAAATCACTCTCACTTCGAGTCCCAGTTATTTGTACAACCTGTTTCCTACAGAGTGAGTCAGCTGCTGAAATCCTAAGTAAACATGATTCTGGATCACCTTTCACAGCGTAAGAAGGCAGTTGATATTATAGGGTCTCAGACAATGAATGATACTGTTTAAATAGCCACACATAACCGGATCCTGGGAGGATATCGTTTCCCTCCTCCAGCGTTTTGTTTGTTGGACGGCTGACGCTAAACATGTGGACCGTAAATGTAGGATGAAAACAAACCAGTATGCTTGGCTTATGCTCAAAAAAAAAAAAAAAAAATCAACATCGTTATCGTCCAATGACAAAGGAAAGCAGAGCAGGATAAAGATGATAAAGCACGAGACACTGATATTAGCTGCACTTTCACAATAAATGCAACACACTATTTTTCAAGGAACAGAGTGAGGATTGACCTGAGGACCTTTTCTGTGCGTTGGCATCACATTTGAAGCGGGCTGATGTGTTTATGTTGACGATCCGAATCCCAGTGTTATTGGAAGTAGATGGGAATTAATGGGATAGTGCAGCATGTTTTAGTAAACATAATAATATAGGCCAACTGATTGTTTTATGCTTAGTTGCAGATATTTAAAAAAAAAAAAGTTATTTCTCAGTCTGTTTTCACAAAGATTCACAATTTGGAGCTGATTACACCAAATACGACAGTGGGACTGAAAACACGTTTTGTGACGGCAGTAACCAGAACAAATAATTTAGTCAAGCTAAATAAATATCTGCAATATTGATATATGAATGACATTATGCTTATGAGTTACTCTACTGTTCTGTGAGTATAGTTGAAGATGCAGATGTTAAGAGTTCACAGAACATCTGCAGCGTTAGCAGAAAATGTGTTCAGGTTAAGACCATGTCTGAAAAAGACAACAGACCTTTGTGGCAAAAACAGGGGAATGGTCAATATTCTGAGAAATCATTTACCTTTAAAGAAAACTTTAAAGGAACCTAATGTCTCCAGGGTAAAGGATGACGACCCCAGACAATGTGAACGAATAATAATAATAATAAAATCTAATCAGAGATTCCTACGTTTAATATATGCTGACCCTAAGCGCTTAAAGAAAACCGATACTAAAATCACACAGCAAAATTTCATTCAAATCAGCACACAACATCACATGACGCGATTGTGCCATTTAGTTTACTCAGTAATCATGTTCTAGTTTTACCTTGTCTGCCTCAGATATTTATCCCATTTAAAAGGTTTTAAAATATACTGTTTAGTTTATTATATGCTTATTATATGCTTGACATTTTCAAGCAGCTGCAGTTATCATGCTTAATCCTTGTTATAATTTCTATCGATCATAATTCATCTTGTAACAACACAACACTTGTGGGACCAACTTCTCTTTCTGTGGTTTCTCCCTCACACAGTAAACTATTTGAGAACAGCGAAAGGAAGGTGCAGCACGCAACACAGTCTCTCTCTTTAGCTAAATACTACTGTAAAAGTAAGATAAAGAAATAAAACAAAATAAAAAAATTAAACGTTGACAAAAAGGCTGCAAAGCAAAAACGTAGCCATGCCACAAAACAACAGTCTACAAATAGTAAGTTTAAGCTTGATGTACGAAATTAAGTAGGTGCTTTCTAAAAATGGCAGCACAGAGGCTACATTTAGTTACCCACCGTCTTCTGGCACTTCTGCATTAGATTGATGGGTTTTGTTCCTGTTATTTCTGAACCACTTCTGCTCAGTAATAACTAATAAAATCTGAAGAGGAGAATGAATCATTGACTAAGGTGCAGCTCTGGATTATTTCCTGTGTGAAAATGTGAATTTGCACTGCGGGTTTGCTGCAGTACCCCTCAGCCTGACATTTACTTTCCACTCCGTTCCCCATTTGCTCATCTTCCACGTGTCTCACTGTTACCTGCAACGCTGGCATCGTCAACCAAGATGATCTCCTTCAGCAAGATGGCGGGAGATGTGTGCAGGACGCTGTAGACCGTCCGGAGGAGCGTGGACCAGGCCTCGTTGTGGAAGACAATGATGACGCTGGTGGTGGGCAGAGGAGGGCAGTGAGGAAACTTCCTGTCCACACACCTGGAGAAAGAGAAGGAGGCATATCTGATGAAATGAAAGTCACACAAGGTCTCCCACGTCAACACATAGGAGACGAGTGTTTTCGGATATTCTGTTTTTTTTTTCATGGTTGTAGTTTGAAGTGTATTAGCGAAATGCATCGTGAAAAGTAGTTTTGGCATCCTGCAAAAAGAAAATGCAAAGGTTTACAGTCTGGGTGTGTGCATGTGAGCCTGGGAGTATTTACTCTGACGTGTCGGTCTCTGTTATTGCACACTGAGACGTTTAGCAACGTGGGCTTACTAAGCCCTGGAGGTTATTAAGAAAAATTGTGAAAACGTCTGTAAATCATTGACCTGGGTGAGCATGGCTCTCTCCGAGATTGAGACAGAGCTGTATCCTCTCATGTCTGCATGTCAACACCGCCGTTGGCACAATGGCAATTAGCACAGCCAATAAAAGATTAGCTTAAAGACTTTGGCTTACTCCGGCGGTCTAGTGTCGTCCCCGAGATTGCGGCTGAGCGAGATCCGGTCGCTGGCAAACTGGTTGAAGCAATGGCGTGTCATGCCCTCCTCCTTCTCCTTCTCCTCCTCCGGCGTCATGTTGTCCTTCACAAACGCTCTCCCGTCGGCCCCGGGGCTTTGAGGGTCCTGCGGCGGTCTCTCCAGGTGAGGTCTGAGCTCAGCCTGAGAGTAAAATCCGGAGGGGCATTTAACGTCCTCCGTGGGCCGCGCCTGCACCGGCGGGGCCTGCGGAGCTCCGATCTGGAAGCCCATGTTGTTCACAGCATTCCGGACCATGACCATAACCTCGTCCCGTTTGTGGGCCAGGTCCTGCAGCCAGGGGTCTCCGGAGTTTGAGGAGCCGACGTCCCTCTGGAGAACCACCAGGATCACCATGAAAAGAGTTCCCCCGAGGAGGACCAGCTTCAGGGGAGACAGACGCCGGCGTATCAGACGCATGTTTCAGATGGGCCGATCCCTTGGAGGCTGTGAAACAGGAAAGCACAGAAATTCTCTTGAGTTTGCCTCCTTGGCAACTGCTAAAGGCCACCACTTACATCAAGGCCTTTCAACAACACGCTCTCCTGTTACCATTACCCGCCTTTTACCTGGTATACATTCACTAACCTTTTTCTGGATGAAACCAAAGATGTCAAAGCAGGAGAGGGGGGTAAAAAAAAGAAAAAGAAAAAAAAAACCTTCAAACCGGTTTGTGCGTCTCAGCAAGTGTCATAGCAGCTGGTGATCCAGTCAACCCTGATCCTCCTCCTTCCTCCTTCCTCCCCCTCCTCCCTCCAGGTCCCACAGGGCGAGCACGGAGAGCAGGGAGGTGGTGAGAGTGAACAAACACACCACACCTCTCAGCAAACACCTGAACTCACCTTCTCTGTGGCCACAGCCTGCCAGGACCCACGTGGCAGCAGGTGAGGCTCCCACACCAGTTAATAAGTGACACGCACTTTGTTTTTAATCTCAACAGGCCAATCCACCTCATTGCTTAATGACTGGCTGTCATTTGCAACAGGAACTAAGATCTGCTACGTGGAGCGTGACACAACTTCAACCAGCTTTTTGTACAATAGCAGCCTGTTTCCTGCTGAGTGAAACAGGATATATCACTGCGAAGTAGGACATCTGGATGTCCTCTGGTGATCACTGTCCAAGAGAAGACTCACTCTTACTTGGTCATAATTAATTTAAGATATTCTCAGGCCAGCTGGGCTTCGTAATTGATTCAGTGTTCAAGAAAAGTCTGGTCTGAGCCGTCTAATGCGCCCCTTGTGCACTTCGATGACAAAATTAAACTACTTCCATGAGTTGAAATATATCTGACTTTACTGTATGTGGCAACAGTTTAATCTGTTTGTTGTTGTTTTTTTTCCAGTAATTGAGAGATATTCCACAGATTCAGCACACTGTGGTCTATAAGATATTAATAGATAAGAAAAAAAAAAGACGACAGAGTTTTTAGCTCTTAACGTTTCACATCTAAAATGAAAGAGGAAGAGTTGGTGAGAAATGTCCTGCTTTCAGTGACTGAGCGGTGAAAGATCACAGAGCAGCTTCTATTTACCACGTTTTACTGTCAAATGTGACAGCAAAGCCTCACATTTGACACATAAAGCGTCAGACAGAGAACCGGGTTTTCTTATCGATACCAATCGGGTTCCATTACACCTATGAAGTTTAAAAAAAAAAAAAAAAAAAAAAGTCGCCACTTACTTTAATGAAAAGAGCAAAGCTGTCCACACCTGCTCTCTGCTTGACGAGGTGCTCCTCCTCGGCTTGTGCGTTAAGCTGCCAGATCAGCAGCCACGTTTCTTCTCACCGACTTTGTAGATGACAGCCGACCGGTCTCCTGTCTGTTGTTTTCAGCTCATGAACAGGTGCCATTTTTACAAGATAATAATTAGTTGAAGTGAGTCCCCTGCTGGTGGATTGCGTCCAGAACTGCAGAGCATCACATGGCAGAGAGGTCACATAGTTAGTGAATCATAATAAGGTTTCTTAGTTTGAAACTCATAGACGATAGCAAATCCAGACTGATATTGGCCAAGAATTTATTCCTGTTCATTTGAAATTATTCTTTAGATTAATGAAGCTAAGTTTCTTGGTTAATTTGAGTTTTGAGTAAAACCATCTAAACAAATAAAGATTCAAATAAATAAATAAAAAAAGATTATAGACTTCTCATTACAGAGCCATTACAGATTGCGCATCCATGTCCTATTTGGGTAAAGTTGAGTGTAAGGAAGAAGTGTAAGGGCGGAAACGTCCACAAGCAATCCGGCAGAGGGGGCCCTAGTCTGTCTGAAGAATTGTCTCTCCAGGAGATCAAAAGTTACACAACATAGTTCTGAACTTAGTTTTTGTCTATTTTAAGTAACAGGGAACTCAGATATTTCAGATTCCAGAGACCCTTATCACCAAAGAGACATGTGAATCTAAACAAAGGAAGTGAAATATTTCCCACGGTGTGACGAAGTGGTCAGCGCCCTCATAGTAGGAGCCAAGAATGCAGATTTCTTTTTCATTTTAGTGGACTGCTAAAACCAACATGACCAAACATTTAGAAATCCGTTGAACTGTATCAGCAGTCTGGAGGCTTTCTACAGATCTTCCAGCGTGTGTCTTTGGGTTTTGGTGGCTTTTCTGTGATTTTCTGTCCAGTTCTTGTAGCTGACAGTTTTGACAAGTTGTGCATGTTTAAACTTTGAGGAACCTGGAGGAATAAAGAAGAAGTCTCAAACACTATATGTTGAGCTGTGAAACTTTACCTGATAGTCATTTTTATTCACTTTTCTACATAATAAATCCCCTCAGCAGCCACTTAAAAAACACCAAAGTTTCACAGCTATTTTTAATGGAGGAGTTTGTGAGAGCAACCTCGGGTGTCGGCTTGCAATACAATTTTCAAATTGTAAGGCGATTTGAGGATTTCCTAAACATGCATGAAAGGCACTTGCAACACTCCAAGTATATTTCTGAACAGAGAATAACAATATTGCATGGTGTAAAGCTCAAAAAGTCAGTTTTACATGACACTCCCCCTTTAAAAGTTGTGGCTGAAGTTTTAAAATTCAACCCACCCACATCAGTGCGTCAGAATATATTAAACCAGCGGTGAATATATTACAATACAACTCATGTTCCTGTGTCGTGTATCTACCAGAGTGACATTAGTGGTTGTTTTTTTTCATCAGGGATTAGGAGGAATTTATGTCACTTAATTAATGTTCACCATAGAGTGCTGTAAGTTAACACTGCAATAAGTTCAAAGTAAATACATTATTCATGCTCAAGCAATTAAATACTCTCTCCTGTATCACCCTCTTGAAACTGTAGACCGTCTTATTCGGGAGAGGAGATGGATGTTTCTCTCGGGTTACTGTCACTCGGTGCGGTCTTGATTGCAGGTTGCTGATTGAGATGAGAGATAGCAGAGAGAACGGCGCTGAGTTACAGCACCGTCCACATCTATTGGCAGCCTTGGCGATAATATTAAGCCTCAGAATAAATTAATCTTCTGTTGCAGTTGGAGAAACTCGCTCAAAGAATGATGGATAAAACAAATGTGTTCAGTGCTGTTAATACTTTGTTCAACATTTACCCCCCCCATCATGACAGCTCTTAAGATAAAAGGATCTTTTCCCGTTTATAATATTTGTCTGGATCATTCAGAGTCCTGGGTTGTCTCCTCTTCACCACATGTATTCTGGGTCTGGACATTGAAATGAGATGATCCCTTTTGTGTCTTTTGAACTATTTTTTAGGTTGATTTAGCCACACATTTTGGTTAGGTGTCTTGTTCCAGTGTCAAACTATTTTCTGTTTCTTGTAGATTTTGCATTTGAAATGTCTCGCAATTTCCTGTGTGGTCTTAGAAAAGCCACACAGGAAATCACGGTTCCTCCACTACGCTTAACAGTGCGCACAATGTGCTTTTCCATATATTCACCTCACCAGTTTGTTCAATCTTTGTCCATTTTTGCCAAAACACAATGTCGAGTCAAACTCCCAGCTGCCTTTTGCAAACTCCACACGTTTACATGTGTGACGGTGGGATGGAAAATGATTTTTACCTGGCATTTCTCAGAATAACCTGGTTGGGAATGTAGACAGCTTCAAAGCTGGTTCTAGACTTGGTGAACCTAAGATCTCCTTGTTTGGCTCAGTTCTCCAATAACGAGGTTTCAGTGGTTTCATCCTCACTGATGAAAAGAAGCTGGGCTCTTACCCAGCTACAATTTGGACTTTTGGACTGTGCAAGGAATCGTTTTTAAAGATATTTTTGTCTTCAGCGCTGGCAGAAGCAGACCGATCTAGTTCTCTCAGTTGCTAGCCAGCTGCTTAGCGACCGACGGATAATGTTCAGCTGGATGTTTGCATGCATTCAGAATGGTCTTGCTTTTCCTGTTTAACTTGTTTCCAATTTTCGTATTTGATGGACTGCTGGCATTGCAGCCAACGGTCTGCTAATATTTGGCAAGGCTGCCAAAGTAACCTGAAAGGTTTGGCCTGAAGCAGGTCCGTCCGGGTGTGTAGTTTGTTAAAAGGGTCAGACCAGCCGATGAACTGAGAAAAAGGCGTATCTTAAGCCAATTAAAACAACATACAGCAACTTTTAAAAGCACAGCAGTATGCACACAGGCATCATTTAATAAGGGGCACTTGTCAAATTTATTATGTAATAGTACTTCTGCTTCTACTACCACTGCTGTCTTAGTGAATTACATTCAGACTGAAATGATTAAAATAAACTTTTAACACAATTTTAACAAATTATATTGATAAAATTGATTAATTTGCCCCCAATAATCGGGATACCAGCTTTTAATATTGTTACATGCATATTGAGTCGTAATTAAAAGACCGTCAACACTTTGATCGAGTTAAAAATAATGCTACATTTATTTCACAGTTACAGAAATAGTTATTAACCAAATAGTTAGCTAAAGTCTCCTTTTTCCAACTTGAATTTATTTTAAGGCATCATACACATCTTTACTTATTATTACTTAAGAAGATACATTATCCAAGAGGTTTGCTCTTGTTGTTCTTCGTATGCGCAACAACAAAACCATATGAGGCAAAGCAATGGAAAAAAGCCATTTATTGATTTCTTATTCTAGTAAAATCCAACTCTATCTGCAGTTGCACTAGTTGAAGATGAGACAGTGTTTACTTGGGTTTTCATAACAACAGAGAGCAACAAGTGACTGTTTTGCGGCGTTTTGGCGCCAAGACAGAAACAGAAGCACATCAACAGAGTATAAAGCATTTTTTTTTTTTAAATAGAAAATATTTAATCTAAACTGTTGGGCTTCTAGTACGAGGATTTTAAGAACCAGAATGTTTTTCTTCAAATCACCTCACTGTTAGATAAAAATCCTCATTTTTGCATACATTCATTTGATTATTGTTTCAAACAACAGTTCCTTCACGGGTGCTTACACTAGAAATTAGCGTCAAATACTGCTGTGTAAGGTTGTGAATATCGGGCCATGAAGAATGCAAACATTAGTGCTAAATAATATCAAGGCAATACAGAGCAGAAGGAGAATTTCTGCATAAAAAATAATTCCACAGCTGTCAGGAAGTCAGCTTACCTTTAACACAGTTCCAACTAAACCACGCTTATTTCATTTGGAATGAAATCAGTTAATAAATCACAGTCCAGTAAAGGCGCAGTGGGACACGATCGTCTTCAAAAGATCAGTCTTGACACAAACAATCAGGAATGGACACTCAACTGTAGTGAATAACACAAAACATGATTTGCAGCAAACAGTTTGGCAAGAAAGCGTTGTCGTACAGTATCTTAGAAATCTCACAGTGAAAAGTTTTCCGTCTGCCCCTCACCAGATCGAGCTACAGAGCTCACACACACACACACAACCGTACAAAAATGGTTTAAAGTTGGAATACAATCGTTCTTCAGGTCAAACCATTCTTCTTCTGTTTCCCACGTCTTCTTCCGGGGCCACAGGGGCCCGGCGCTCAGCCGTGTGTTTGAGTGGACCATAAACTAATTGCAGGCTGGAGGGAACAAAGAAAGCCCTGATTAGAAACAGAAAGGTCAGAGCCAAGGTTGCTGTCGTTGCCGTTTTCCTTCTGCGTTATCTGTGCGTGTGCGCTCTCCTTTGTTAAAAACAGTTCAGAGAAGTTGCCGTGGCCTTCGCTCTCTGAAAAAGAGGAATAATATAGCTTATAAAGTTTATTATAGTGTTGAACGGAATCATCAGACATTTATTTGTTCTTTGGTTATTCTTCTCCTTCATGCTGTCCTTGCATAATTTTCTTCTAAGAAAGATTGCCTAGTTTCTCACAAAAATAAATAATGACTCCAGATGGTATACTTGTACTATTGCTCAAAAACACAAGCGTCGCCGCTTCCTTCCTAAGGCCACTGGGATTCATTATTCAATCGAGCGGCTCGCGACAAGCCTTCAGTCTGAGAATGCGACAAGAAATGGACTCCTCTCTCCGACGGCCGCATCTTGTCCCCGGCGCCCGTCGCTGAGCCGGACGCTCAGTCTCTCTGCAGTCCCTGCCGTTTCAGCGCAGCGGGAGTAACCGTGCGGTCGGGCTGCCTCCGCCGTTAACTACCCGGCGGGCCACTGGTGAGGAAGTAGGTGGTCATCTCCCCCTTCCCTTTCACCTTGACGAGACCTCGACAGTCCAGCTGGTATCCGTTGTTGGCCAACACATGGTACAAGTCGGTGGTCACCTTGGAGAAGGAAATATGTGAGATGTTTAGTCAGTATGGCAGGAAAAAAACCCCAAACATTCAGTGTATTTTCATAGACGTATCGACCACTTGAACATTTCATATTTTGTCAGGTTACGAACACAGTTCTGATGAGGAAATTCAGCTTTTGATTAAGGTGTGTTGGAGAAGGGATAAGCTTGTAGTTACTCCATGCTCGAATGGAGTATTGAAAAGCTCTATGTTAGATTTTAAAAGTTTTGGCTAATGTTTCACAACCTAACTCTGCTTTAAGCATCTCCACAACTTTATCTCTGACCTACTGTGTTCCTTGGTTTCCATGTGGCTCTTTGTTCTTTCGTTTTCTCAAAATCTCCGAGAACGGCTGAGATTAATTCGCCTGCAGGTGGTCTCAATTTACTAATGAGGTAAACTTTGAAGGTAGTTAGTTGAAATCGATTTTATGCACAGTAACCCTTCTCAGTTTTTTAATTTGAAAACATTTTGAAAGTCATTTCTCTTTCCTTTCACATCGCTTTGTGTTGGCCTTTCACATGAAACACAAGTAAAAAGCACCTGAAGTTTGTGGTGGAAACGCTACACAATGTGGAAAGTATGTACTTTTTACTGCCCTGTAGATAATATTATGCACTGATATGTCAAAATGTTTGTTCAATTATGAATCATTACGCTGTAATTACAATTACAGTGACACTTTTTATTCGATAAAAGGAAATAATTGGTTTTTCTACGTTTTTGAACTATTTCAAATCACTTAGTAGATGAAATTTAAGGAAATTACCAGGAAATGGCAATAAATATATATATTTTTATTTTTATTTTACAAACTGAAAATGTTCATTTTGGGGTTTTTTTTAGATGTCTTTTGCTCATTTGGTAGTGAAATTAAAACGGTTAAACATTTGGAGCTGCAGTAGCACAAACTGTCCTACAGGGCGCAGCAGTGCTCTATCTCGTCATTCTTATCCCCCCCAAGCCTTTAGCTTTGCATGTGCATAAGAAAAACATTTGAAGACATGCTTTAACATCTGTTAAATGTTTATGATTATGACGTTGACCCATGGCAGCAGCTTTGTCTCCAGGGGAAATTTAAATTTAGCTTTCTGCCTGATCCCAAAGGGACATTCAACGAGGAGCATATCTGCTGGAACACAACATGTCTGGCAGTAACTGAGATTCTTGCAAGATGACACCTCTGCAAAATGCATAACATTTTTTAGTGATTATTGTGATCTGCCTCGAGTTGTTTACACTGAGCATAAACTCTATTAACTCTACGTGCAAGTCTGAGTTTGTGGAAGAAAAACAACAACAAAAAAACGAGTTAGATGTCATTTTTGTAATGATTTACATATGAATGGACACAAGTGACCCACATTTGTGTAGGAGCAAACACTGAGCAAGAGCCTTCATGACTAATTTTCTAAGAATCTGCCAGAGGTGTGGACCTGAATCGCATAACACGAATTTAATGACTTTAGACACAACTTTATGAAGTCAGGAAAATACTTGAAACTTACATCTGGTTCTGGGACAGCAGATGAAAAATAGTCTTTTGGCTAAATCTAACAGAAATGTTAATTAAAGTGCATCGTCGCTCCCAAATTAATTAAATTTCAACTTTAAACAAATTGCTTCTGACTTCACTTAAGCTTAATAATTACTGTGATTTTTTTTTAGATCTTTTTCATCGACTTTGTTGCTTTTCAGGGAAATAAACCCTTTAAGATACCTCTTGGGAAAGCATTTATTGTTACTCTAAGTTAGGTTTGGTGGCGTAGTTTTTAAGATTTAAGGTTTAGGACTTTTTGATTTAAGCTGAATCCTTTTTCTCACCTTCCTAGGAAACAGGATTCAGCTCCACCACTGGATTATAAGTTTGCTAACTCGCCCACAACTCACTCACAGTCCATTCAAGACATTTTTGAATGATTGGTGCTTTGAACTTCCTGACTAAACTCCACCCCCAAAAACTATGTGATGACGACGTCCAATGTGACACAAACACATTTGCAAGGGAAATCTTTGAAAACATTCGCACATTTTCATTGGAGCCATTTAACATCCTTTCTGCTTCCAGCCTCTGTGTGTTTTGCGCCCTGCTGCATCGGCTGTGCTCACATACAGCTTTCAGTGCAGGACACTGAAACACAGCTCAGCTCTTGAACCAGAATTTCAAGTTTTGTACACACACACAATGAAATAGAACTGCACAGGAATATTAATAGCCAAACTATCAATGAGCCATATCAAAACAGAATAAACATGCTAAGATTAGCCCAGTACTGCGGGAAACTGCTCAGCAGGAACAAGACGCAAATAATATATATATATTTTTCATTGTTGTTGCTGTGGTTGTTGGACCAATTCACACAGAATATAACCTCAAGAAATGATCCATTTTGTACTTTTTAGTTTATGTGTACGACTCTGCACCAGTTCATACATGTGCAGAGATCAGTAGACAATTTGGTTTTAAGCATCTTTCCTAATGGTTCATAATAATGTGGCAGAGTAGGAAGCTGGAATAGGACCCACGACTTTCCAACAGCAACAACGACTTTGGCAACTTTTTACTGAGTTATCCTGTGTTGGAGCGGCATGCTGACGCCGTCCTGAAGAAATGTCAGTGGGTACAAAATAGCAAAAATTGCCAAGAAAGAAGAAACTCCATGGTCCTGAATCCAATGCTGATACAATGTAGCATTGTCTTTTTTAACTTCACTCTGAAGCTTTTACTAGTTTTTTTTCTTTCTTATCTCACAAACACTTTTTTTATTTGTTTTGATTCTTTTCTGTTTTTTACAACTAAAAAAAAAAAAAAAATCTCAACTAAAATGACAAAAGTGTTGTGATGTACAAGTAAAAACTTTGGAGCAGTTTCTGAACACGGTCTAAAGCAAACGCCGTACCTGGATGTAGTCCGGTACTCCAGTGCTGTCCATTCGGCTGGCCACATTAACTGTGTTTCCCCAGATGTCATACTGGGGTTTCCTGGCGCCAATCACCCCTGCCACAACAGGCCCCATGTTCAACCCTGAGAACGAATCATGCTGCAAGTAAGTTACACTATTAAAAAAAAAAAATAAAAATAAACAGCTCCTGATTTTAAGTCTTCTGTGTCTGATTAAACGTAAAGAGGGTTTATGAGGTAATGTTTCAGGAGCAATTTCTTCTAGCTTCCAAGCATACCGATCTTCATCTGGAAGTTGTTGAAGGAATGCTCATTGATGTATTTCATCTGCTCTCGAAGCCTCATGGCGTAATCGGCCAGAGCCAGGATGTGCGAGCGGCCCTCTCTGTCGTAGGTGGTATCGTTGAGGCCCGAGGCCACCATGTAGGTGGAGCCGATTGTTTTGATCTTCTCCAGCTGACGGAACCGCTCCTCGCTGATTATCTGGAGATGAGTGGTAAAGCACGAATTAGGAGAGGGAACGGGAGCTGTTGGTTAAAAACCCCCAAAGTGTTTATTTGCACGGCTTGGCGGTCCATATTTTACCTCGTCAAAGTCGGCGATGATTTCGTTAAGCAGCCTGAGGCACTCGACCCCCTCGTTGTTTGCCTCCAGCTCCACGTAAAACTCGGAGAAGTTGCTGATGGAGGCGAACATGACAGCGACGCACTCACACGACTGGTAGTACAGCTCGTCATTTCGCCGCTCCATCGCGAGGAAGTGGCCGGCCACATCTTTGGGCAGGATGTTGTGCAGCAGGCGTCGGTTGTAGGCCTGTAACTCCTCCATGTCCTCCTTCTCCTCCGTGGCCTGAGGAGACACACGGAGGGAGTTACACTAACAGGAGACGCAAATTCTGAAGATTTATTTGTTTTGCTTTGATTTTTCACAACATGTTAGCATACTACAGCAGGTCAGGTGGAAATTCGCGATGAACTGACATTTGTCCTGGCTTCTCTAGTTTCAGTTCTCGTGAATATTAGCCTTCTGACACACAAACACACAATGCTCTTTGTGCTGCATGCCGGCAAAGCATACGTGGTGAAAGTTGACTTTTGCAAACTTTAAACACTTCTGCTTTCAGTGCAAAAGTGAAACTTATTCACCTGCAACTTCCAGAGGAAGTCGAGACGTGCGGTGGACTCCACCTGCTGGCCGTGCAAATAGAGAGCCAGAACGAAAACCAGCAGGATTATGGGGGTCATGACCCTGAGAGGCACCTTGGTCACAGCCCCCGGGCTGAAAAAAAAAAAAAATACAATTACTAATTATTTTAAATACCTTTGAATAAAAGCAGATGTCTACAATGCCAATCAGAACTTTGCATACACCCATCATGTGCATGAATGTCCTAGTAACATTCTGATGCAATATTTGTGTAACAATTCCCTCCAAAAATGGCAGTCATGCACTTAGTGAGTATATGTAAACACAGCAAGATCTCCCTGTTTTCAGAAGAAGAAACTTCTGATTTGCACTGTGTGTCATGGGGCTGGTTGGTGGTGGTGAGAATGAACGCTGACCCAAATGATGATGATGATTTAATGAAGAGAAGCTCAAAACACAGTCCAGTACAGTACGGGAGAAACACTAGCACACAGCTAATACCGGTAGCAACTGAAAAACTGAAGACTGAAAACGTGAGCTAAACCAACACAGGACTTGACAGTTCGACTGTGAAGGCCGACACAGACAAAAATTAGACGACGTTAGACGAGGATCCGACAAGGAACACAGACAAGAGGAGGGACTAAATACACGGGGAAGGTAATCACAGGAACTAGAAACAGCTGGGCACAATCAACAGGGGAGACAGGACAACACAGAGACTATCAGGGAACAGAACCAAACACAGAAAAACCTCGAAATAAATGTACAAAGAACTCAAATCACAGCACTGTGGATATATTATGAATAAAGTTTCTTACCACTGCTCTGCGGTTTCATTGAAACCAGATCTAGGAAAAAGAGAGAGAGGGTCAGCCCTGCAAACACATGAACCCACTTAAATAAAATGGAGCAAACATAAAAACCAACTTACTGTTGCAGGGAATCATTAACAGGTGGTAATTGCCTGTGGTAAAAATGAGAACATATTCAGAAATAGGACATAACATTCAAAAATAGGAGTACTAGGTTTTAAACCTTTTTTTTTTTTTTAAAAAGGAAGTAGGTCGAATCTAAGCTAAACTGCAACCCGACGACACGTAAGTTTAACCGGTCAAGTTGAAAGTTAGTTTGTAGCCTGGCAGCAGACTTACAGAGTGTTGGCAAAGACCAGCAGGTCGGCGTTGTCAAACAGGGTCACCTGAGGCCACTCCACCAGCAGGAGGAAAACGAGATAGATGAGCAGCATCAGAGCCAGCTTCCCGATGCTGCTGATGTGCAGGAACACGGAGCAGGCCAGCAGGGTCAGCAGTACGCTGTAGCTGAAATACTGCAGCACAGCGAGGGAAGGAAAAAAAAAAGGAGCAGGAGAAGGATTTCAGCTGGATATTTGGACAGTTTTTACCTGAAACATTCAAACATTCACCCAGAGAATGAAATAGAAACAGAACCAACCTCAGGTAGATGGCAGGGCATCACCTGACTGGAGCACAGAGTCAGGCCGTCCTCTGCTGTCCTGCTGAGGTTCTGCAGCAGGCACAGAGTCACTGTTGTGTTCAGTTCCCGTCCTACACAGTCCTGCAGTTTCTCTCTGCTGCAGGTAAACTGGGGAAGGAAAGACGAAATCTGATCTTACATGGAGCAGGATGGACAACCGGATGTGCCGCCTTTAGGCAGGTAAGTCAGTAAAACAAACAAACGATCCACCCTCAACATGTAATACAAATGTATTGAAGTAACTATGATATTGCTTTGAAGTTATATCTGTGTGGGCCCAAACTCATCGAACGGAACCAGAGCTAAAGCCGTTTCTCAGCATTTTTCATTTTACATAACATCTCTATGGCAACGTGGCAATAAGGTTGCTGCCAAACAACCTTGCGATGAAAACTGAAACTTTATTTCGCTACCTGACAGAGAGTAAATGTTTGTTTATTAATAATAAATTAGATTTTTATTTTATTGATTTTTCTTAATAATAATAAATCAGTCTTATGTTTCATTTTAATGCTGAAGTGATTGTTAGGTGGATATTTTATTTCTTTATATTAGTCTAGATAAATGTAGTTTCCCTTGATAGCAATATTTTGTTCATAATGAAAATAATCTTACAGTTGTAAGACTATAGATGATTGATTTCTTTTTGTTATTCAGTGAAGTTGGTTGAACCACTTTTGTTTTTTAAATCTTATTTTCCTAATCTTTAATAACAAAAGAAAAGGCCAGACCCATTTAAAGATTCAATACTGCTCATTATTCCAATTCTGTTTGAGAAATATGACAATTTTATTATGAATCATTTACATGAGTATAAAAAGTAAACCCACTAGAGAGAGATCTGATTTTACAAACAGAGAAAAACACTGTCTCCATAGCGATGATAAATGTGGAATAGAAATATTAGATTAAAATGAGAAAAGTCTCAATTATCCCTTGTGTTGCAGATGGGGGTGAAAAGGGGATCTGTGTTAAATGTGGAAGGGCTTTGTGGTTTCAGGGTTGACAATAGGAGTGTCTCCTTTGTGAGCATGAAAAGACAACAGACATGATCTAACAAGCTGGAAATAAAACAGAGTGATAGGTCTGTCTGGTCTGGACGCCAGTCAGAACCGTCCTAAATACACCTGGCAGAGTATAAAGTTGATAAGAGGATCTTTATCTAAGGCTAAGCTCACCCTCTTGTGTGTCTGTAAACTATAATAAATGTGTCATAGATAATAAATGTAAGAGTAAAAATAGTTTAGGGAAGCTTTATTATAGACAATAATCTGTAACTGATTTATCTCTGAAACTATAAAACAGTGTTAGTGCTTCTTCATTTCTGTTCTTTTGGTATTTCATGTATTGGTGAAGATTCTGATTCCTGTAGATGTTGCTGTTTTCTGTAATTTTTCCCCCCTGTTTCTGTTTTATTTTAAGATCTGTCTTTCTTTACGTGTTCTGTTTACTTCTTGATTCCTTGTTACTCCTGTTTCTGACTGTTTGTCATCTTTTGGTTTGATATTTTGAGTCATTCTCATGTTGGATTCTTGCAGCCAAATTAACAACCAACAGCCTGATACGTTTATTTTTGAGAGCTTTAGTTCTTTTGTTCCTTTTTTTTTTTTTTTTTTTTTTTTTTTAATTTTGGACCTTTGAGCATCTCCAACATTGTGTTTTTTCTACCTCCATTTTGGTCATTCACAATAATCGATTTTGACGTCACCAGATGCATTCTTCAAAATCCTCTGAAAATGTGCTGACATCACAATGGCATCAGAAATGTCAGAAAATTTAAGCTTTTGGTTACATTTTAGAACAAAGTGAACAACAAAAATCAAATCATACTCTAATGAGAGGCAATGTAAAAATGACTGGAGGCTATTTTATTTTTACTAGCTAACATTTTAGGTAAAATTTGAGGGTGGAAAATGAACTAATGATAGTGTACTTGCTGCAAATGAAAATATATTCAATAGGCTTTGCCATAACAATATTTGGGAGATCTTCAGGAATTTTCCACATAATATGTCTGCATGTTACAGAAATGCTTGCATAACTATTTTAAACACGTTAGTTTTGTCATATTTTATCTGTGCGCTAATCTGGTAATTTACAAAATAACATGCCGATACATTACTATCAACGTGTTAAGGTACTAGCATGGTACTGCTACAGTACTAACAGAAATACAGCTTATTTCCTTTTGTGGTCATTTTGAACTCCAATTTCAACACTACTGGAGAATCTCTTCCTTCAAATCTTCATTTAGCTCCCAAAATAATTTTATTTAGATTCAGTTAAGATGGAAATCAGCACTCACTATGCTCAGTTTACGCTCTACATTTTCACCCATCTACCTGCAAGCTTCTGTGTCTGCTAAGAGTTACAGATGATGATTATTAAATTACATCCCAGTGAGAGGCAAAGCAACAATGACCTCAACTCATTTATTCTCATCAGCGAATATTAAAGCTGTAATTTAATAGGTTTAGAGAATGATGGTGTCACAAAAATATTAAAAATTATTTTTTTGGGGGGGGCTAAACATTGTTTCTAGTCTTAGTTTGAGGAGAGCTGTGAGTTTAAAGAACCATAATGACAAGGAATATTTGCCAGAGAAAGTCCCTAAAAAACCCCGGCCCAATTTAAAGATCCTGGTTACAGTGGCATATTATGATTAGAAACAGATGCATGTAATTACAGGCCCCCTTAGGCAAATTGATCTAGTTTGTCGTCTGAATAGTTCTGAATTTCTTCTCCTCTCTCGGAAATCGGATTAGAAACATATGTAAGGAAATGTCTGACGGTTTAAAGGAAGATCAGACAAATGCAAAAGCCACAAAGCCCCTTGTTTACAGTGTGGGCTATGTTGAAATAACGTGTTTATGCGAAACAACAGTTTCATTACTCAAGAGCAACTCGGCAACCGTCCCCGATGCCTACCATATTAGCGAAAGAAGAGACGAAGAGAAGAAGGATGGTGAAGACGCCCACCAGCGTACTGTTTGCCCGAGACTGGATTATTTTCTTGGTGAGTGTCTGGAAGGCAGCTGGGAAGCGCTTCGACATAAAGCGAGGAGAAGATCAGATAAGCGAAAGTTAATATTATGAGTGATGCCAGCTGAAGACATGTAATAAGCACTCTTATCTGGAGCTATCTGGCAGAAGAAGTGGTGAAGAGCTTTGTTTCCTACTTTGAGGCAGGAATAGATGGCACAGATGAAAAGGATGTTGGCGAGGATGATGAAGATGCTAATGTAAAGACCGAGCATAAGTGTTGTTCTGTGGAAGATACAAAAGCAAGCTCATTAGGACGTACAGCTCTCATTAACCCCTCGCAAGCTAATCAAGAACACATTTCCTGGCCGTAATTTGGTATAACTTGGAAATGCAGTTTGTCAGAGAGAGGACTTACTTTGGGAAAATTATCATCTGAATAAAACAGATGCAGAAGAAGACAAGCAGAGTGCAGCCCACGTAACCGCCCAGACGATCGTCCACCTTTTTGGAGTACTGTGGAAAAATAAACACACAGAAAGAAACAGATAGAAGCTTAGCTACTTTCCAACCCAATTCTTTTAGACATAACAAAAACGTTTTATAGCAGAAAAACTGGTGAAACACCAACCTTTTTCTCTAGGTCGGGTGTCTGAAATGTGAGCAGAAACTTCTTGACGTGATCTTTCCTCAGCTGGTCGATGCTGCGTGCGTCGATGGCTCGTGCAAGAAAATCATCCACCTCATCCTCAGAGTTCTGGTTTTCCTGACTGCAGCGGCTATAAGACAAATAATGTGGCATGAACCAATCTATTAGCTTATCTGCACGGTTTACCTTTCAGCTCGCTGTGGCTAATCAGCTAAACGTTAATATTTAGGAAGCATTAGCAACTATTTAAGCCAACTGACAGTTTTCTCAATGTTTCTTGTCCTGACATTCCAAGCCATGATTGAATCTTTCTTTTTACGTGTCCTGGCTTGAGCTGCTTTGAACTCTTTTGCCTGATAAAAACAACATATCATCCTGGAAAGTTATTATTACAATACTTGCAGAAAGAAACCTTGAGATTGGCTAAATTTCTGTCTGGTTTGGTGTGAGAGGAAGTTTACGTCCTGGTGGCGCGCGATCTTCAGAAGGTTACTCTCAAAGAGCCTCTGTCCAACAAAGGGGCCGAGCTGAGGTTGTGATAAATGTTTACATGCTAAGGTAATTTGTCTAATTTGAGTGAAGCGTTCACGTTCTGGACTTTACCTTCTCAGTTGTGTGTTTAAGCCTTCGTTAACTGTTTTGGGGGATTCGTTCTTTACATTACAGCCTGTTCTACCAGAAGAAGTGCTGTGGGTCAGGGAAATGATTATGAAAGAGACGTTTATCTGCATCTATGCAGCCGGTTTCATGTGTTGAAGACGGCAGAACATGTTAGGCCCAAACCATCATTTTGTGCTTGTTCTGAATGGAGGCTGATGTGAGCTAACAGACTGGTGGTCCGCAGCTCCCATCCTAATCTCCACTCTTTGTAATGGAAAAGATTTTAAAGCTCTTTTAAATTTCCTCTTTTACTCTGGAACAAAGTTCTTTCTGGTAAGAAGTTTTAATGCTTCACAAGAAATGATGTGGAGTATATTTTTTCTTGAACTTCTGAAAGTTATTTGAATATTTATAAGTTTCTGATCAGTTTAATTCTTATAAAAAAAAAAAAAATCCGGCTATTTTGTTGTACCTGCCATGACTTTACATTCTTAATGTTTCTTCAAAATCTCTAAGAAATGTAAGAAATCATCTCTTCTAGTTGACCTATGAGGCGGATTTGATTTAAATAACCTGTGAAACTGTCAGCTTATGCACAATAAAGTCCTTTGGAGGGGCTGATAGTCGCAACAAATGCATCAGTAGTTCAGGGTTTAGTCTGTGTTTGCGTCTGAGAAAATGTGTTTGTGAGAGGATCAACCTGTGTTATGACAGGCAGGAAGAACCAGATCCAGTACGGTATTAGTGCTGCGCTGGATCTGACTAAATAAAACTAACAGTAGCCACCAGAGTGAAAGATCTACACTGACAGTCTGCCAGAAAACCTCTTATAATAAAAGCTGCCCCAGCAACGAAAACCGGGAATAAAATACTCACTTTTCTTTGCTGGACGCTGCGTCAATGCCCTGGGAAAAATAAAAATACAGAGCATAAATAAGGAAGAAAGACAGAAAAAGTCTCAAAATAGAGAAGGAGCAACAGTAAAAGTGAAAAACAGACAGTCTCAGACATCTGCACAGTTAATCCCTGTGAGCGAGTTTGATGTTTTAATTAATGCTCAGAGGCTTCAAATTACACCCTCTTTGCCCCAAGGGCTCAAACCCTCTGAGATAGAAAGGACAGAGGAGGAGGACAGAGAAAGAATGCCGGAATAAAAAGGAAATGAGACTTCAAGATTAAGGAGAGGGCGAGGGAGAAATGGTGAAGAACCAGGAAGCTCCCCTGGAGATCTTTTGTGATTTCTGTTTTCTTTTCCCAAATTTGCAGTGGCTCTTTTATGTCGGCACAGAAAGCCTCCAAATTTTTCTCACTTTTTAAAAAATATTCACAGAGACTTGTCCAAATATTATGGTTTTAATGAACATGAGTTTAAAACTACTCTAGTAGTGTGAACATATTAGCTTTGACCACGTTAAAATGATCAGTGAACATCAGAGGAACATATTGTTAGTGATTGTATTTTGGTCCATCAACTCAAATAATAAAAAAAAAACACATGAAGAAAACACTTACTGCTCCTGAAATGTGGAATCTTTTTTTCCTAGTATTTGATTATTACACTGCATCCTTATGAAATAAAATAAATATATTTTCAGAACACTTTCAAGTAATAATTTAGTGATTTGTCGTTATTTAATGGATTGACACTTTTTGACTCCCATAGAAAAGGACATTTCTGCCCAAATATGGTGACTCCAGATGAGGCAGAACTTCTTTACTTCAGTGTGGCTGAATCAGATTACTGCTTAGCGCTTATGGCGTTCAACATGAGGCCAGTCAGAAATTTAACCAACATAGCATTTTACATAACAGTTTGCAGTAAAATAACAAGCATCAAACTTGCTTGTTTCTGTCTGTCAACAGTGTTTCTCCCTCGGAGCAACATTCACCAGCTCTGTCAACTCGCAGGGTGGGCTGACACTGTTCCTAATAAACAACAGGCTCAGCTCTATAATCTGTCTTCTTTGGTAGACGCCATCACTGCATTAATCTTCTAATAACATAAGCAATACAACTCAAACACAGCTCCAAACCGGCTCACAGCAAGTGTGAGGTTTTGCTTGCTAATCTATCTGTAAAAAAAAAAAAAAGATCTAGCAACATTTTAGAGGGAATCTCACCATCTTCTTGTAGACTTTAGACTCCTTACTTCTGGAGAAAGCTCTATCAGACACCCAATGGGACATCAGTCCCTCTGCAGAATTTGCACGCTTTCGGTGAAGTTTGGCCATCATGGCTTTCTCCTCTTTCTGAAAGGAAAAATAAATAAATGCCCTTAAAGCCATGTGACCAAAAGCATTCGGCTGTTTGTGTGAAATATGTGGCAGCGGCGTGGTATTTTAAGAGGAGCCACGCAGATAAGAGCTCTCACTCTTTTCTGGCTGCAGCCAAGCACCAAAAAGGTTTCGATGTTGTTTTCCTTCAGGTACGCGTTCCTCTCCCCTCCGTATCCCGGCTCCACCTCATAATCCCCGTTCAGGTACTGCAAGGTGGCTTTGGTAATGTGGATACGTCTGAGAACACGAGCAATTCAGAAATCAGAAGCTGCACGGAGAACGCGGTCGTCCGTCACGTCAAGCAGCAGGTGGAGCCGGAGGTTCTCACCCTGCCTTCCCCCCGGCCTCCATTTGGTTGGCGAGCGTCACGTCGTTGGACCAGACGTCAAACTGCCACTTGCGCAGGCCCAGCACCCCGCAGTGAACTCGCCCGCTGTGAATGCCCACCCGCATGTTCACATTAACACCTGTCACTTCTCTTACCAGCCTGCAGATGAAAATACACACACTGCTGTTAAAAAAAAAAAAAAAAAGGACCTTGACGGACATTTCATGACGGTTTCTGTGTGTTGCAGTGTTTCAGTGTTCAGTGTTCGCTCACGAGATGGCTTCAATCATGTCCACTCCCATCTCCACACAGCAGTGGGCATGGTCAGCCCGGGGCTCCGGCAGACCCGATACGCAGTAATAACAGTCTCCGAGGATTTTGATGCGCAGGCAGTGGTTCTCCTGTTCAGCAAAGCAGCAAAATACAGATTTCAACTACAATGTTAAGTTTTTCGTGAGACCTAGCGTTCAGCTAGCAGTTCTGTGATTAAAAGCATTTTGGATTTGTTCAGCCTTTTCCTTTGTGTCACACTCGAATGTCTCAGATCGTCACACAAATTTTAATTTCAAAGATAATCTGGAAAAAAACCCAAAAAAAAACCCACCATGTTTGTTAAGATAAAATGCTATCCAAACCAACATGGCCCTACAAGAAAAAGCAGGTGTCTCCTTCTTAAACTCAACTTGTGCCACTCTTTGCAGCAACAAGTGTTTTTGATGAGTGCCAGAGTCTTTTACATCACTGCTGCTGAATTTTTACCCATTCCTCATTGGAGAATTGCTTTGTACGACGCAGGCTGAACATCAACGGCCTGTTTATCATATCTCGGTCCAATTTAAGTGCGACAATTTCAATTTGGGTTTTTATTGTCTTTGTTTTGAGTCGTTATGAGATCGGCTTTCTGGCGCTGCTCAGATCATCGTCAAGCTGAAATTGATGACCAGACATTCTCCTCCAGGATTTTCTGATATGGCAAGATGAACACCTTTTATCTTGATAAGTCTGCAGAATATTTTACGTAGAATCTTGTGGACCAAGAAGGCTTTTTTTTTTTTTTTTACATTTTTCTAGCATAGGTTTTGTGCTTAGAGCTCTACCATAAAGGCATTTTTGTTTACTCTCTCCATTTTTTAAATCAGTAGCGCGGAACTGAATTCTACCAAATAAAGTCTGCTGTGCTGTAGATGTTGTTTTGGGTTCATTTGTGACCTCATGGATTAGTCAGAGATGTACTCTTTATGCAACTTTCAAAGGCAACTCTTGGTAAGGTTCATGGCTGTTTTATGTTTTCTGCTTCTGTGGACAATGTCTCTCACTGAAGTCCCAAAATTTCATTGTTGAATTTCTTTGTATCTGGGCTTTATGTGTCCCTTCATTGGGTCTTTTTTGTCTACTTTATGTTGTCAGAAAATTTATTGATCTTATGGGTCTGGAAATAATAAAGTTGGTAAAATTGTGATTAATTGGCTTTAATTAATGGCTTCACGGAGGATGACTGCATGGTTTGTACATTTATAATTGTAGAATTTGTAACTATATGAAAACTACTTCTTGTATTTAGTTGGCTTTAACTTTATCAGATATTGAAGTTTTCTGTTTTGTGTAACATTGGCGTGTTACACAAAACAAATTAAGATTAAATCTTCAAGGAGACAAATAGTTTCTCACATAACTGTAGATAAGTCTCCGCGTAATCTAACTAGTGGCGTTTGCAATTCATCAAAGTACATAATGTCACTTTCATCCATGGTCCGCTAAGGCTGCAGATCGCACAGTTGTACTGGAGTCGGTGGTTCAGAGTTGTGCAGCGAAAGCCGCAGCAGCAGCAGGTGTCTCACCGAGGCCAGCTTGTCGAAACGGGCGAACAGCTCGTTCAGCGTCATGACCAGTTCCTGTGCCGTGCACTGAGACGCCAGGCTGGTGAAGCCCTCGATGTCGGCAAACAGTATGCTGCAGATCATGAGACGTTGAGGTGGGAGAGGTGAGAGGGACGAAGGAAAAAAGAAAAAAAAAAGAGGAGAATTAGATTAATCAAATACAAGAGGAAGGAGGAAACTGCTCCGAATGCCACTGGAGCAGAGAAGAGACAAAAAGAGTCGCAGACACTTTAGTTTAGTCAGATTTAGGTCACAGCATCCATCCCTCCCCTCTGAGAACACCTCCGCCCCCTCCCCCCAGCCGTCGCCAGGTCTGCCTGACTTTGTTGGTTTAACTTTTAAAAGAAACGAAGCACAAGGATAAACAACAGGAAGACCAAAGACGCTGTTCAAGGTGACAGATGATGCTGTCTGTCCCACAAGGGAACGGGTTTTTCATCTTCTGCACAGCTTCATGTGGGCAGTAACATCTTACCGCCATATAATAAGTGAATCTAAACTGTAATATTTTGACATATGAAGTTTTAAACTTTTAAGCTCAGATTATCTCTCAGAATGCTCTGTTGTGGTTTTATGTGAATTTTATGTGAACGAACAGACAGCATACAATGGTGCACAACTGTAAGTAGGAAGGACAACAGGTGTACGGATTTATTTTACAAATACAAATTTAAAGACTGTGGTTATGTTTACATGTGCGAAATTCCTTGATCGAATGGAAATGTATTCGAGTTAAATAATCAGAATATATGGTTTATATGGAGTGGTATGCCCAGAGTGGTAACATTTCCCTAAAAAGAGACAAGAAGAAGAAGAAGTGGTACTTCTGTCTGTACTGCACATAAAAAAAACAAGAGTTGTGTCTTTGTTTTGTGTCTTCTAAGGGACCAGAACGGATCTGCACCAGGTTCTGTTACTTAACTCTCTATTTAAGCTGCAGGCTATAAGCAACACATGCTGTTGGTTTTCCTGCATTAGACGACCAGAGAGCAACAAACCATTCTTTCTTCTCCGACTTATCGCACCACGTGCACAGTCAGGTCAGTCTGCCACACTCAGAACAAGTGTTTACATGCACGACATTTGGATTATCACTCGCCGTATTAAACCACTTCTCTCATTCAGATTACAAATTCAGTCCAATCGAGCTGAGGCTGATCAGAATAGGAATTACATTATGCATTTTTATTCTTACTGGCCATTTATTCTGATTACTTATGTCCATGTTAATTATGAAGATTTTTTACTTAGCCCACTCTAAGTCAACATTAAGGAGAACCAGATTTTATTGTTTTTGGGGCGTGTCTTCACCAGCTTTACACATCTAGAGACATTTTGGAAATTTTGTCATTTTCTTGTCTACAGAAATTCCTTGTACTCACAGTGGAGTGAGTTTGAGAACAGTAATCTTCAACTATCGCCAAAGATCTAGGGTCATTCTAACCTATCATGCTTTACCTTGTATGAAGACTCTTTTATCTTTTACTCTGAGCATCACTTTCACCGTCTCGTCTGAAAACGCGCTTTCCCAAAGCATGACGCTGCAGCCGGCACTCTGTTTCAGGACGGTGTCAAGTATTCAGGGTGATGTAACGTGAGGACAACTTCCTCCCTGACCTGTGTGCTGTGTTCCTCAGTCTGTATGAAGCTGCTTGTTCACCAATGCTTTCCAAACGAATAACTAAGGCTTTCACATTGCTAAATTTACACTGTGATAAATATATATTTTTTTTTATTTGCTAAATTAAAACAGAAAAAGCAGGTGTCCTTCTTCCATTTTAAAATTATGTGCTAGTACTTTTTGTTGGTCTGCAATATATGACCACAGTAAAACATACTGAGGTTTGCGGTTGTAATGTGAACAAAAAATAAATAAAAAATCCAAGAGACTTTAATACTTTTACAAGTCTTACTAACTCCCACACAATAAACACATTTACTACTGGCCAGTCAGAAGCCAAACCACATTATAATAAAAATCATTTTAAGAGTTTTTTTTTTCCTAATTTGGTGCAGATAAACTTCAGCTTTGGGATTTTTTAGTAACTGAAATGACGTGACTCAAGGACCTATGAGTCAGAGAAAACAACCTACAAAGGGAACAAAACCTAAGAAAACAACCCTGTGAGTCAAAACTGGGTATTATTTCACTGAACCACTGGTGGCTCTTCAGTATTTGCAGAGGCGATATTAGATGATTTTTAGGCTCTGCAGGGATAAAACAAAGAAAGAGATAAACTCTGAACTGAATTAAACTGATTATTTTATTCGGAATTAGTTCAATTTGAGAATTCTGTGAAAGCAAAAAAGGAGTAACTTTTGTTTGTTTATGTGATTCTGTGCTGAATCCTTCACAAAAAGACCTGAAAATAACTTGACAAAAACTAAAGGTTTTAATCTGGGTTACATCGAGGAAATTGATTGTTCCTGGAACATTCACACCTTAGTAGGGCAGCAGTGAAGCAAAGCATTATGCCACTAAGCGCCGTAAATCAACCTTCCTTATCTGGGTCATCTGCCACAGAAGATCTCTGCAGAAACTGTTTTTTTTTTTTTTTTTGTTCCTCTATTAGTAGTGAGTTCTTCCATTTCAGGATGTGAAAACCAAATGGTAATGAGAAAGAGGCACAGGAAACGTTGGGCCTACCTCTCATAATTTACTACTGAAAACATGGTTAGGTTAATATCTGTGTCATCAAACCACGATATGCGTAACAGTCACTCTCGGGGGGAAAAACATCTCAGTCAGGTACAACGCCGTCTTAGGTTGGCTGTGTCCATTACTGGGTTTACCTCACATTATCGTGTTTCTGGATGTAGATCTTGTGAAACATCATGTCTTCCTTCTTGGCGATGATATCAGCCTTCATCTCCATTGCAACGTGTCTCGGCAAAACAGATAGCAGCAACCGTTCCTAAACAAGGGAGAGAGAGAGAGAGAGGCAGAGGGAGGAATTTAAAAAGAGAAGGCAGAAAGAAAGAGAGAGAGAAACACACACACACAGAGAGGACTTTTTAAAGATTATTTTCCACTAAAAATACTGAATGAGTCACTGTGTTTTACTGGCATGTGCGTGGGAATGTGTTAGTCAACTAGAAAGTTGTGGAGATTTGTGTTTTTGACCTTACAACAAGAACAAAAAAAAAAAAAGAGACAAACAAATCAGTCTGTGACGTGGAGACTCCAATTTGTTACTTATTTGCATGTATGTGACGGGTTTTCCTGGAGGACGTCGGCACGCCTGCTCCCTGTCTGACTCCGGCAGGAAACGCAGGTGTGTGTGTACCTGCTGATGGTTCTCCCTCTGCAGGTGCTGCCTGGCCTGAATGTATCCTCTCGTCTCCTGGAAGGTCTGTCTCTGGGAGACCTCGGCGGGATAGTGGGTACAGATCCCGATGATGTTAGCGCAGAGGAAGATCAGCACGTTGGCACATATCTAAAAACAGAACCAGACGGGGAAGGCGAAAGGGAGACAGAAAGTCAGGAACACGTCGGTTTTAGTGGAGCAGTAAACTCAACCTGACGTGGGTGAGGTCGCAGAGGGAAACTGATAACATTCTGGGTCACAGGAGGGACCAGAAGGTGAGGAGCCACTAGATGTGATCTGGCTGTAAAGGATGGGCAAATCCTCATAAATGTAAGAGGACATCGTCTCACTTTGTGTTCTGAGTCACTTAATGACTTGAACTGCATTTGAGAATTAACGTTAATCTCAGCTTGATAGTTAACTACATTGACTGTTTCTTTTCTCTGCAAACGGTTCAAGTTTTTAGTCATAACTGGGTTAGATGTGTTTTTTTTTTTGCCACCTTTCAAAACTATCTTTATAAATATTACTCGGGTTTTCTGTAGGTCTTCCTACATTTTTGTTCTTTGGATTTTGTTTGTGTAATGTTTCTGATAACAACCCTTGCATATTGTGGAGTGATTGGTTGAAGAATCAAGGTGTAGAAAAGGAAAAGGAGAGACAGAATTAGGGCTGAGAATATTATTGTTTTCTTCCGCTTTCCAATAAAGTTCAAAGGTTAATTAATCAGGCCACATCTGCGCATTTTTTTTCCCCCATTTTGTTTTAATTTGCATCTTTCTTTTGTTTCCAGTGATGCTTACATTTTTATTGTTTTGATTTATTTCATGTTTCAATGTCTTTTTTGTGTTATTTTGATGTTTTGAGGTCATTGAACTTTTCCAGTTTCTTACTATGATAATCAGCTTGTGATACTCTTCGGAAAGCAGAATGGAAAAAATTCATAATAGTAATTAGCTACTCTGATATTTAGCAGGTGTTTAATATTTTATTAAGTCCATTAAAATCCAAATGCATAACTTTGTCATAGCTTTTGTAATCATGGTTTTAAGTTAGTTGCAGAAGAATTAATTGTAATTTTCTAAAAAGCAATGAACTCATTCTACTCATTCTTCTTCTTCTTTTAAATTGTTGCGTTTGTACCACAACAGTATGAGTTTACTAAATGTTACCTCCACATAAAGTTTTGGCCTAGTCCAAGAACAGCTTCATTTGAATAGTTTCAAAATGTCAGCTCTTCTTCATGTCTGAAGAAGTTCTGAAACAGGACCGAAGAGATTAATCATCTTTCATTTAAAGTATACAGGTAAAAGCACTTTGGTTTTCACCTACTGGACGCCAAAATACCAGTTTATCTCTCTCAAGCTAATTGCTAATTGTTAAGCTACAACTGAAGAAATGAAAATAAATTATGTCTTTATGCCAGGTTTTAATCCAATTCAGCTTTGGGTCACCATTAAGTTCTCTGCTATCTGTCGAAACAACAACGGCTCATGCTCTGAGATCAGGAGGCACATTCCTAAAAAAAAAAAAAAAAAAAAAAAATGGTATTTTAACATCTCAAAACATTCAAGTATTTTAGGAAAATCTTAAAAATGTCATAATATATTCTGACTGCTGGAAATATAAAACAACTGAGGAATGATTGATTTCTGCCCAGCGTAGAATATTTTGGCAACAAAATTGATTTCATTCAGCAAGCAATGATGTAAAGGGGTTTAAATAAAAAAAAAAAAACATTCACATATGTCTGCTAATGCGGTGCTTTAGGCAGAGGCTAATGCAGCTGCCACTTATGTGCTGTGAGGTTTGAGAATCCACAGTCTGTATGCAATTATCTGTGACTGGAGCAGATTAAGCTGAGCAGTATAGTACAGTTAAATTTGTGGGGTCATTGACCTTCAAGGCATTCCTCTCTGCTGCTGCAACCACTGTCTGTTTGTTTTTCGGACCCCCCCTTGTGGTAAGCCGAGCCTGCAAGTCTTTATTTTTATTTTTTTTGTTCGATAGCCTCAACTAAGACCAAACATCACGAACTGAGTCCCAAGTGTCCGGACTTCCCCTCCTTTTGAAAATGTTGGAGCATGCGCAGACACATGTCCCCTTCATGTTCAGAGACACACTCTGGCCTGGGAAAGTCATGTGACCTCTGACCAGAGCGCCTGAGTGTTTCCTCCACAGATGATATCATCAATAATGGGGGGAAAAAAAAGAAATGTGCATGCTCAGCGCCCATGCAAAGGCTGATACTGAATCTGGATTCATAACAGGCTTTAATATGGAGGCAAGAAGCCGAAAAATCTCTCCTTTGGTACCAGTATGTCTGCAGGGTGCTGGTATGTGACCAAACCAGTGCCTGTTTGTGTGCATACTTGTAATTTGTGTTCATCAAAAAGGATGGCGGCAAAGAGATGTCGAGCAAAAAATAGAGGTGGGTTATCTGTTCGCACACATACGCGGCATATTTTCCTGGATGTGTCAGCGGCCTTTTCAAAATCTGAATGATAACTGAATCAGAAGGGGTGAAAGCTGCTGCGTTTATCATCCCCACGCTGCTGAAATCGGCAGACGAAAGCAGACCCTCTGTAAAAAAAACAATGACTTTTTTTTTTTTTTTTCCCTCATGCTGTCCTGAGACGAGTTTACACTGTATACACCAGACCTGACCATTTGTTGTCACAACAAGTCAGAGATAATCCAACAACCTATGCTTGAAACAGGACACTGTGACCGCAGCACAGAGGAAGGCAAATTCCACTGGGAGCGTTAGAAAGGACGATCAATTCTGGCCGACTTTTCAGCCTGAAAACAAACGACTGGTCCAGATTAGAGGGACATCCGTAAAGACTTCATCCTCAGATAAGACAGACTCAAATTTCAGATTTTTGAAGACAAAAAAAAAGCACTTATTCATTCTATCTATAAAATGAAAGCTCACTTGAGAGCTATTTAAAGGTGAGATGAGCTGGCTGTTAGGGCCCAGGTGTGTGAGCCAAACATCCACTCGTGTTTTTTTTTTTGTGGTTTGTGGTTGTTCCCTTGCACGTTAAGATTGAATTTGTTCCACATCGTCACACGCCTTTACTGCTAACCAATTGTCTTTTTGACTCAGTCAGAGGCTCAAGCCTGCCGATTAGCGCTATGTCGTGATGTTCTGTGCAGTCAAAGGTGACCTGATACTCCGGTTTCTAACATCTACTTTCACGTTAATACCAAACAGATGGCTGTGAAAAGACACGGCAAGATAACTCGGTTAAGCGGCCCGTCTGAGAATCAGTGGCACCTGCAGCTCCCACGAATACACTTACGGCTAATACGCTCCTTTTGCAATATGACTAGCAAGCAAAATGTCAAAGACGCCTATGGAGATTTCAAGCTAACTGAGTTATTGATTGGTTTTGGTTGCTGTTTAGAAAAATTAGAAGTTCTTCTTCCTTTAAGAAAAAAAAAACTCTAAAAAAAAACACCAAATTATCACATGATTGCTTGGCATCACAATCTCACTCAATAAGGCATTTTAAGGCTTTTTACTCAGCTGATAAATATGGAGGAAGCTGCGTGTAAGTATGTGTGTTCACAACAATGGTTTTTCAAAACGATAGCGGTAGCTGAAAACGCAATGGTCACTTTAGTTCACATCTGCCCACTGGTCAGCATGAGGAGTCATCGAAAGGAAACCGAACCATTTGTGGGAGATTTTGGACAGATTTTCTACTATCCATGTTGAAATCAGCTAACACCGTCCTAACACGATGCACTGAAGGCCCGTTCTCTCCTGACTGGGGCACATTCGACTTTTCGCCTACCTGTAGCCTGTATATTATTATTTCGAGGAAAGTAAGGGGTTGAGGAAAAAGCAAAGAGCAATGCTTCTGTTAAAGTCAAGTTTCACACAGAACCAAAGGCATTTATAGGGGATATAAAATAAATCTGGAGCTAAGCACGAAGTGCGCGAAAGCTCTTCAGGACTGGCAGCTCTTTGATTCTGAAGCTTGCTTTGTCTGTTTAAGCATCCGGCCTCGCAAATCCACCCCAGACACGTAGCTGACACTCCACTTCCTCAACGGAGATGTGGTGCCGAAGAAGCAGAAGCTGCTTTTCTCTCTCACAGTGATCCAGCTCTCTCAATCTGAACAAAGTAGCACCTCATAGCTGATGATTCCTGAGCATATATTGTGTAGATTTTTGGCTCTCCGAAGGTTACCCCTTGCTCAGCATTTACATGTGCAGAGATCTCTTGGCGGTGGTGCTGAAGGGAATCCAAACATTGGCTTATAAGGTGCGGCTCATGGTAAGGTCTTTATTCAGTCTTGCAGAAAGGACAGAATGTTAAAGAACAAACGGAGGAAGGGGATGGAAAAGACCTCACCTTGGCAAACAGACAGAAAATCCCCTCTGTCTTTATTAACATCCCACTGGACAAAACTCTCGAGCAGAAGTAAAGCTGGAACGTACATGTGTGCACACTGAGAGCTACTCATTCATTCAGGGACAAAACGAAATGCCAAAGCTGATGCACTGATCTATATTACATTTCATGAGAGGCCTTTGTGTTGGTTTGTTCTCGTGCAGGTTGAGTGAAGGTGACTGTGGCGTCTCAGCAACTCATTTCTACTTCAGGACTGAGTTCCGCAAAATAATAAGTGGAAATGAAAGCTAAGGACTGATGTCACGCGGTGCTTGGGAAGCATCATACAGCATCAACAAACTTCAAGGTGTTTATTTGAGATTTTATGTGATGCACTTCACAAAGTAAAGCAAGATTATTAGGTGAAAGACATGAATAAATATATATTTTAGATGTCTACAAATCTGAAAAGTGTGGCAGACATTTGTATTCAGCCACAGTGATTCAGCCCCCTGTAAATCCACCTTTTGCTGCAATTACACCTGCAACTCTCCGACATATCCTTTGTTTCTTCAAGCTATGCAGATATAGGGGAAATAGTTTTTTTTTTTTTAAAACCATTCTTGTTTTCAAAATAGCTCAAGCACAGTCACTGAGCATCAGCAAATATAAATTTTTCTGGCCTTACAATTGGTTTTTGATCTGGACTATAACTAGGCCAAATCAAACATGCAAATGTTTTGATCTAGACCATAAAGTTGCAATTCCCAGCTGCTTCGTTTCGATCTACGTCACATAAAATCTCCCCCAAAACCTCTTGAGATAGCTTGGTGAAACGTGAAAAGGTTTACATGGTACAAATACTTTTGCGTAAAAGTGCAATATATTTTCTAAAATGCGTCATCCCCGCAAGCCATGCAGGAGTCTTTCTAAGCCTTAAAAAAGTCGATATATTCTCTGTACTCTGAGCTCCACACTGAGCTGGAGCTTAAACTCTGAAAGGCCAGAGTGCTACGTCCCACAAGTCAACACATGGACTCTGGGGACACTGACTGCTGCTGACATGAAGGCAACTCTCCAGCAAATGACCTTTGAAAGGCATCTGCAATTTTTCTGAATTTGTAACAGATGAGAGTCACACAGTGTGGATGAATGCCTAAAAAGATAGCGTGGTAAAAATAGGCAATGGTGAGAGACTTTATGGGACTAGCTGCTATCACTCTGCGGCTTACAATGATATATAATTAGTGACAGAGAAAAATGTTTTTTCCTTATAAAGACGAACGTCGCACTGGGGTGTGGGTGGCTGTCTTTGCCATCTTGGGTCCCCGCTGACTGGAATCGGAGTTTTGTTTTCGTCAGGACTCGGGCCAAACCAAAATTAGTCTCAGGCGACCTGTGAGACGTCAAAGTGATCTCTCCAAAAAGCAGAGGCAAATTCCATGAAGCTAATCTGGGCTGGAGACAGGCTGAACATCTGTCTCAAAAATAAACCCTGAAATAATACTGGGATGAGAAATTGCGACTGGTGAAAGCAAAATGTCAGCGATACCTCAGGTTGTCTGGCAAAAGCACCCAAACAGAAGAAAATAGCAGTATTACGCATTTTATAGGAACAGCTCCATTTTATTGCACAATCAAGTATCTATGTTGCCTTCAGTTGCCATAAAAATGCTGTATATATCAAACACACCTTAAAAGAAATCTGCCTTGAAATTGGCCTCTGTCTCTTTAAGAAGCTGCTCCTGCTCTTTCCAACACAGCATGTCATCACAACAATGCTTTTCTACTATGCTGTTTCTTGGGACCGTTGGACTGAGAAGTGGTAGTTGTAAGATAAGCTAAGCAGATGGGCAGTTCCACCAGGTGTTTGCTAATTGCTGCTGCCGCTAGTCAGTAGGAGCTGAGTGGCGGCGGGGGCGGTTCTGTTAGGCAGAAGCTCGGCTGGAAACTGCAGCTGCAGGGAGAAGCTTCGTGGAAAAGGTGACAGCAAACATTTCTACACCCAGAATGGCTACCAGGGGAGATTCAAGGATTGCTCAAACATGCAGAAGGACCAAAGCGACAATCCAGGAATGTTTTTGATGAGATAACGCAATCAAATGGCACAATGCTCAAATAAGTCAATTTTACAAATACAATATGATTTTTGTCCCACTTATTTCTGCCTGTTCCTTCTTGTGGATTGAACAGTTCCTTGTTTTATAGCTTTCTCCTACAAACATTTGACCGCAACACATTACGGTAGAAGAGTTAAGGGCACAATCTTAGATAAAGCTCAGATAGTCCAATAAAGTTTTATTTACTCTGTAGTGTTTTCTTTAAATAAAAATCATAATGTCCCACTCTACTCACCTTTTCTCCTTCTACCTTCTGCCTTTTTCAGACAGAATGCATTTGGGCGGCTCTGATTTTACAGGTTCTTCTGGAAACTTTATCTGCATTCTCTGAATGCTGAGAAAAAGGTAATCAAGAGTCCACAAAGCCACAGAGGGTTCCTTGGCTACTAACAGACAACTTAACAAACAAATGCAACACAAAAAGAACTGTGTTTTTGTTGTTGTATTGTTATTTGAAACCTGGAGCAAGGCTGTTTCCCTAAAAAGTGAAGCAGGAGGACTGCATTACTTTGTCTCGTGAAGTTTGTTAGTCTCTGGCTTCTCACTGCAGAAAACTAACCAACAGATTCTGAGCTCAAGCCTAGCTGCAGGGATATTAATCATTTTGCATTCTTTTTGTTTCCCGTTATTTTTTTTTCTTTTATCTGTACAACATGTGGAACCTGAAGGGAAATTTGAGGTTTCATACTTTGTTTCTGCTTTCAGCAACATCCGTTCTGTTTTAAATTTACAGCATAAAATAATGAGAATCAGCTTCAATGGCCAAGCTTGTGTTCACAAACAAGCAATTTGACTACAGCTTCATATGCTTACAGTGTACCGATACTATTGAATAAACCAAACACATAAACTAAAAAAAAGCCCTCTGTGGTTTTCTTGACTTCTTGCTACCTTTGTCTCAGTATTTGAAGGGAAATGCTAAATAACAGCTGATCCCAAGAAATGCTTTTAGTTTTAGTTTTGCTTTTAACCAGTTTGTGGTTTAAAAGGTTTTAAATAAATTACAGTTTCAGCTAGAAATATTTCCATCCTGTGGTTTGATGTGCTTTTAATGAGATCCCAGAGAAAGCGATGGAGAGCCTGGAGTTTCCCCCAGCTGTATGGAGCGTAGGGTAACCCAGCCCTTACCTGCACCTGTTGCAGTGAAACGTCTTCCAGCTGACAGAAAGAAGGATAGTATCCTGTTCCCTCTCTCAGAAATACAACACATGTGGCTGTTTGGATATATTTCAGTTTGGGAAACCAAACTCAGTCCTACTAAGGAAACAGTGTTTTAAAACTGCAGTTGGCAAATGAATCACTAAGCCAATAAGCTGGTCAAACTACTATTACTTATAAAAGGCAAAAAGAGAAAACACATATTAACCAGCCAAGTTTATTCATAGATCAGTTTTCATGCAGCATTTCTTCCCGGGTTTCTTATTTTCTTTGTTCTAAAATCTAAACACTCAAATTAAGCCATCATTCTCACACATGAAATATGTTCTAAAGAGTAATGTGACTTTTGTGGCTTTAAGCAAATTAACTTAGTAGAAACAAAAGCAAAAAAAAAAAAAAAGACTCTTTTAGGCTGTATAGGCTGCTGACCCGTGTCCAAGAAGAACAGAAGAAATGCCTTCTTCTGTTCCTTTTCCAATTATCACTCATTAGACGAAGCAGATTCAGAGCACAGCGCTCGCTGTGTGTCATAACGTCCTGGCTTCACGGGGCTCCGGCTCCCTCATTGTTTGTCTGGACGGACAGGAGGGGAGGGCGGAGAGGCAGAGGGCAGAGCTGGACATG
The DNA here is from genome assembly GCF_051168715.1 of Poecilia mexicana. Classification (NCBI taxonomy): domain Eukaryota; kingdom Metazoa; phylum Chordata; class Actinopteri; order Cyprinodontiformes; family Poeciliidae; genus Poecilia; species Poecilia mexicana. The sequence goes on from NW_028263376.1 coordinate 28,083,735, forward strand.
ACACCCTCCTCCCAGCTGTGTTTTCACCAACCCTCCACTTCCTGTCCGCTGACGCCCTCGTAGGCACAGCTGCACCTACAACACGACGGCTAGACTGAGGAACGCCAGGCGATCAGTCGCTGTAAGCCTTTTGCTGATTTGGACTCTGTTAAGGAGTCCAGACCTTAACAGAGTCCAAATCAACTAACTGTTTTGAGTCTGAGCTAAACATCCAGGAATTCAAAGATCGACTGCTATAAGATCTCCTTTTAAGCACAACACGAGGCCACCTATGCACCTAAAGACAGACCAACTTAGCATGAATATTTAGAGAATGCCGTAAAACTGGAAAGCAAAGTGACCTGCAGAAGCAACAAAACCTGAACGTTTTTAACCTTTTCTCAGGTTACACACAAAATTTTAATCTTTTTCATTTGAATTTTACATATAGGACCAACACAAATGGTCCTTAAGAGGAAAATTGAATATATATTGTTTCAGTTTTATTTGTAAAACTTTGCTTTGATTCCTCTAAATGAAGTCCAAGTTCGATTCTGAATTGCCTTCCGAAGTTACACAATGACCACAACATGACGCTGAAGCACGGTAGTGGCAGCATCACCTTTTTTCAGCAGTGCAGACAGAAGCATACAGAGCTGAGTAAGAAGAAAACATTTGGGACGCTGTGAAAGATTTGAGACTGGCGACAGTTTGATCAAATGTCTGAAAGCCCAGTCCCCAAGACTCACAGTCAGCTTTTAAATACAACTCTTCACACGCGTTGGAAACGTTGCTGGAGGTCAATATTCTGGGTTTATTCAAAACATGCAGTGTTGTGTTCAAGACCACCTAACCCGAGACCAAGACAAGACCAAGACCAGAGTGTATCGAGACCGAGACAAGACCAAGACTTTTAGGGTCCGAGACCAAGTCAAGACCAAGACCGATGAAAGTCGAGACCGAGTCAAGACCAAGACCAGCGGTCCACGCTACATGATACAATAAAATGTAAAATATGATCGAAATTGCTTCTCAAAATAATCTGAAAGATCCATATTCCCATAAAAAACACCTAGATATTAAATACTTAATACATTTTACCAATATTAAATATTCCATTTCTGTGCTAAAATGTGTGATGGTCTCGTGCCATCCCTAAAAACATAACACCCTGGGCATTTGCCCATATTGCTCATGTAAGAAACCACCACTCTCTGCACCATTAAACATAGCAATTGAGGCAATGCCCTGACGGTAAATAACGCTCAACTACCAACACTGACCAAGGAGCAACAAGCAAGAAGTAACCAAACAGAAGGCGCTCATCGTGTCTGTTTTCACTCTCTATCCCAGTACATGAAGCCAGGTAGTCTGACACCATGGCAGACATTACAGCTGCCACTTTGAACAAAAACAATCAAAGAGTGCATGCCCTTTCTTTCTTGTGTTTTAGTTATTTGTTAATTTAAATATCAACGTACATAATTAAATAAAATAATGATGCAGTGCACACAGAGCATTACAAGAACAAAGAACGGGTGTTCTGTCAGGTCAGATCGTCATATGCTTAGCACAAACTCACGGTGTTCTGTCGGATCAGCATACGTTGTCAGATAGTCGTACGTTTAGCTCAGACATGCATATGCTGTCATTACCATATGATTTTATTTAATCAGCAACATAGAATCATGACGTAGATCATTATTAACAGTTATTAACAGTTGTATGGCATCCAGCTGCAGCCAGACCTGCTTTAAATACACTTTGAAACCATGACAACGCATGTATATCTATCTAGTTATCATATTATGTCATATTATAAACAATTTAATGACTTATTTTCGTCATAACTTGTTGCTGACAGTGGAGTTGTCAGCAACTGACAACTCCACTGACGGTCGAACTTCTTAAGGCGCATGCGTTGGCATGGTACTCACTGCATGTATGCTAGCAACATAGAATCATGACGTAGATCGTCATACACTTTGTTATTAACAGTTGTATGGCGTCCTGATTTAGCGGTTAAGTGAGTTTTACACGGGCGTGTGTTGTAGCTTACTTCAGCTGCAGCCAGACCTGCTTTAAATACACTTTGAAACCATGACAACACATGTATATCTATATAGTTATCATTGAAAACAATTTAATGACTTATTTTCGTCATAACTTGTTGCATGTGGTGAACTGACAACTCCTCTGACGGTCGGACTTCTTAATGCGCATGCGCAGGCATGGTACTCACTGCATGTATGCTATTCTGACAGTGTATGGTAATCTGATAGAACAACGGCTCTCAGTGAGTGACACTCCAGTCCTATCTATAAGTAAAGAGCCGTGGAGAAGAATCGACTGTTTCTGAATGTCACATCACTATATTGCAGACTTTTGGACATAGCGTTGTCCTATATATGCGACAAGACAGTCAACATCTCCGCACAATAACTCAGATAGTGAGTGACTTTTTTTCATTACAATGCTTATGTGTCTCTGCAGCTAGCTTTGCTAACATCACGTTAACGGAGCTTACCTTCTTTGAGCTACTTTTCTAAGTGACGAAAATAGTTAGACGTTGTCCCCATCGTCTGTGAAAGCGAAGCGCTGCTGAGTTAGCTGTGGCCATCGGATTTCTTACTATTTATGCAGCGCTATTATATTACTGACGATTAGACAAACATTTTCTGCCGCTGAGAGAAAACCACTGCGCATGTCCTGGAGCGCCGCGTGCGAGTGAAAGGTGGGGAGGGGGAGGAGGGAGGAGGGAGTAGCGCCGCGCGCGAGTGAAAGGTGGGGAGGGGAGCAGGAGGGGGGAGTAACAGAAACATGTAGTTGCTTGGATTTTAATCGGTGCGTTTGCATCAGCTGAAAACAAAGATGTTAACAAATAAACTGGACAGTATGCTGTACGTTTAGTGATATTTTCACAGTTGCGGTCTCGACTGGTCTTGAAATAAAATGCCGAGTCACCAGCGCCCGAGACCGAGACAAGACCGAGACAAAATGCGGTCGAGTCCGAGACGAGACCGAGACCATCAGAAAACGGTCTTAAGACCGGACTCGAGACCAAGACCGATCTCGAGTACCACAACACTGAAAACATGTCTATGTGTTAGAATGCCTCAGTCAAAGTCCAGACTTTAATCCAATTGAATACATGTCCAGACTTGAAAGCCGACGTTCGTAGGCCATCAGATCTTGATTCAGAATGGGTTGTCTCTCAAGTTACGTGTGTGTGGGGTGTGATGACCAAAAACTTTGCTTTAATCTGCATTTCCTTCATTTGTAGTAGTCAAATAAAAGTAAATTAGGTTCATTGTGACTCTGTTCACAGCAACAGCAAAACCTTCGCAGTTCAGTCTCCTGAATTGTGCACGATATTGGCTTTTACTACAAAGTACACAGATCAATACAGGGAAAACAGGTTATAGTTTGAACAGCAGGGGAAAAAAATATTTTCAGTCCGCAAGCTGCTTAGTCAAGGATGGGCTGATACTGAATTCATGAATGTGACACATCCGGCTTTTAGCACAAATTCAGGACCACAGTGGAAGGGAGTCATGTGACATGTTTATGAAGTCGGTGTTTCATGAGAACATGAGCCCAAGTGTAGCGTTTCAGCCCATGCTTGAAAGAGCAAAGCACGAGCTGCATTGCATGTATATGACCTTTGATTTATGATGTTCTGCTCTCCCCGCTTTGCACTCTGCTGTGCCGTGGTGCTCCCAAACAAATGCCGCTGGAAATGCGGTTCACACGGACCGAACGGTAAGAAAACAGAGAGTGGGATATTACAATCGGCAGTGAAAGGAGAGACATTTTTGGGATCTATAATTGTTACACTAAACAATCCACCTAATCAGCTTTTCACATTTTAGTGTGTGTGTGTGTGTGGGGGGATTATAAATTCCAACTTCCTCTGGATTTACTGTGAGTGTGTGAAAATAAAATCATGGGACCAAGGCCTTGAGCTAAAGATCATTCATTAAAAAGCACTACTGTGAGTCTGAGGGAGAAATCTACACAAACTGGACAAAGCCACCATAAAAATGTTTTTTTTTTTCCCTTTCTGTTTTGCAGGTAGCTGCTGAGGAGACATCAGGTATAACAGGGACGATGATATCCCTGTCAATAAAAAAACAGGAGCTGGCCAGACGTGTGTACATATCGGGGGGAGGAAGTCGGGTGTCTATTTGTGCACAGCTAGTGAACGTGCTGCTGCGGCCTCGCCTCAGAAAGCACGCTCTCATGCCAGTCTGTCATATGGTGTCAGTGTTTCCCGTGTGTAATTACAGCTGGGGTAGTGGGAATAACAAAAGACAGTCGGCTAATGTGATGGTGACCTTTGACAAAGGAGGCATTCAGCTTCCTGCCACCATAACTGGAACGGACAGTGCACTCAGCAAGAGACAAATTATCCATAATCGTGCATGCCACGATTTAACGGCGTAAGGATTTTTACTGTATATTGCTGATTATTGTGACAGTTCAGCCTTGATCCTTGTATTTGCTTTTGTAGAGACAAATTACTGGTAAACAATGAAGTGTTATTAGAAGCCTGTACTTCCAGGTCCTTGATTATAAGCAGGGTTGCTATTTCCCTTTGGATTTAAAAGAAACGTACGGCTTAATGGTAATCCTAATTTTTCCCACTAGCAGCAACGGAAATTATTCGTGTTGGTCTCTCTGTTTGTAGTTGTAATGCAGCAATGAAAGAGTCTCCACCCTGAGGTTTGGGAGGTTTATTATTTGAGCCACAGTGTTGTTTGGACGGAAAGAATTGTGGGAAACATTCTCACCATTTCAGTCACATGAACCACACCGACCTCCATAACTTTCTCTTTGTACATTTTTTTTTGTAGGAACCATGCTAGCAAAAATGATTTGCCATTTCACAGATTTTCTCTGTTTTTACTGTTTTTATCATCACACTGTTATAATTATAGGGCACTGTAATTTCTGCTACGCGCAAAATGCGGACAGAATCACGGAATTTAATAAACAAAATGGAATCCACAAGAAAACGCGGAATTTCACAGAATTAGCTGACATCAGCGAGAAGGGAAGGATATACTTCCTTTGGTGTTTTAGCCGCTACGTCTCCCTCATCCGCTGTTACCTGGTTAGGCAGGGCTCAGCTCTCCCCTCCACACAAACAGAATAATCCGGTCAGAAACACTGATGTCTTCTCAAAAAAAAAAAAAAAAAAAATCAATGCTTAGCGTAAGTTACAGGGCCAGTGAGTTTTATGAAACAGAAGAAAACTCAACCGAGAAAACTCAACAGCTGCAGTTGCAGGAACATGAGAGCTAAACTCTGACAGTAATCACTCCACTGGAGATGTTTGTGACAGATGGGAGAAATAAAAATGAATACAGGCCGTGATCACTATTGACATTTTAGAGAACTTCATGCTTCACTCTTTAGACAAGCTTTATGGATGTGCTGATGTCATTTTCCAACAGGAACTGGCACCTACCCACGATGCCAAACGGCGCTTTAACGACCACATGGCACCACAACCACCAACACCCTCACATGACCAAAACCCCAACAAGAATCTGAGGAGGATCGTCAAGAGGAAAAGAAGAGGCAGAAAAATCAACACTGCAGAGAAACTGCAGGTCGCGCACCCATATGTCTGCATTAAACTTTCTTTTTTATTGTTCTTATTTACAGTTCAAATGACCTGAAAAAATTAGCATTTACAAGTGCAATTTCTGAGTTGTATCTTTAAATGTGGCGTAAAATGAAAAGGCCAGTTCTGTACACATATTTATCTATGTAAAAGTGACTTCAATATGACAAGCCCCTTTTTTTTTTTTTTCAATTTTGGTCTCTGAGTAACTATTTTCAAAGCCTCTACCTCTAAAATGTTCCAGCCAAGAAGCCAAACAGACATTTTAACACCCTTAAAAACAACAAAAACCCAGATCATGAGCATCAACTGTACTGAGGCGATCAGCAGTTTCGGGTTCAGTATAACATTGCAGTCAGAAAGCAGAGGTCATTTTCTACCAGAAACCTGTGAGTTTTACACATGTTTCGAACCTCCACACCCCATAAATCACTGCCTATAAGGTTCGGTAACTTAAGCATCTGCTCAGCCGTTGTCTTCTGAACTAAACGAATAATGTAGGACTGAGTAATGCTCATGATATTTCATGGATTGGTATATTTCTTAGCGGTGTTAAGCTGAAGAATCTGTATGTTTCCATTAAGACACATTTCCGTTGAGCCCATAACAAGGTTTTTTCCTCTAATGCTGGATCAGCATGCAGGGACCAAAACAGATCAGGCTCTGTCAAAGGCTTCTCTTATTTAGTATTCGAATATCTAAATTTATCCTACCAATCATAAGCAACTTACCTTTCTTGTAAATATATGAATGTCTACTATTTGTAAATTATTACAAGTCAGATAAGGAGTCTGAGCATTATGCCGAGGCAAGTGAAAGTCACTTTAAAAACTTATTCAATAAAAACAAACACATCCAAACACAAAGACCTCAATCCGATGGTTTCTAACAGGGTCTGAGCTCAGCACAAGCTTTAATTCTACTTAGGATGACTGGAATAAAGTTAAAATTTCAAAATGTGTTAATTAGAAACAATAATTCATTAGGAAAAATTTGCTAAATAATAAAAGGAATTTGGTCGCTTTTATGTATAAAAAGGTACTTTTTTTCTGTTTGAGTTTTTTTGGTATAATTGCATCCTATCTGGCTGGACTACAAAAAAACCCTGCTACTGTAAATGGAAATGTTGGTTATTATGAATGCAACAGCCAGCTCATGTTGCTGTTCATTATTTGTTGTTGGTCATTACTTGCGCTCTAGTGGTTTCCAGATTTGCAGCAGAGAGTTTATAGATTGAAGCTCAGTTAAAAAATATTTGGTAACACTTTATTTGAAGGGGGGTGAATAAAACTGACATGACACTGTCATAAACATGAGATAACACCTGTCATAAATATCAATAAATCTTCATGAATATTTATGACTTGTCATAAAGTGTCATTCGGTAAATTATGACACTTTTAATACAAAGTTGACATTATTCAAAATGTCTTTGTTATGACAACTTGACATTAACCAGGAAATCATTACTGTTTAAACTTTACCTTTAATAACATAAAGTTACCTGATTTTTAAAGTGCAATCAGTAATTCTTTTATAAAAAATTTATATCAGTAATGATTTCTTGGTTAATGTCAAGTTGTCATAACAAAGGCATTTTGAATAATATCAACTTTGTATTAAAAGTGTCATAATTTACCGAATGACGCTTTATGACAAGTCATAAATATTCGTGAAGGCTTATTCATGTGCATGACAGGTTTTTATGACAGTGTCATGTCAGTCTTATTCACCCCCCTTCAAATAAAGTGTTACCAAATGTTCTGTATTGCTAGTCAGAACATTTTAGGCATCAAGGCAGAAATATTCTTCCTCCACCTGCTAACTGTGCATCAATTCATTAGCATAGAGGGTGTGGAGATGTCCGGACAGAATTGGAGTAACGGTATAGAGAAGGTTAAATCTTAACCTCTGTGTAGTTAGGTTAATAGTCACTGTGATCTTTCTAAGGGGTCATACTCCAAGTGCTTATTCTAATCTAATCATTCTAATCATTCAACAGACACTAAAAGTTGGGGACAAAAGGCCAGGACTACAGTGAGCCACGTTCACCTCCTCACATGAGTTCTAATCATTAAGGAAAAAACAGACCCGAATCTAACCAAACATCTTTGGTGACACTTAAAAATAGCCATTTACAGAGGCTTTACCTACAATTTGACAGAGTTTGATCTGGTTTGTTATAAAAGATTAGCAAAACGTTCCATGTCTAGATCTGCAATGCTGGTCAAAACATACTTTAAAAGACTTTGCACCTGCAATTGCATCGTAAAATTTGGTCGATTAAATTGTACGATGCAATTTTAAATCCCCCTATTCGTTGACGGGGACTGAATGTAAGTGCATGTCACACTTTGCAAACTTTAGTTAAAAATAGTTTTGGAGCTATGGATTATGTTATTTTCACCTCTGAATTATCCCATCTTAAATCAAATCTGTGGTTGTAATTCAACAAAAATGTAGAGAAGTTGAAGGGCATTGAAAAAAACCGACCATTCTGAGCCAACGCTACGACTCCGAAGGGATTTAAGCAGTAAAAAATTCCATGCGAACTTTCCAAAAAAGTTGTTCAGTTTTCACTCAGCTCACACTCAAGTTTGCAAGAAATATTATCAAGGGAGTAGAAACAATTATGGTTTCAAGAGATGGAGCAAAAACGAAAAAGAAATGCGCATAAATAAACAAGTTTTATTATGATGCGAGCTGATTCTTTCTCCCAGGACGCGCATGAATAATCTTAATTATTTAAAGCCAACTGTCTGAAACAACTAGAGACCTGAAGGGAAGCATTCCTTACTCTTGTTGTTTGTCTGATTCAGAAACTATAGAGAATGTTAAAGTAAGAGCCAACACCTTCTTCAAATTTACAAGCTGGAAACAGAAAACAGAAGACAAGGGAGTGGTGAAAACACGAAGCCGTGAAGCCTTCAGAGCTGTAACCAAAGCGATCTCCATGAATAAACATCTGGAGGTGGGTCTGCACAATCTGCAGGCATGAAACAAGCTGCATCCACCAATACTCAATCAATGATAGATGGATCCAACTTAATGTGTTGGAAAAGTAATCGTGTAATTTATATAATTCATCCAAATGTGTTGTGCAAATGAATAATGCTAAAACCGACACAGCTGTTTTCCGAGAGGAAGCCACGCAGAGCCTGGCAGATTTCTCCTCTTACATCATTACAGGCGACGACTCTATTAAGAGCGATTAAAGCGTTCCCCTGTAGGGTTCTGGAGAAACTTTTGAACGGCAGCAGCGTTGCGTCCAAGTTCCTGAGAGCTGCTCCACATTCATCCCTCCGCAGTTATCTGAAGAGACCCTACAGAGCGGAGGAAAGCGGAGCGGTGCAGAGTGCTGAAAAGCCGGGATCAATGGAAGCAATCCCCACGAGTAGCACGAGCTCAATCTCTCCCTGTTGTGAAAGAAAAAGGCCACTCCATGTGAGAGGGGTTTTGTGAAAATGGAAATATGACTCAGAGAAGAGACTGGTGGGTCTTTGACAGAAGGGTGAGTCAGCCGTTCATTTTATTCACGATCGACATCAATGGTTTTCCACTTGTCACCACCGTTGAAGCCCAAAACCCCCGTCCCCAACAACCACCTCCCCTTCTCCGTGGTGGAGGTCCCTCACAAAGACTTCTTTTGTTCTCCGCGTCGTCCATTTCTCATCTCCACTTATCTGATCCTGTATGAATATCTCTGCAGGAAAACGACAAACGGCAGAACGGGCCGGCTCATGAGGGACGACGAACCAGAAGAAGAGCAACACAAAGACCCCCTTTTATGGGAAACTGGTTCGGTTGTTCTTATTTTCTTTGAAGCGTCTTTCAGCTATTAGGTAAAAACTCAGACTTGTTTGTAACCTGGACTGGGTCACCTGATTGCCACCATCTGCCTTTTCATTAAATTTACTCCACAGGTTCCTTTGTTCTCGAAGGTGCTTTGTCATCATTTTCTGCCAGTGCTTTGTCTTTGTCTTCTTGTTGCTCAAGTACCTGCTTTTTTCTTTCATGATTTGGACTTTCTGCTACTGCCTGTCAATGAGCCTTCATTTTGTTTAAATGATCCAGTCCAGAATAGCTTGTCGCAAAGGCTGCAGCTGACTTAAACAGCTCCAGTCTAAAACATGTCCCAGATGTTTATGTGAACGTGATTTAACCATTCGCTGTTTTACACTGGAAGGTTAGTTGCGTTCAAAACCTTTCCAGTTCTAAGCGTGCCGCACACTTAGAAAAGAATATTTAAAGTGTCTGACGTAAACGTAAAATGGTAAAATGTTATGGCAGTTTAGTTGAACTTTTACCAAGTTTTAGACTGCCTTAATTTTCCTTATGCTAGTTATTCAGGATTCAAATGTTTTTCATGCTATGTTCTGCATAAATGCCTCATGTGTTTCCACTTCTTATTTCCTCTGTAAATACTCAACAGCTTCTGTGCAAATACCCATCCAGTGCAAACATGATAATAGTTTAAAGGTCCATAATAAGGATCGCATAAACCTCCGTGACATGTTTTAAGGTAAAGATTGTTTCGAAACAGTAAAAGTCTGCTTTGTGTTGGTAGCTTTCTTGCATTAGCTTTAGCCTTTGGACCACGTCATGTGGACTAATGCAGCAGTTATCTACCACAGGTAAGATATTTCTGAATTTAAATTTTTAATTGAGTTCCACCTCAAAAATAATGCGATTTCCATATTCCCACCACCCGTTGCAGTCCTTAGGTTTAGTGTGTTCCTGTTCAGCTAGATGTGTCTCAATTGTATTGATGATGCACATGGATGGAAAAACAAAAAAAACATTACTATCTGGTCCATCTTCTAACAAACAGGATCCACTGCTCCACTTGTAGTAGCTTCACTGTCCCTTCTTGCTGTCTGTTTATTTTAGCATCACCTATCATGCTAAAATAAAGAGCTGCGCTGACAGCCAATATTTTCCTCCAAATCAATAAACTAAATTCCTGATTCAGTTCTTTAATTTTTCCAAGTAGTTTAAATTATTTTGTTTTAACTTGTGTTTTCCAGCACCACTTACAAAATAAAATTCACATGGCGGCATTGGAGCATCTGTTTTCAGGAATACTGAGATAAAACATTCATTTTGTGTAGTAAAACTCTCTTCAGGCTCTATGATCTGGGGAACGTAATGTGAGACTGTTGCTGTTAGATTTGAAGTACTAAAGTAAAACTAGTACCGTCTTTTTCGGACTATAAGCCGCTACATTTTTGCCCACGCTTTGAGCCATGCGGCTTGTAACCCGGTGCGGCTTTTCTGTGGATTTTTCTTCAACCACCAGGGGGTGCTTTAGCAGGAAGTGAATCATTGGAAGTCAAGATTGGAAATCAAATAAGGAAGTGCTAATTTTCCTTTAGAACAAGCACATGCTAACAGCAGGTACGGCGGAGAAATTTCTTCAAATTCATATGATGCAGCTTTTAAGTTGAAGGATATCGAGGTGGAAAACCGAGAGCGGCGGAGATACCAGCAGCTTAAGGCCCCGCCATTTTTCTTCTTGCAACAGCACAATGGAAAACAACAAACAGTGTTTTGGTGTAAGCCATGAAAACATTGTACCAAATTCACTGTCTAACTGTTAGAGACCCTCGCCCTCTTACTGATTGTTCAAACAACATGAAACGTTGTGTGGTGAAAGTCCAGATCTCAAACAGTCTATCAACAACAGATCTGTGCAGCCAGCCAGGGCCAAAGTAGACATCGGCATCAAACCACTGAGCCGCTCCTCATCCTGTTCAGACTGTGGCAGAAGCACACAAACGCAGACGACCTGTGGAGTTATGTCAATATTACCTTTTTTCAGACTCTCTCTTTTTTCCCGATTGCTTAACGACCAAAACAACAAAAGCAAACAAACAAAAAAATGAATGCAACTTCTCAATTTAGGAATCTTGCAGCTGATTTTGCTTGAGAATAAATTTTCCTATGCAAAAAATGTTTCTCTAACTCCTACAACCCTCCAACATGTGTGCATATCGCCTGAAAATGAAGGAATTTTCCATTTCATGCTCACACATAAAGTGAACTTTGGTATCAATTATAGCAACCTACAAAATGGCAAGGAAAATACCCAGGATATTACTAATAAACTGAATTTGCTTCCCAGCTAGTAAGTAGTTGTCTTACTAATATCCTTAAAATTGGTTCTGACCTGCATATAAACAATCTAACCAAGATAGCACTTGACGCTTTAAAAACTGATATTACATAAAAACATGCTGGCTCAAACTCCAAGATGATTTTAATATTAGTGGGGTAAATTTACAACTGTAAATATGACAGATCAATATTCTGGGATATTAAATGGACCAAACTCGTGCATTTTGTGCTTATGGCATGGTGGCTAATCTGGGAAAGGTATTTCGAACAAACTGGTGAGAATAGTGATTGTTAGCCAATCGCCTGTGGAGATAATATGAGCTTTTAAAACCAAAAACAACTTTACAACGGCAAACGTCTACTTTATGAAAAGATTAAATGGGAGCAAAAGGACTAAAGACACAAAAACAAATATAAAATGTGCAAGAAATGTTTCCAGTGAGCTTCCAGATGAAGCGATTACAAACTGGCTCCAAAGTGGAGAAGTAATGATCCTGTTTTCCATAAAATGAATTGCACAATCCCAGCATCCCACCCCACCCTGTTTCATTTAACTACAATAGACTCCTTGTTTTAGGGGAATTCGGGCTGAATGGCACCATGCTACATTATCATGATATTCCTTGACAATGCAGTTAAACGGGCTCATTCAACCCAGATGACCTTCCACAAATCCCAAAGAGCTGCTTGTAGCTGCCCCACAGCACAAAACACGGGCTCATTAAAAACCTAATTTGAAAAGCTGCGGAGATCTAGAGAACTTTCTACTTTTAGTATGGCACCTTTGACATGGAAAAGTGGTTGAGGAGTCAGTACAACGTTTGTCCTTTTGTGTCGAGGCAAGAAAGTAGGCCATTTCTACTGCTCACCACAGTGACAACATTGTATTCAACTGTATGGTGACAAGCATGTTGGGAATGTTTTCCTTTTCGCCTCTTACAAATTTACCATCACACAAGGAATGTCATTTGAAATAAGATTTCTTTTTTGTTGTTGTAACCATAAGGATCTCGTACCAAATTAAAAATACAAATGTCACTAAACAATGTGGTTTTTCTGTGCTGTGGTATTATTTAGTCACATCATGCAATGCAGTCAGGGGTTAAGAGACGCACCGAGAAATCGAGTGATTTTATGTTTGATTGCTAAACATAATACAGTGAAATGCTCTGGTTTATACTATTGAAGAGCTCAATTTTAGCTATATTGTGATATGTTAAGTTTGGAAATCCTGGCAGGCCTTTGGAAATATCACATTTAATGTAAAGCTCTACCAAGTTTACATGTAAGTATTTTGAGGGTGGCAGTTAAAGGGTTAATTAATCTAATCCTAAGAAGGCTTAAATATGAATCAAACATTAAAATAAATAAAATACAATGAAATAAAATAAGAACTCATTGAGGCAGTGGGATGTGGGCATCATAATTTCTCAAAGCAGTTAATCTGTGGTTTAAATAAAATATGAAACATATACTCTTGTCCTGTTACATTAAAGAATGTGACACAACAAAGTGACACAAATCCTCTGGTTTTTTGGTCATAATATGAAAATATATGCTCTAAAACTATCACAGATCTGCTCTCGCTTACCTGTTTGAGAATGAACTTGTCCTGGTGGTTGACGTGCCAGGCGATGAGAACATGAACGGTGGACAGCACAGTCCCACTAAGCACAGCAGCTCTCATTCTGACAGGCAACAGAGTGTAGATAATATAGACGAAGAAGACCGTCCACCAAATCCCCTCTGAGGCACTGCGGGGGGACACCGTCAGCATCCCAGAAACCTGCAGGACTAGCAGGACCCCGATCACCAGGTAGCTCACAATCCACATGTAGTCTTGATGGAAGCCGTTGCGGTTGCACACGACCATCATGGCCAGAAAGAGAGTCATGGCCACTGACAGCACTACGATGTAGGCCACATTAAGTTCAGCGTGGACACAGTGGAAGGCAATCATGACTCCGCACACGACCACCAGCATCCCCATTAGCATAGTGAGGGAGCTCTGGTTGAGTCTGAAGAAATAGCGTTGGTACAGGCGTTCCAGCTTGGCAGACTGAAATGTTTTGGATTGAAAAACCCACAAAAGCCATCTCCAACAGTCTGCAGCAGTCATCTTCTTACACCTTCTCCCTGGTAATTCCCCTGCTTCCTCTTCTGGTTTGTCCTTCAGCTCACCATCCTCCACGCAGGGATTTCCTACACCAACCACCCTTTTCCCATAATGGTCCTCCTGCCAGCCACACCGCAGGCCAAAGTTTCCCCCACTTGCACCTGCTTCACAGTGGTAATACTGGGAGGAAACATTGGGGACTTCTGAGTCCTCTGAGTCCCTCAGGCAGCTCATGTAACGTGGGTTGCATAGTGACGAGCTGTCCTTCCTCTTCTTGCCATTGCGCTCTCCCCATGCCGTCTTTTGGTCATCCTCTCTGCCTACGAAGAGGCTTCTGGCCCACGACATCCTGCCAAAAACCAAGAGACAACCAGGTAAATTTACTGAATTTGCTAGTCATACTGACCACTCAGAGAGCTTTACACTAGAGTCACATTCCCCCAGTCACTCTAGGAAACATATCAACATTCATACATTGATACAGCTCTGTGGGTCTTGCCAAGAGGCACATCAACACGTTGGATAAGGAAGACGGGATCGATCCACAATCTCAATTGCATACAGATTACTCTACCAACTGAGCCACAGTAGCTCCTGGAGAATATTTAAGCTGTATAAAATTGAGGAACCTCTCACCTGTGTGGGCTTTAATGTGTGTAGAAACACTGTGCTCTTTGGCCAGGCCACTTGTTTATCCCAGCAAGGACACAACATGAGCTCAGAGTCGCCAGAGGCATCAGAGGTTTGGGTGAGTTGAAGTCGCTCTCTTTTTTATTTCCCTTCAGATTCAACTTCTCACACTTATTTTTATCACCTAAAAGGAAAGAAAAGAACATTTTATGTTGATGAGCATTAAATAGGAGTTAGGATAAACCGCGTGAGTCTTGATTCCAGCTGCAATTTTCCGATGGTGTAACCATTTGACTTTTTTCAACAATTCAGAGTGGTAGTGGTAGATTCACTGTGGATATTTTCTTGGAAGACTTTGGGCCTCTTATTGGACATTTCATAAACGGTCCAGCCGACCTGAGTTTTGTTGCTGACCATGTCTGTCCCCTGATGACCACAGTGTACCCGTCTTCTGACGGATAATGCGCCATGTCTAACCTCTCAGATTGGTTTCTCAAACATCACAATAAGTTCACTGTACTTCAATGACATCAGCAGTCTCCGGATGTACAATAGGACACTTTTGGTATGAGTTGCAAAGAGATTCAGATGATGGATTTGAAGCAATTACATGATACAATCATGTCAGTATGGACCAACATTTCTGAGGAATATTTCATACCTTACTGAATATTTGCCAAGGGGAATTAGGGCATTTCTAAAGACACAATTATCCTGAATACATGTTGGTACAGCAAGAAGTTTGTCATAGTGACTGATAAGTTTGTGGGTCTGTGTGCGCATCTTTAGGTCACTCTGACTCGAGAGTCGATGAGCCAATTGTCATCTGGCTTTTTAATGTTTTCCACATTAGCTGCTTCTAACAGGCAGACAAAATATGTTGCTGTTCTGTTAGCACAAAAAAGTATTTGTTGTTGACAGCAAAATGTCCTTGTGTTGCCCATCACGGCATTTTGTCATCAAACCACAAAGCAGAACACAGAACTATTCCAATGACTCTTTTACAGGGATTGTTTTTCTGGACTTGCCGCTGGGGACTTTTGGATCACAAAGACAGACTGCGTTCTGCTTTCACTTTATCACTGCACTCTACCCTAACATCTGTGGCCAAGGATGGGTGTGCTTCATTTGACAACAAAGACCCAGTGACTGGACATCATCAAAGATAGAGAAGTCTTCAATGGAGATTAAATTGTCCAATTCCTCCCCTTCCTTTGACCTCTAACGGCTAACTACAGCGGCATGTGTCAAGGACACAACTCTGCAAACCTCCAAACCTAGTAAGCAAATCTCTGCTATGTTCGATAAGCTGACACTAATTGATGAGAAAAACACATATAAAAAGGCACTTAAAGAGATGCATAATCTCCACCAGTCCTGAATATGAGTTATTCAACCACAACAGGAAAACAACCTATTGAGAGTTGCATAAAATGCACAGCTGGTTCAAATTCTGACTTTGAAATACATATGAGTGATGGGAAAGTACATTCGTCAACATTAGTGTGGGATTTGGGGAGAGCAGTGCTTCACACAAGCACACAATAACTAACACTGCATTTTTCTCACGAGGAGAAAGCATCATAAACATCTTATTAGAAGTAAAACTGTTCTAGAGTAAGTTGGAAATAAGCTGTGAAAGCTACAATTTGCTTTTGGAATAGCTAGCTAACGCCATATAAAACAAGCTGCTGCTTATAGTAAAATATAACATATGTAATTAAATATGTTGGAAATCCATAGCTTTTCTCATTTAAATTCTTATCTATTGGAGATGTTACACCAAAAAAAAGCTCTCTGTGTTCAATGAGCTGCTTGTGTTTATGAGGGTCATTCTGTAACCCATCCCTGCGATGCAAACACAGAAAAAGGGAATGACCTTTTCTTTTTCTTTCACAAACAGTTCTGGGGTTTATTAAATCTCAAAGCACGTGAAAAGAATCACTGTTCAGTGCATACATACCTGCTTCTGGTTTGACCACTCTTATTTTACATGGAGCTAGTGAAAAGTAATCCAGATTACTTTTATTGAAATAGCACTTTAATTTAGTATTGAATAGGAATGTATAGCCTCTTTCACATAGCAGCTCCTTCATAAAGCTGTGGGGGGGCCCTAAGCTGCCTCTGGCCTTTCATAAAACTCAACTCAAGCCTGCTTCGTCCTGCACACATGCCAGCTTTTAAAATCAAGCTGGCCTTGAGGAACAAAATGAGGTATGGAACTGAACAGAGCTGATGTTCAGGGTTAAGCGTCTCTCATTTTGAAAGGTGAAGCACCTCTGTGCAGTAGGACGCCTAGTATGTATTTCTTAAGTGTCACTGTTAGACAAGGAGCCACACTAGAGCATCAATCTTTTTTTTTTTCTCAGTGCACTTTATCGTGGTCTATCCATATAAATATAAATTTATATAGAACATAAGTTTCTAAAATCAAACTCACTTTCACATTATCCTGCTGCTATTCTTACTTGGTGAGTCCATATTGCGTCATGCGTGAAAAGAGGATCCGCTGGTCAAAGGCATACAGGTTGATTTCTAGCCCCCTTTTCATCTCTTTACTTTAAAAACAACACAGAAACAGCAAAAATCTGTCTGAACTGGAATGACATGGTGAGTCTTGACTGTTGATGTCCATTATTTCTCATATTCAACACTCATTAGATGTGTTGTGCTAAAGTGCACCAATAAAGACTGATTACTGAACTCTAGCTGTGGCTGGTTTCATCATAATTGTCAATGCTTCTGAATAAAACATGTTTTAATAGGTTTGCTGTGTACTGTGCCTTAGAGCATTGGTCATTGACAGTGGTATGGGTTGTTCAGTGGAAAATGTTAGAGTCCTGTTTGTTGTTTGCTGTTTTTTTTTTTTTCAAACAAATTAAAACAGTTAATTTATTATCCCTTCAGGATTTTCTTTTATTGACCTCCAGTTATATATGGCCTTATCTTCCTAAAGTGCTTAGATTGTAATAACACAGGGGAGCGCCCACCTTCAATGGATTATTTTTATTGGACATAGTTTATTTATACTGCAAGATTCTAAACAAATGTCAGCTCGAGGCACTTTATAAGACAAATAGATCAATATATATCCAGATCAAGCATAGTTATAAATACACCAGTTAGTTGAGTTTATTATGCCAAGTGGTCCAAAGTTCTCTTACTACAGGAAACTTAAATGATTGCATTGAGTCACTGACTTTACAGCAACTCCTCCTCTTAATGAACCATGTGGCAACAGTATACAGTTTATTGCACTGAGTCATTAACTTTGCAGAAGTCCCTCATACTGAGCATGTGCAGTGCCACATGTTCACTGCCATAACTTTTTTATATATTTTTTTTTTTTAAAATCTTTTTAGTGTTGCACAGCCCTTTGACAAAATGTCACCCTGGGCAGTGAGCCATATCACCATATCAACTCCACTCCCTGTCATATACAGGACAATAGGGTCACTGAATTCCAGGTTGCCCAAGCATATACCACTTCAACGATTAGTCTATTCTTGGACTACATGAACATCATTTTGGTATTTACTTGTTATTGTTGTTGCTGTTTTTAATTGAGGACTGTCCTCTGATTCCTGCGGAAAACATTCTGTAGTCTGCATACAGACATCTGCTATATATCATGAGCTGAATCTGCATCACATGGGCCGATTGGAGTCAGCTGTCCTGCATGCATGCATTACAAATTAGGATTGTAATTTCCATGCAGGCATTCTCGAAAGAACTTAAAGGGGTGTTATTATAGCTTTTTTCACCCCCTTTTTTAGGTTTTGACACGGCCCATTAGTCCTGCTGCCATCACTGCTGAGCCTGATGTTAGAAAACATGTTTGGCAATAACACGTGTAGGCCCTGTCGGTCTGGCTGCGGGCAGCCGGCCGAACCGGGGCGCATTACATAACAGGACGCACCAAGTAGCCTACAGGGGAAAGTCGATGGCTCTGTGTGTTCTCATGTATTCTCTTTACCACAGTTCACGTGGACGTAGAGTTGGACCTGATGGGCTGAAGTGAGCCCGGAGCGCACTGACTGCAGAGCAAACTGGGGAGAACTGAATCAAAAGTAAAAGATTCTGGATGTGGATCCATCAGCACTGGCAGTATGCGCAGACGAACAGTCACTACATGCTGATAATCGAGTCTGGGTTGCTCAGAATTGAGTACACGGGCCTCTCCCTCATCATGTTTTGACTCCAAACATCACTGGACAAGAATAATGTCATGTCTAAAGCTGGCAAGCTTTAGACATGACATTGTTACAAATCCGGCGAAGACTGTGAAAAAGTAAACGAATGACATGTCCCTTTTTCTTTCTTTCTTTCTTTTTCTTTCTTTTTTTTTTTTTGTAGGTATGCTGAGCAGCATTGTTGTGTTTATTCTTGCAGAACAGTCTTGGCTCTGCTAAACGCCACCGAGACCATTATAACACCAAAAGCCTGTATTACAGTTCAGCTGTTGGCATTTTTTTTTCCCGACTGCTGTATCATCTGACTGCATTTCAGCTCTGACAGATTTACAACGCACGGAAGAAACGACCGAGAGAAGCGCCGTGGGCTACTCACCGTCGGGATATCCATGTATGTCAGAATATATCCGATACACAAGAAACTCCAACGCCGCAGTGGAGCTCCGCTTCAGGCGGCGCGACGCGCTTCAGATGCGGATCCGTCCGAATGGAGAGGGCTCTGGGAAGCAGGAGGGAAATTAGTGGGACAGTCTTCGCTCTTCCCAGTGAGAGCTCAGCATTACAATCCGGACGTCTCTCTCTCTCTATCGCTCTCTCCCTCTCTCCCTCTCGCACACACACACGCACACGCACACACACATAACCTGCTATCCTTATTTGGACATTGCATTAACTCCCATTCATTCAGCCAAACTAAAACTTTAACCTACGTATAATTAAACCGAACACGTTCCCTACCCCTCATCTCAGCGCATATATCCGCTCCAACCTGTCCAGTGAAGGACTAATAATGTCGACAAGGTCAGAAATTATACACCAAAACAAAGTCCTAATGAGGCAGCAAAAGCAGGAACATACATTCTCGTATAGGCTCCTGCATTTTTTTTTTTTCCCGTTGGACGCATCAGTCCCCCTAGAGGTGACAGGTTTCAATGCTGCTTTGACGGTGGTTCAGTATCAACCCAGTGATTCGAGCTGGTTCCAAACATGCAGATCAAAAGTGGCAGGTGGTCCGTAACAAAAACTAAACTAAGGAAGAAAATCAGATCAAGCCAGAGAGCTCTATCTGGTGGCGAAGATGTATAACTTCATCCCACTTTTTAAGAATGTTTTCACGTGATTGCGTGTAAAACCGACACTAAAAACTAAATAAAAAGATGAAGGCTGAGCTGGAAACATGAATGTTATTATTCACAGTGAGACGAGTTCTCTACCTGGGCTGAGAGGCCAGACAGAGAAGAAGAAGAAGCCAGCAATTAAAAAGCAACATAAAATCCAAATTAAAGTTTGCAAGGAACTGATTTTTGTTTTGCTTTGTGATCTACTAAAAGAAAGTGTTAAAAACGTCAAGTGTTTGGCCGCAATGGCCACTGTTATATTTGTAGAGAAAAGTAGGGAAAACATCTTCTCATCTATGAAGTATCATGTGGCAGCATCATGTTGTGTTTTGTTGTGGGAGTGAATGAAGCACTTCACAAAACAGATGAAATCCTGACAAAAGAACAACGTGTTGAAATACTGAAGCAGCTTCTCAAGAGACATTGGCCAGGATGTTAAAACTTTAGAAAAAAACATTACATTTTAAATGATATCCTTGATTAAATCCCAAAATTAATTACAAAATGGTTGAAGGATTACTGATTGCTCATTTGACGTCTTGTGTCATCAACCTATAGGTAAAAACTGATGATCCTTAGTTTCGACGGCCAAGTTAATGGGATGATAAAATCTTCCTTTTATCGTCTCAGACATCTGTCTGGGGTTAAACCTTTCCTCTGGAGGTGTGACTTGGTAACAGGAATCCATGTGTAAATGTTTGAAAGGTTGATGAGAAACACTTGCAACTCAGCGTCACGATGGATTTTAAAAAAAAATCCAAGAGTAGTAAAAAAAAGATATTAAAAAGCATTACATTTAGCTCAAAGATTTCCGTAGACACCCAGTAAAAAGACAATTCTGGAAAACAAGTAAATATTAAACACGAAAACCTTAGAATGCAAATAAATTAGTTAATATCAGAGAATTGGAAACAAAATCTCACACAGTGTATGTAAATATACGGTTTCAATTGTTTATACAGTTTTCCTCCCTTGGTTTTCATGTTTATAGTTTGAAAAGCAAACACTGAAAGAAAAAACCTTAGCGCCAGCAGCAAGCAGAAGTCACGTGTCTATTATGTTTAATCTGTAAACCTGTAAAGCAGCTTCTGGACTGACAAGAACTATCAACTCTTTTGTTTTGAAAACCACAGAACACCCTGAGAGATCCCTGCAAGGACGTGAAAAAGTAAGTAAGTGAAGCGTATCTATGCAGCAAGTCTTACAGATTAAAACAAACAACGAACACAGATATCATTATGGGACATTAAAACACTGAAAATAAAAAGAAGCACAGTTGAAAACAAGAAATAAATTTAAAATGTAAAAACACGAAAAGGGCAGATTTTAATACAATTCTGCCCTCTGTGTAGAGAGCTAGACATCAGGGTGATGGAAAAGAGGGTTTTTCAAACTTTTAGATTGTTTTTATTTTCTTTTGAGAGTTGCCTGTTTCATTTCCTATGAGAAAAAAGGTGCTTGTTGAATGAAAATAGTTTGATACCTATACACTAAAAGGCTATTAATGCAAAACAACAAAAACAACAAAAAAAAACTTTACTCACTTTTAAAAAGATTCAGCAAAGTCAAAGTCAATGCAAATAATCAGGCACTTTTCATAACCTGGGGCTTTAAAAGATTCTCCTCCAGGTCTTAAAAGATGAATCTGTTGCACTGACAACCTCTGACCAGATGATATGAGATCACAAGAGGAGACATGAAGCTCTAAAAAAGGTCAGAGATGGACAAAGAAACCAGAAACACATTGGCTCTAGTCCTGGGTTTGACTCCTCACCCTGGGCCATTTACTGCTTGTCTTCTCCTTCCCAAGCTAAAGAATGTAATCCACAGAATATATATCCTGTGAATTGTTTTATAACTATGCAAATGCAAAGCCATACAAATAGGACGTTTCATTTCAATCTGCAGGTTGTTTGATAATTCTGTGCCACCACTCAGAAATGTCCACTGTAACAAACAAATGGGTAGAGCTGACCATTCGGTCGCCTTACGCTCTTTTCTTTTCACGGAGCACGGTACATCTCAGTGGTTTAGTTATCACACTGAATAAATGAATTAACTCTTCGGTACACAGCATGCGTTCAGACCTCACGTCAACACAGAGCCGTAGACGGTTGAACAGAGGAGACAGGTTTCAACTTGTCCCATTAGCGTGTGAGGTGCTAGGCTGAATCACACTGGATTAACAACGAATACACAGAAAAGTCATCAAACGAGCACTTTGAAAACATATTTTCTCTAACTTTATTCTTGTAGTGTGATGACTTTACTCACAGCTTGTCCAGAAGTGGGCAGTATTGTTTGACGAATGATCCAAGCTGCTCTTTGTCAGAAGGAGTCTGACTTTAAATCAGGACTCTGTCGTGAAAGCCTGAGGTTTTGGGGGGCTGGAGACCAGAGAGAGCATTTCCTCAACAGCAGTTAATGCTTTAAATACCTCTGAGATGAGTTTTTGCGTTCTTACTTTCCCTCCGTAACACAAAACTAGGCATTTCCACTTTATATATCCAGTTTATCAGGGCTGTTCTGAAGAGGAGAGGAATCCGTGTATGCAGAGAGACCACGTAAAAACCACAAGGAAACGTCAAAGCTGGGATTTGAAACCAAGATCTTGCTTGAGGCAACACTGCCACAGAGGACATATTTTCCTCCATGAACACCTTCCGTAAAAGTTAATATTTTCCAGTCTCTCTCTGAACAGATCCCACTGCAGGTTAGGTGAACTTGCCTGCTTGTCAGACCTGTGCATGTTGCATTTTAACATCTTCTACATGTCGACGTTTCCATACCTTAAAGTAGCTGAGATCAAACTGATTTGGCCTACAAGCCTCTTACCAGACTCCTAAAACGCAACAGTTTTCCTTCTGAAGGCCTTGGACAACTCTTTTTAATCTCACCATGGTGTTCAGTCTCACTCCAACAGTCAGCAACACATCAAACTAAATTTCTGAAGCTAAAAGAAGGAAAAACCACCTTCAAAATGCCGCATGTGCTCCTTATTGGATCTGTGTGTAATTTCAGCATTTTAAATGAGAATGAACTTAACATCCTAATTTATTCCTACCGGTGTGGTGCCCTGAAACTTCAACTCTGTTAACAATTTCATTAATAATACATGATTAATCATAATTATTAATAGTCAAACTGATGTGTTTTATGTTGCGCAGCTCAAACTACTGTAGCTCCAGGACTGAAGAAGTTATAACTTGTTCTCACGGCACCAGTTTGTTTTTCATGGGGTTGCACAGCTGAAGACCAGGCAGGACGTCCACGTTCGGTCATGTCAACACCTTAATTCAATCAACGGTGTGGCAAAAGCAAGTCCAGTCCACGGAGGCCCCACCTGGCAACACAATTTGAAGGTCCTGCTGGAAGGATCTTGGTGCAAGAAGCCGTTGCTCACTTTCAAGAGTCTAGTATTAAATGTCTTTTTGTCATTGTCCCAACCCTCCACTCAGGTCTTCTGGTTCAGATCTACTCTGCAGCCCCGGAGCCAAACACAGAGAAGCAGCATTCAGTTTTTATGATCCATTAATCTCGAACAAACGTCCAACTGCAAAATCGGAGAAACACTGAGATCCTTCAAATCAAGGCTAAAAACTCACCTGTTTAGAGCTGCATTTATAGCCAGATCATTGATTAACATACTTCCTAATCGGCCTTGTTGCTGGAATGCGCTTTACAAATAAACTTGATTTGTAGTCATAATAATATGCCTGATCCAGCGTATCTCATTTGCTGTGTTTCAAAATGCAAGCATGGCCATAATTTGAAATGTCCTGTCACAATGAAGGAAGCGACACACAAGGGGGGCAGAAATAAATGACATGGATTTGTTTCTTTTAAGGTGAAAAGGCAAAGAGGAAAGCAGACAAACATGACAAAGATGTAACACATAGACTCTTCGGTTCCCTCTGTGACCCTGCAGCCTGCTCATCGTGTGACTTTGTCCTGCTGTTTCTGACATTGACAGCATCAAGGGGTATAAAGTACCGACAGCAGTGGTCGATTGGTCCTGTGCAAG
Organism: Poecilia mexicana; assembly: GCF_051168715.1. Lineage (NCBI taxonomy): Eukaryota > Metazoa > Chordata > Actinopteri > Cyprinodontiformes > Poeciliidae > Poecilia > Poecilia mexicana. The sequence goes on from NW_028263376.1 coordinate 28,107,544, forward strand.
TGAAGGACTCTTTACAGGATGTTGGAGGATGAATTGCTGGATAAGGGAAAATCGAGAACACGTTCCTCTTGTTCCTGTCTGCCTGGACACCGTCAGCCTGCGAGTACAAGACACGACAAATAAAACGAAAAGCTTTATGCAATAATAAAGCAAAAAAAAAAAAAAAAAAAGACATCAGGCAAATTAGTAATTTCTTGATGCGTGTGGCTGAGCTTTCCATTGGGTTATAATAGGTCTATAAAGTGAACAACAAATACAAAATGTCAAATAAGAAATAAAAACATCAGTGTGCAGTTTAAGTGAATTAAATAAAACTGTGTGCCTTAAAAGCTGTTCCACGTTAACCTTCAGAACAATCCGACACGTCACAAATGTCAAAAATAACTACAATTTGTCACGTTAGCCAAAATAACTATAATGTCTGCTGATGTTTCCACATTCAGATGTTATATCAAACATGTGATCACATCATTGAACAAAACAGAAAATTAGCCGCTTTGCACTGTAAACAATAAACCTTTGAATCGAATTTAAAGCTCTCCTTATTTCTAAGTGGAAAAAAGGCAGAACATAACCTTTGATAAAACTTTCATACAAGGCTGTCAGCTGTTTAACTAAAAATTGGAAAATAATTTAGATTTTGGATTACCTAATTTGAAATATTGGGCATCATACAGAATGGGAAAGTGATTGATTTTACTCTACAAGGCCATAGAGCTGCAAGACTCACTTGTAGATTTTCCGTGTTTGTTCTTTGCTACTTTTTAAGACAATCAAATAATTATTTTATTTATTTATTTATTGAATGCCGGTCCCTTTGGATCTCTATAAAATGTTCCATCTTGAAGGGTCACGTTTGTTCTTTTGAAGTTGATCTCCAAAACCGAGAGGGGGGAAAAAACAACTCTGGCTTGGATTAAATGAGTTGGGCAGACATAAGACTTCGAAGAGATCATCACACTTCAAAAATAGAAATCTGACATGAGATTACAAAAATCCCCCCGCCCCCCCCGCCCCCCCCCACCAGCCCCCAGAGACGGAGAGAAAAGTGCAGGATTTTTTTGCATAATTTATTGGGAAAGCTGTAATCTATCCGCCCGTGTGACCGCGCGGGGAGATATGGCTTTGTGTACAAGCCATTGATGATTCTGTGAATCAGAAACTGGAGATTTTCACCGCACGGATGATGTTGGAGCTCCACATCTCTTTGCAGAGCTGAGACAAAAAAAAAAAAAAGGTCGTTTTTCCGTCTCTTCCGTGTGAAACAGAGACACGGTGCTCTGTTTTTAGCTGATACTTTTTATACTCTGACAGCAAAAAGACATAAAAAAAAAAAACCGGAGTCGTTTTTTTTTTTTTTTTTTTTTTTTCCCCATTCAGCAAGTTGAAGAGCGGTGTTGGAGGAGATCCCGGTTAACTGCGGATGTCCCTGACCAATTCAAGCGTCTTCCTGCTGAACGAGGTGGGACTTATTTATTTATTTTTTTTCCTCTTTTCTTGATGCTTCCAAATAACTAAGTAGCTCGATTTTTTTCTAAAACAATTCTTGCATCCTGCAGTGTCCTGTAGTCGGTCTGTATAGCATACAGACGTGAACGCGCGGTAACGATGGGAGCGTCTCCGTGTGGGTGGTGATGAGTAAATGAGACAACCTGGCTGCACCGGGAGTCTTTCACTTTCTAATCTCGACTCCCATCGGGGCTGTCACAATGCCAGCTAAAATTAGGACCAGATGAAGCTGCCTTTAAAGTGATGGAGCGCAACAGATACACTCTCACACATGAGAAGTGTGGACACGGGTGGAGATATGTAATAACTCAGACCGTAATGCACTCTGTCAACTGTCATAAAGTGGATGTATTTATAGAAAAGCATTCAGACGAATAATTTGTGAGCAATGGATTGGAGAAAAAAAAACTGCAGATCAGTCACCCATTTGAGACTTAGTGCAGAGCGGCGGAAGGAAATCAAGATTACACAATCGCCTCATGCTTCACAAATTAGTATTATTCCTGCATGCGTATTGTTTAATTTATTCCTAAATTGGAATTTAGGAATAAATTAATCTCCAGGTATTTACTCTAATGCTGAAACTTTCTTGGTGAATCACGTTGAACGGCATTCATAAGTGTATAAGTGTTAGAAGAAAAAAAAGGTTTGATAACAGCTTAGAGTCACATTTTTTCTTTCAGGACTTTTATTCGTCCAATTGTGTCATGAGTTGGAGATTGAGAAGGTCTCAAATATGGCAGGCAGAGCTCGGCGAGTAGATGGTGAAAATTTAACAAAGACATTAAATAAACAAAAACTAAAATAAAAAATAAAAAAACTGAAACCATGACATTTTGCTCATCAATTTTCAATTAGTGGCTTTACTTTGGCAACATATTTCATCAGAAAATGAACACTCAGACATTTTTATAAAACAATTTTTAGAAACAATAGAATGGGTTTTACTTATATTCAGAATAATAGTTGCCTCATTAACAATTAGTACAAATTTAATATAATCTCACTTTATATTAAATGGCATAAATAATATGATGGAGACTAATCAGTTCTTCAGCTATCTGCACTTGCAGCAACTTTATGTCATTTTCCATATTGCATGAAATGGCATCGGAGTATAAATGCTCTACCTTCTGAAGGATTATTAAAATGGTCGTGGCAAATATATTTTGAACACCAGAGCTGTGTATTACAACCGTTGAGTGCAGAGTTGAAGTACAGATCAGAAATTTTTAGTGAAACTTTTTGCAACACTGAGGCATTACAAAGAACTCTGTGGCTCTGTGGGTAGAGTAGTCGTCTTGCAATCAGTCGATGTGCCCTCGGGCAAGACACTTAACCCCAAATTGCCTACCGAGCTGCGTATCGGTGAATACATGTGTGAGTGCGAATGGGTGAATGTAACTCTAGTGTAAAGCGCTTTGAGTGGTGAAAAATGATTGGATAAAGCACTATATAAGTTCAGTCCATTTACCATTTAGAGTAGCAACTTTATTTTCCCAAAGAGGCAATTTGGTTTTACAGACAGCAAAGAACAATTTGCAGGTAAATACGTAAAGAAAAAATTACAATAGTAGTAAATCACAACATCCATTTTGCACACAGTTCAATCACACACCACCACAGTTTGTGATGCATGTGTGAACCTGTCCTGTGTGAATCTCTTGGGCCCTCAGGCCAGCAGGGGGCCCTGGGCAGTTTTACCTCAGGCTGGCTCTGATTAGACATACTTTAAACTTTTGAATAAAGAATAAAAAGAATCACATCATCTGCACAACAATATGATGAAACAACAATGCAACAATTCGCTCATCAAAAGTCCTTTCATCTTATTTTTAGTAGGTTGCATCTTTTACTGTTTCCTTTGAAACTCTGAGCTTAGTCACTTGCTTCAGATTTAATTTCTATTATTAAAATTATTATTTTATGGATTCTTGGTTTTCAAAGTCAAAGCACATATGTTTGCGGGTTTGAAAACTAAATCCTGGTGCTGAGATAATCCACCATCGTAGACACCATCAGGGCATCCATCTGCATCTCTGTGAGCTTGCTTCCCCCCCAGAGGGCCTGGACGGTGTTAAAGGTGACAAAAAAGTCACCAACGATGACCTTACCCTGCTGCCAACTTGGAAAAGGTCCATCCTTTGCTTCGGTGTCTTTGTGTTAGGAAAACTGCAGCGTCTCTGCGGTATGCTCTGTGTGACCTAAGCGCAGAGGTAGGATTTATTTTTAAAACTAAAAGGTACTCATTGGACTGCTTAGCGTGTGAAAATACTCAACTATTTCACTTGAGTTTGTACTTTGATGAGATCATCCAAGGAGGTCCTGAAAACAATCCAGTTTTTTGCTTTTTTTTTTTTTACTTTTCGGTTTTACTCTATCCAACTTGACAGAAAACATTGATATGGTTGTGAACATGTCATCGCATCTTTTGAATGTATTTAAAACAAAAATCACAGGGAAAAAAAAAATCATACCAATAAGCATAAGATGTGAAAGACTCTTTTGAATATGAAACACATGGGCTAAAACATTTAACATGTGGAAGTTTCTCCTAAATATGTTTAACATGCTACTGAACTACAACATGCTAAACATGTTATAGTTTAGCATGTTAACACATCTGGCAAATATGTTTCACATGTCAAAGTTTTCCAACATCCGTGTTTCAAACACGCATGGAAAAACTTTTCACATTTGTAATTTTCCGCTCAGCATTTCATTAGCTGTTGTTTGAAGTGCCTTTGCTAACGCAAAGTAAGTAGAAATGTGTTCATGTTTAGCTGAAGTTCACATATCTGCTTCATGTTATTCCACAGATTTTCCATGGGCTTCACATGTAATCTCACGAGCTTTATGTATGCCAAACATGTCATGTTAAATTTCACACCTGGATGACATTCACCTGTCGTCACGTGTTTCTTGCATGTTACCTTGCCCATTTTAAACTAATTACTTTGTTAATATAACAAACTTGCATAATAAATTCAAAGATAATATAGTGGGGAATTGTTTCTGTATTTATTACAAATATTTGTCCTCATTACCCAGACCTTCTTATGTAAATTTAAATCAATGTATCTCCATTACTTCATGAAATATGCTGCGTTTGAAGTGATGCTCAGAGACTCTTGCAGTCACTTCAGTGGTTTCCAGGTCTGTTTACCTCCTCCCGCCTCTTGCTCTCTGTGCTTCAAGCAGAGATCACATTCTGTACCTGCATGTCTGAGCCTATCAAGGGCTGAACACGCGCCACGAAAGGGCTTGGCAGCAGTCAGGTGTCATCTCCTTCTGCTCAAAAATCAAAAGGCAGCTCCCCCAGTGTCTTAAAATATCCCCTCATCCATAATGCACCAGCAGCATCTCTGCCCACAGAGGCGCTTCATTTGGGACAGCCTGACAGACATCTGCACTCAATGCTTGGTTGCAGCTCCTAAAGCTCCTGTCTCTCTCTCTCTGTCTCTCCCCCTCTTTCTGCTCTGCTCAGTGCAAAGCAGAGCGAAGTTTAACTTTCCAAACTTCCTTCGTTCATTCATATTTTATTCGCATCTTCTGCTCACGCTGAATTTGAGGGGGTGCCTTATCCGCCTTGCTCTCCGTCTTTATTTTTTCTTTCTCTCCTCTGCCTCTCTGTTTCCCGCAACATCTCAAATGAATTATGGATCTCGGCCTTGCTGGAGATTTTCCTCCTCTCTTAAAAAGCGTTGGTTTTGTGAGGTCACAGCAGATGGTGGCTATCGGCGTTTTAAACGTAACTTCCCATCTCCACGCATTACCCAAACCTCACATTGACAATCTGTGGAATTAGAAGGAAAAAAAAAATCAGTGCACACAAATTGCTGAAATTTCTTATCATGTCATCATTCTGGAAGGTAAAAGGAAAAGTTCAAATGAGTCTGAAACAACACCCTAATTAATACGAGATGGAGTGGATTCAAACTTCTGTCAGAAACAGCCGCTTGAACATCTCATGATTGTAATACGCTGCACTGTTGTCAATCAGGACGGAGTCGTGAATGAACTCATGACACATTGTCACTGGACAGCCCCATTGGACAGAAAATGGAGAGTTTACAGCAAGTAGGGGAGTGGAGGAGAAGGGTGGGGAGGATGATGCGCTGAGCAGAGAGCGCCTCAGTGACGTAGCAAGAGACTCAGAGCCGAGAGTGGTGGAGAAAAGGAAGGGGGGGTGTAAAGACAGAGAGAGGGATAGAATGCTTACCAGCACGCTACAGTACACTTCATTGTTACCCGAGAGAGAGCGCACACCATGACTGACTAGCAGAGAGAGCAGAGAGACGGGGAGAGTGCTCTCCTACCTCCATCTGAGTAAGTACTGCCATCTCCTCAGAATCTGATCCGGCAACTGCTGAGACACCTACCAAAGCCGGAGAATACATCCACAATTGCTTTCTTAAAGGATGCCTGGTTAGATGTTTGTGAATTAGAAATTTGTCACGTCTTAAACTCTACTTTTTTAAAAAAATTCCAGCCTCAAAGTTTGAGAGATTTCAATTTCCGGCGTAACTCTGATGTGATTCGACCAAATGTGATGCACATCCAAATCCCTTGCCCTCGGCACTGACATTTCCGTAGAAAAGTCTGAGTTGCTCTAAAGCAGAAAAGGGCATTTGGAGAGCAGTTGTGTGGCACGGGAGCATCAGTGGGAAGATGTGGGGGCACTGGCTCGTGTTTTCTCCAGCAATGGGGGGAAGGAGTGCATTTGGGAATGTTAGGCTTCCTGTGCGAGGTCAATTAAATACTGCATGAGACAGAGCACTAAAAGCCTGTCCCGTGAGGAGCAAAGTGCTCTGTGTGTGTGTGTGTGTGTGTGTGTATGCATGCGTGTGTGTGTGTGTGTGGGTGTTGGTACATAAGTGTGCAAGCTTTGATTAAATTTGATGAAGCAGCAATGCTGAGACAACCAAAAAGCTCAATTCAAGCAAAAAAAAAAAAAAAGGTTTTACACAGGAACTGGGAACATATGTTGTTATGTGTTATAAACTAAGATAAATAACACTTGTACCTCTGCAACCAAGCTGCAGTTTCATCCATTTCCTTTCCAGCAACATCGTTACTCAGAAAATGTGCGTGCACAGAAAATGTTTAAGGTCCATCGGTGAGAGCTGGAATGGTTGAATATGTAGGGCGTTCATTGCATATTAATAAGGCTGACATTCCCACAGTTAGCTCAGCCTACGAGTCAAGACGCACCAATTAGGCCCGACTCAAACCCAGAGCCCGAACCAGGTCAGCTCCGAACAAACATGTGTGATTTAATTAAGCATTTGACTGCAACACTGCGCTCCAGGTAGACAGCCTCTATGTGGGTTAGCTTCAAGCTCTGCTTTGAAGCAGCACAGTGAAGTCAGGTTGAGGGATCCCCTGAGGAGTAGAAGAGGCTACGAATGTGCAGTGTAGCCAGCAAGGCGGCGTTTGACAGCGAACTGAAGAAGAAAGATTCCTGACCAGATTTTCTTCATCCTGCTCCACTTCCTCCATCGCATCCAAGCTTCTCTGCCTCAGCCTGTCTGAGATAAGAAACGTCTCTCTACCGTCACACCCGTCTGTAGTAGTGCTTTTGTGACCCGCTACCTATTTTACAAGATCCTAGTAATATATATACTAAAACACATTTGTAAATTAGTCATAACTTGGAAGTAAAATGGCTGCAGGGAGAGCGTACTGTGAAGTTACATTAGAGCAGGAGAAGGGAGAAGGGTGGAGCTGCTGAGGACAGTGTGGAGTATCAATCTGGGTGGCTCTGGTATTGATCCGCTCTGCCCTACTCTGGTTGCACTCTTCCCTGCGAGGCTCTGAAACATGCACCTCTGTCAGAGATGCTGCCTCAGCTGCTGCCACTGCATGCAAGCTAGATTTAGTTTTTTTTTTTCACAAGTCCACACGCTTGAAAAGCAGTCCTCTGATGTAGAGGAGGAACTAAGGGTACACAGATTGAGTTTTTTTTTTTTGGCAGGGACCTGTCAATTGAATTTTTCTTTTTCACTGCATCATATGTTCTGTAGTTTTTTTGTTTGTTTGTTTGTGGTAATAGTTTTCAATCCAAGAGAAAAACAAAAAAAAATATTCTCATATGTCCATCAAAGCATGTAATGTTTTTTTTTTTTTTTTTTTTTTTTACAAAATTCTCTGTTTGTCAGTCCCTTTTTGGTTGAAAATGCTACATTTTTTTGTGTTTAGACACTTTGTATTGGAGAAAGATTTTAGTTGTCACAATCAGAGATGACTGAGGGAAAATTAACTCTCGAGTGTTTGTTGTTGCTGCCTTGCTGTAAGTGCAAAGATCTGAAATTGCTTCCAGACAACACAGTTTCACGGCTCTGAATTGATTGTTAAAGGAGGAGCTGAATGCTTAGAGAAATATGTGCTCATGTTGGGCCACTCCAACAGATTTAGCCTGACACGACAGTCTGCCATAATTTTTATTATGTCATTTTGTTACATCTACACATAGGATCTCTAGATTTTTTTTTTCCTTTTTTTTTTTTCTGATCCTCTGACCTGAAGACCAGTTTAGTAAAGAAGAACTTGAGTTTAAATATGGAATCACATGTTTCTCTGGTTCAATAGTTTGTTTATGCATTCATTTTCCCATCCCATGTTTCACTTTTGTGTCTAAAGTGGTCACTTCTTTCCTGTCCTGATTCCTGAGTTTCGTTATTTTGTATTTCATGGTTTGTTTTCTTCTGTGTGAAAGTTCAAAATTGCTAAAGCAAAATCAGAAAAAGATTATAAATAGTTGATATCTTACTTGCTTTAGATAATGCTTATTGTCGTCATCTCAGAGGTTGAAACTAATGGGGTCTACAGAGAATTTGAGTTCTACTGTTTTGAAGCAACTGCACTCTTCAAAATTTGCTAATGGTTTATAGTGTGCAATGTTTATGAACATTTAAACTATTGCATATAATGTGGAGGGTCATTTACACAGCAGCCGATGATCAAACATACAGGAAAAGGTGTTTGGAGGCGTTCCACCAATAATAATATTCCTGTGTGAAACACATTCTGAGAAATGCAGTGGAAAGAACCATTTATATAAATAGAAAAATAATAACAGAGGCTGGTTTTGTTAATTTTTCTATTGATCCTCATAAAATTTCCACAATATTAGCACACTTTTTTTGCTTCAATCATTTGGCTTAAAATTATTTATTTATTTATTTATTTATTTGTCCCCTCCTGTTTTCTAAATATGGGAAAGATTAAATTGGTCTCGTTCTACTCCAGAATTATTTCCACTTGTAAAAGTTTGATAATTTTCTAAAAAAAGTGGTCTAAAATTGTTATTTTACACCACATTACATTTGGTTAAAATTGAGACCAAAAATGACTCTTTGGACGATGTACAGTGCGCACCCGGAGTTTAAAAGTTCATGAAATAGCATAATCCTCTGTGAGACACTTGCATAGAAGCATATATAAATCCTATTGTGCAAACAAAAAATATAACATATTTGGGTCGCAGCAGTATTAGTTTAAAAAAGTCTGAACTTTTGTACAAACCAGAACATTTCATCAGAAGTCGCTGTTTTCAGCAGTATGTCACCAACAGACTCATACAAGCGAAAGAAAAAACATGTTTTGTAATGATAACCATGAGATTTTTTATTTTATTTTATTTTTTTAAAGTCCACCTTGCTCACTGTGCCTATTTCAAAACAGGAACCCGCCTGCAGAGTCGGCATAAATGTCTCTGGGTTTGTCTGTTCTCATTGAGTTCACACTCAATCCGGCTTCAGAACAACTGAAGCTGAACCAACCTCAAATCTGCTTCCTCCTACTTGGAAGCATTCATGAAAACTCAGTGAACTTTGACAATCCTCAGCCATCTTCTCCCCACTGCCGGCCCCAGTCGGTGGCGGTAGGAGGAGTGTAAGTAAAGCAGAGGAGAGCTATATTTAGAACCACTGAACAGCAAAGACAAAACACACAAAAAGGGAAAAGTCTCCTGCAAATCTCTCATCCTCTGTTCCAATAAATTAGCTGTAGCATTGCCACTATTGTCACTCATCGCAAACAGCTGAAAATACTTGGAATAATTAGCACCGGAAAGGTAGATACATTTTTTTAAAAAAAACTAATCACTTGTGTTTCAAATCTGTGTTGCCCCACTTTCTGTTTTTCCTTTGTATTCGTTCTATTTTTGCCTCTGCTGGCCACTGCCTGCTGCCTTGTGCATACTGATACACTAATGATGAAAATATAGCCACCATATCATCTCTGATCCAGAGGGATCTGGGAGTTGTTGCAATAATAATGTGCTGCTGCTGCTGCTGTGTGTGTGCGTGTGTGTGTGTGTGTGTGAGTGAGTGCTTGCCTGCTCGCTTCCCTTTAATTTTGAAAAGTCACGCAGAAATGTATCGCCCTGAGATATTTTCTACTAAAAGCCTTGCTAGAGTGCACTTAATTCATAAGTAGTCAAAGTTGAATGAGGGTTAGAGCCTGTGCAGGAGTGTATTTTTTCCAGCGTGGACCCCAAAGCGGAGGGTCTCTCAGTGCCTGAGGCGACCAGACGAGCAGGCATGCAGCCTGGAACTGTAAGGATGTTTTCCATAATGGATACCTCTCTGCTGGCTTATTACCACTGCTGATGGACTCAACATGGCTGTCTGCTGACTCACCACCGCATTTCTGATTTGTAGACTTACGCATCACCTTTTTGTCAGGGCGGGCAGACAGTTTGCTCTCCGCGAGTCCCTGTTTGCGTATCCTCAACCATGTCATTAAACCCGGCTTATTTTATTTTTCATCTTGCAAAAACGAGTCACTAACCTTGAACTGGATCCATAGTTTGTTTCCGAAGCATTTTGTGGCTGTGCTTCCTGTAGAACTTTGGTAAAGGTTTGAAATAAAAATAGACCTTAACACTGTCACATCTAAATGATCTTTGTTGGTATTAGTGGATAACAGTGGTGTGCTTGAGTACACACTGACTGATAAATTGGGAATAATTTGGCCCAGTTTATCTTGCAGAGCAGAGCTTTGTGTTAACCAAAGCAGATAAATGTCAGGTTCCTCCAGGCTCCATCTGGGACCAATTTTTATCCATTAACTATATTTTATAAAATATATAGTTAACATATGAATTCTGGTGACATGACTTCATGTTTCTATTTCAACACATTGCATGTGGACGATGCAAAATTTCTCCAAATGACTGAAGAAAAGACTAAAATCATTGATTTGACTCAATGAGACTATAAATCACAGTTGTGATGTGTGCTCATACCAAAATTAACATCCACACAAAGTTTATTCCTCCTTGCCATGTTCTGTGGGTAAGTTATTTTATCACAGATCTCAGTGAAAGATCTTTTTGAAAAATCAGTCAGGCAGCTGCAGCTCATCCAAAATATGGCTGCCTGGATCGTCACCCAAACCAGGGAAAAGGATGACGTTAGGTCAGCCTGTCTACCTGGAGTCAGGGATAAAAAGTAAATCTTGCTTTTGGCTTATAAAGCAGTGAATGTCCTCAAGCCTAAAAACCTTTCAGAGCTGCTTGTCAGGTACGAACCTTGTAGATAGATCCCTCAGGTCTTTAAATATGATCTCACTCAGTGTTCTCAAAACTAAAACTAAACAAGAAGACGAAGCATTTAGTTCCTAAATGCTCGTCTGGAACAAACTCCTCGAAAACCCGAGGTATGCAGAAACAGTTGGTTCCATTAAATCAGGATGGAAAACATTATTTCTTATGTTGAACTTTACTCTTCTTCTTTACTTTTGTTGTATTTTCTATTTTTGAGGTAGTTTCACATTTTTTCCACCCACACAAAATATTTTGAAATACCTTGTATTTTAATGGTACAGTGCAGATACAAGCCTGCCTTTTCTTCATGCATGTACTTAGCATCTCTTGACCTTCTGGTGTAGAAATGATTCAACTCCATATGAACCTTAAGGGTTATTATGGTGCTTTTGTGAAACCTAAGTTATGATGGAGCAACTTGTGCAATAGAAACATGAGGAGACTTTCCTTTTTCTGACATGCCTAGGATGTAGAGATTTCCACGGGTGTACACAAAACAGTGCTGCAGTCAGAGCATCAATTTTCTATGGGAAATGAGTATTGAGGCAGCGCAGCAATGGCTGTGAAGCACTTACCCTGAGCGCGCCTCCCTCCCTCTGCCTCCCTCCCTCGCTGTGCTCCCCTCACTGTAACCACGGCCGGAGGGGAGGAGGTTTCCGCTGTTTTTCTGTGCCATGGGGAGAGGAGAGCACTGGCAGCAGAATCATGTCTGCCTCCGACTCGAGTGCTACAGGACTGATCAACAAGGTACGCTCCTAACGCTGCCTCCGTTTCTGTAGAGGAAAATCTCCCTGCATGCAAACTCAGCTTTTTCGTCCACGAGTCTTCTAAATGGCTGCTCAGAGACATTCAGGGGACTTCACCGCTGTTTCGGCAGAAGTGTGCACGGGTTCAGTCACTTTGCCTGCATCTCCCCTTCTTGTGTCTCTCCTTCACCTCCCCCCTGTTCTTCACCCAATGTTGACATGCTGCACTGAACACATGCGACAGGTTTTATCACGCTTACTGTGTTCAGCTCAAACTGTAGCATTTCACTGGGATTGCGACTCACTGAGCGGCCCATCTGTTGAACATCATCAATTTGGATCAATAGTTTGTTTTAAAAGTCCATCACTCAGCTAGGAATGTGTTTTGAGTCGACAGAGAGCCGTGTGGCTCCTGTCCCACTGAGGGTCAGTACATCTGGACTCAGAGATTACAGGCATAAAATTGCACGTACCACTGTTGTACAGCTTGCTGATATCCTGGAACATTTACAACCTCCTTGGGATAAATATGTGTCTTTGTCTGTCTGTATTTATTTATTTATTATAATATTTTCAGTTATCTTTTTATTTATACTGTTTTGTTTTTGAACACTCATTGGATGTCACAAGGGGCATAAAGCTACGTTTTATAATGTTTATGTTATGTTTTAGTAATTTTGTGAATCCTTAACCTTATTTTCCTATGCTTTTTGTGAGTGCTATTTTAATGCATTGCCATAATAATTATTTTAAAATTACTGGGGTTATTCAAGACCGTACTATGTTTACTGCTTTGCAAATTTTTGTCTTCTTTATGTGCCAGTATTGTAATTTTTCAGCTCATGTTTTAATTTACTATCTGTATCTTTTTTTTTTTTTTTTTTTTTACTCTATTAAAGCTCCAGTTTCTGTCAGTGTTTCAGCTAAGCCTATACTTGTGGCTTTGCATGTGTTTCATAAAATTAGGATAGATACTCAACAACAACAAAGTGCCATTACATATATTCTACTTATATGTCTGACCTCCATACTTGTTGCGTTACAAAGTCTTAATAAAACCCGTTAGATTAAACAAACTCAGCCAGTGTCGTGAAAACAAACATGCATTGCTGTCTGTCTTACTTGTTAGTGATGTGAATGTGCTGTCCTCTGCTGGTGGAGATCTATAACTGCTGCAGTGTCATCATCTCGTGTTTCAGTCTCTGGTGGGACTTCCAGCATGTGAGGGCTTTCTCATTAACAGTATTATTGAGTACAGTAGGCATTTGTTGTTTTAAAAGAGAATAGACTGATGTCTTAATTTCTGTGATCATGTCATGAGACAACAGTTTATGTCCTAAAATGGGGGAGCAAAAACAGACAGAAAAATAATTACAACCCTACAATCCTCACAAAAGAAAATAAAGTACATCTCATAAAAGGAATGAGATTCTCTATTTGATATATATGTGCTTACACTTGGGATCAAAACCTCTAACAGCTCAGGAAGTAACATATCTGTGGACTGAATGATTAAAATAGTCCCAAAACCCTTGAACATATGTAGCATCTTGGCATATGTTAAATTTTGTATAAAAGATTTAATAGTCTGACAATTGTTCATTTCTACCTGTGTGGACTGTATGCTGAAGCTTTGAATACCTAATGTGATGTGTGATGTTGCTCTTACACATCATTTTAAACCCTATTTGCTGCAGAAACTGACTGTATTATGTATCCCTGCATTTGAATTTCGCTTTGTATGGAAGACCAAAAGTGATTAAACCAGACCACTAGAAACTTGGATGCATTGTTGACGGGTTGTTTGCACATAAATAAGACAATGTTGATGAGTTGCTTTTGCTTTGTTTACATGTGAATACTTGATGGGTATTTGTCAGCCAAACAACACACACACAATTTTTGATACACATAGCTTCCCATACTCTATGCACCTGAATGCACCAGGAATATTAGCATAACCAGACTCATTGTGTGTTGTTTGCACATGTATACCCTTACGTTTTCACGCATAATCAACACAAAACTGTAAAAAGCTGCATGTTTTTGGAACCAATGAAATTCTGAAATATTTTTTTTATCATATGCTCAAAATTTAATGCTGTATTGTTTTAGAAGTATGCTACTACAGTCAAAAATGAAGTTATTTAAAAAACCTTTAACACATTTTTACCTACGTTTTCAGTAACCATGGATACAGCAGTCCTAAATGAATAAATACTCATGAATATCAAAGCCAAAGAAAGAAAATAGAAATTAGATTTTGAGGCAAAACTCACCTGATTACCTGAGCTAAAACACCAGAGAAAGACAAATTTTATGGTTAAAAGTTTAGAGTAAAGTGGGTTAGTGTGCCAAATTCTCTCCTTTCAACGTACCAAGTAGTTATTTTCACCTGAACATGTTTGTCTGTGAAACACATACACTACACACACAAGCACACACATCATTTATCAGCAATGACCCTTTATACTTAAGTTAATTTTGCTATTCATTAAATAATCGGAGGTTTATTCTTAACATTTTGTATTTTTTATTTAATTCACGAGGTCATAATTCAACATTCAGGCTCACACTTTCAGCTAAGTTTATGTGAATCCTTTGGACTTTTAACTTTTCAACAAGGACCTGACTGTTTAGAGTGAGCGGAGGGGGGCATTTGTTGGAGCACACTCATCAACCCTCATCTGCAATCCTCAGGAAAACGGGAAATCCAACAATCTCATTAAAGATCTGGAAACTATATTTGTACATTTCCACAACTTGAGGAAGCTCTAACCAATTACAGAGTCGACGGCGATCAGTTCAGACAAAAGGTTTTCCAGATGTGCAACCGTGTCTAATGTGACACAAATTCCTCTCGTTTGTGGATGCAGAGGTTGCCAACCAACAAAGAAGTCCTTGTTTCAAAATTAAATCCCTAAAGCTTATCTGAAATTTTCAGCTGAGATAAAAATTGAACTATTTGACCACGATGGCAACAAATATCTTTTAAAGAAAACAAATACTTTTAAAACTAAGAACACAGTGTCAACTGTCAAGCATGGTGGCAGCAGGATCATGCTGTGGGGCTGTTTCTCTGCTTGCTGTAGTTATTCAATATTTGCGGAGTAACAAAGGAGTGCTACGTACAAATTCTTCAACGTGATTGTTTCACTTGAACAGTGATTTCAAACACACGCCTACAGCAGCTTTGGGATGGACCAGGCAGACTACTGCAACGGCCTATTCAAAACCTTGGCATGTCCTCAAATAAGCATTTGAAGAATATGCCCAGGAAAGTTGTTGGTTTTAACTAAATCAATCATTTCTGATGAAACTGGTCAAACCATAGAGGAGAACTAAGTTGGAAAACCTTTTAATGGTTACAAACAGAGCGGTCAAGGCGAAGCGTTTTAGGAGATGAGGTGATTTCCTTCAGATCTTTGGGATTTGAACCATGCCAAAAATAACAAGGCAGAACATTTTTATCTTGAATAAAGTCCCTTTTTTCTCTCTTCTAATGGACTCTGTGGCTCTACAAATGGCTCTCATATATAAATAATTCCAAAATCCTTTGCTTTAGATTTTTGCTCAACCTGTTTTGGGGGAACTTGGCTGATATCAAAGAGCTGCAGCTGAACAGGAGGAGGGAAGAGGCGCAAAGTGAGCTAGACGTGACGAAAAGGGTCAAATAAACCTTTTAAGATACTTTATTTGGCTTTTTTATGAGGTTG
The DNA here is from genome assembly GCF_051168715.1 of Poecilia mexicana. Lineage (NCBI taxonomy): Eukaryota > Metazoa > Chordata > Actinopteri > Cyprinodontiformes > Poeciliidae > Poecilia > Poecilia mexicana. The sequence continues at coordinate 28,123,068 of NW_028263376.1, forward strand.
CTCACTTCTAAATATGATGTTGGTGTGAGAAGATGAGTAAGGTGAGGTTTGTGTTTTAATTTTTAATCAATATAAAAGGACAGATCTCAGGATCTCTCCAGCACTTTCTATTGTCCTTTATTCTTTCTTGCAAAGGTTATTTATTGGCTCACAAAGAATTTCTGTACTGAAACCAGTAAAACTATAAAATGCCAAATAGTGTTTTATTTTTACACTCAACCTTTTTGGGCGCAGACTGGATTTCTTCCAACACATGCTGAAGTGGATAAACAGGGAAGGTTGTGCCTGTTGTTAGTGTTGCGGTACTCATGAACACCATGTTCCCACGGGAAGGGCTGCTTTGGAAAGCTACAAGAAAGGACAAGCAGGTGCAGGGACAGGTATACGATGGGACAGGCATGGAGGACACGGATTATCTGTGTGAAGTGGTACATTTGTTACTTTCCTTTTACTCTTAATAAAATTATAAGCAATTCCTGCCGGATGTTGCATTGAAACGGGTTCATCTCTTCCTTCAGGTCACCTCTGAGAGTTTTACTTTTTTTTTTTTTTTTTTACATTTTCTCTCTCCCTGTCCAGGGTTCAGCTGATTCCTACGCTAGTCGACCCTCTGATTCCGACCTGTCCCTGGAGGAAGACCAGGAGGCGTCTCGGCGTGAAGCCGAGCGCCAGGCTCAGCTGCAGCTGGAAAGAGCCAAGGTAAGAGGCTCAAATTTATGTTAATCCCTTAAAAATCAGTAGTACGAGATCTCTACTATGGTGTTAAGTCTTCTACGTCTATGGAGCCCAAAGGACTGCTGGAAACTGCTTTATATACTTGTCCTCAACAGTCCAAGCCGGTGGCATTTGCAGTGAAAACCAATGTGAGTTATTGTGGGGCCCTTGATGAAGATTGTCCGGTCCAAGGTGCTGCTATCAACTTTGAAACCAAAGACTTTCTGCACATAAAAGAGGTAGAAAACATCAAAACTCAACATGACAATAATCCATGGCAAATTAATCTTTAGATATAATGTTAAGCCATTGTGCAATTTCCTTCCCTGCAGAAATATAACAATGACTGGTGGATTGGCCGGCTAGTGAAAGAAGGGGCAGACATTACATTTATCCCGAGCCCAGTGAAACTGGAGGCCATGAGGATAAAACAAGAGCAAAAAGCAGCTGCCAGGTCAAAACACACACGGCCCTCATGGATTTGTTTGCTGCCACTCTGTATTTCTGAGTTTCTCTGCCCTGATTCTTACCAGCTAGCTCTTCAGTACACACTGAAAACTTTTCAAAGCTATAAATAGCTTTTGCTCATGTGTTGAGCTTTTTTTTGGAGCTCTCCAAATTGCCTCCTGGGGGGATTCATCACGCATAATAAAGTTTTGCATTATGTCGCTCTGCAGGAAAGGAGGGAACGCATCATCGGGAGGCTGGAGGTCCACCCCTCCATCTGCAGGTAAGGGGGACAGGAAGAGCTGCGTTACGTTTCTCGTCTGCTGGAGCCTGGTGATCCCCATAGGTCAGATTTATATATGCAGTAGTGAAAAGGCTCATTTTAAAATAATGCCAAAGAAAGGAAATAACATTTGGAATGACATTCATGTGAATGACTCTTGGGTCCTCTGGACTTGATAAAGTCTTTGCTTGCATGAAACAAAGATTTCACACAAACTAGTAGAAAGTCACTTTTTTTGGTTAAGAACCATTTTCTAATTGTGACGAATGATCAGGTTAATCACACCCGGCAACTTCACAGAAAACTACAGAACTCAATATTTACGTTATAGATCTGTAAATGGACCGTCTCTGCAAGAGCCTGCTGGTCCCATGATGACATGTTGGAGTTTTTGGAGACTTCTTTTAGCATCCTTGTCATCTGCTTTTAGGATAAACTTGCTTGGATGACCATGTTGGCAGCCATTTTGACAACATGTTCAGAGCTTATAAACTATTATCCGATACAATCACAGCAAGTCCATGTTCATTTGAAACCTCTTTGAATCCTTTGCTAGACTCGTATGCTAATCCAATATTCTGTCTAAGCTGTCTGAGGTTTAAACAGGACAAACTCCTTACAATGCTGAATAGCAATGTTCCCATCCTCTGTTGTTCTCATATGTGACCCTACATGAATTTAGCCAAGTTAGCAGGGAACAACTGTTGGGTCGAAATTTTTCTTACATTTTAGAGAAAGTTTTAAAATGTCTTTTTTGCTGTTTTTGCTTGGTTTCATTACTTGGTGTTTTACGATATTGTTTTATAATTTATGTTACTTATTGTACGTCCAGAGTTGTTAGAAATGCACATGGACCCTAATATTTTTACCTGACTGTAAAATCCATCCATCCATCCATCCATCCATCCATCCATCCATCCATCCATCCATCCATCCATCCATCCATCCATCCATCCATCCATCCATCCATCCATCCATCCATCCATCCATCCATCCATCCATCCATCCATCCATCCATCCATCCATCCATCCATCCATCCAGTTGAGAGTTTGCATGTTGAAAAATGTGTAGGAACCCTTTGACTCAACTCTGGACTCTCTGGGTATTTTATTTACTTAAAGCTTTGTATCCTCTGCTATTTTCCTCATAAATCATGTTTAATGTTAATTGTATTTGCCCTAAAAGCCAAACAGAAGCAGAAACAGGTATGTTTGTCCTTTTCCTTCCTTGTCTCTTTGTATTTTTTATTTTCTTTTACTTTGCAGTTCATACTCTGCTACTGAGTGCACAGCCATCCAATTTTTAACAAATTATCTCCTGGAGTGTGTTTCCATTCACTTCAGTGGTTCTGTGCTCTCCCGTCCTCCACCCCCTGCCTGCGTTTGTGACCTCTGCAGACCGAACATGTTCCTCCCTATGACGTGGTTCCCTCCATGAGGCCCGTGGTGCTGGTGGGCCCTTCACTGAAAGGCTATGAAGTGAGTTGATTACCCACCGAGTTATCTGCTTTCACTGTGCAAAAGCTGTTAGAAAGAAATAGGACAGACACCTTGAGACTTCAAAACTACAACGTCAATGACTCCCAGTTGGGACATTTTCACAACACTGACTTTACAGTTCACGTTATCCCCTTCATTACAAAATACTTTATTCAGATTAAAACAAGCAGTGAGCAAAACAAAAATATGCAGGCATTTGTAAACTTTGCATCTCATAAATGTTCCATTTAGATAGGAGGTGAAGCATACTTATTAAATTAGAGAAACAGCCCTGTTTTAAACACTTATAGGATCAACCTGTAAGGCTTTGCCGTCACAGACCGAGAAACAATTTTTTGGAAATAGTTGCTCTGACTGTAGATATAAGTGAGGTTAAGGACTCCCTCTCTTAGAGCTCAGGTTTTGGAGTTCTTGAAGTTGTCAACTATGAAACCACTTGTTGCCACTTGCCATAAAGGAACAAATGCCTCAGCTAACTTACAGGCCGTTTGAGAGTGACTCTTTTCTTGCACCCATTATCAACCTAAAGAATGACACAGACTATCTGCACAGTTTGAGTAGCATGTTCTGTTGTCTTTCCTATTTTGTAGAGTAGTTCACTGAAATTGGCCTCTGTAATATTTTTTTTTCCCATAGGAAATAGGAAATTGCGGATTACTACTTAAAAGTCCTCTAGCCACTGTGATCAACCTAGAAGAGATTTATAATTTGTCATGTTAAATTTAAAGAAGAGGCATTGTTTGGGGTACCAAAAAATAAATACACTTCCATGTAAATGTGTGCAACGGTTCATAAATAATCTGCAGAACACCAAAATAACTGTAACCCTAGAAATGTACCAGACACATTCAATTGTGTTTGAGCTCAGTCTGTTGGAATGTTGCTTCAGTCAAAAGTGGAGTGGATTTTCAGATCCAGTGGGTTTTTTTTTTTTTTTTTTTGGTTGTTTTTCCAGAATTATCCAATGCACAGCGTTACTAAACATTGCAGTCACATTCTTCAAAGACTGCTGCCTCTCGGATCAGCCAAACCAATATGTCTCCTCATAAATCCTAACACAGTTCGTATTGGAAAATTACTTCACAGACAGTCGCACCGTGTATGAAACCTACGAACCCTTCAGCATGGAATGAGTCTGCGTTTGAGTATGTTGAAATGCAAGGCGAGTGGTGTGTTTCTGAGCCTCTGTGTTTTTCTCTCTGCCCTGATCTCTCCGCTGTGATCTCACACACTGCATGCCAAGCCGTCTGTGTTTGTGTGCATGTGTGTGAAATATTTATGCATTGCAGTGGTGCGATGTGCTTCGGGGATGCTCCGGTGGTGAACACCAGCTTGCCTCCCTCTCCCTCTTGTTCTCATTCTCTCTGCTTTGTCTCACTTGTACATATTGCATGCTGCCACTCCTTGATGCTCTTCCACATTAACTCCTTTCTCTCCTCTCTGAACCCCCTCTTGTGGTCACTCCATTTCTCTGCATCAGAATGGAAGAGCAATCCTATCTAAAAGCCATTGATATTTTTTGCAACTGCTGAAAATTAGACCGTGATGATGCCGCCTTAGAAAAATCCAGAATGAAGTCATGTTGAAACTTTTTTTTTTGTTTTAGAACTACAGCTTTAGGGTTGTCCCTCTTTTAGTTGAAATGTTCATTAATTGTCCGTAACAAATCGATGCTAAAGCTCGTGGAGCTTCAAGGTAATGACGGTGAAACTCATTGCTGAAGTGAATGTGGCCACCTAACATCCAAAGCTTTCTAATAAGTAATAAAATCTGTTCATTTACGCTTATGGTTATTTGTATCTCATTAAGTTATTCAAACATGTATTGTAGTAACATTATTTAGTTATATAACATTAGCTTACCATGGTAACTAACTACATCAACTTTTTTTTTCAACTAAAACACATTTTAGTTGGGTAGATGTCCTTGTTTTTTGGGTTAAATGTCTTTTTCTTTTTCCTCTAAATGCCACTGAGAACAGCCCCAGAGCCTCAAGTGGTCCATTTCTCACAGCTTCAGAAAATAGTCACATTTATTGACAATTATTATTTTTACTTGAGAAGGCCTACTAGCCTAAAATTAAAAGACAAAATCAAGGAATATATTTACAGTCCAGTGAAAACAATATTTGTACCAGCGTCTAATGATCTGGAACGTGGTTGCAATGAGAAAGAGAACAAAGCCTTACAAACCAGACGAAGATATGACACATTGTGTCTTCGTTGTGTTATTAGAGCAATTGTCTTCTGACTCCTTTGCACTTTGTTTCTCTCAGGTGACTGACATGATGCAGAAAGCTTTGTTTGACTTCCTAAAGCACAGATTTGTCGACAGGTGAGCACGGCTGTCTCTGCTGCACAAACACCGTGTCTGGGTTCGTTGTGGCGTTCTGCCTATCACGTTTCATGGTGGCTAGGATACAGCATGATGAGGAATTATTTTTAGCTCCCTGAGAGTACAGTTTCACTCCTTTGAAATGGAACAGGAGTGGATAAGATGTGATAAGATGCTCCTTCCTCAGGATCACCATTACACGGGTGACTGCTGATCTGTCCCTGGCAAAGCGCTCGGTGCTGAACAAGAAGGCGATAATGGAGAGATCCAACACTCGCTCTAGTCTGGGTAAATAATGAGAAAAGCTGCCTTCAATCTTTTTGGTGGTGAATGAAGATCAATAAGAGCTAAGAATAGATACCTCCACTGACTCTTGAATTAAATGTTTTTTTTTTTTTCTTTTTTTCTGGTTTGCTCTCAGCTGAAGTCCAGAGTGAGATAGAGAGGATCTTTGAGTTGGCAAAGTCTCTTCAGCTGGTCGTCCTGGATGCAGATACCATCAACCATCCAGCCCAGCTCCTCAAAACATCTCTGGCTCCCATCATCGTCTATGTTAAAGTTTCATCACCCAAAGTACAGTAAAGCCTGCATTGTGTTTTGAAAAAGGATCAATCAAAACAGGTTTACGGTCTTTTTTCAAAAAGCATAACTGCGAACCAGGCTGATTTAATATGGAAGCAAACAGTCAGCTGCTTTGATTTGAATTGATTTAGTGAAACCAATGACCAATCGTCTTTGATTCATCCTACAGGTTCTCCAGAGGCTGATAAAGTCTCGAGGGAAGTCCCAAAGCAAGCACCTCAATGTCCAGATGATGGCCGGAGACAAGCTGGCTCAGTGTCCTCCTGTATGTCCCTCTGTTTTCATTTCAATCTAAGTCCATCTGTTTTATTTAAAATATTTAAAAAGGTACAGCACACATTAATAAGCAAACAGCTAAATGAACATGAGCAATCCATCAGACTAGTTTCCATCACTAGTTCCAATGTCTGATGTGAGAAAAGACACAGAAACAAAGACTAAAGAGAGTTTTTATAAAGTATTTTTTGTGCTTTTGGTCCTTCAGGAGATGTTTGACGTAATCCTGGATGAGAATCAGCTGGAAGAAGCCTGCGACCACCTCGCGGAGTACCTGGAAATTTACTGGCGAGCTACACATCTCCCTGGTTCTGCCCCAGTTAATCCCTTACAGGATCAAAATATGGTCACCCCACCTTCAGCCAACTCCAGCCAGCAGGTACAAACATAGAGCAGACTAAAATGTTAACCTTATATTGAAGTTCCATTAATTAGCTTCACCTTCTCTGCTTTTTTGTCCGAAACAGTTTTCAGAGACTCAAGAGTTGATAGAATGATCCCAGCCTCAGATGCAGGTGAGCAGAAAGTAATGTTTTTGTTTGTTTGAATGGGTTTTTTTTTTTTTTTTTTTTTTTTTTTTTTTTTAACGAGTTAAACCATGTGACATTTATTTATATTTTAAAACTTCATTCACCCGAAAAAAAAAAAAAAAAAAGTTGTTTTAAATAGGGTTCTGTGGAGTATCAATCAGAAATCTGTTATCTGGTCAAGATGGCAGCTGTGATTATAACATAGAAAAAGGAACTATAGGACTGTGGAGGATGTCTCCAGGTGTTGCATGAAAGAGCATGTTCCCTCTGACGGCACAGAAAACAGGGGACATATTGGATCCTGGAAAGACTGCAGTGTTTCAAGAGGAAGGAAGTTGTTTTTTTTATTATTATTATAATGGGTCCAGGTGTGGAACAGAAACAGATGCTAGAAATTCTTATTTTGTGTTCAGATTGTTAGACATCTGTCTTCGTGGGTTTCACTATAAATGTCCCAAACTTTAGAATAAAGGCTGATGCTGCACAAAAACTGTCAGGCTACGAATTTGTAACAGATGCAAAGTAACAGTTCATATGAACCGAAATAAAACTTTCTGTCATTGTGTTTATGGATGAGGCTGGACCAAAACGCAAGCCAGTATCCTGGAGACAAATAATGAAATAAGTTTTAATAGTTTCAAAACAACTTACAGAAATACAGAGGTAAACACAAGGGGAGCCAAGGTGACAGAACTATAAACATTATCTCACTAAAATAACTAAGAACAGAGTGACTTAAAGTAAGACAGAAATGGATGTTGATTTGATTAAAACAAAGAATAACTAAAGTCAAACACAGACAACAAATGATCACAAATATAAACCCAGAAAAATTCCCAAAACAACCTAAGATCCTGACACTTTAGACAGGAGTGGTTCTAAGCTGGCAGAAAACTGCTTTGCAACTGGATCCCTATGATTTCTTATCTAAATCAAGATCGTTATTCGCTGCACACAAGACCCTACTTAAAAAGATGTTTCATCGAGTAATTTGATTTCCTCCTCAGAAATTCATTAGTAACATTTTTAGTTAAGAAAATGTTACTTAACAAAAACTTGTGGAAACAAATGAGGACAAATGAGAGTAGTTCTCACATCAAAGCCAGACTAAAGGTTAAAGGATATTTCTAAACACACACATTTGTGTGTGTGTGCGTGTGCGTGTGTGTGTGTGTGTGTGTGTGTGTGTGTGTTTCCTTTTCTGCAGGTGCAGCCTGTGCTGTCGGCTGGGGTCAGAACAGTCAGGACATGGAGAACAGGGACCACCAGGGGGCAGCAGCCTTCCTCCTCTCATCAAAGCCAGCCATCACCTTCTCCACATGTGGGGCAGAGAGAAGAGCAGGGTCCACGCAAAGGGTGAAAGAGCGGAAGTGTGGTGAGCTGGGATAGGAGGAGAAATATTCCACATAGGGAGGAAGATGCACCCACCTGCAGCCTCACTGCTGCCCCAGGGGCCAGACATCCCTGCTCCCACCGTCAACTGATAACTCAGGGCCGCTTTCTGCCGCTGCAAAAGCACCGGTTTACAGAAACCGGGGGAACAGTGCAGTCACTGTTCACCTCCTTACCACCAATCCTCCCATGTCATACTTTCTTCAATTCAGATGGTGAAAAAAAGAAAAAGAAAAAAAATCCCTAATATCCATGAAAGATGAGCCAGCCCATGAGTGTCTGTAGCTGTCTGAAGCACACAAAGGCTGATTCATCTCTCACCGGAGATGCATCACACATCTAAGGGGCTGAGGTATGTTAGTCCATAATACCACTGGCACAGAAAAGCTGTTGGCACATCACCAGGTTTCCAGTGCAGGGCTCTTAGGGTTTAATGTCTGATTCGCCTTGCTTCCTCGCGGGTGCAAGGAGTGACAGAAAATCTATTATGTATGTCTTCCATGTCTGCAGCTTTAAGTGAGCTGCCATTTTAAATGTTTAACTAAAATGCTTCCTTAAAAGTACGTTTGCTCCTGTCAGAGTCATTGCAGTATCACATTTGCATGGAGACACATGGGGGGGGGGAAAATAGCGATTTTGTCTTCCTTTATCCTCTTACTTTCCACTCCTGGTTTATCCAGGATTCTTCTTTCTGTCTGCCCTTGTACTAAAACAGTCTACACAACTATCTGTTACTCATATATTTTCTCTGAGTATACCAAATGCATATCTCTACATGTAGCTTTTATGCAAATAATGTATAACAAACACTGATAGCATACATTTTCTACGTCTTTGCCACTGCTGGTGAATGTAAGTTAAGTCCGGTGTGTTGGTCGATTACAGAGTCCTTACGGTAAAATGCGCAGGCAGTTGAAGTCCAGCCCTGGGATTGTAACTTTTTCCTTTAACTAATAAAACCAGATGGAAATTGGTCACATTTAGTTTTAAATCTAAAATAAATTTATCCACTGATCGTAGTCACATTGTCCCTTCCAAAAAAGTAAAGATGTTTGTGTAACAATGACAGCCACCAAATACTTATAGGTATGTTATTTATTAAATAAATGATCTTATGATGCATGGGAAGCTGTAGCCAGGGGTGTAGCCAAAGGAGTAGCGTCTGTCATTTCTGACTAAAATGTGTTTTGCATTTTCAGAAACTCCACTGGTTGAAGCTCAACATGTTACCAACACATTTATTCATATTTATTAAATATTTTAGACAATTTTATTCACAGAATTATATTGTTACATTTTTAATTAAGTTTGTGAATTTCTAATATTTATGCATGAACTAAACCTAAGACAGTATATTCTCACACAAGTCCAAATGAGAGATACACAGAATCAAATTCTTGTAAATTTAACCACTACTGATGAAAATGTCATTTGCTGCTGATATTAAGCTTTAAGGTTTGTGCAGAAAGGAATTATCTTTTCTTTCTTTTTTTTTCATAATGATGATCACAGCAGTCTTGTATTAATGAAGTAGGAATAAAATCAAATCTGATTGTGACAAGACATTCATAGGATTTAGGACTGAATGGTGAAGATCTGCAAGTAAAACACTTATCTGTGTTGATTAGAAAGTCGATATTTTCAGTCAGGATGTTTTTGTCCCTGATACCAATCTGAGTGCTTGAGAAAAAACCTGTAGCCGATACCTACTGAGCTCCAAACTTTGCTCAAGTCTTCATTCTTTAGTTGACGGCAATTGATACTCTGTCGCAACTTGTGTGTTTTCAGTTCAACTTTGCACTGTTGAAGGCTGAAAACACACAGCTACAGTCTTCGTCAAAGTCATTCTGCTGCTGACCATATTTTTATTCACACCGATTGCAACGTAGACCATTGCTGTCGTCCTCACTGCTTGTTTCAGCCTCCGTGCCGCGTTACTAAGCATTTTGGCTCGTGGGTCATCAAAGTCGCGCTGTGGCTCAGACATTTAAGGCTAAACGGCTCGCAACACAGGCGTATTCCTCAAATACTAGATCCATCTGACTGAATGAAAATGCTTCAGAATCCATGTCCAGACCAGTTCAGAGTCATTCATTCAGCATCGCGTTTACTAAAGCCAAATAATTCGTCTGAAACTCAGATCTTTGTGTCAGTTCTGCGGATTAACTATTAATATAGAAGACTTTCTGTCCTTAAAAAGAGAAAAGTTTCAGCTGCGCAGTGCGGACCGCATTACAAACAAGAAATCCAAGACAGTGCAATCTCCTTTTCACAATTGATGTACTTAAAGACTGACATTAAGCCGCATTAATAGTAAAGACTTTTGTCTACTATATTGTTTGTTTCTACTTAAATTCTGTTCCTCCTCCTAAATATTGTGAGAAGGTTCAACTACTGCTTCGGACATTTAAAAAAAAAAAACTCCAAGATTTTATCGTATCTTAATCTTCAATCATTTTTTAAATTAAACTTTAAACGAATTAACACTTTAATACTCACCCACTGGGGACTTGTGTGTTAACATAAGTAAATAATAATTATCCTGTCATTCAAGCAAGTCCAACCAATGTGACTGAAAAGCAACAAACTCTTAACTCGCCCAGTGGCTGCTGTCTTTTGTGCATGTGAGATTTTAAAGTTCCTGAAGGGAGACTTTTGTTCATTTCTGGCATGTTTATGTCAAATAAGCATGGCAGACCTTAAACAGTATGGTGATTACTGAAGATGTTTAGCTGAATCTCAGTCTGAAATTGCAAGCCATGCAGTGGTACAGTCTGTCTCCAAATTTGCCTCATTTGTTTTTTTTTTTGTTTTTTTTGACACCTCACGGTTCTTAAACTTCCATCTCAGTGCAACTGCTTCGAAATTATTAGGAGACAATGTTCATCTAAACTCATGTAAATAACCTATTGTATGTGCATGGCATATATTGTACTCCTGTTGCATCAGAAGGGCTGCAAGGATCATCCTCACATGAGCAAATCAACATGACCTACATAACCACTTACATATGCATTATAAAAGATAAGATGTAAATACTGTAAATGATTAGTATTAAATTCCATGCAAACGTTGCTAACTCTGACCAACAAAAAGTTTTCAGTTCTTTGTTTTTTTTGTTTGTTTGTTTGTTTGTTTGTTTTTTTCACAGTGCACAGCTCAGAAAGCATGTGTTTGTGATATCCTCTGTTTTTAATATGATGCACTTTTTATCCAGGACCAGAGATGTCTTTCACTGAGACTGACACTTCTAATACGTCAGGTTGCAGATTAATACCTTCCACCTGATAAAACACCAAGAGCACAAGACCTTCTTAGGATTAAACCTTGGATAAACCAGATCCTTGTTTTGTTTTTGTTTTTTGTTTTTTTGAGTTGTATTGCAGAATAATTCTATTGTAACTAAACTATTTTTTTTCCATATCCAAAGCACAATGTTTTTATTACTATTATTTATTTCACTGGCCTAAATTCTGGATGCAATATAAAGTTTAGTATTGTTAAGATACAAGCTGAGACTATCAAGATATCTCCTCGGTTGGGGTGGGGTATAATTGCACTATTATTGTTTACATGGATGCTTTTTTTTTCTCTCTCTCTCTCTCTCTCTCTCTCTCTCTCTCTCTCTCTCTCTCTCTCTCCCTCTCTCTCTCTCTCTCTCTTTTTGATGCAATAAATGCACTCAATGTATGCCGTATGTACCTCCAGCTGTGATCCCAACAACGCTGCTGGTTTCCGAAAACAGGACTAAAGCAGTCCGACATTATCTGATGATGAAATGTGCTTGGTGTGTGTATCTGTCAACGCCACGCGAGAACGAAGGGGTAAATAAAAATATTACAGTGACATTCTTTGTGCATTTATTTAAAGACATTCACATATCCACCAGCAGAGGGCGTGTATTGTGCGGTTATGAAGGCAGGAAAACGAAGTGAAGAGAAGCCATACTCGTGTCCTGGTTCGGGTTTCCTGATGGTTTTAAATGTTGATGGTAGTCTGAGGCCGTGAGTCTCAACAGTTAAAAGATGGCGGCTCCCTCGGGTTGGGGGTTAAAGTCTTCGCCTCAAAGTACGTTAGCATAAATAAATACCTTCTTGTATTTTGTTCATGAGTGATGTTGAGGTGGAGTGGGATATAGACAGATTTAGATTTGTTTAAAAAAAGCAAAAAACATCAAAACTTTAAATGTTTCAGTCTATCATGATGAGACATCATGACTGGAAGAGACTCTGTATGCAATCAGTAGATGTTAACGTTCTTGTACTTCTCCTTTATTTCCACTGAAAATGTCTTAAGGTGTATGAATAAGGTGGATCAGAAAGTTCTCGGCAAGGTCTGAATTTCAAATCTGAGTTGTGTCTTTCTGGAGCTTCAGCTTTCTGACTGCACCTGTTTTCTTGCTTATAAAAACAAGCTTGTTAGGTTAATTGGAGATTTCAGAACTGACCTTGTGAGTAATCGTGTGTGTGGGGGTGGGTGTGCGTGTGTGTGTGTGCGCGCGCGTGCGTGTGCAGGGTTGTGTGTCTCTGTGATGGACTTGCAATCTGGCCAGGTCACTCTGGAAGGTGTCACTTTATACCTGATTATTATTCACAGCCACCTGTCTCTCTGCCCCCATCAGAGGGGATCTGGTGATCCCACATGCATTTATGCTGCAGTAAGTAAACAAGGGTCAGAAAGAGTTCAGTGATTGCATTTGTTTAATTATTATTTTCAACTCTTTCCAACTCTCTCTAAGCAGTAAAAAAAAATAAAAGAATCAATTGTTTGCTATATCAACAATGAATAGAGCATCCTTCACATTTATTTGATAAAATTTACTAAATTACAATTTGATGTAGGGTTATTTCAGCGTGTCGCAAAATCTGAGAAATGTTTAAGTTTTCCTTTACAACTTAGTGTGAAGAAGAGAACTTGTCTAAATAAAACCAGAGAGTAAGGAGCTGAGATGCGGATACCGATGGCAATGATTTGCTGCATCATCTATAGTTTCCCACAGTCTGAAGATCAACAACAGGAACAGAAACAGGTTTTAGCACTGGAGATCTGAAGAAGGGGGCTGTTTGCAAACAAAACCAAATTGCTTCTTCCCACTGGGACAAAGCGCCAATAACGATCACAGACATCAGTATGTAAATCATCTGGGGGAGCGTCAGACATCAGGGAGGGCAGCTAATTGATTTTATCTTTCAGTCCGTCTCATTGTTTCAACACAATTAAAACCAGGGTGTCAAACTACATCTCTGGTGCTCGTGTGTGAAAACTTCTGACTGATGTCAAAGGACGGGGCTCACACCACCCGGTGCTTTTTGACCCAGTAGCTCCCCAGTGATAACAGTCACCATTCTAGTCCATATGGTGTGAGAGGACCTAAGGTCAACAGGAGACACAGGAACTACTTCTAACCATTATTAAAACTATGTGGGATCATTTTAAATTCAATAATCAACTGAGTTTCATTGATAAAAATACACAGCTGTTGTAGAGGGAAAGTTGCTGCTTTTAATAAGACGACTATCTTGAGGTGAAGAGAAAATTAAACCAATTATCCCTGTGCTGGTTGGTAATCGATCCAGCCACTTAAGTCATTAAACCAATCAATTTGGAATGGGTCAAGTGACAGATCATGGTTTTGCCTGCGTATGGTAATTTATTTAATGTTTCCTAAAATGCATTGTTTTCAAAGGGAACAATCATTAATTTATCATGAAGTTTATCCAAACAATTTTTACCTGACATTATTCGCAGAATACCATTCAATTCAAAGAAAGATTACACTATGAAAAGGAAGGTTTTTTTGTTTTTTTTTGCCAAAACAGTTAAAATTAATAAAGTATGTCAGTTGGTGATGGTCATATTATATATGAAATAGATTTTTTGGGTGTTTTTGAAATAAAGCTCTGTTGAATCATTATAAGCATAAATCTAGATTAGCTGGTCTGGGAAGTTAGAAACAACATCTAGAATGAATTAGGTAAATACTAAAGCAGATTTTCACCATTTCAAGTTATGATCTATGTGTGTTTGAACTTTGGGTACAATGTGATTGTTTTGTTTTGATAATTTCCCTGTTGTTTATTCTAATGAGATCGTATTGTTTCTTCCTTCATGTGTTTAGGTTATTCTTATCTCTTATTTGTGTATTTGAGTCTAGTTTCCTTAGTTAAGCAGTTTCTCTTCTGTTTATATTAGTTTCAGGAATTCCCTTGTCAGTGTTCATCCTCCCTTTCTTCGCCACCTTCTTTAGCCTGTTAGCTACAGGTGTTTCACATTTTCCTGATTGCTTCCTGAGATCGGAGTTGTTTTCAGACGGCGAAAGTCTGCTTTGGCTCAAAAAATATTATTGCACATTATATTTACATATACAATTATATTTGATTAGCTTTAAAATAGGTTTTAATGACTGAAATTTAATACAATCCAAAATTCGTTTTTACAGTGTATAAAAATGTTTTCCTTTGTGGCTAATAGAGCTCTATAATGAAATTTCCGAAGAAAATTCTTAATACATTTTTTTTTAAATAGATGGATGATCCCTGACTGAATAATGTGCATGTTTGTAGTTCCCCTCGTATTATTCCTGAGCGCAGCGAAGCGACGTTACAGAGCCTGTGGACTGTGAGCTCCTATTGGCTGCTTCTCGCCCGTATAAAGAGCCGCAGTGGCAAATTCAATCAGATCAACTGCGGGCATCCTCCAACAGACAGAAGCTGGGACGCTTTATCTTACTGGGACTGTATCTGAGCTGTTCTACAGCTTGTTTTTTTTTTTTTAATTAGTAGTAGTAGTAGTAGTGGTATTATTTGATTTTGTCTATAGCATTTTCTTTTTCCTGGAGAAAACTCTGGAGCGTGTTCGTCATCATGAAGGAAAGGAGAAATACGCAACCGCTGGTGGTGAGATGTAAACTGGTTCTTGTGGGAGATGTTCAATGCGGAAAAACGGCGATGTTGCAAGTGCTGGCGAAGGACTGCTACCCGGAGGTATGCAATATGACTTATAATTGTAAAATAATAATAATACATGACTGGGATTCATCCACAAGAAGATACTTTATGATTTTATGAAACATCAAAGTGTTGTGAAATATAAACAAAAAGCAGAAAATGAGAGGGGGGGGGGGACCCGAGTGCGCTGTTGCATGCGCATTTACTGGGATTTGGCTATTTTGGTTTATTTTGTGCTCACTGACTTATACACTTTGCACAAGCTTTATATTGTATTCCGAATGGAGATTATTACAGTGTCTCTTTTTACGATTAAAAAGAGACTCTGGATATATATATATATATATATATATATATAAGTATCCAGTTGCACCCTAGCGACTGACCAAAGCAAAGGACATTCTTTTGTTGTTGCTGCTGCTGTCTTGTTTTTCCCTTTCTCGTGTTCGTTGCACTAAACAAACTTCCACTGTGTGTAACTGAGTGACTGACACCTTCCTGCTAATTGCAACCTGTTGCTAATTACTCCCTAGACCTACGTACCCACGGTGTTTGAAAACTACACAGCCTGTCTGGAGCTGGAGGAGCAGCGAGTGGAGCTGAGTCTGTGGGACACCTCAGGTAACCGACCGCCTGCTCCCATGTGGACTAAGACCTTCAGCGCTGCTTGCAGCGCACAGGGATGCGCAACAGGGCGATGACCGATGCGTTTAATGAGCTTCTTTGACAGACATTATTACCTGGACAGACATTTGAAGCAATAAGGAGGATTAACAAGTGTACTTATCAGAGTTAAATGCTATGAGAAACAGTTCCTCACTGAAGTATTCGTTCCAGGTTTTCAAAATTCTTACAAATAAAAATCTAATAAGTATTTTATTCATAAGTATTCACCGCCCCTTTACTTGAATACACCTCAATAAAATCTAGTGAAGGCACTTGAGGACATCTTTATCTAGTTATTCTGATGACAGAACAACTATTAGTTGGATGCACTATTCCTGGCCGGCCTTTATGTAATAGTGGCAGGAAGACAGTACTCTGGTCTGACGACACATGCTCGGTGCTGTGTGTGGCAAAGTACTGCACATCATCCTGAATACACTGCACTCATACTGAGGTTGCTTTCTTTCACTGTGGTGAGAATGGAAGATGGGGTTAGACACAGCAATCTGTTTTTATTCCTCTTATGTTAACAAATAGTTTTTTTGGTTTTGCAAAATTTCTTGAGATTTTTCTTGCTTTCTTCTTTTTTTTTTTCATTAAATTCTACCTTGAACTTGCAGAAGGTTAGAGCAGTCGTCCCCCCACTGTGCTGTGTGTTTTACTTTGTATTTTTGCAGAAGCACCAAAGTAAAGAAACTTTTAGCCTGGAAGGAAACCTTTCAGAAGCAATACTTGAAGTTATTTGACTAACAATAATTGCTAAATAAGAGAACGCATTCAGCTGAACATACCCACAAAGACTCGCTGCAGCAACGTGTTAATACAGGAGATGCTTTTAAGATTTCTATTTAGAAAAAAAAACTTTATTCCAAACCATGAGAATTCACTGGTTTATGTTTCTATGTGACACAATTCTAAGAAATGCATTGAAGCCCTGATGTTTTTGTTTGTATCAAGAAGAAATGTGGGGGGAAAATAAAGAGTAAGGGGCCTGAATACTTTTGCCATGCTTCGTGCTTTGCCTTGCTGTGAAAGGACACTGGATGCCTCATTGCCCTTTTATTCTTTGTGGCTTGGTAAAGGAATGACACATTTCAAAATACTTTTCATGTACAGAATGAAAAAAACACACTTATTATTCCAGTTCACTTGCTTTCAATGGTGACTTTGGGCATCATGTGTTCGCTTCCACCACAAGCTTGAAAAGAGGGTCAATGTGTCTTTGTAGATATCCCTGGAGTTGTGCTGACCTGAATCCTGCCATCATGGGTCTGCGGCACCTGTTGGAGTCAGACTTCCCTTCTGCTCACCGCTCCACACCTT
Source organism: Poecilia mexicana (assembly GCF_051168715.1). Classification (NCBI taxonomy): domain Eukaryota; kingdom Metazoa; phylum Chordata; class Actinopteri; order Cyprinodontiformes; family Poeciliidae; genus Poecilia; species Poecilia mexicana. The sequence continues at coordinate 28,140,062 of NW_028263376.1, forward strand.
CTCTGCTCAGTGCTCATTGCTCGCCCTCCATGTTCACGTCTCCAGAATTACTGGGTCAGCGTGACGGAGCAAATCCCATGGCCGCGAGTGTTGTTTACGTGTGTTTTCGCGTGTCATGTGCATCGGTTTTAGGACAAATCCTTTATATAACAGACCCACATGTATAAGCGAATGTTTTCACTCTCTCGCAGAAAAAACGGAAAATAAATGGATAAAAATGTAATTGGTCTGGAGCAGTATAATTCCTGCCCCAGACCAAATGCCATCTTTTAATCCCAGACTGTGGACCTTTGGTCTGGCCAGTGGGAGTGGGCCTGCTGCCCGGCCGGGGATGATGTGGTTTCCTATTGAGCAGAAAGGTTTTCTAGAGCAGACAGAGTGGAGAAAATGTGGTGACCTGCATTTTCCTCCATATGCTGCTCGGGTCACGCACTCGAACAGCAACATCCAGGGGATTAAGACTCTGAATAGGACCAGTGGACATAACTGACCCAAACATGCATGAGTACATCCATCTACTTGCAAAGCAGGGTTCCATTTATACTCACAATGCTTTTGTAGTTGTCAGATAGTACCATCTATATATATTTAAAAATCATGAATCAGTTTAAAGCACTTTTACCAGTCTCTTAGACTTGTAAAATTAGGACTAAACGGGTTCTGTAATGCACCATTTGGGGTCTTTTAGTACTTTCTACTGTATTTTTAAATGCTAAGCAACAATATTTTGTTAGTTTTGTTGGCTAGCATCTGGACCTGACTGGTTTGAAAACAAAAAGTCTGGTTGTCTTGAAACAGAAAAGGCTGTGAAATTGTTTTTTTATTATTATTGTTTTTGGAGAGTGTATTTAGCTTTGAGTTTCTCAGTCATTAAATCAAAAATGTACATATTGACGTCTAAAATGTGAAAATTTAGATTTAAAAATTTTTAGAGAATACAGTTAAGTCTGAAAACTCAAACATTTTTCCCATAGGGTGCCATTTTTCCTCCTACTTATCCAAACCTGCACATTCCAGTACAGGATCCCAATTAGACCTTTAACTAATTAATACTATGTAAGCTCAACAAGACCTGCCCATGTCCAGATGAGAGGCAGTCATCTGGTATAGCAAATGGTTGGATGGCTGGATGGATGGTAATCCAATACAAATCATTTGCCTCTGTACACATACTTTGTGTTTCACTGAGATCAGAACGTCAGTTCCCTCTGACTCCTGACGATAGATGACAGACTAAAGCAATGTGTTTTAGTCTCTGTGTACCGTCTCTGCATTTTGTTTTTTTACTGCAATATCCTCTAATTGCGCGGAGTTGTGCTGCTGTGGCCCGTCCACGGCGAGAGCATCTCCTCATTATCCCAGCTCCCACTCATCGATTCACCGGCTCCACACGGCAGGCAGCTCCTTCTCTCAGCTCCGCCATGGATTTACAGGCTAAAATCAATCCTCCGGTTTTAATCAGGCTGATCTGATCGGACGTACAGGGCGGAGAGAGGAGGAGGGGAAAGCAAACACTGTCCACTGGCTGTAACTCATGAATACTTAATAATGAATCTCATTATTGGTGGTGTTACTAACTAATTTATTTCAGGGTCAGTGATCTTGCTGATTAGGCCTTTGAGTTTGGTAGAATTTAGTGTAATCTAATTGCTTACTGTATCGTGTACAATTCAGATTGATGCCATCGACTTGGCAACTATTATTTCCAGTCTAACTCAAAATGAGAACACATTGTTTGAACAGAACATTTAACTGTATACTGCTCAGCTTGTAGTGTCATATCTTTAGAGCTTCACGTGTCGTCTGATTGTCAGAGATCAGGTTGCAGATCTAACAGATCCAGGAGAAAATCCCAGATGTTCACAATTTCCAGCTCCTTTTTGGATGATGGATGGATGATTTAGTGACTGTCATGGTGTTCCCAGGCCAGAGGGGATAATGTAATCCTTTCGGTTGCTTCTGGGTCTCCTTTCAGTGGGATGAGCCTGGGAAATCTCCTGAGGGCGGACACCCAGCAGCATCCTGGTCAGAAACCTTAAGCTAAGGTGACCTTTGTGATTCAGAGGCCCAGTCCATCTGCTGCCTCCTGATCTGCATCCATCTCAAACTTGGTGTAAAAATTGTTCCAGCCACTAAAAGTGGATGTCACCCACAGTCCATGTAAAACCTTATTGTGAAAACGGAGCCATATCACTATAAGACCACAGAGTTCCCAAACAAGACATCCTCCTCTCTTTAGAAACATCTTACAGTTTATTTAGAGAACATAAAGTAGATTTTTTTTTTTACTTATTCAAATAACTGAATAAAGAATAATTTGCATTTTAGAATATTTAATATTGCTATATTGCACTACGACTCTTTGTGTTTTTAGCTTCTGTCTTCAGTCTGATATTGTGAAGACAATTCCTCTCATTGGTCAATTTAAATTAGTATGTTAGGAATAAAAACTTAACAGTTTCCTGTTGCTTTATTTGGAAATACCTCAGATGCTGAAAATGGCTATTTTGAGCTTTCTTCCGTGAGTAACAAATTGCACTGTTAAAAATTTTGTGGTTATCACAACCTGGTTTCACTTTGGTGTAGTGAATGTGTTCACTGACCTGAAAAAAGGGTTTCTTTTTTTATTAAATGTTGGAGCTACCTTATCCTCTAAGAGTGACCTGACTGTTCTCCTGCTTTCTCTGCACATTTCTTGCTCTTCTCATCACCTTAAAGCAGCTCATGTAATTCGTCTGTGACTCAGGACTCGGGCTATGTCAAAAATATCCAGAGTTGTGTAAGTTTCAGGAATTTTGGATAAAAAAAAACAAAACTTTACTGTGTGAATTGCAGCCAAAGGAGATGTAATGCTCTTCCGGGCCTGGAGGGGGCTGTGATGCAGATGTTAAAAATATCAAGATTTAAAAGAAGAAAGTCCTCAGCAAAGCTAAACAGTGCTAGACTAAATCAAAGATATTTATTTTATGATGCAACATTGCCATTTGCTCTCAGTTATAACCTCTTTGATGGTTGACTTTCAGTTTAGAACAAAGTCAGGACAAAAGAGAGGTGCTGAGGCTCACAGGGTTGGTCGGGATACTAATGATAAATAAACTAAAGTATCAAAAAAAGTGGGTTAGTCTTAATAATTATCCTCATTCCAACAGTAAACCAGTATTTCGGGAACTAAATTATTTCCCCCCTCTAAAAACAGAAACCCTGGCAGATGCAAAACTGTAAAATGACAATCTGAGGCAGCTTTGTGCGTTTCTTCTTTTGACTGTAAACTAATGTCTGCAGTTATCGGCTGAAGAAGCGCCACAGCTTCAGTCGGCTGAGTGTGAGTGATGGAGCTGTGGCAGCACTTAAACTCCCACCTACCCAATAAAAAACAAAAAACAATCCGAGTCATCCCATCCCTCGATCATTAGTCTGTCTGACCTGTGCATTCTGATGGCGAGAGGACGGCTAATGATGAAAATGGACTCCGTCGCTCACTTGATTGAACACACAAGCTCTGTCTCAGTCACCCATGCACACAGAGGAGACGAGGTTCTCCCTTCCCCCACCTGTGTGCTCCGACAGTCGTCTTCCCAGCCCGTAAAGCTCGCCCTCCCATCTCCAGCTCTCTCTCCTCTGTGGGTGCTGCACCATTAAACACATATGAAGTTGATCTCAGCAACAAAACTTGCAATCTTTTCTTCATCTGCCATCCCCCAGTTAGTCAGCTTCGCTCCGCATGTTTCATGCCTCAGAAACTCTCCATCTGTCGCAAAGAAAGGAGGGGAGAGGAAACGTTTGGCCTTGCTTATCGCCGCATGGGCATCGATCTGACGGTCCAAATCATCCCTCGGTTTGTAGCAGCAGAGATCTAAAACGGGGAGGTTGGAACATCCTACTTAATCTTTTCTCTCTCTCTCCCTCTATGCTGGCAGGATATCGTATTTGTCAGCTTTAGATGCAAAGGCTCTCGGGGCCCCCTTGGTGCAGCCCTCTATTGATTGCTGCATTTAGATCAGGGGTTGTTTAATGCAGAATCACATCCTGTTTCCTGGCTGTGAGATAACCTCTTACTGGAGGAGGAGATCTTTAGAGCACCCTGCAGACTCTCCTGCATGACAGATAAGAAACACTGAAACGCATCCTCTGATTGTTCTGATTCAAATGTGTGCTGATTTAAAAGCCATTGAATGCAGACTTTCTTTCAGGCCGTTTGTGACTCTTGGTTTAAATGGATATTGATGATGCTTGTTGCTTTTGTTAAAATGCAGTTACAGTAACTTTTTGTCCCAGGCTGAGTGTTTAATCTTTGTCACAGTCATGTGAAGTAGAGGACGACTATACGGGCCGCAGGATTGGGGGAGGATGGCAGCGTGGAAAGGATTCATGTCTTTTTGCATATTTCGACCACGCAAGCAATAATATCCTCTTGGGGTGGACGCTCCCTCCTCTGTGTTGGCTCACATGGGAGCTTCCTGCTCCCTTTCACTCCATGTGCCTCCAGGATTTTCTAAATGAAACTAACATGTTCCTCATGTCTTCCTTATTATTATTACCTTACTGGTAATAATAATAAGGAAGATGTCCAGAGGAATTGTTGGCATGCTAAGAAAAATGCAAAGACCGGGACTTCTGGAGTATTGTTCTTTGGTCAGGTTAGTCTTAATTGGAAGAGTTTTTGGGTTACTTGGCATAAACAGAATCCATCAAATGGCGCAAAAAAAAAAAACTGATGTCAATTGTGAAGCATGGGAGGTGTCATGGTTTCAGAATATTTTCCTGCAGCAGAACCTGGTCAGCTCATGATCCTGTGAAATCTGCCGTGTATCAAAGAGAGGAATATGAGACGAGCTGTTAAAAAAAAAAAAAACTTAAAGATGAAGCAGAACTAGATGTTGAAACATGACGATAACCGAAAAACATTCCTGGCTTAAAATTAAATAATGGTTCCTGCCTGGCCAAAGCTTCAGCCCCTGATGTCACTGAGATGCTGCACAATGGAAAAAAAACCCAGCAAACATTTTTCAGCTGAACATGAGCAGTGTGGCCAAACATTTTCCTCAGCCAGAATGCACTCTTTTTATTTTTTGTGCAATCACTAAAACAAGACTAATTTCTGGCTTTTACGTACCGACAACTTTCTTTACTTGAGGTAGATTTAAAAAAAAAAAAAAAAGCTTTGAGGATTTATGTGTGAGCATTTCTCTTGCAAAAAAAAAAAATCTAAATAACAAGGTCTCAAATGACAGCATTGAAAGCATGTTTATTTCTTCAAGCACAGAACCAGAGTCGGAATGAAACGAGCGCGTCCTTTTGTTCTTTTCCCACCGTGTTCACGTTGTTCTTCAGGACTCCGGTTCCTGAGGAATTTCATCACAGCTTGTCATTATTCCACTCACAGCACCCAGCAGCTGGCAAATTCACTTTCAACCTTTGATAATGCGAAGGATCATTAAATATTCATGAAACTGCTTCACATGCACTCATCCATGTTTGCGTGTGCTTTTGTGTGTTTTCTTCCGATGTTCCTCCGCAGAAAACAATCGGAACAGTTGTGTAATGTCTAATGAGTGATTACACATGCTTCTTCCCTTATCTGCGGCTATAAAAGGCATGCACCTTTTATAGCTGCGGATAAGTCCCCGCGCGGATCCCAACGGGGTCCGCGCGGGGACTGAAGTAAACATTTTAATCCCCCCTGAGCAGAACTCTTCTTCTGTTTCATCAGATAGCGGATCAGGCTCACCTCTGGATGGAGCCAAAATTAGATAGCGAGTCTTGTGTGTAATCAGGTGTGTCGTTTTTTTTATATATATTTATATATCTACTGGATGTGTGTCTCAGTCTCTAAAGCAGAGAAGGAGTAGGTGGGTGGGTTGGTTTTTCTGGTCTGAAGTGATTGACTGGCAGCAAGGGCAAGCCTTTATGGAGAGGTGGGAGGAGGAGGAATGGCTGATGTAGACGGTGGATTCTGAGGTTGTTGCTGTGGAAACAGAGGGACTGGAGGTACTGCTGCCGAGCATAGGATTTTTTTTTTTTTTTTTTTTTGGGTGGGGGGGGGTGGATTACTTAAGGATTCTGAGCATGAGTGGGAGCGTCTGCCTGCCCCAAACCCCACCGTTCCACTTGCATAATCTAGTGCAAGGGAAGATCAATGAGGATTTAGTGACCGATTGTCATCTTCTCCTGTCTCTGAAATACCAGCAGAAGGTACAGAGGCAAGGAAAACGGCAGCTTCAAGAACAGAAAAGTGAAGCTAATCAAGAAGAAGCAATGGTGGTTGCATGTAAACCCTACAGCTGCATGCTGATTTTTTTATTTTCTTTCTATACAAAAATTACTGGCTCACTAGGCAAACGTCTACACATGTTGTAAAGCAACATTGAGAGTAATAAGAAAATATCTCCAATCATTATACCGGAATGGGGGCGGCTGCACTAACTCAATAGATAATAAGTCAGCGGCAAAGTAGTGCTGCTGTAGAACAGGAATGTTATAAAAAAAAAAAAGAGCTGAAATGAATCTTCACTTGTTCCTGTTTCAACAGAAGCTAGCCAGCGTAAGCTCTGCAGTACAGCTAGATGTAGAAAAAAGAAAAGCTGCAGTTTGAAACTCCTGGAAGCCAGATCTTCAAATGCTGTTTTTTTTTTGTTTTGTTTGTTTGTTTGCCAAGTGACAACCATGTATGGATATAAATGCTGTTGTTTCCCAGAAGGGTGATGGTCATGTTGCTCTGTCAAATTTTAAATATTTGCCATTTTGGATCTTTTGTACCTAACATTTTTTTTCAGATAAAAAAAGAGGCTTTGTTCTTGGAAAAGCTTCACACAGGAACTGCATTCTGTCAACTGTATTCTCCTCCCATTGACTGTAAAAATATCTATTTTGATAGGAAATAATTGTTTCTATCTAGTGGATGTTGGTCAGATTTGCCTTTTGTTTCATCAAGGTTTTAATGTTTCATAACTAATGAGAGTCAAATGGTTAATTGGGGATTAAGGAGCTAAAAAAAATTAAACTAAGGTAAAATATGAAATCTAAAACATCTTCTAAAGAGATTCTGTCTCTTTAGAAATTGCACATTCCTGCTTTTAACCACATTAATAGTATTTTCCCTCTCTGCCCTCTAAGGTTCTCCATACTATGACAATGTGAGGCCCCTGTGCTACAGTGACTCTGACGCCGTCTTGTTGTGCTTTGACATCAGCCGCCCAGACACAATGGACAGCAGTCTCAAAAAGGTAATGTCTTTTTATTATTATTAATTTTATTTTCAATACTGTCATCTTAAATACTCTCACAAAAGAGAACTTAACAATTATACGTTTGTGTCCACAGTGGAAAAGTGAAATCCTGGACTTCTGTCCAAGCACTCGAATCTTGCTGATTGGCTGTAAGATAGACCTCCGCACCGACGTGTGCACACTGATGGAGCTGTCCAACCTGAAACAGACTCCGATTACCTATGAGCAGGTGAGAACCACAGGGAGCTTATATCTCAGTAAGGCTAAACTAAAACTGGCAGGAGGATCAGATATTTTTCCTTTTGTAATGTGTGTTTTTCTCATGAAATAAATTAAAAATAAGTTGTAGAGATGCACCAAGACTGGAGTGTTGACCAGAACCAGATGATTTTCAGCCTAATCAGTCCCGACAGGTCAGCAGCGCGTAATCAAGATTTAGTTTTAGGTCAGAGAAAGCCCCATATGTACACACTGCCAGCTCGTAACAGATCTGTTTGGTATAGGATCTGCTACTATGGAGGAAAAAATTAAAAAGTGAATGTGTGATGGAAAATGTTGGATTTAAAAAGCTGTAAGTTGGAAATCTGAGGTAAGGATGTTTTTTTTTTTTTTTTTTTTTTTTATGGGGAATATACACTGCTCAAAAAAATAAAGGGAACACTCAAATAACGCATCCTAGATCTGAATGAATGAAATATTCTCATTGAATACTTTGTTCTGTACAAAGTTGAATGTGCTGACAACAAAATCACACAAAAATCATCAATGGAAATCAAATTTATTAACCAATGGAGGCCTGGATTTGGAGCCACAGTTCACAAAATTAAAGTGAAATGTTCCTTTTATTTTTTTTTAGCAGTATACTTGGACACTTCTGTTTTAGCAATGCTAGCTGCACTTAACTGCAGCTAGCAATGTGATCAATGTGCAAATCACATTGATCACAAATATAAGAGGCAAAAAATAAAAATTAAATTGGTGTCAACTCTGTAATAACTTTGCCAGTTTGAAAATATGAACCCTGCTAAATGAAACCTTTGCTGATTGCATTCGCTCAGTAATACAGTATTTCTCCTATCAGATCAATTGAAAACATTTCGTATGTAAAAAGAGAGTCGGCTCAAAGCTGGCTGCTGACTCATTAGGTTTCCTGTCACGAAGTATTTTACAAATGCAATCAGAAACCGAAGGGGATCAGTGATGGGGCGTAATAGTCGTTATCGTCTTCATCCACCTAGTTTTACATTTGATAAAATTATCCCAGTGAGGAGGGATTTGTTTGAACAACAAAACTACGTTTTATGTTTTTCATTTTGAAAGCAATTAGTTTTATGTCTGTAGTTTCCTGTAAGAGAGGTTGAAAAATGTTAATTCCACCTAAAGGAGACATGATTATGAGTGGGAAATGGGTTTTCAGAATGAACTAACCAATCTGTTAGAACATGCCTTTGTCTTGATGCCTTTTTTAGAAGTTTCTTAAGCTTTTAGGCTGTTGCTTTACTACGCAGTGTCGTCAGAAAGTATTTGTCCTCTCTAATCTAAAATGTTAACTTGTACTTAAATGTCAAAGAAACGCATTTTAAAGTGAAAATGTTTCATTTTGTCCTCTCTGGAGTAATTGTTCTCTCTAATTTAAAATGGTAAATTATACTTAACACTTAAATATCAAACACATTTTAAAATGAGACTCCAAGAGTAAATGCTAAATGCAGTTTTCAAAGCAACCTGACTCTGTGTGGTAAACCAGAGAAGTGCTTGTGCTGCCATCAGTTTGTATGTAGATTATGTTTGCCTCACTCTTCTTTGAAGAAATGTTTCGGTTTAGTCACGTTTGAGGGATTTTGAGCAGAAACGGCCACCCCATACCATCTCAATCACATTTAAGTCCCTACTTTGACTAGGCCTCTCCAAAACCTTAGTTGTTTTTGTTTGCTTGTTTATTTTTTTGTACCCCTTCTGAGGTGGATGTGGCCCATTCTCCTACTGGATAACCTAAATGTTCTTGAGCTTAAAGTAACTGATAGTCAGACATCCTGTTGACAAGTCAGATGAGTTTCTGATTGGTTCTATCAATTATAGCGAGTACTCCAGACCAACACAGAACCACAATCATGTCTGTCAGTTCTTTTCCTGAAATGTTGAGTTAGTTTCACAGCAGATGTAGTGAGGCCTACACTGTCCCAAACCTGTCTTGGGTTTGATGAGACATTCATCAATTGATCTTAACTATGCAAAACAAAAAAAGTTTTGTCACAGTTGATTCAGTTTTTAACAAGAGGGTGATTACTTTTGACACGAGGCTCGGGTTGTTTTCTTTTCTCTTTGTAAACTAAATCATCATTACGAAAACTGCATGTTGACTTTATTCACTAGTTAGAAAACAGATTTATTTTTGACATATTAAAGTGTGACAGCACAGCAAAAAGAGAAGAAACTTTTCAGATGGAAATGCTTTCCCACTGCACTGCATGCAGGGGGGAAAAAATGTAACTTTGCATCTTGCAAGATGCTAATTCAGAGCATTTCCTGACATCATTTGCTACAGGGCTCTGCTATGGCCAAGCAGCTTGGTGCCGAAGCTTATCTGGAGTGCTCAGCCTTCACCTCGGAGAAGAGCATTCACAGCGTATTTCGCACCGCGGCGATGGCCTGCATCAACAAGCTGCAGCCCCTCCCAAAGTCCAGCCCCACCCGCCGCCTCTCCAAAAGACTCCTCCACCTGCCCAGCAAGTCGGACCTGCTCTCCTCCTCCTTCAAGAAGGAAAAGACCAAGAGCTGCTCTGTGATGTGAAGAAGGGCAGGAGGGGCTCCAGGTCCTCGTACGCGACTCCCAGCCCCAGCCTATTTGGTCTCGGGGAAGGGGGGTGGGCATGATGGTTTTATCAGGGCTCTCCTGCTGAATCCTTCCCTCACCCCCCCGAAAACCAAACGAACCCTCAGAAGAGGCGGACACTCAGCTGTCCGCTCTCTCCTGAAACCTTTGAGCGCACATCCGTATTTTATTTTATTTTTTTATTATTAGTATTATTATTATTATTATTATTTCACTTTTGAAACAAAACTTAAAACAGTAAAGGTTTGGGTCCATTGAACTTTCTTTATTCTCCCACCTCTAGACAAACTAGAACAGTGCTCCATCTGTCTGATTTTACGCATCTACAGGCACATCTCAATTTAGTCCGATATGGAAGTGTGCGATTTTCAAACCTTGTTACGTCAATGCCTCTCAGAAAAACTGAATAGATATTTTTCTAAGTACTTAAATAAATCTAGCATGAAACTGTTGGGGAATTAGCAAAAATCCCGTACGTCCCTTCCTAAGCGTGGTTTGTGAGGTGTCGCCTGTTTTACCCTTTCCTGATGAAGGAACATTATAAAGAGGGAGAACAGAGGCACAATCCACAGAGAGCTTCTCTTGCCCTCTCAGTGGCGATGCGAGCGGCAGAAGGCAGCAGCGCTGCTGTGCGTTCAGAGTCCAGCCTTCGTCCACCTGGACAGGTCAGAAGAGCCGTGGCTGTGAACGACTCTGCTCCACCAGCTTCCAGTTGAGCAAGTAGCAAAGGCCGGCGAGGCTCTGGATTTGAAAAAATAGCAGCAGACGTAAGGCCGGGAAACATGTGTGGAGGTTTGAAATGGGCTCCATCCACTGCAGGAGCCCCGACTTCTGCTAATGCATCAGAAATAGAAAGGCAAAGAGGCTTTTGTTGAAATCAGCATCACAAACACTCGAGCTTCAAGCTGTGTGGGTCTTATTTACGAGGCTTCACTGCTTCCAGGGTTCAAGGCCGATTTTAAAATGTCAGATCGCCGCTGTTGGGGTCAATTGATGCTAAAAATGTGCTTTGTTTCATCAAATATTCTTCAGAAAAGAGTTGTAGCATTGCAATGATGACGGTTTTTGTTTTTTAAGAAAAGAACTGTTTGCAGTTTGAAAAATAATGTCTTTTTATTTCATGTTCCCATGAAGGTCAGTGAGATTTACCAATACTGTAAAATGCCTGTGGATTTGCATTGATCTAATGTAGCACTTCAAATGCAACTCCATTCTTCCAAGACAAATTATAGCTTATGTTTCGCGCACACTTGAATCTCTTGACCTCCAACAAGCCTCGCTCACTGCTGGCGAGAACGACGACGACGGAGCAAAAATCGAACGCTTTTCGTCATCGGCTTAAATCTTTGGCTTCATGGTTGTGTGTCTGTGCAGCTGTGAGTTCTGCGCTTCTGACCGTAAAGCAATAACGATTGAAGTGCTCGTGATACAAGGTGTGGCAATAAAAGATGCAGCTTCGTGATTACTGTCGTGCTCCAAGTGGTCGGTGGACAGACGCGTCATTGATTGAAACCATCTCTGCTGTACAAACCGGCTGCTGAGCTCATGTCTGCCCGTTCTTCTGTGCAGTCGCTGGTTTTTGGAAGAGCCGGTGACAAAAACAAATGAGGGAAAAAAAAAAAAAGGGAGGAGAAGGGAACACGCTTCTGTCGGCTAAAAACGTTAGGCTTTTTGATGGCGTAGGAATTGCAGCGTCTTGCAAAAGTATTCACATTGCCGAAACTTTTTCACATTCTGACAGTGCAAAATACTTTGACCAGTTCCAATCTACAACCTCTGGATCTATGTGCAAGGTTGCTGACCTGCTTGAGGATGAACCTGTTCCCTGATCTTAAATCTTTCATCTCTGTGCTGTGTGATGCTGCCACCTCTTTGTCTCACCATGGAGATGGCGTGTTCAGGGTGATGTGCAACGTTGGTTTAGTTAGCTGCAGATAATAGTTTAATTAGCATCCTGCTTTGCCAGAGTATGTTCCTCTCCATGTTTGCTGGATCTACTAGATCTGCCCAAAGAGAGTAATTTGCATTCAAATCAATATGAATGTAGCTGTTTTCATCTGCAGCTCTGCTGATCATGTCTTGGTTGCAGTTCTTGGTTACTCTGCTCTAAATTCAGATGGCGGGTTAAACAGTGCAGTAAAATTTATGTTTACTAGCAAATCTGTGAGGCCTTCACAGAACGCTGGATATATTCTGGGGTTAAATTAGTGACAATGGGACTGTATTTTTTTTAACAATTAGATTATTTCTTAGGGTTATTGTTTCAACTGGATGTCAGAGTAAATGACATATAACCCAACTGCTGGTGACCTTTTTTAGATTTTAAAATAAAAATTGTGCATGCTTTCCACTCCACTTCACATTAACGCACTACTCCGCATTGGCCTTTCAAATGAAATCCAAATGAAAAACTGTACTTGTCAAAATGTGGGGAAAAAGGCTGAATGGCTATGAATGCTTATGCAAGGCTCTATAACTGTGTTTTTTGAGTGAGTTGGCAATTGCACACTTTTCAAATTAGAGATTAACTCCAAAAGTGAACAATTTTTAATTAAGGGCTAGTGTGTGATAAAGATAAAAAAATAAATAAAGTGGGACTGAGGGGAATAAGTAATCAAACTGCACAGGCTGGCCCTGTCCAAAGAAAGCTATTTTTCCATTCTTCTTTTATGTGTATTTTTCACTATTTAACGCATGATGTGAGTTCTCGTTATCTTGGAAATATCTTCCTGACATGGCTGTTGTCTTTGTGCTGTGGATCCCCCATGGGCTTAAGAGAGCTTGAAGCGGTCGTTTCCACAAAGGCTTCCAATATTCAGCAACTCGCTACAGTTCGGACTGCAGCTCTCTGTTATGTAGACGGATCATTTCAGTCAACAGGTAGACACCGCTGCATCTATTACTAAACCATTATTTAACAGTTTATGACCAAGCTTTCAAATAAATTTTTTTTTTTTAAAAGTATTGGCTGATATATTTTGTCTGATGCAAAGCCTTTCTATGATGGGTTGTTCAGGCGGCTCAGTGACCATGTCAGTTATTATGCAGCCTTTGTGTTGTAGTCAATGTGTGGTACAAATGGTGCAATCAAACTTCTACGCATGTCCTATTATATGGTTATATATACTGTCTCTTGTTTTATAGTTATGAAATTATTGTTCCTGATGTTGGTATTTATTTGGTGGCCATCTTTTTTTTTCAGTGACCTGTACATTTGTTTAATATCCGTTTTTGAAATCCTTCCTGTTTTAATACTTTTGTTTGTGTTTACCACTGTGTTAAATAAAGCTTGTCCTGGAACACGTTTCCCTCCATCGTTTTTTTATTTATTTATTTTTTATCAAATAAATTCAGTGAAATTAAATTCCCTGCAGTGAGGCAGCTGCTCGTCTTTATCACTCTTAGTCTTTATAAATAATCAAACATGCGAGAGGACCTTGTCTGATTTTAAAGCAAATTTAAATGAGCGTGCATGAGCGGATTAGTGTCACTTTCCATTACATCAACCCTGATATCAGATCATAGCTGCTGTTCAAGGAGCTTTAATCAAAGATTCTTTATTGACCTTTTTTCTTCCCCCTCTTTTTTTGATAACACTGCTAAGAAAAATGGGAGTAAAAAGTACTCTTCTGTTTAGACAGATCTGTATTTCAAAGGACTGCATCTCTTATCTGCCTTCAAACGCTTCACATCTGGTCACCACTATGCTGCAGATGTGTAATAACACTGGCCTGTTGCCTCGTGAATACAGCTGCAGTGCCAACAGGCCAACCAGCACATGTATATGCTCACTGCGATGAGACTGTGCAGGCAGGTGACTGGCAGATGGGTCTCTTTCACTGTTTTCAAACCAACTGGTTTTCTGCAAATGCACACATTTGGACGTGCCCAAAATGACCTTTGAACTTACCCACAGGTCTGTTTCTGACTCTGAAACATTCACAGAGCAGTGATGGATTACAGAAAATTGTTGGCTCAGTAGTTAGTTGCCCAATAATTCAGCACGTATATGTAGATATTCGATTAATAAGGCAAAAATCTCACTTTTAATTTCCTACACATTCACGTTTGAGGTTTAAGATTTGAGATTAATCCTCAAAAAATAAGACTTGCCTATTGTGCAAACATTGTTTTTAGTTTTAGTTAAGATTTTATTTTTATTTTTGTTAAAAGTCATAAGAATTTACAATTTGTCCATGTGATCAAAAATATTTATGTTTTTAAAAAAATAAAAACAATATTGGTAAAAAATGCAGAAGTGCATCTCGTAGCATCTCCTAAATAATGAAGATGACAATCATGAAATATTATTTGCAGAATAACATTCCTGTGGTCTCTTCCTCTTTTACAGCTAAGTCAAAATTATTTATACCCTTGGAAAATGTTGATTTAAAAATAAAATATATCCTATGGAGTCATATTCCACATTCAAGCAATTACAATTTTCAGTACCTTTTGAAAATAAACATTTAAAAAAAATAAACATACTTTACATGAAGCCCACATGTACAAAAATGTTTTTAATCTGACGGTACATTCCAGTCTCAGATCAGATGTTTTCGTTAAACGTGAGCAGAAAATCATCACAGTTAACTGAAATAAAAGCTGGGATGAAATAGCTGACGGATGGACAAAGGTGTGTGTTGATCTTCATAAATCAGAGAAAATGGCTGTAGAAAAATAATCACACACATAAACCTGGACATCTTCACAGACGGAGCATTAACTGAAAGCTTAGAGCAGCTGACGAATATTTTCTCTTTCGTCCACACACAGTGAGCAGGAAGCGAGGGTCAAAAAGGTCTCCAGAGCTTACCGTTGGGGAAACATAGAACTATTTCTGTAGATGTTGACATTGTTGACATCCATGCATGCATACACAAGCAGTGGCCACGAGGACATACAACTGGGCCACATACGCTGCTCGCCTTTGTAAATTAGGTCAACATCTGGACTGGCGCTGAGAGTGTAGTTACCCACTCAGCTGCAGTTTGTACCTGGAGGGCTCGGCTGAGAAAAGTGGTGTCAGGACATAGTTCAGTCTTCTTTAAGCACCTCTCCTGCCGCTGTGTTATCACTTCGCCATCCACAGCCACCTTAAAGAGACAAAAGGCCAGGATTTATGGGGATGTACAACACACTGGATTAATCCCAACTCCACTCTGTTTCATTTCATCAGATAACAAATCCAAAACTGTAGCATTCATTCCCAAATATGGATATTTAAATCAAGTTTCGGGAAAAAAAAAAAAAAGATGCACAAACAAGCCGTCACAATGTACATTAAACAGAATCAACAGCTTCACACTAAGACAGTTGCACTCCAGGTTTTGGCTGCAAAAGGTCATCTACAGGGAATAACACGGGACTGACAGCTTTCAGGTGCTGCTGTGTAACATTCATGTTCTCAAATGACGCTCAGCTGTAACCTGTCACTCTAGAGTTCCTGTTTGTACACACGGAGATGGAAAAAAAAAGCTGCCGTATTGCTTAGAAAAAAAAACCCGTTAACGGCACAAAAACATAATCTGCACACATTAACCACGCACAGCCATCTGCGCAGTTATGTGCTAATCTTTGATTACTGATAAGGTGTGATGAGGTGTCAGATCCTGCAGCAAGCGCCTCGTCTCTGTGTCTCCCTCTCTGTTGCTTACAGACACACCAACACCAGATCATCTGCCTCTGCCGCAGTGCAGGGAAATGGACAGAATAACCAAACACATCGACTTCCTGCTCCACACGCTTACTTACAATTTAGCAGAATAAGATCCTTTTTAGCATTAAAACAGATTGTCTTTAATGTTAACGTAGCAATTTAAAAAAAACACTACGTTGTTTTAACTTAGAGTCCCGTGTCAAATTGCTCACTGCTTTGATTCAAACTGAAAGATCATCATGAATGTACAAGTAATCTCTTCCCTATATCGTCACTCCTGCTAAAACCAGAGAAATTTGGCCTTCAATTATTCAGTGAGAAGCAAACCCACCTTACAAAACATGCTTTTAAAAGTATTGGCGCCACTGGAAGGACAGAACTTCATCTTCTCCTTTAGCATTTTGTAGCCGCAGGGTTTCACTGGTGGTTCACGCTGTGAGAATTAGACACGATCTTCCTCATGCTCCTGCGTTCTCCAAGGGGCTCTCAGTGTCCACTTCAAGCTGCACAGTTTTGCAACAGGGCCTTCCAAGTTCTCCAAAGCGGCGAGGAGGGTCCAGCCTGTCCGTCTCATCTTCTCAAATAATCTGAAAGAGTCCAGGAGGGTTTGCCTCAGGTTCCAGCCGTCAGCAACGTATTTCATCATCAGATTAGCTGGATTCCAGCCTCATGCACACCATCCATCCATTGTTATACCTGCTTTGTTCTGTGCAGGGTCACGGGGGGGCTGGTCCCTATCTCCAGAGGTCAATTCCATCCGTCATAGATGAGGGCAGGAACGTAGACCAACTCCTAAATCAGTCAGACAGGTACAGCGCTCGCAGGCGCCGCAGTGATGCTCCTCAGTTTTGGTTCCATCCTCCACCAAATACGGCGCTCCTGTTTTCATTTGGGTTTTCTTCCTCAACAATCGTCCTCAAATGTAACTCCAAGGTCAAATTGTGCAATGCTCAGAGCATCTCAAACTATAAAGTTTATGACGACGCAGTCAGAAAAGCTGAAGACGCGTGACTTACTTGGGTTGTTTTGGTTGTTAGATTAAAGCACCGAAATGCATTAATATTAACCACCTGGTAAAAACTCATCATAATGTCAAGCATAATGGTGGGGGGTTGATGATATGGGTCAGTTGGGTCAGCTGGGTCAGTTTCCATTCAGTCAACTGTAAACTCTTGGGTAAAACCACAGCGACACAGAACACAAACAAAATGAAAAAGGAAAAAAAACAGGAAATAATTGTCATTCTAAAGTGGACAAAGATAGAAATGTTGCGATAACATGTTCTGTTGAAAGTAGATCATTTTAAAACAGTTTTCTGTATCTTAGGGTTTCTTTTCAGCATCTTTTATGTAGTTTCTAAATCCAAACAGTGGAATTATGAGAATTTCCAAAACTATTTCAAAGTTAAATGAATGTTTTATATGTGAATTCTCAGTGAGGGGTAGAAAATAATATTCCAATTTCCATTAAATTCAATGTAAAAAAAAATGAATTAATTAAAAAAAAGTTCAAATAACATTTCTGAGTAACTTTTTTTTCCATCAACTCATGTAGAGAAACACACACACACACACAGATACACCAGGAACATGTTTTATGTCCCTGCTTCCAATCACTGGGGCAACCACACACAATACCCAGAGTTTGCTCTGCTTGCTCTGCTGCACCCAATGTGACAGTGTTTTGTGCATGAGTGGGTTAGCGAGGAGGACTGAGCTGTACCCTGATCGCACACACACACACACACACACACACACGCACACGCACACGCACACACACACACACACACACACACACACACACACTGTGGATCTGGCTACAGGCCACATCCAGCATGTGTCTGCACAAGCCAAACTAACATGAGAGATCCCATGCAGTGGTTTGAAGCACCATCCCCTCCGCAGCACCAATGGAGATATAAGCTCGGTTCAGCTCGGTGTCTTTCATGCTGATTAAAATGCCAGATTAGGTCAGCTGCAGCAGACTAAGTGCACAGCAGTAATAATTACTCTGTAATTGCACCACAATGTGTCTGCCGTGTTTTACCGCCGCATTTCTACTTTGTATTCCAGGGTCAGCTGCAAAAGTACAACCTTAAGTACAAATTTGGCAGAAAGTTTCATTGCACAACTCAGAGAAAGGAGCCATTAACAGGAATGAGCATTCCTCAAAAAAAAAAAAAAAAAAAACGGAGCACATCCACGAGAGATCGGTGTGTGTGTGTGTGTGTGTGTGTGTGTGTGTGTGTGTGTGTGTGTGTGTGTGTGAGTCCATGTGTTACCCTAAAGTTCCCTGCAGCTATCAGAGGAATATCGGTGCAAGCGGAAGATGGGAGGCGGACAAAAGAACGGCGAGCCTTTCCTCTGAGCTGCACTCTGCTCATTTTTATCTCCGCCATTTCTCTTAAGGGAACATCCATGGCTACAGGCAAAACTATGTGCTTTCAGTGGTCCAAGAGAGACTTATGTGTATGTGCAGCTTATTCTGGGAATAAAGAGCCCTCCCACTGAGCTTTAATTCCCCTGCTCTTACTTGAAAGGGTGCCATAGAGGCGGGTTGGGCAAAAAAGATGGATGAGGAGTTACCAAGGTCTGGGAGAGGCAGAGAGCGCATAAATCTGAAAACATCCTCACTGTCTCCTCTGAATTTTACTAAGATCTGACTGGAAGACATGAAGAGGGAACTTATGTGTTCATTTCCTTCTGCGCCATTGAAGAAACTACAGTGTTGCAGAAACACGTTGGATCTGAGGGATAATATTGGCCTGAGTAATGATGCTGACTGTTAATGACCAGTGAGCTGAGAAATTTCCAAGAATACTAGCTTGAGATAGGACACCCCAACATGTCCAGGCTCAGAGGGGGAAATGGAGCATGCAAGTGCAGATTGCATAAGTCAAGCACTGGGGGGGGGGAGTATTTACTGTCTGGCAATATCTGCAAGGTGTTGGAGGGATCCCAGATGCAGCGCAGAGAAGATGATCAAAGGATTTCTGAGAAAATTAGCTGTCCTTTAAAATCTTTTGAAGATGTAAACAACAGCAATTTTACGTCTTAGATCAGAAACACAATCAGGAGGTAAGTCTTATAGACAAGTTAGAGCATCATTGTCTGGAGACATTTTCATAAATGGCAAGGACGAAGGACCCAAATGCAGAAAAGAGGCAGGTAGCTTTAGCAAGTGAGCATATACAGTTGAAACTAGAAGCATGGTCCTCCAAGCCATTATTCCAAAAGAAACAAAAAAAAAAGACAGATTAAAGTGTGAAACTGAACAGAATAATATTCCTTTTTAGCATAAAGCTATAAAAAGAAATGATAAATAATATGATATTTTTGCTGTATCACCAGTCCCTAAGTCGCACAGCAGTTTTAATTGTCAGGTATACTTCTGTACTTTGACGTGGCGGCCCACAACCACACACAGTTTGATGACAGATTGAACCACTAAAGGAGAAAAAGTCATAAAACTCATTTCAACTGCAATTTAAGGCAGCTACAAAAGTGACGATCAACTCAATTAAATAAAATGTAATTCAGTTTATGTATACGGCACAAGCTGACAACAAATAACATCTTCCAAGACTTTGCAAGACCAACAGATCAAATTTAATGAAGACAGAGCAAGCACACGTTAATGACAACACAGCAGGTGAGTTTGCATAAGATCTCCTGTTGTGAGAGACGGGGGTGGACTGAATATTCCAAACACCTGCTACAAAACACATTGTTCTCCACTACCTTACCCTGACCTTCCCTCCTCCATTAGTTTCTGTTTTTGATGAGAACGGCCGCTTTGAAAATAAAGGAACTCGGCTTAATGAATGTGTTTTCTACATGGCGGAAAGCAGTGTGTTACTACGCAACACATCAGCTGCAAAGATATCCCCGTAGAGAATTTTCATCTGCCATCTGCCTGCATCCCCTCCTCTCTCTCTCTCTGAAAATCTATGTGCTTCGTCTTCTTCTTCTCCTCTCTTTCTTCTTCTTCTCCCTCTGTTTGGCTCACATATTCCCAAGCTTTTGATTCTGAGCAATTGGGAAATGGTGGGGGTGCTTTTCAGGAAAAGTAAATAAGTGTTCTCTCCTAGTTTGCCATCCTTCCTGCCTTGATATGTTGACTGTAAAAGGCTTAGAGGCGTCTCTGTGGCAGGGATCAGTCTCCCGCTCTGCAAACACCGACTCTTATCAGAATCCCCTCTAATTAGTGACATGGCCTGCATTGTCAGGAAGAACAACTAGGAAGTGTCGATGTTTTCATCTCATTTGACTGCAGTGTCGTGTTTTCATTTCACACTCATTTTGCTGTGTTTAGGTTCAGTTAAGAACTTATGCACTTGTATTGACCATAGAGCTGCACAGTTTTACAAAAGGCCTCAGTGTGTGTCAGTGGGTGAGAGAGGGGCTGGTGTGCGTGTGTGTGTGTGTGCGTGTGCGTGCGTGCGTGCGAGCGATTGGTGTCCTATATCTGCAACAAACTTAATTTTACTCCTTCCCCCTGTGCTCTACTAAAACCAGTACGTATAAATATGCGCGTTATGACTCATTTTGACTTATGCAGCATGCCGTATAGCAGAGCCTACAACAGTCACAACTCTTTCTATATTTATCTGATGTGATTAAGCTCTCCGTTTGTGCTCATGATTCACCGTCTGCACTGCTGCGTAAGCTGTTTGTTGCTATAAGGTGCAGCTGTTTTCATTCGCTAATCATCAGAGCCCCCACTGAGACCCTCTGGAAGTGTGACGAACACACGTCCTCAAACCGCAACAGAGGTAAGGCGCATTTCATTTACTATAAGGGTTTCTCTCTCTCCCCCCCCGCCCCCCCTGTCTCTTCAACCTTAACTTTCAGTGTATTTTAAAATCTATGACCACCGCCTGACTGTCTGTGAGGAATTTGCAAAGATGCAACACCCGGCATGATGGTATAAGAGGGTTACAGTATATCCTGTTTTCTGTTAGATAACCCCACTGCATGGCCCATGGTTATTTGGCCAAGAACTGAGGCGGCAGCAGCAGCAGCCCACACTTTGGCATCTCAACACAAAATAAGCAGTTGTGCAAACACAAAGCATTCCTTGAGCCGGTCTATATTTAGCGTCTCTGTTCAATTTGCGGATCCTGAACAGCTTGCGCACAGGATCGTGCTTAAGCCTACACATCATGATGTTACAATCTGGCGGCTTAATTAAAATAAACAAACAGGTTAACAATAATTCTCTTAATCCCTCAACACCAACCCACAAATGTGATGAAATCCATGCTCGGATGCTGTTTCCAGCCATATTTAGAGTTTCTCTCAATTGGCTGTGCAATTCATTCATTCAAGACAGCTAAACATGGCGTCCGCAATGAATGACCGACACGCACTTCTAAGTCCTGTCAAACACTCATGATGTACAGGAATAGTTTTATGTTAAAGTGGATCTTTAAAAGGGACAAACAATTTACAGAGAGAGCAGTATTCATAGGCCGACAAATTTATCCACTTCCAGAGACCAGTCATGAAAATATTTGTAAAAGAGACAACAAATGAGATCGTATGAGATGGCTTTCTTCAATGGCAATTTCAGAACATAAAGATAAATTAAAACTCCTCAACATGTGCATCCCACTAAGTGGAAAACCAGAAGCAAAGCAGATAAAATGTCCGTCGACATGTATCTGTTTCGGTGTGACTCTTTCACACCGAGACGCAGCTTCAGACCTGTTCCAGTGTTTAGTAAAATGCAAATTATTTCCAAGCTAACCGTGTTTTATTACCAGTGGAAATGTGATGGATGCAGTCTCTTAACAGAGGCACATTTCAGAAAGCTTCTGCCAGCTTCTGTCATCAGCAAAGCCCGTTTATTGTCCCCCGATGTGCTACAGACAGCTGCTGTTGTGGCCGTTGAAAAGAAAGGCCTCGGCAAAGAAGATTCCTGTTTGCAAAACGGCATAAAAGGTCATGCTAGTTGTCATGGCAGCCGAAGCCAATTGCTCTAACACGATGATGTCTGACAATGGATGGCCATGGACGAGCTGCAGACAGGAAGGACAACAAAATGTTAACCGGCAAAGCCTGCCGCTTTGCTTTATGTCGTTATTCTCGTTGCGTACTAAAGAAGAACAGGTTTTGCATGATGTTAGAAGAAAAGCACATTTTTACAGAAAGTTATTATTGGAGCTGTTGTTTTGATCTCATGCAGGAACTGTGGTTTTTGCTGATGAGCAGCAGCTTGAGTGCAAGACTTCAATCTGCAACAGGCCTGGCCCAAAAAACCTTGATGCACAACGTCTCTGCTGCCGTGTCCTGTCAGGAAAGCAAGTCAGTAAATCTGTCAGCGTTACTAAGAAAAGCCGAGGGTCTGTTAGGCTAAATCAGGCAGGCAAAAAGCCACGTAACCCCGGCTATGAATCAGAGAGCAGAATGCTAGACTCATCCTTGACCGCCACACACAAACATAGACTTGCACATTCATGCATTGCAATCTGCGTACACGGTGCACGCACGGATGCAGGGAGGTCCGCGCAGACAGACAAAAAGTGGCAGAAGCGCAAGCGAGCACCCACACACCCACCTTCACTTTGCTGTTCTTAAGCAAACAGCCTGAGGCTCAGAGGATGAGCATGTCAGTGGTGTGGGCTGACATTCTGTCACACAAAGAGAGCGGATGGAGACACATGCCTCTTCAGCATCCTCCTGTGCGTTTCGGCTTACACGCCAGCACCGCCTCGTGTCTCATTACTTCATCTTTGTGGTGCACAGATAGACTGTTTTTTGTTTTTGGATTCCACAAACCATTTTTTTTTATTCTGTCAACTTTGACATTACAGGGGGAGAAAAAAAAACTGGGTGAAGATATAAAATACCTTCAAAGGCATGCAGAAGTAGGTTGCATCTGCTGGAGCTGATTCTCATTACAGAGAAGAGGAAATAAAAGTAGGAGTGCACGATTCACAGGTAGTTTGTCTGTAGTTGGGCACCTTTAGCATGATGAGTAGGCAGACAAGGAAAGAGGGAGGGAGGAAAGCGGTGTGCCACGGCTCTCCCTCCTCACAGCCAAAAAACCCTCTAATTAAGGAGCATGGAGCGGAGAACAACAGCTCTGCATTGTCACATAATGATTTTCTTATCAACCGCAGCGCAGAAAAAGCGGCGCGCCTCTCATCTGATGGATGTACGCATGCATCTCCGTGCTTCCAGGGAGCGTCTCAGAAGGAGACGTCTAGTCGCACCAAGAAGCATGCAAGCAACAGTCTCAGTGCTATTTTTTACTGCTCTGCAGCAGCAGGATGTAACAGAAAAAAAAAAACAGCAGAGAGCAACAATCAATGAAAAGCAACTAAAGCATCAGAGGGACGAAGCTACCACCCGTATTAAAACATATGCCAAGAGCTCAGGTGATTATTATTAATGTTTAGAGGGGGTTTTTTCATGGCAATTTACTTTGATGGATGTTTGAAACCTTACTGCTCTGCAAAATTTTTATTATGTCCATATTTATGGAGCTGCTTGCGTTGTTGTCATTCTTTGCCCTCTTATCCAGATGGACCAAATGGCAAAGTACCTGTCCAGAGGGGCACAAAATGATTTCAATTCTCTTAGGAATCCTCTGCACTGTTTTCCTTCAATATAGCTCCAAAGTACGTTATTGAAATTTTTTTATGTGTGTGTGTGATGGACCAACACAAAGTTTTGCATAATTCCGAAAATGAGTTGTGGTTTTAGATTTTTCAACAAATTACAATCTAAAAAACAAACAAAAAAAAAAATTGTGCAGTGGGTAATTGACCCTCCCCTCTACTGGACCACACCTAAGTCAGTGGTGTCCACACTTTTTACTCACCAGCCACAGAACAATGAAATATATATTTTTAAAGTTAAAAAATAATTTTAACTTTAAAAGTAAAGTTAAAATTGGTACCAACTTATTTCTACCTGTTCGGTAATTAACTATGAAACATTTTATATAGCAAATCTGACTGTTGCATAAAATCAATTAAAACTTGTTGATCTGAAAACAAAAAGAGGATCTTGCTTTATCTTAAAAATTGATATAATTCCTGTTTTTTTTGTGACAATTTCTTTTTCTTTTCTTGATATGGAAAAACAATTTTTTAGGCTCATTATAAAGAAGAGCAGAGTCATTCCTTGTAAACACTTCTTGGGTTTAGAAGAAGTATCTTTTTATAAAAAACGTTCCTGAAGGTTGCAGATAAAACCCAGTGAAGTCTCCCAGTTGGTAAACAGAGTCCACTGGTGTGAACTCGTTTCTGCAGGCCTTGGATGTTGCTTAGAGAACATTAGTGAACAAACACCATCATGAAGATCAAGGAGCGCAGCAGACACGCTGGGGTTTATCGTCATTATGGTCTTTATTTATTCAAGTATAAGTTACAGAGATTAAAACATTCTTCGAGACTAACTCGCAAACGCCTTAAAGCAGAAAAAAAAAATACAATATTCAATAAACACAAAATATATGTCATTAATATGCAACATAAGCTGTTGTGTAGACCTTTAAAGCAAGGTACAATTTTATAATACAACCCAATGCTTTAAACATCTGACAGAGCCTTGTTCAATCCATTATCTGGCAATGAAAAGACTATGATCAATCAGAGAGGCAGCCAAGAGGCCCATGGTAACTCTGGAGGACCTGCAGAGATCCACAGCTCAGGAGGGAAAATCTGTGTCCAACTACATGCTCTCCACAGATCTGGTCTTTAAGGCAGCAAAACAGTTGAAGAAAAGTCTGAAAAAATCCCTTCTGCAGTTTTTTCCCCCCAAGCATAGAGGGTTCAGAAGAGTTATGGAAGATGTTGCTCTGCACAGATGAGACCAGAACTGAACTTTTGATCTTACATGCAGAACAATATATGGAGGAAAATCTGAGACTAAATTTCACACACACAAAAAGAAAATCTAATAAAATAAAAAGCACACACACACACACAAAAAAAATCAACCTTTCTCAATTTGAATTTTTAGCAAAAACAAAATGGATTTGTGCTTTAACCCCAGAGAATATCATGTCAGAGAGACGTCCTCACATAGCAACAAACCAGACAAATTCACATGAAGTATTTCATGTGTAAATGTAGGTTAGATTCAATGAAGCGAAAGTAATTTCAGACATGCTTCTACTTTGTGCTACTTTCGCTAGATTCTGCTTTATATCACACACAATCCTGCCTCACTACTCAGTGCGTTTGGGGTTTTTAGGATTATTACTAAAATGTAAGTTGCATTATGAGGCAATCTTTCTACATAAGAGAACCAAAATGCAAACAATTCAAATAAACCTTTTGTTGTTGTTTTTTTTATTTGATGAATGGACAGATGATGACATGTGGATGAATTTTACTGATGAACTACTGCAGAAAGAGGGGCAACACAGGGTGGGGTGGCAGATGGGTCCTACTCTGATTAGAGGTTAGCAGATGCCCCGAGATCCTACAGGCCACAGAAATGCCCCCAGACACTGACGTCAGAGTGGAAAACAGGCCACTATCTGACTCCGTTGCATCACGTGTGCACTCTTTCAAACTACATAAAAGTTAAATGTGCTTCCTGACTGGTCTTTTCTTTTTGGACCAAAACCAAATTTGAACTTTTTTTTTTTTTTTTTGACATTTTGTCACATTACAGACAAAAACTAGAGTGAAGGAGGAGAGAATCATATATGATGGGTTGAAAAATGCCAGATAAAATCTTCAAACTGCGGTGTGCATTTTTATTCAGCTGGATTCATTTTGATATCCCTAAATAAAAGCGAGCAAAATCAAATGCTTTCTGAAGTCACTTCAGAAAGCATTTACACAATAGTAAATTTAGTAAATTGTAGTTTACACAATAATTGTGTTGTGTAAATTAATATCCATATCAATCCAGCTGATTCGAAGGCCTCAGGGGTTTGTTAGAGAACAAAAAGAATCATAAAGACCAAGAAACAGCAGACATGTAAGGGAAAGGTTGAATGTTATACTATTCTTTCAAAATTTGTTTTTGTGGGGAAACAATGTTTTAAACCATCAATCATTGTCCTTTACTTCATGTGCTAGTTTGCATTGGTCTATCCCATAAAATCGTGATTAAAAAAAAAAAAAAACCACTGACGCTTGTATCTGCAACGTGAAAAACCAGCTTATGCACTGTAATGCCAGACCAAAACATTCAATGCGAGTTTTAAACAGAATATATTTGGTCCAGCACTGATTTGGTCGGACTTCACACAATTAACAAACAACAACTTCCCCTTTCAGCTTTTAGCCATCACCACACAGCAGTACGCATTCCTCCAAAATATAACATCATATTTTAGTGAAAGACAAAGCAACCTCCTCTCTAACTGTTGCAGTGAAAACGGACCCAAACACATCAGGTAGGAAACTTTGAGGGGAGAGAGAAAGCTGGGAACAGAATGACGACGAAATCTAACAGTCCTTCTACTAGGAGAACACTGCCATCTAGTGTACAGGCATGGTAATGTCAGGGCATAAAAAACATTTCACTCATTGTTCTTAAGGCACAAACTTATCTGATATTGCATAAGGCACGAAAACATTTAACGTGTATTATTGCAAAAATAAAAAATATTACACAAAATTCTGTTTTTGAAGAAAGGCTAATAAACCTAATTTGAAAAAACAATGTCATTTACTTTAATTAGTCATTAGCCAGGCACTGTCATTCTTTAGTTTTTGTTTTTTGTTTTTTTTTTGTACACCTATTTAAAAAATAAAATGTAAATTTAGTCAAATTTATTTTATGGGAAATGTTATGTTCAAATATATTTTCACAAAAAATGTTTGCATGTTTTCACACTTTTTTAAAGAAAGTAGCTGGAAAAGAACAAAAAAATTACAAGATATTTTAAGCATTTTGACTAAACAAGACTGATTGTCAACAAAATAATATACAGGATTATTAATCTGACTCTGCCAGAGACCCTAGAAAAAAAAAATCACTTTTCAGTCATATTATGTTTTCATCCAGTGCAAATGAGCTTGAAATAAATTGTTACAAACATAGCACTCTCTAATTTTACTGGCATTCCTGGAGAAAAAAAAGAAGAAAAGAAATGTGTAAAAGTCCTTTAAATAAACTAATCTTTAATACCCCTCTTCCACAAAAAATTCAACCTTCACCTAAAAATTATTTTCAACTCTTAAGTGTATTTTTGTTTATTTTGAATGACTACTTTACTTTTTTGTATTGCTCAAAATCAACTCTATGTTTTTCCTGTTTGTTGGAGTTATAAATAAATAGGTAAATAAATACAGGTCCATTTCTCCTAATTACTCTTCAAAATGGAAACATGCCTTTCCACCAAGGCAAATAGGTTCCAGGAAAGCCTCTTTTCCACCACATCCTGAGTGATGCTTGAAACACTTAGAACTCAGGGAGGTAAACAGGATGTTTTTCAGTGTGTTTTCCAAGGTATGATCAGAATAAGGTGATATAAGATTAGCTTAGTTTTCACACTTTTTTTTACCAAGACTGCTAACAAATGTGAACAGTGCTGTATGCGTTTAATAAGTAATACTAATGAAATCAATACCAAACTCCTCTTGCTTTATTGGCTTAAAGTAAATCAGCTACATAACAGGAATAAAGCAGAAAAAAATCTTTGGAAAAGCTAAACTTCTCCCTCAGTTTAGCCCAGGTCATATACAAAAAAAAAAAAAAAAAAAAAAAAACACATCTTCAAGTATCCGTGGTGAACATCACTGTTGAAAAGTGCAGATTTGCAACTGGGAACTTTATTAAGAGCAGCACTAAGTCTGTCTAAATAAATGTTTTCGAACAATCAGTCATCCTCTGTTACACCTTTAAGACGAAGCTCCTCTTGAACCCTGAACAGGTACGCTGGATCTGGATAACCAAAACTGTAACAGAAAGAGACGAGCAGAGAAACAGATCTCATTGTTTTTGTGAGTTCCAGGGCTGCTGCAAAACCATCCAACAGTTAATGCAACATAAATAATTTCACCTACCTGAACTTACTTGTTTTATTCTTTACCTCAAGCAGCCAGTGTTGCCCATAAAACAGCCCAAATAACTAAGGTTAATCCTAGCTTTCCTGATGTACCTGGAAAACCAGGGTTTTTTTTTTGTTGAGTAGTGGTCAAGCATTGGGACTGATTAAGTATTTTTTTCCACAAACTTAACTGTTTTACTTTTTTATCACTGAAGTTAATCTGGTCTTAAACAATTTCATAGAAAAATACATCACGCTTATGCAAAGCATCAAGAGTTGGTTTTCGGAAGAACGAAGATGTAAAGAGTTTCTTAACTACGTAAATAAAATGTGAACATTTTGATCCCGGATGCACTTGAGATAAATCGCTCCGTCACGCTGGGAAAAGCATTGAACAGCTGCTGGACGGTTGGACAAAGTTCCTCTTAGAGGATGTTTTGTTGCTTCTTATTATTCATAGAAGTTTATTTGGAAAAGTAAGTCCACTACTTCGCACAAGAAGCAGGCCTATATAACTATAAGCAGAATACAGGTCTCATTTGCTGTTTTTCCTATAAAATGTCAAGTTGCTTTAGATGTTTTTCTTGAATAAGAAGAAATACATGTGCCAAAAACTCACACCTGCTCTGCAGTGGTGGAAACCTGATTTCTTAGCTGCACAGTCTTTCTGAAACGAACTTGCTGGACTTTCACAGAGCTTCTTCACAACAGCTGAATGTCTGACCTTGAAGTTGTTGTGGTTTATTTATTTCAAAAAGGACAATGCATAGAGGCTCGTTTTAGTCCCTTCAGGTACAATCAATATAAATGCTACATATTACCGTGGAACGCAGACGGGTTTCTTCCAAAAAGAAATAAATTATTATTATTGTTATAAATAAAAAATACTTTTTAATCTAAAAGAGGCATGTCAAGTTACACAGCTAAAAAGAATAAAAAGCGATATAGCACAATGGCTTACTACAATGCAAACAATACAATAATCACATAATCAGTGCCTGCATATTTGATTATCTAAGAGCCAAGCTTTTAAGTTAGTAGAAAAATATTTGAAAGACTCATAAGTTCGTACGCTCTCTGTATTTTATTCCAGCCATCAGAAGCTTTCAATGAAAATGAGTTCAGATCAAATGTACCACGTCTAACGCACCAAATGCAGAAAATAACTGTTCATGGCCTCTGCTATTTTATCATCAGGCTTTGTGCCTGATGATTCTAGAAATCATGTATCTGGGTAAATCTAACTAGCAGCAGTATCCTTAATTAGGAAGCAGTTTTGTTGAAAAGCCATAATGACAGCAAGTGTTTCAGTTGAGGTAATAATGCCGAGTCAAGCAATCTGGTGACAATGTGACAAACATCAACTGGAACCAAGATCGGTGTGGTGCTCAAACAGACTTTGCAAAGCATGATGCACAACTATAGAAATACGTTTAGAAAAGTAGGCAGCAACATCAATAAATAAACAGTTAGATAAAAATAGCGGAGTGCATTAAAAAAGACCCTGAAGTGGGACCAAGCTTGCTAAGCAAAGCAGAAAATGAGGGTTTATGAGAGTTGGACGCCTAAGGAGATGTATAATTTAAGACTCAAGTTGATTTGAGTGTGATGTTTTTCAACCGTTTTGTCGACAGAAAACAACAGCACAGCAAAATGGGTCTTTGCAGTCCTTCATCTTTGTTTTAGAAACAAGTCTTGTCTTTTTTTAAGAAGCTTTCCATCACTAATTTGTTATTGTTTATTGACTCTGTCAAGTGCTGGATTAACAATTGTCCAGTGGTCAAAAAAACTCTTATGAAGAGTCTAAGAACAGTCTTTATGATACTTCTGCAAAAAGGAAGCATTCAGACTTTAGAAATCTTCTAAGCTACCTTACAAGATACAAAGACAAAGAAGACTGACTTCAACCACCTCTCCGTTTTGAAATGACTTTTCTGCTTTTCTAATGAGAGAAGGATACCAGGCATCGTCGTCGAGCCTGGATGGATCGCCTACCTCTCTGGACCACCATTTATGCTGGTCTTGTGGTGAATGTCGTTCCAGGTAATGACATTGTTGAGGCCTGTGGTGGCCGACCGTCCAACGGTAAAAGTAAGTCTTCGGTCAAATGCTTTCCTTAGCAGCCTCAAGACCTTCTGTCCCTCTGCACAATCTGGCAGGTAGGCAGTACGAGAGGTGCTGCTGTACCTCACGCCGGGATTTGGGTGCTCAGCCTGGAATAAAGACAACATTTTTTTTTTAGCTGAGCACCAAAACGTTTCAGCATAAAAATACAAAAAAACAAACATTAATTTTGCCAGTTGATAACTTTCTGAGGCCCTGGTTGTCTTGATGTTCTCTTCAATCAAATTAGACATCAGTTCTGAAATCTCATTATTAACCATGAACTAATTAGTAACAAGCATTTTTGGGGCCTGCCATAGCAGAGCAAAGGAGAGCATTGAAATGCCTTGCAATTTTGAACAAACAAAAAAAATAACTGTTGTTAATTTGTTGCTAAGAGATGAGCACGTTTTCTGGTAACCACGTGCCATGAAGTAAACATCTGATTTTTACTTTTG
Organism: Poecilia mexicana; assembly: GCF_051168715.1. NCBI lineage: Eukaryota > Metazoa > Chordata > Actinopteri > Cyprinodontiformes > Poeciliidae > Poecilia > Poecilia mexicana. The sequence goes on from NW_028263376.1 coordinate 28,170,308, forward strand.
CAAAATTTACCAACTGTAAATTTTCTGTGTCTAAGAAGATAATACTGCTTATCTGCTTAGATGGTAAATTTCCTGTGTCTAAGCAGATGAGCAGTATTTCAAAATAGATTATATTTAATAAACAATAATATTACCCGTTATTAATTTGGTGTTAAGAGACGAGCGTTTTTTTTCTAGTAACAAACTGCCACGAAGTATAAATCAAATTTTTACTTTTGTGTTGAATTTCTGTTTTATAATACAATTACCACCAATGTAAAAAAAAAAATATATCACATTTCTGAAAAATTCACCAACTGCACAGTTCTTGTTAAGTAGTAAGTAGTGTAAGATAAGTAGTATTTCACAAGAGCAGAAGAAACCTTATGTTTTTTGAACAATAACAATATTTGTTGTTAATCACTGCCTTGCATCTTGGTGCAGAGTTGATGTACAGGTACCTTTCACATTATCCAGTTTCAGGTTACATTTCTGAATGCAGTAGGCTGAATCATCTTCCTAAATACTCCTGAGTAAACGTAGCCGCCAGTTTCTCATGGTGTGCTGCCAGAGTGCTTGAAGGTCATCTATATTTAACAGTGTACAGCACTGGCCTTTACACAAAGAATACCTGAACCTTTCCTCTTACTAACAGCTTTAACCTGCAGAACGTTGAGCAATTTGGTTGCAAAGTTTCTTGTTTGTGTTTTGCATCAATTAATATTACCTGACTGGAAAATGCTTGAAACAATCTCATGAGTTAAATACATGGCTTGATAAAGCCAAATGCTCAGTCTGCATGAATACAGATACTTTGAGGAAAAACAGTTTTTTTCAGTCTTGTTATGATGTTAGCATTCACTGTTGCCATGTATAAAGGACATGCTTTATGGGTTGCCACAATGCAACTTTATGGGTTGCATTGTGGCAACTTTATGGGTTGCAACTTTTTTTGGAGGATAAAGTTGGAGAGCAACCATTTGACATGGTTGCTCTCCAACTTTATCCCAAAAGTATACAGTTGTAAAATGGTTTAACAACTAATGGTACGGCCACTTATTTATCATCTTTTACTGTCAATTATTAATCAGCTCAACAGATCAGCTCTGTATTAACGTTAAATCAAGCAGAAAGGACGGTTCTTTACACATCATTACGTCCACACTCTTGTTTTCAACAACGTAATGACGTCAATCTGAAGAGTTCACTCGGACGCCTTAAAAGGAACTTTCCTCCTGTAATTAAAGAAGGAAACACAGCGCCCCCTGCTGGATAACTATGTTCCAAAACAAGTAACAACATATGAACAGCAGCAGCGTGAGGAAACTGCCGGACTCACCCCTTGTATCCCCCCTGGGAAACTGTACTGGATGACGATTGAGCCGCAGCTCTCGAAGCCCGGCAGCTTCAGTAAGCTGCGGGTCACCGTCATCGTGCCCTGCGGCTGGGTCCCCGTGTACACTCCGTGGAAGGTGTTGCATATCGGACATGCGGGCTTCAGTCTGAAAACTGAGTCGATGCACTCCGAGCAGAAGGAGTGCTGACACTTTAGCGTTTTCTTCCTCTGAATCCTCTCCAAGCAGATGACGCAGTCTACCGTGCTGTCAGCGTGCTTGCTGTTGTTTCCCGGGTTCTCCATGATTTCCACGGAATGTCAGACATTTAGCAGCTTTCTGCTTCCTCTCTGGGTCTGACTCCTCAGGGGTTGGATACTTCAGACTTGTGACGAAGAGAAAGGGGCGTCTAGTTCATCTCTACTGGATGATAAACTGCCCATGTGCCAGGAAGTGGTAAACAACTCGTCTCTGATTGGTTGTATGTCGTTTTATTATTATTTCTCCTGCCCATGTTATGTTTTAACAGCTGCGATGAAAGGTAAAGTAACGCATTCTGTTGATATTTAAATCACTCGCGTTATAGTTCAGGTTTACACATTTGAGCTTTTGACATCAGCTTTATTGTGAATAAACTACATTTTTTTAAACAAGGTTTCATTCTTAAATAATATACATGTGAAAAGCTGACCTTGAGCTCTTTAAAAAGTAACTCCTTCCCTCTACTTTATGAACTCCATTCTGCCAACAGGACAGCATTTAGGTTTTTATTATTGTCCTGTTAAAAACATCCATTCACATGCCCACCCCATTTTATTCAAAATCACCTGATATTTCAAATTTAATAATGCCACGTTTTCTAATATTATATAGTACTGGTTTCTTTGGTTTTCACTTTTGCTCAAACTTTAAATTGTTCTATGATCTGAAACATACAGGTGTGACTAAAAAGCAAAACCAGAAGAAATCTGCATGGGGGCTAATACTTCTTCACGGATGTTGAAGCAGTTTGAGCATATAGCGGTTCCCTGCAATAAACTTTTATATTAGTGCAATAAGTCTTCAAGAAAAATTGATTACACCTTATTTTAGCAACATGTTGCTGTATTTATGGTGACAGCACAATAGAATGATTACATTGGCTGGTATATTAATTTATGATATGTTTAGTTTTTATTAAAGATGGAAAAATCATAACTGCTTCCTACAAGTCACTTCAAAACACTCTTGCTGGATACTTTTAATAAAACCTTCTTCCCCACTCAGTTCATGTCAGTGAATCTCCAACATATGAATGCTTCCAAGACCTTGACAAGTGCTTTGCTCAAAGCGGCTTTGTTTTGTTGCCAAACTTAAATGTCCAAATGATCATGTTTTGCTAGTTCTAAGTTTTAAAAAAAATCTGCTGGTTAGTAGAAACTTCAAATGTTGTGAAATCTGACATGTGAACCTGCCTTTTCATTTAATAGAAAATGTTTGAACCTTGAAAGTGAAACCACCTCTAGTCATGAGAAGTTTTTATTAAAAAATAGAAGTATCCACCAAAGGATGGTTTGTTATCTTATTTTGTTGGCATTTTGGTTTTGATAAAATAATCCATTTTCCTTTGCTGTGTAATACTGACGTTGAAATGACAACCTCGGATTGGTTGATCAGTCCCTCATGACGCCTCCTTCCCTAGGGCCTTTGCTTTCTGACTCATCCTTTGATGAGTCAAGGTTTGTTTTTCTACACTGGGTCAGAGCCAAGACAAGTTACTCCCTTTTTAGATGTTTTTTAAATTCGGAGAGACATTTCTCTCTACAATGAACATGACGTGACTCTTCTGTGATTTTCTTCAAGAAAAATACTCATCATATCCAAAATTCAAAATGAGGAAGCACAGAAATTTAAAGATTGTTGTTGTTTCTTGAGACTGTAAAACTATGCAGTTTATGATCAGAAAATGTTTATTTTGAATGCATATAAAGAACTGGATTTATCTATTCCACATATGGTACTGATATTGTTGGTTGTTGATGAAATACGCTGCTGGTGGTACTCCTACCTTGTATGGACTGATATTTGATTGAGCTTTTTTGTTTGGTTTTTTTTTTCACTTTTTTTTTTTCTTTTTTTCTTGCAAACATTAATTGCCCTTTGGGACCCGAACCTCTTCAAACTGAACACAGTTCAGCAAGCTTTTCAAGTGAACGTGTTCCAGACTTTCTTCAGAATATAAAGGTATACTCTAGAATATAAAGGTATACTCTGAAACCTTGAATTAGACTTTTGCTTCCAGCCAGAGGTACCACTATATCTTATCCTCTAATTTTTTTTTCTCTTTAGAACAGCCTATCTTTAAAAGCAAAAAACCCAACTAATTTCTTATTAAAATATGTGATTATCATTACTATCAAAAATGTGAATGCTATGAAGAAGATGGATAAGATTATTTCACACATAGACATAGCTAAGTGCCCTTACCTATTTCTTTATTTAATGGTCAACTATTTATGTTAATTTTCCTAGAAAACATTATCTAGCTTTTAGCCTTTTTAGTAGTTCATAGAAGAATTTTTGTTGTTAACTTTGTATTTATTTTCTTGTGGCCTTAAAATTGTGCAAGATTACTTAACGTGAAGGAAATAATTCAAATATTTGTTTAAGATTATGAAAGTCTCTCACATGCACTGTTCTTCCACTCTACATGTTCAAAGTCTTTTAAACACTGTGTATCATTTATTGATTTTAACTGTTTGCAACAGTCATAATCATTAAAATGCAAGACTTCCCACAATAATTTTGTATTTTCTTTACCTTAACTTCTTGAGGATAGAGCACTAATAGCTTTGGTCATAAAACACTAAATGCTTACTAATTTACATGTAAGATATAAAAAAAAATATAGAAACCTGTAGTCATAGAAAGCCTATGACTACAGGCTTTGTTAATGTTGAAAGCAATGACCTCCGCTGCTGTAAGAGAATCATCAGTTACTTGGGACTCGGCAGCATTTATTCAGGACCCACACTGAACATCGTGGACAAACCCAAACAGAACTTTTATTCAAGTATTAAAATGTGGCCACATCATTCTGAATACCAACGAAGTACAAATCAACACAATTATAAAAGCAGAACAGATTTTTGTTTTACTTAACATTCGATTTGCAAAATATGGAATCCAGCCATCTACTTCTTCTTTTTCCCCTTCTTCAGGTTCAGTATGCATAGAAAGGTGTGCACAGTAGCTTTGATTAACTACAATCCTGTGTCCCAAAAATGTATCGATTGGTCCCTTAACTAAAATACGAAGGGGGCAAGAACATAACAAAAGCATTTGATGTGTCGTTGTGATCATTTAAATCAGTGATTATTTCCAGCCAAAAACAAAATGGCTGCTGGATTTGCAAAGCACATACACGCTTAAAGACTGGGATCTATTTCTAAAATTAATGTAGGCAAAAGTTTTGGCCAGAAGGGGGGCAGGGGTGATATTTTTTGGACCAGATTAGGTTTTACATTTAATACTGCGGAGTATTTGCCTAATAGACACCGGAGGCTTCTATACAATCAAACAGCACTGCAAAAGCACTCAAAATCCTCAACATTCGCCAAAATCGTCATGGCTGATTATTTAATCAAAAATGAATATAAGGAAGGCACAAGAAAATGAGATCAGTGACTCGCCTCTAATCAAATCAATCACTAAACTCTCCTGTTGTTGGTTACACATTGATAGATTTACAGCAGTTAGCTCATTTCGAATAAAACAATTTTAATAGGCAAATTTCCTAGTTTGAAAGGAACTGAAGCATAGATATTTAAAGAGCTTTTGTGCCTCTGATTTGGTTCAAGTGATCTATATGCCCTTCAAAGTTGACATCGTCATAAATCTGCTAATTCGGACCAGCGTGTTCCTATCGAAGTGAGGTAATGGGCCGAACCCCTCAGAGACATCTTGGAAAGAACAGGAGTGACAACTGGGGAAAAAAACACAGTGGGAACGTCCAACACTTGCTGAAAGGTGCTGCCGTGAGACATCATTTAACATTCCTCCTATTTAAAAAAAAAATCTAACTACATCCCGAGATAAAAGGTCACGCGTAATGTTTTCTAAGCAGCGTTGCCAGCTAATAGCTGATGGCTGCATAAACCTGTTTGCTTTGAGCATCCTTCATTCAGAGGAAGCAGATTTCCATTACTTCTACTTCACTAAAACAAAAATAATAGTTACCAAAGTGCCTGTGAGTGCTTAAGATTGCAATAACATCAGAACTGTAAATCTGTTGCTAAAAGCAGTGCTCTTCTGCCGTACGAACTGAGTACAATCATCACAACAGGTAATTAATAACAATCAAACTTGTTCAACAAACATTTCAGGGAGACACAACCAAACATGTGCTTTTAAGACTTAAAAGTACTCCCAAAGGAGGGAAATGAACATTAATAGAATCTAACTTAAATGTCACTAAACTTAAATTATCTAAATAATATCTTGTAACATTAATTCTGACAAGCTCCTAAATAAGTGCATTAGAAGTCAGGCCTGGTGCCAGCAGTGAGGGTTTGAGGATTAGCACTGCATTTAAGAGTATTCTCTTCCACGTGTAGCACTGAATGACTTGAGAAAAATAACCAAAGTGGAACAGCAGTGGAGGAGATATGGATTTTTCTGCAGCAATAGACGTGTGTCTGAAGAGGTGATTTTCTTTTTTTTTTGTTTTGTTTTTTTGTTGTTGTTTTTTTATCTTCAGCAATCTTTTAGGCATCAGGCAGTCTGAGAGCAAATCCTGCAGTTTGGTCCACAGTGAGGACATGTCCAAGGAAAAGTCCAACAAAGTCCTGGAGGTCTCATGTGGTCAGTTCATGGTGATGCCTTTTTCTCTGAGCTCCTCTGTCACGCGCACCAAGTATGTGGGGTCTGGATAGCCAAAGCTGTAAAAAGAAGGAAAAAGTGGCTAAAGTTCCTTTGTTTTGCTCAACTGGCAACAAAAAGTACCGTGTAACTGCATTTTAATCCATCCATTTCCACCGAAGCCTTTCTTTACAGACTGAACGCCCTTGTCGAGGATTCTCCAAAAACCAGACAACCGATACGTACCAGGGTGGCCCGCCGAATATGGATGTCTTGTGGTGAATGTCATTCCAGGTGATGACATTTTGCAGGCCCGTAGTCATGGAGGTACCAATGGTGAAGATAAGGCGCTGTTCGAAGGCCCGACGCAGCAGGCCCAGCACGCGGTTCCCTTCAGGGCTGTCAGGGAGGTAGGCCACGCGGTCTGTTCCTGGGTATCGAACGCCAGGGTTTGGGTGATCGAGCTGTGGGTAAAATGAATCAGACACGGTGTGAAACTGCACCCATAAGTTCGGCGTGTTTTCCCTTTACATCCTCGTGCATCGTTTAAAAAATGCCAACTAAGTAGCAAGTGTCAAATAAACACCGAACGTCTGTTATGGAATCAGTCATTTCACGAATCAAATGCCAAACAATCCATCCTTTAAATGGTCTGGCCTTAAAGAGATGGCCACTTGAGTAAAATGTTTGAAATCATCTTAAGTCACCATTTTAATCAAAGATCTACCCATGAGCTGTACGCCTCAATGATCAGCTTAAACCCTTTGAGCTTTATTTTATAATTTTGTACACATGAACCTAAATTTATGCATTTTGGTGATTTTTTTTTTTTTTTTGTGACCAAACAAGCCGTACTGACACTGGGATTTAATTATGTATTAAATAGGCAATTTCTGGTGGCAGTGAGTTTCACAGGACTTTATTTAGATGGAGGATCTTCAAATGCAGGCCTCGAGGGTCGGTATTGAAGGTGTATTGAAGCGTCTCCGCTTCAGTACACCTGACTCAAATAATGAGGCCATTAGTAGGACTGTGGAAAACTCGACTGTATTCTGAGGATGTGATTCCGCCATTTGATTCAGGTGAGTTGGACCAGAGACGCATCAAAAAATTGCAGAAAATGATCCCCTGAAGCCTGCATTTGAAGACCCATCATTTAGAAGCATCAGACTAAAAGGTGGATAAACCACTTTCTTTTGGGTTATCACATAAAATTCAAACAAAATAGTTTGATGTTTGTTGTATCAAAGTGCATAAAAGGTCAAAGTGATTTTGAGTGCCATAATAGCCATCAGAAGATGAAAGAAGAGAAGAATATGAAGCAAAATAAAGACAGCAGCAGTGGCAATTCAAACACTCTGTTTGATCCTCCAATGTCCAGCTAATCTGAGAAATACTTCATGTTGATCAGCAGAATAAAACGATGATAATAGTACGTATGATGTGAATCAGTGTAGCTTTAAGTTTATTCGCTTAACAGCAAATGTTTTACACTTCCTCAGAGGTGATTCACAAGGCGAGGATCATGGCGAACATCAGTCACGCTTACATGTTGACGTAAACCTGCAGACGTTATCTTGAATGGGGAAGCTTAAAACCTGTTTGACTTTCCGTAAATGAAAAGCAGATTTTCCAGGACGGGAACAATGCTGTCTAACTCATTAGGTGTTGTTTGGCTTGGGATCAAAAAATGTGAGAAGAAAGTGACATCAATGGGAAAACACAGTGTTTAGTTTCTGACAGTGTTTCACGGTCATATCAGAAAAAGTGAAATTAATGGAGCACAAATACAACTTTGTTTTTGGTTTTAAACGAAAATAAAATGTACGGGAAATTAAATTGCAGCAGCATTGTATAAAATGTTAAGGCTATAAATGCAGATTTTTTGCGTTTTCAATCTTCAGTCATTTAAGCTCTTTGTATCCATAAGGTGTTACAATAAGACTGTTTGACTGCCTAATGTTTGAAGAGACTAGATTTAGATCTAATTCAAGAGAATATTAATGCATGCTATCTTGCTAAGATAAGCTCTTTCACATTTTGTCAGGTTACAACCACAAGATGCTGGAAGTCAACAAAAATTCTTTGTTTTTACCCAACATAAATAAAACAAAAAATGCATAATTGTGAAGTGAATGAAAAGAATGAGTCTTGTTCTGCTTTATCTTTTACGGATAAAAAACCCTGAAAAGTGTGGTGTGCTTATAGATTCAGTCTAATTTCATAGAGCTGAAAAAATTGGGGATAAAAATAACTGGACAAGAGAGGAAGGTTGTGCTTCAGGCTTTTGAATAAGTTGCATTGCTCAGAGTCTATATCCGCACCTGACGGTACTTACTGTCTGCACTCCAGGAGGGAAGCTGTAGATGATGCAGATACATCCGTAGCCCTCGTGGCCAGGAAGCTCCATATCAGGGTCCCGCTCCACCATCATCGAACCATTGGCAGGCTGGTTCCCAACCAGCTGGCCATAAACCAGTCTGCACACGGGACAAGCTTGCTTAACCTTAAAGGCTCGTTCCAGGCAGGAGCGGCAGAACGAATGGCCGCATTTCTCCAGGGTGGTCCTCTCCACTATGTCCCCCATGCAAATTGAGCAAATGCCATTGTCCTCGGCCTCACTGTGGGAACCAATGCCAGAGTCCATGTCTTTCTTCAGAGAGGCCTCGTGGAGCATGGCACACACCTCCTCGTCGGCAGGTTTCCTAAACCTCTGCTGCTGTCTCTGGGAGCGCCGCGGCAGGGAAGGTGGAGCCTGGAGGTTCCCTTCTCCGTTCTGCTCCAGGACCGCCACGCAAGGCAGCAGAGCCCTCTTCCTCTTGGGTCCTCCCTCCTGTTTGCTCATTTCTTTGCGGGCACATCGGCATAAGTCAATGAAGGCTTTTCGCGTCTCGCTAGAGATATGTCCATCCATCATCCCAGATCTGGTGCTCCTCGAGCCTTCCACCGGCTGCAGCCGCACAGCGCAGCAGCCCCCTCTCTCTCCTCGCCTGACGATGCCGGCGCTCATCCCCTGCTTGTGCTGGAAGTCAATGAGCCAGGGCCGCCCAGCTGCAGCCAGGTAATCCCAAACTGCCTGAGAAACTAGCACCTCATCACTGCCCTGGCCAGCACGCACACTCATCTCATCAGAGGAAACTGCACAGAGGAGCACATAAAAGTCATTGCAGCTTATAAAACTTATTCACTTGACCGCAGCCGGTTTAAGGGATAAATGAAGTAAGCTGCTGCTTAAGGTGAACGTTCTGCAACTACGAATGTTGCTGAAACACAGGGGCTGCTACATGTTAATTAACTGGTGTCTATGGTAACCACTTAACAGACAAAACGTTGATTCCAGATTTTTTTTTTTTTTCGTTGAATATTTGTGGCAGTACACAAGAAAACTGAGTGTTAGCAGTTTTGAAGCTTTTAGGTTACAAGCTTTCACCAGTTGAATATAAACTACACCTGAATTTCTGTTTGTATTATGCAATAAATATCTTTTCAAGCCTCTATTCCTGATGTATAGATCTTATATAAGATCTACATATCAGTTAATAGTTATTTTATCCAATTACAGCACAACTATGGGCCCCCGGGCCAATCGAAGCAGTTAATATCTGTATACTGTCAAATTACATCAACGTGAAAAGATGATCAGTATTAGACTTTTAAGACGTATTCCTTGAGTTCAGAGACAGCTATTTAATACTTTCAGAGTTTGTTGATGGGTAGTTTTATCAATACATTCTGCCTCAACTGGCTCTCTGAGGACATCCGTGATCTTGATGAAAATGAGTTTGACCCCAATGAACTATAGAATCTTAAATAATAGCAGGCACAAAAAATGCTATTAGAATAAATATATTTTTTGCACTCTAGTTAAATCTTAACCAAGTAATCAGCCAGTAAAATAAGTAATGGTGGTAACATGCAAAAGTAATATAAGAGAAATCCATGCGCATCCCAGAATACCTAACGAGTGAACAAGTGTGAGACGTAAACGCCCACACCTCCCATTATTCTTTGATTACAAAATATATGCGCTCACATCAGTCAAACTGCAGTCTTTTAAAAGCACAATTATACCTTAGCCTTTATAATCGCGCTTTTAGAGGTTCGCATTGAGCACGTGCAAGCTGAGCAAGCGGTGAGCTTTGTACACTTGACACGTTCGTCTGTGCAGTGTTCTCCAAAAAGATAATCTTTGTAGATGGATTGTATCAATTCAAATCTGCTCTGCAAGATCACTGTCCAAACTGACCATTTTGAGTGAAAGGTGGCACACTTGATCCACGGCAATTTCTAAAAATTCAGAGGTGAATAGGCACCATGACAGCCCGCAAGGCCAACTTGTATGGGCGGGAACGTCGCGACTGGCGTGCAACCCCTTGAGCCCAGTTCAATGCGTCAACTATACACCTAGCTTAATCTTTCTGTGCCTTCATTGTGACCTATTTAAAATAAAATTACAAATACAGTAAAGCCTAATTACAGCCGTATAAACTAATGTTTTCCAGCCTCTATTTCTGTTAATTATGTTTGTTTTGCTTACAGCTAGTGAAAACACTATGAAAATTAAAGTCTTACATCACGCCAGTACAAAAGTTCAATACAGAAATGTTGGCTAAATGAAAAGCATCATTAACAGCTCCTTAAATGTTCAAAAGACAGTTTTAATCTGACAAGCAAGTCTCATTTCTTATTTGTTTAATAATAATAAATCTGCAAGTAGGTTACAAAACTGAATTCTGCTTAGGGCCCTATTCTACTTTGGGTCGGCCCTGCTCACAGTCATTTGCACTTTAAACTGATGGATGCAGTGATGCACAAGCCAGGTTGAAGCTTTTAACATGTATTAAGGGGATTACTTTAGCTTTAGCTCAAATATAGCTCCAAGAGTTCTCCTGCTTTTGTTGCATTCACATCTGCTTAATCTGCTGATATTGAGAGAGATAAACAGTGCGACATTCAAGAAATGTGTCTGCGGCTCAACAAAGGGTGACAATTTAAATGTTTAAAGAACAAGTATTTGCTTCAGGGAACATAAAGGCTGATGACAACACGTTAGCTGCTGGGATGTTTAGGCTATAAACAACAGAAACTAAAGCCTGTGATGTGTAGAGGAAAGAAAGAAAAACAAACCCTGAAAGCATGCACTGACAGAATCATCCGAAAAGGACAGACCCAGTATCGATCCAACAATCTTACCTTGTGATCCCATAAATTCCTCCAAGTGCGAATAAAGCGTCCTGTTGAACAGAAGTAAAGAGAGAAACTGAAGGTCTGGACCACAGATACATACATAGACAGCTGGCAGCGCAACGGCGAGCGGGGATTTCAGCGATGTGGCAACATTAGCGTCAAATTTCTAACAGCATGAATCACTAAAGCGCTTTCTTCTGTGCACATATCCACCTCTCACCCTTCTGAGTTGTTCTCCACTGCCTGTCAGGGAGCTGTGAGGCTGGATTAAAGAGCTCTGAGCTCCATCTGCGGAAGGAAACGGGGAGGGAGGGAGAGAGAGAGAGAGAGAGAGAGAGAGAGAGAGAGAGAGAGAGAGAGAGAGAGAGCCTTTATTTCTCACTGCAGTTTATCGTCGGAGAATGGTGAAGAGCCTGCTGTGGTCAAGCCATGATATCCCAATGTTTTCCCGGATTAAGATACAAAAAAAAACAAAAACAAAACTCATTTGAATCCACAACCTCCTTCCTCTCGTTTTCGGTCTCGTCTGCGCTCCTGTGTCCTTGTAGGCGTCAACACAAAGTAGAAAAACCTTCACCGACGCTGTCCGTTTATCAGCCTCAGCCACGTTGAGCCGTGAGCCTGCGCTGTCCTCTCAGATAATTTACTCTGCCTTTTTCCTTTTACTCCAACCTGTTTTCATCCAATCGTGGTCGCGTCATTTTTGTCAGCTGCGCGGCGCAAATAGACTTCACTTCATAGAGGAGGAGGAGGAGGAGGAGGAGGAAAAGGAAGGGACCTACATGATGAAAATGTAACCAGGAAGTTCGTCATTGGTATGACATGATTGGTCAGTAAACGGTGGATTACATAGTTTATGTGGTTTCATGTTGCCTTTATTACCACTGTAAGCGGTGATGTAGTGCACAAAAAAAAATCCACGCAAAAGACATGAGCCCACAGGGAATACCCACTCCAATACCGGAATTACTTTTATCCACTTTTATCTGGGTACACATTTCACTTAATACCATAATAGAGATCTTAAATACAGTGGAAATACGACCCCCCTTTGTAGCCAGACAATCCAAGGACTTCGTGAAGCCAAACTGAGGTACATGTATAATACTCATCCAAATTTACTAATTTAAGAGTAAAGAAATATTTCGTGTGGCTATTTCTTTTTACAAAATATCTGATCATAATACCTTATTTAATATTTGAAAGTGAAGTCAGAACAGATGGAAAATATAGTTGTATGCAGATAAAATGTAATAAAATTAATACAACTAAACATAATTACAGAATGTCAAATTTAGGCAGAGAAAACATATATTTAACAAGAAACATATGAAACCAACACTAACATGTATCAGTATTAAAGAGGCAGTATTAAAATCATTTTATTGTATTATTATTATTATTATTATTATTTTTTGCAATATACTAAAGTGTTATACCCAATCAAAAACATACCTGGAGTGTTGATTTGATTCTTTTATGTTTGAGCTTGGTGGTTTACATAGTCCTGAAGAATGAATTACTGTATTTTGAACCAGGCCTTCTTGTCCAACAACAAGAAGCACATTTATGTGCTTCTGGAAGAATAATAACACACATAATAATAACACACATAATATTAAACCCTATTATTCATTCAATGTCACATGTGTGGAAGGCAGAGCAACATAAGGCCAGTTGATGTTGATGATTTGTCTTTTGTAACAACTTTTGAGACTGGATCCATGTCTTCACACTGATAGCTCTCTCTGCAGATTCTCTGTCAAATTCAAGTCTGTGCCACTAAAAAGTGGCAATATTAATGCAATCTGTGTCTCTTTTGGGTTTTAATTTAGAGTTTTGGAAAATAGCAGTTGCAATCTACATTAATTTATCTTTTTTTTGACTTGCTAAATTAGATTAGTTGTTGGTTTGTCAACAATTTCATTTCTATCAGAGGAAGACCAAAGACACTATTTGAGTTCACATTTAAATTTTATTTTTCTATGTTAAACTGTTCTCCATATGTATTAAAACCCTTTAAGAGGTCAGCTGTTATATCTGGCTATTTTTTAAAAAACAGTTCCAGTCCAATAATGGATTACCAGAATATGAGCAATTGTTCAATTTTCTTCAATCTTCTCGCAGAAACCGATTCAATGACTCACTTTGTCCTCTGTGGATATTTTGTTAAATTTAAATATATGAAATATGATCACTTATTGTCATAAAACCCCCGTGGCTGCATGCATTGTCTGCTAGATTGTTCCATTATTCACTGGAAATGGAGCAGCTATTGGATTTGTGCCTAGCTTTATTGCAGTCTTTGCTCTCTGTTGGACAGAAAATCCTGTAAGGAGTTTTTAGCCAGGAAAAATTACATGTTCCTTGGGTAGGCTGGGAGAAAATAGGTGATATCAAAAACTGCTTTTGAAAACCTTTTTGCAACGTGTGACTCAACAATTGACCAAAAGAAAAGCAGTTCTTTTGAAGTACTACCTGAGCCCCTCTCATGCTGTTTGCATTGCACAAAGATTTCTGCAGACATCAAGTGCTTTGCAGTGTGAGATTAATCCATTTTTGTTTGTTTGTATTCATGGCACCTATAAGCCAAAGCCAGATTTGCAACAATGTACTTTTCGAATTCTGCAAATGGCATAATTATAGTCAGAGCGGTAGGTAACGTTCACTCATCTGGACCACACAAAAGAAAATGTAATTAGGTGTCAAGATCACAACAATACAACCACATTATGGCTTACTGTCGTGCAACGAGACTGGTAGAAACGGCTTGGCACCACAGTGAGCAATAGCTAATCCCCCCTTTCTAATTACAGAGCTACTGCAGAAAGCTCCTGGAGGCAAATTAGATTTAACTGATGCATTTCTTTTCTTCAGTAATGGTTAATTTAAAGGATTAGTTGGTTGTAAATACACAGAACCCAGTGCCTTTATTGGATGGATAAAATATGTTTGGTTTTGAATCTGCGGGTTTAGGGGGGGACACTAGTAAATTTGACATTTTTCATTATACTTTAATGAATCCATAAAGTTTTGTTTCATCGTGAAGCAATATTTTAATGACACTGACCCAGCAGCAACTCAAATTTCAGTAAGTAATTACAGTTCCACTGCATTCTCTGCCATCTCCAACATTTTTTGTAGTTTCCCACAATGGCGTCTGAATTGCTTTATCAATAAAAGGGAATTTGACAAGTGATGTTTGAAAAGAAAGAGACACAAAAACAAGATGCAACATAGACAAAGAATCAACAAATATTAAATGGCTGTGGTAACATGCAATACTGCAATTGGAGTTTTTCACAAGGTCAGAATTATTCTGAATAAACAATTCTTAGATAGATAATTGTAAGAAATGTATCAAACATAATTAATAAAAGGTGAAACCAACATTATCATTGTATAATTTTAACAACGTTTTATGCCTGGGGGGTATTTATCTAAATGTGCAGTTGTTTTAGTTGTATATAATATTTTACATGACTTGGCTTCCAAGCTACTGAGTGATTTTATTGAACAAAATCACTTGAGTTTTGAAGATGGTCAAAAATTGCATTCAGTCTCTTTGGGATCCAGTTGTCGTTTAGAAAACTAGGCTGCTATGTCTCAGAAATATATAAAATTGAGTATTTTATCCAATAAAAGATGTACTCAAGCTTTAGAAATGTTTTCATTTTAGCCTCTTGATAATACACTCTCAGAAGGTCATGTAGTTTCAGTATAAGTCAAGTAAAGGGTATTCATACAGCACATTTGAGCAACAACGCTTTACACCTTGAAAGCATAACAGCCAAGGCAGCTATAAAAACGGGTGGGTTTTTTAGTTTTGATTTGAAGAAACTCAGTGTTGATGAGTTGTCTGGAAATTAGTTCTAGAAAATAAATGCTGTTTCCCTGTGTTTGGTACTAGTTCTGGGGAAGCAGAGTACACTAGAACCAGAAGACCTGATTGGACTAGAAGGTTATGTGTTTTTATTGTTTTATAATTTATACTTGCCTGCAAAAGGATTGGAGATACAAACTCCTGTGAATATTTTTTATACACAGTCATATTCAATAAATTATATTTCTAGAAAACTCATTTATTTCTGTAACTTAATTCAGTAAATGAAACGCTACACAGATCAATTACACACTAATGTTTTCAGCCCTTTGTGTTATTTATAAAAATAATTTGCTTACAGCAAATGGAAATTGAAAACTTAAGATTAGAATATTTCCCTACATTAAAAAAATACATTTGAAAGTCCACACTGAACAGGGACATAATGAAAAATATTCTAATACTTGCTTAAAGGTTGTTATTTTTCAATTGAAGCACATCCATTTACATATTGTAATTTCACAGTTAGCTTTTTAGTTTTAGTTTTGTTGGTCAATGTCAGAGCTGAACAGTGTCATAGTTGATATGTTGTCTGGGTTTGAACCCCCTCCGGGAATCTGGTGGACTTCCATGTTGTCCTTTCTGTGGTTTCTCTCCGGGTTCTTCACTGTCTAAATGCACACCGGTTGGGATAATCCATCCATCCATCCATCCATCCATCCATCCATTTTCTTACACCCTTGTCCCTAGTGTATAACCCCTGCGATGGACAGGTCGCCAGTCCATCGAAGGGGTTAGGATTTGTTTTTTCTTAATTATCCGGTGGATGTTTGAATTTATCATGAATTACTTGTGGCTAAGCAGCAGTTGGCGCTGTTGCGCCACACGCTGTTTCTAGAATTATCTCACAGCGCGTGCCCACGCTCCAAGCAGGCGGGTAACGTCCTCTCGAGAGATCACGAAAACTCCGCGATACTTTAAGGGACTTCAACGTTTCGGTTGAAAACCTCAGAGTTAAGGTTTCAGTCATCACATTTGCCCGGGTTTTTATTATATAACACCTCTAGATAGCCCGTAGTCAGACGAAGAAGTTCACCTGCTATACTGTAAAGATGTAAGTCTTATTTATTTGTGTACTAGCAGTCGCTTGTTGCTAATAAGCGCTTAGTCTTTGAAGTGCTGTAATGCGGATCAACTAGCTAACATTAGCTCATTGAGCTAGCACACGAGTTAGCATTAGCTGTGCCGTTAACATTTATTGTTACAGGAATAAAAACCAACACAAATCGTTAAACCTACCTAACCTTGTAGCTTAACATAACCTTATCCAACTAGCCCCAAACTTTTAATTGTAGCTTACGTTGTATGCGCCCCATATATCAGTTAAGTTAACATTAGCTGGCAGGCTAAAGTCAACTAACAGTACTAGGTTAAAGTTAGAGCCGAGGAGGAATGCCGTCATGGTGTGAAGGTTTCACTTTGAGTTAAAGTAACACATGTCCTCGTTCAAAACCATTAAGTCTAATTCAGGACAAATATTTGACAGTATATATGTTGGTCATTCAAAAAAACACAGATTACAACAATTGTACGTTAAAGCACAACTGTTTTGCCTCCTAGCAAGGTTGCTGAGAAATCTTCCTTGTATAAAACCAAAAGCACTCAGTCTTGCCCTGTTAAATGGTTTAAAGATGTGATTGTATGATAGGTTTTCTCTCTGTAATAAAATGTAGCATAACTGATTGCTTCACCCTGCACATGTGACCCAGCAGATCAGTCTAATGTAAAAAGGAAATATGTTGTCGTTAATTCCCTCTTTCTGTTCATCAATAGCATGGCCCATTTGCCACAGCATGGATTATTTCCCACCCTAAGTGCCACAGCTAAATGGTATGACAGACGAGACTTTGTTTTTGTTGAGTTCTGCGTGGAAGACAGTAAAGATGTACATGTCCAATTGGACAAGTCAAAATTTGAGTTTAGGTAAGTTGTATTTAAAGTACACTAGATGGTAAGTCTTTTTGTATTTGTATAAAAATGTGTTGTGTTTTGTGAAATCCAGTCATCTGTGTGGACCAAATTGAAGGAAAACTGGGTGTACTGGAAAGTATGGTGACCTCCCTTTCTGTCATTTTTACAGGTGTGTCAGCGGAAAAGACAAATACAACAATGAAATTGAGCTTTTTGGGGAAATTGATCCCAAAGTAAGATTACCATCTGCAGAACTAGTTAAAGTTTTAGGATGAGTTTTACTTCTCAAGGGCTGTTAATAAATTTATAATCTATGTAATTTACAGCAATCGAAACACAGCCGCACAGACAGGTCTGTGCAGTGTTGTTTACGAAAAGCAGAAGCTGGGAAATCATGGCCACGACTTACCAAAGAAAAAGCAAAGGTAACTTTAAATTTAATGCATTTTTCCTTAACTGTTTATTGTCAAACAAACGTCTTCACACTGCTGTTCAAAAGTACTTTTCATAAACTTAAAAAAAGAAAAGTGATTGTCTTTTGGAAATAAACTCTACTGTCTTCAGGTGTCTAGATCATGACATCTTCTACAAATGTGCAAGAAATCTGTTGCTACTGAATTAAATTGCAGTGAGACAGATAAATAATGGAGCTTTATTTCTTTTTAAATGTATTAAATACACTTTAAGTCTTTTCTCTCATTTTTTTTCACTTATTTTCTACATTGTGTGATCTTTTAAAAGATCTTAATTTTGTTGTACAGTTTGTAAGCCCTACACACAAAGTTATTCATTTAGTGAATTTAAGTTTAAGAATTTGACAATATGCTGTTTACGTGCAGGTAAATAGTATTTTTTGATTGTATAACTCTGTTCCATCCTCTAGTTTAAATGGTTGAGTGTGGATTTCAACAACTGGAAGGACTGGGAAGATGACTCGGATGAGGACATGTCAAGTTTTGACAACTTCTCAGAGGTAATCGAGTAAAAGACTGTCAGCACTTATTTGTTTATTCAAAGATTCCCTTTACCGTAGTAGAGACTAATGGGGTCCACAACAAAAATTACAATTAAATCTTCTTTCACAGACATTACAATAAAGACATGATGGTATTCCTTAAGACGCAAACTAAATTAAATGAAGCACAAAATTCAAATCAACTCCAACAGTTATAACGTCTTACAAACATTACGAAAAGACATGCTGATTTATGTGCGCCATATATCTTTCCCTCTCCCCCTTTTTCTTCAGATGATGAACAACATGGGTGGAGATGATTTACCCGATTTAGATGGTGGAGAATACGGTGCAGAAGAAGTATGAGTTATTTTTATTATTTTCTGATGATTTTCTTGACGTTTACCAGGTGAAATCCAAGTTCCCATAATTTTGTTTTTGTGTTTCAGCATGATTCTGCAGACAGCGATGATGAAAGTAAGTATGACTTTAAAGAAAGGAAAAAGAAAAAACAGCGAAGTTGTAGTTTGTTCTTTGTGAGGACAGAGGAAAATCATTCTTTATACGTAGAAGAACATGACAGTATAATATCTTGAAAGATCCACATGTATGACAAGTTCAGTTAAAGTGAAACTCGTATAACGTCATTCACTCATGGGAGTGAAACATTTCAAGTGATTTATGTTACCGTTGATGAATATGGCTTGCAGCTAATGAAAAGCTGAAAATTCAGTTTCTCAGGAAATTTAGACGGTACATAAAACTAATTTAAAAGGAATTCAAACACTAAAAGGCTAATCTATTAAAAAGCATGTCAATGTGCTATACAGTACATGGTTGAGACTCCTGACATTAACTGTGGCACCATTCCAGCCTGGTGTAGAGGAGAAAGGCCTGTGATTCTGCTGAGGTGTTTAGAAAACCCAGGTTGCTGTAGTTGTGACCTTCAGGGTTTCTCTCATCTTACTCTTGACAAAAATCCATAGAGCCTCTGCAGGGTTTAGATGAGAGGAGTTTGCTGGCTCATCAAACACTCTTGACACTGTTGCCTTCAAACGGTAACGTTTGGTACCTTTTGTCATTACGGTCAGATGCCAAGTCCTGTTGAAAGATTAAATCAGGATCTCCATGAAGCCCATCAGCAGAGGGAGAAATTCAATGCTCTAAAATCTCCTGGTAGCAGGTGCTTGTGCAACTTTATCAGTTTTCCACTCAACCATTATTCCTCTAACACACAGCACTCTGAACAGCAGTGACCTCTTAAGACTTAGCCACCTTGCGAAGACGGCAGTGTCTATCCGCTGGTCAAGTGTCCAGTTAGCCAACTTCTTTTCAATCCTTTTTATTTATGTAATTTAAGAAAAATAATCTGATTATTAGCTGTAAGCTCCAAATGCCCCATTATGACAATGTGGGGAAACAAAACTTTTTTTTTTGTTTCTTTTTTTTTGTTTGTTGTTTTTTTTTTTGTTGTTTTTTTGCAAATTTATTAACAATAGAAAACCAAGAAACTACTTTTACATAAGTATTCACATCCTTGCCATGAAGCTCACAATGGAGCTGTTTCCACTTATCATTCTTGAGATGTTTCTACAACTTAAATGGAGTCCACCTGTGATAAGTTCATATAATTGTTGATTTGGTAAGGCTCACGCTTGTGAGGTCTCACAGTTGACAGTGTAGGTCAGAGGTCAAACACTAAACATAAAATGAGAGCAATTGTTTGTAGACTTCTGGGAGAGGATTGTCTTGACACAAATCTGGGGAAGGATACGGAAAAAATTCTGCTGATTAGAAGCTCTTGTTGAGAAATCCTTTGCAAATGGAGGAAGGTTGGAACCAGCGGGACTCTTCCTAGAGCCGGCTATCTAAACTGAGAGATCAGGTGAGAGAGAGAGAGGTGACCAAGAAGAACCCAATGGTCACTCTGTCAAAGCGCCAGTGTTCTCTCTGTGGAGAGGAGAACCTTCTAGAAGGACAAACATCTCTGCGACAATCCACCAGTCAGTGTATGGAGTGACCAAACGAAAGCCACTCCTTCATAAAGCGCATGGCAGAGTGTCTGGAGTTTGCCAGAAAGCAACTAATGGACTTAGACCATGAAAAGAAAAGATTCTGTGATCTGATGAGACAAAAATTTAACTCTTTAGTGGTAAATAGATTAATTTAAAACAAATTAGAATAAGGCTGTAACATACCAAAATGTAGGAAGAAGTGAAGCACTGTGAACACTCTGCGGATGTGCCGCATATACACATTACATCAAGTGTCACTTATTGCATTTTAATTACTGAATTGAGATATTTTTTTGACACTTAATCTTAAGCTGTTTCTGCGTTTGTCTTTGTTGTCAATGTTCCCCTCATTGGAATTTTTGTCTCTTGCAGAGATGCCTGACCTCGAGTAGGCAAACATGGTTGCCACCTCACTAGAGATCAAAACAAGTCGTGAGTCTGAAGAACGAAATTAGGCAATGAGTTGGCAGCCACATTGAAGAACCTCTCTATACCCCATTTCCAAAGTGAAATCCCTGCAGAGAGCGACCGGGGGGGTGGGGGGGACGTGATACAGACATGCACAGGCGTCCATAACAACATACAGTGCTGTGCTTTGCTGTTTTGTTCTGCATGGACGATTTTGTTCAAATAAAAACGTTGTTGTTCCCTGGCTTAAATGACTATTGGGATGTGCTGATGTCTTATACCCTGTTTCTCTTCTGTTTTGTTGGGTTTTTTTCCTTTCTGGTGTCAGGTTATGTAAACACATTGTGATTTTTAATGACAAAAAAGATCTGAAAATGCCTATTTTCCAAGAAGTAAATTTTCTAATGGTAGACTTCCCCTCTTTAATGTTTGTATTGTAAATTGCTCTTACGTTTCATTTAAGTAGCAAGAGTTCTGCTATAAATTGGTTTTTCAGTGTCTTTGGTCACATGCAAATATTTAACAGTAATTTCACTTTTTTAATATGTTGCAGCTTTTAAAATAAACATGCTTGGACAACTACAGATTTGTGTTTAGAATATGGCGTTTGAGTTTACGACCTAATGTGTTCACATCTTGGAAAGGCATTGTTTTCTTTATGCAATCCATTAAAGAGATCTTTCATTGTTGCAAATAAAACAGATAAGTGTTTTGTTTTTATCTTATGAAGTGAGAATATAAACTGTATACATTTTTTCTAAGATTTAAGCATAAGTTATGCATAACATGAACAACAAATATGCTTTGAATATGTATGTTTGATTCTAGGTATCAAATGTGTTCATTGTAGGCTATGGGACTTTAAGAAAGATTTTTAAGAGGGCAATAATTATTTGCTATTTGGTATTTTTCAAAATCCATCCAGAGTTGAGATGCTCTACAATTTTTCCAAATTATTGTATCACTACGGCAGTCACATCCTATTTTTACTCCAAATATGGTTCCTGTACCAGGGTGGAACAATAATGCAACCTGCAACTTCAATTAAACTGTGTAAAACAATAATTCACTGCACGTTTGTTTATTTATAATGAAATTTGTTGTATACTCACTGAGTGAAGAATATGCATATGCCCACTCTAATATTTGACTAAATCTCCACTGGCAAACTTAAGATTGACTCAAGCTTTTTATTTCAAATATTCACTAATTTCTTGAGAATATTTGACCATGGAAATAAGTACAAGCATCCATTTCTTAGTTGGCTTTATAAAATAAAAAAGACAGCAGAGTTAGCATTTTAGCTGAGTTAATTTAGTCAAATTCAGAAACTTAATTAGCCAACTTTATTCATTCTTTGAGATCATTTTACTGTTGATATTCCCAATTATTTCCAGTTTCACTCATCTGATAAAATCTGCCTCCAGATGAAAAGGAATGGATTGGGATGTTTGATATAACCCAGGAACTAAATGGCACAAAAACCAAAAATAAACAAGGACGATCACCAGACTGGTCTTGGAATGGATAAAGCAGGGCAAAATGAAACTTCTGGAACGACCCCAACCGCAGACCAATTCAAACCTCATGGACAACGGTTCAAACACGTCCACTCCAAGAAATCTTCCAGTTTAATCAGCTACACCATTTTTGAAACCCAAAGTCATCGCCTTATCTAACCAGAAATGAGACAGAAAGTCCCGTTTCCTACATAAAGTGGGCGCTAGAGGTGCAGCTGATTGCAGGAGATTTAACTAGACATTAGTGGGAGGGGTGTGCGGACGTTTGAGGTTTTATAGCTTAGATTAAAACCTGTATGCTCATGTTTCCCTTTAAAAATGTATTAAAGATTAACTTTGGGAAAAGACTGAAATTTAACCTGGTAGACTTTATGTGAACTTCAGTGGAACATGAATAGTTTGCGTGTGACTGTGCTGCCTTATAAGGACCTCTGTCCTGTTTTGCATCCTTTTACTTGGAGCCTCTGGTAGGGACTTACCGTCTTTACTTTCACACAGACTGAAAAGGGAAATACCCAGTTTCATTCCTCTTTTCTGAATATTTGAGGTATAAATTTGCTGTGGTTCAGTTTTGCTGTGTGTAAATTTTCAAACTGTGACCTTCAATTTTAGACTTCCCTCAACATCAGGGTAATACCGTTAGTTAGCTTTTGTGCATTATTTGATGCTCATCAAATCTGGTGTCAAGCCCAATGCAGAACTTCAAACACAGAATTATACAGACTGTGATTATGCTAGCAGAGGGTTTCTCAAAGGCATTGTAATTCAATCATGTAGTCTAAATTTTCTTATTCTCCTGCAAGTCTTTACTACTGTAAAGTTTTTATAGAGTTTGTCTGCCCCAGTGTTTAGGGGCTGCAGGTTATGTGTGCGTCAGCAGTCTGGACCAAGAGAACAGAAAAACACAATGCAAGCATCTTTTCCAACACCCTCCAAACAAAAACTACAGGCTTAAATGTACAAAAGCTGGCTTAGGGAGACATGGGGAGGGGGAGGACAAAACTTCCCAACCTGTTAACTAATGAACTTTTTGAAATTATCCATGTTTTGTTTAGTTATTTATTTAATTTTTCCAAAATCAAGACAGCTGTCAAAATCAAAATGACCAAATTCTTTTTTTGCTGCTCGGCAAAAGTCTGCCAGTTGAATTTGCAAACATGTTTCACACCACTGATAAAAATCTGGAACATGTACAGATCAAAAGTGAAACAACAGGCACTAAGTCAGCCACTCACAGGTGCAAGGAAGGGAACTTGCAGATCTGAATATGACTGCAAGAAAAACAGACCATAGAAACCAGCAGAAACTGTTACTGCTAGCGTTTTGTTTCCAGGCGTGAAAGGCACAAAAAGCAGTAAGGTCAGCATAAACCTTTCAGAGAGCAGCGGCCGTCCCTGTAGCTGTCCTGGTCAGCATGACGCTCCAGTGCAGAAGCTCAATACCACGGCTGCTCTCTCCTCTTCCTCTGTGGCCGTGGATTTTCCACCGCTTTATCCGACCTGAGCCTGCAAACCAATCCACAGCACACAATGCATAACTCTGTCTAATCAGTTCTGCTACAGATCTGTTTTTGTTTTTTTTTATTCAGAGCATAAGGTTGGGAAATTACTGGAGCCTTATGGATTGCAGCATTGATTAGAGTTCATCTGAGTTCTGCTTTAAAAATAAGGCCATAAACCTGTGGAAGATCAGTTGTTTCTATACTGTATGTGCTATCGTCTCCGGCATTCTTAAGTGTTTAGCATGTAAGAAGAAAATAAGGCCAGAAAGGAGTTTTTTAATGTGACAGCAGTCACCTTAAACAGTCATCTGCTCTCCAACCAAATGCATTCCAGAAAAAATAATAATTATAAAGTGAAACACGCCAGCTGTGAAGCAGGGAGGTGGAAGTGTCATGGTGCTGCTCCAGGAACTGGTCCGCTCACCAACATGAGCTGACCACATTACCGATGCTGCTGGAGGAAAATGAGAGACTATTAAAGCTGAAGCAGAACAGAAACTTGTGACGATAATCTGAAATATAACAGTGAATACACTAAGTGCTGGCTGTGAATTAATACATGGATAGTTCTGGACAAAGTCAAATGTGCTGAAAAGTGTGTGTCCAAACCGGGAGAACATGCAGCACTTGTAGTCATGGTTACAAAACCTCTTTTTCTCTTCATATTTTCATCAGCAACTAAGAATAAAAAAAATAAGTTCTTAAGGTGGCAATAACTACAGATAAGTGACTAAATTAATTTTCTTTTGTAAGTACAAAACCAAAGGAAATTGATTATTGTTACTGTGTTTGAAGTTTTACTCAGATGTTATTCATTCTTAAATTTCTTTGTTTTTTCCAACCTTGTAATTACGCCAAACAAATGGTATAGTCTTAACTACCTTTATTGTCTGAATGGTGCTCAGTAACATTGCTTTGTTTCTTCATGCTTCTGTTCCACAATACTGAGTAGTTTGGGAACCTCTGCTTTAGTAGTAGCTTTAAATTAACAATAGTAATGTTAAATCTATCAATGTTAATGTGAGATGATTCATGAAATATACAAATTGTAAGATATCTGGTCTGTTCAAGTTAAAAAGCTCAAGTCCAAGTGAGGTCACAAGTCACCAGTGTTGAAGTCTGAGTCGACTTCCAAAGTCATTAAATTTGTGACACTGGTGTGGAAAGAAAGACATTTTTTCCTATATTAAAGCGCTTTAATGCCATCATGGTTTCCACCAGGCTGTTAGACTTTTTTTCATCTTAAGGTAATCCAAAAATAAAAAAGCTTCACGTTTGGCGAAGACACACTGTTGCTCTTCCCAGAAAGCTCCTCTCGGCCTCCAAGTTTCAAACTGTATGTCCAAAGGACCAACTAGCAAAAGAAGGGTTAAGTGACCTTGTTTTGATTAGTGATATTGTCCGCTGACCCCTCCCCTTGGCTCAGTGCGTCCGTCATGGCGTTGGTGGATTATAAAAAGGCCTCTGAGGTCCCCCCGCTCTGATAAAGAGGCTGAATGTCTGCAGGACATGCTTAACGTTTGTCTATCCATGTTACTCTTCTAACAACCAGCGAGGGCTGGCATATAGATGCACAGAGACTGGCTTACTGCTCCACTCAGGAGCTCTTTATGACAAAAATCTGACTTAAGAAGGAATCCGTACATTTTACTCACAGCTACATGCTGAGGCCTTTATGTGTTGTTGCATTTAGCTTTAGAGAGACAGCTTCTGTTTGAGTGCTTTTTGGTCTGTATTTTGTTGTTGTTGTTTTTGACATTTTCTGTTTTAGGTCGATTAGTTAGTCCTCAGGTGTTTAGAAGCTGCTTTTTGACTTTGTACCATTATGTGGGAGTTCAGGTCTATGTCTTTCTGGCGAGCGGTCTTCGCAGAGTTCTATGGCACCATGTTCTTTGTATTCTTTGGGCTGGGAGCGGCCCTCCGCTGGACCACAGGCCCCCACAATGTCCTCCATGTTGCCTTTTGCTTTGGACTGGCGGCTGCCACCTTCATCCAGTCCATCGGTCACATCAGCGGGGGACACATCAACCCAGCCGTCACCTTCGCTTACCTGATCGGATCCCAGATGTCCATGTTCCGGGCTTTCTTCTACATCATAGCCCAGTGTCTCGGAGCGCTGGCCGGTGCTGCTGTGCTGTACGGAGTCACACCCAACAACATGAGGGGGAACTTGGCACTGAATACGGTAAGGTGACCAGAGTAGTCAAGTGGGAATGAAGGTTTTTAAGAAAGACGGGACCACACAGTCTGCAGATTGAAAATAACCTGACATATGTCCCAACTATAGACCACTTTCTCTTTAATTTCAATTTTCTCCTTGTCATCTTTCTAAACTGTCTCCTACAGCTGCAGCCAGGCATCAGCCTTGGCATGGCCACCACGATCGAGATCTTCCTCACCCTCCAGCTTGTCGTCTGCGTCTTTGCTGTGACGGATGAGAGGCGCAACGGACGCCTGGGCTCTGCTGCTCTTGCCATCGGCTTCTCTGTGCTCATCGGGCATCTGCTTGGGGTAAGAAGCCATTGATTTTTTTTTTTAGGTTAATCCAAGAGCAAACTCTAGCCTTTTCGTGCACAAATTAGTGTTTTTTTTAGAAGCACCAGAGCAAAGCTTGGATAAACTAAGATAGATGGCGTTTTGTGTTTAAACTTGCTGGGTCAGCAGCATTGTCACATGGAAAACCTCAAACTTCCTCAGCATCGTACCTACTTCTGGATCTCCATTAACATCCTACTGAGATGGATGGTTTCAGTCGTTGAAGGCAGATGTCCTGCAGTGCTTTAGAAACGGTCCATCTACAGGTCACTCACCTCAATCAAAAAGCATCGCATGTAGAAATACGTTAAATCCAGTACAATTCAAACATCTATTAGATTTAGGATTAAAGTCATCAATTAATTTTATCAACATGAATCTTCTGACTGAAAGTAATATTAATGTTTTGGAGCGGTTTAGACAGATGACTTAAGTGCATCTTAGGTACAAATTAGGGTGATGGCAAGGAGAGCGTTCATCCTCAAAGAACTGGACCTGCATCATGCACATGTTTTAATGATGTGGTTGAATGAAAACACCTCAAATCTAAATGTGCCAGGGCTATGAAAGCGTTTGGCTTTGACTTTGTTTCCTCAGCCTACCACAAATTTTGCAGGAGCCTGCTGATCACCAAATCATTTGACTCAGGAGGGTCCAAGCAGAGCCACATCTAAAACACGCAGGACAACGGCCGGTCCATGATATTCATGATCGCTGTTGCTAGGCTAGGACTGTCTTGGTATTGTTTTTGCAGACTTAAATTGTAATAACCTCAGAACTAAAAATAGATTTCTGGTGTTATTTAAGTTCCTTGTATGAAATAGTCAAAATCATGGCAAACATTTCAGTAGATAATTTCTACTATGAAGGACATCCTTCCAACACCCTTTCAACATAAAATCAATACATCAAGATGAACAACATTGAATAGTATGCTAGACTTAGTGACCACCTTGTGCTAAATGAGCAGATAAGCAGCCACAATGCTGAACCACTTTATCTGCCTGTTGCTTAGATGTACTACACAGGAGCGGGAATGAACCCAGCAAGGTCCTTCGCCCCTGCTGTCCTTGTCAGGAACTTTGTTAACCACTGGGTAAGATGTGTAAATATATTTGCTCTGCAAAGAAATCCAAACCAAATTGTTGTGGCGTTTCTATATTAACTCTGCTGGTTTTCGTCCTGTCCAGGTGTACTGGGTGGGACCCATGATCGGCGGTGCCATAGGCGCTCTGCTCTATGACTTCCTGCTGTTCCCACGCATGCGCGGCCTCTCCGAGAGGCTGGCCACGCTGAAGGGCACCCGGCCCCCAGAGGCCGAGGCCCAGCAGGAGACCAGGGGAGAGTCCATTGAGCTTAAGACACAGGCCCTATAAATCTGGAGATTTGCTTTCTGACACCCCCAACCTCTCTCACACCCCTTCCACCTGTAGCGCCACACTCTGCACCCTTGGTTCCCGGTCCATCCGCAGCCCACACTCTGTTTTTGCACGCATGCCTCCTCCCGCTCCTCGACAATTGCAAAGAGTGGTGAAAAGCCCCCTTGTCGTCCTTGTCGTGCTCCCTACAGGACCTATAGAAAAGGCATGCACTGCCCCGATTAACTTATTTACTCTCACCTGCACCCATTGTTCCTTCTCCTGTTCCCAGAGTCGGAGGGTTGGAGGAGGACTTGCCGCTAAAGGAAGCACCCAATGCCCTGTAGCAGGGTGAAACAGTTACTCCTTGCTGACCAGACAGCTGTAACTGCCAGGGATAGTGGTGCCATTTCCAACTTTACTTCCCTTTCTGTTTACTTTCCCTGCCTTTCATTTTGCTAAGAGTGAAGCTACAGTAGAACAAAGGACCTCCGCCTGCATTTCCAAGTTTGATTGAGCGTGATCTCGCTCTGTGTTTTGTTTCACGAACTTTGGTCAAGATATGTATTGGTATTGTTTTCGCCTTTTCTTTCTTTTAGCTGTATGTGTGTGTGTGTGTGTGTGTGTGTGTGCGTGTGGGGGTGTGTGTGTGCGTGTGGGCGTGTGTGTGTGTGTATATGCAAGCCTGTGTGATAAGAGTGATGGTGAGAAAGACAAATTGAGTGCGCCTGCTTGTCTGTGTGTATGTGTATGCTTGTTTTACAAGATATTTTCCCTGAAATGTCATTCCTAAAATTGTTTGTATAATGAGTTACATAATACCACATTACGTTAGAGATGTGTCACCATTTTTTAATTTATTTTTTGCCCTAAATGGAAAAATATAATTTACTGTAAAACTCCAAGAAATCTGCATGTTTAGGGTAATTGTATCTTTCTCCTAGGGGGATAAATCTGGATTTCAATCACGGCTTAAAGCCCCTTTCAAACACTTGAGCATTTGTGTCTCATGTAGTAAAGCCCCTATTTATTTTTAAAATAAAGATCCACAATTAAAATATTTTATTTTTCTTTTAGGCAGATTTTTTTAAGTGCCAATATTAAATTTTACTATTTTACCCAGAACCGTAGAGTATTACTTTATAAGTAAATACTTTGTTCGCAACATCCACATTTGGATCATATGCAGTAACTGCATTGGTTTATGTTTTCTTTGACTTTCTGACAAAAATTTTGTACCCAGAGATTTAGAGCAGAGCTGACTGAAGACCCATGTACAGGCGTTTTTGAGTTATTACATTTTATTTACTTAGGCCTACCAAGGAAAATCAAGGAGAGCAAACTCAGCTCGCTGTCCTGAAGACCAGGTGTTTTATTTTTATTTTTTCATTGGTACTGTGCTATGTAAATTATACATCAGAGAAACTTAAATTTTCTGTTAATAAAGGCAGAGTCCCTGAGGTGGGACAGCTGCAGTCTGTTCAAGTTGAAAGGCTCAATTCTGTTAAATTTGAAATTTAACAGAATGCATCTTGATTTTCATACATTCTCCAAGAGGAAGATTGAAGTTTGAAATTGTATTTGTTCCCTTCTTCACTCACCCTTCTTCCTG
Organism: Poecilia mexicana; assembly: GCF_051168715.1. Classification (NCBI taxonomy): domain Eukaryota; kingdom Metazoa; phylum Chordata; class Actinopteri; order Cyprinodontiformes; family Poeciliidae; genus Poecilia; species Poecilia mexicana. Next base: position 28,199,345 of record NW_028263376.1, read on the forward strand.
TCTTTGGCTCAGAGAGAAGTTAACATTTTGCTAGTTTTGCTAGAACATTTCTTGATCCAAGCTTTGTAAACTGATTCTCTTTCTGCTTCACTTACGTAACACCTTCACTTCATTTCCTTTTTTTACTCCCAGAGTGATTTCCATGGCTGTGGTTGAGTAGAATTTAAATTTTCAACAACAAAAAAAAAATTAAAATTAGATTGTTTTCTAATGGAAACGTTATGTTGTACAGTGTAAGATTTTTTTTCTAAAAAAAAAAAAAAAAAAAAAAAAAAAAAAGGCTGTTGAAAATGGACGGAAAGTGAATTGATAGAAAGTATAAGATGCTCGCTATCCATGTTATCACAGATTAAACAAATCCTGCTATGTACAAACATTCAACTGGTCATCCACTGTGGTAACAGGCATAGTTTGGGGCATAATTGGCTTTAAATGTCAAAAAAAAAAAAAAAAAAAAAAACAGACAAAAAAAATCCGTTTGCAATTTCTGTTTTTGTTTGTGTTCTTTTCGAGTTTATTTGGAGTGTATACAGTCAATTACAAGACAAAACATTTGCATATGGAAAATCTTAGACATTTGGAAGAACAAGATCGATTAACATTTCTGGTCCCAGCTCTATTTACAAGAACAAAAACCCGGAGGTTATTTCTGTGACTCATCTATGTGCTGCTGCTTCTAGTAAGGAAACTGCAGTGTTTTTGAAATTCTGAAATAATACATGTATAGATGAATGCATTTGTAAATAAATTCACCCAATTATTTTGGCAGTTTTAATTTTATGGTAGTTTGAAATCTTATATATATGTATATTTCACAACAACCGAGGACTTTTACCAAAAAAAACTGCATGATGTGTAAAACGTGAAAAATCCACGTGACAAGGAACATTAAACACATTGGCATATAAAAACATGTGAAAGGGATGGCTTAGGTGTAAGGAATGTTAAAAACTGAATTCATTCAGCTTACACAGAATTGATTTGCATAAGGCTTAAATTAGAAAAAGAGTAACTATAAAAATTATATATATATTTTTACAATGTTTTTAAAAGAGGATGTTCAGGACTCTTCAAAGGAGGTTTGTTTGAAGCAGTTGCAGGTAGCTAATATATTTCTTAATAAGCAGATTTGTTTTTCCAGAAGGCTGAAGCTACCAGACCATCTGACTGGAGTCTAAAAAAGGGGTTTATGCCACGTTAAAATTATTCCAGACTCAAAGGACCCCTGCCAGCTCCCACAAATGTTCCTTTAAAAACCTGAAAACAGCCACTATCTTTGCAGTGAAGGAGCAAAACCTTTCCAGCCGGAGCAACAATCTGTTACAGTCGAGGAAATACAACAGCGGTGTACTTCGTCAACACATGGTTTCTTTCGACCAGTGGTTCCCAAACTTTTTCTGACAAATTGACATAGGAATAACAGAGAGTTAGTCATTCTAAGGTAAAAACCCAGCGCATACAGCGTTCAGGTATTTATTTATTTTTTTTCATCCAGAGGGCTCCCCCCACCATCCCCTGCAATGGCACGGCGGCCCCCCTAGGGGGCCTTAGAGGGCGCACCCCACAGTTTGGGAACCTCTGCTTTAGACAGACATACATCACAGTCAATATTTTTGCTGTGGTTTCAATGTTTCTGTATTAGGTCATTTGCCTTTTTACTAATTTGCAATCCATTTTATACCCAGAGACAGCACAAGGGGTAATAATATTTTCAGTCACATAAGCACATTTTCTCAAAATCTCTTCATTTGTAATTGTTCCCAAATCTTGGCATTCTGCTTAAACATCCATCACCTTCTTTGGAAATAATCATCTAATGCAAACATGTCAATATGCCAAAACTGCCACGAGCATCTTGCATTTTCAAAATATGAGTCGTTTTGAGAAGGTGGGGCTCTCGTACAAGCAGCTAACTTCAGTCTTGGGGGGGAAACAAATCTGTATGTTTGCAAAACGGATTTGCCGAGATATTACTAATTATCAACTGTGGGTAGGACAATAACAGCATACTGTACAGTCTCAACAGAAGTTTTTTTTTTTTTTTAATTGTGCGCTATCCCTTTACTTGTGGTTGGAACTTTTGCTACATTTCCTTCCATCTTATAAGCTAATAAAGTATTTAAATCACACAACTTTTCATACAAAATAAAAGTGAAGCAGTTCAATTTGCAGTTATGTATTTACAAACAAGAGAAGGACAACCAGTTTTACCATTTGTAATGTTGTCACTGGAGTTGGCCTAACATGCTAACCCTTGTGTTTGTGTAGTTTCTGTGTCGTTCTGATATACTGATGATTTGTCTCATGTTTACTATTGGGTTTTAATATGAGATAAACATCTGAATGTACTGTAACAGTGTTTGCTAAAGCTTTTTGAAAATACTGTCAACTAGAGTTTTATATATAAAAATAGTATAAAAAAATTTAACTCATAGATATAACTAAAGTCTTGCCCACCAACTTTACTGCATCTGCCATCACCATGGTATAGTACTGCAGTCCGCAGTAATGAAAGAAAATGATTATTGTTTATTATTGTTTTCTTTTGTGACTGAACCCAGGTTTGTGACTGAACACTAACTATCAGACTATTAAGCATAAATATTGTGTAATATATTATGGTTAAATGTTCAACATGCAGTAACTGAAGTGTTTAGGTAAGGACAGATTATACAACTGAGAAAATACAATGTCACTGAACCCACCCCCAACATTACAAAGAAAAATAGCAGGACTACCAAAACATAACACCCAATAAGTTGAAGTAGATGACAAGTCTCTTATTTAGCTTAAATCAAACCAAACAAGCAACTGAATGAGGAGTTAATAAATGCACAAGTCATGTATGTGTGTGTGTTTTTCAAAGAAGTCCACCATTAAGCATAAAAACACAAAAGACAAGAAAACCCCTTTAATCCAGATGGGTTTCTAATTTAAAGTACCGTATTCAAAGTGAACTGGTCTTGTTGTGTTACTGTTTCAGAGGTAAATGCTGGAAAGGAAAAGGGCGGCTCACATAATGTTGAATTTAAATAAAATAACTAAAGCAACAGCACCAGTAAAAAGCATCCATGAAGATTTTAGCAATGTTTTTTTTTTTTTTTTTTACATTTTTGGTACTCAATATTCATACAATTTCCTTTCCTTATTTTTCCCTCTTACCTGTCAGTGGGAGTTCATAAGCTAGCAACACATTTTTGGGTGCTAATTAGGGAATCCATGTTATCCACATATAACAGTGGTTAAAATGAAGATAAACATTAAAATTGTTGCCATAAGCAAATTATATTTTTATCTTGAGGTGTTACTTTTAAGTTCAGATTGGAAGATACATCCAGTGCCTTAACAAGACTGAGATTCACAAAAACTGTTTTAAAATAATCTATGCCAAGTGTAGAATAATCTAGTAAAATATTGGTTAATAAAGTATTTTAGAATAAAAAAAAATAGATCAAATGTTGTACAGCGTTAAAACAATGAAACGGCCTTTTCGTATAAGATGCTAGCGTTAACCACATCAGAGGCTAATAATGCTTAGCCAACTGTGGTATTAACACAGCGTTCATCCGTAAAGACGACTGTGGCAGCTGATGAGTCTGGTGAGGAATTTAAAGAAATAAACTGAAATAAATCACTCCAGTGTGCATAAAATAATCTACATGTGGAGGAGATTTAAAATATCTACCTACAAAAATGCTTTAAATTTTGATCCAGAGATGATCTAATGCAGTCAATCAAAATGTGGAATACCTTTTTAATTTAGTGCTCATATGGAGTTCACAAAATGAGCGCTAGCACATAATAGTTATCCACTTGAGGTGTCTTTACAGTAGGGCTGTTGTAAACGAATATTTTAGTAATCGAGTAATCTATCAATTATTCTTACGATTAATCGAGTAATCGGATAAAAAAAATTATAAAATGAAATATTGGTAAATCTGGCATAATACCGGTGTTACTATCAGATATCAATATCAGTCCAATTTTTCATATTTGAGCATCCCTAACAGTTGCTTTTTTGTAGTTTAGAAAACTAACCTGTAACAATAATAGCTCACTTTCTAAGTTAACCAGAAGAAAAGTTATAGAAAAATCTGAAATTATATTGAATTTAATAACAAAGAGGCAGGCTCACAAATATGCTTATAAAATGTCTACAATCCAGCTTTTAGTTTATGTATTCATCTTCAGTGAGTTTAATAGATTAATTAAACTCACCTTGCCACCTAACCTGTCACGCTTTGGGTTTGAAAATACGGGAAATGGCGCCTGGAGTGGGAAGAGAGGGCGAATGAACGAACGTAAGATGGGGTGGAGGGGAGGAAATAGACCAGCGGACTGACGAACCGTTAGACCGGGGGACGAACACGGGGGGGAAGCAATACGGGATATTTACGACACCTTCACTGGTCACACTCAGAAACTCATCTACCAGCCATGTACGATGCGCTCCGCCACCCGTTTCTTCAGACCGGGATATGAAATTTATTGTGCGGTTCGTCGGTAAAGCTACATTTACACGGTAAGCATCAGCTACTCAGCCGCCCGCCCTGTTCAGGCTATCCGCTCACCTCAGCGCTCTTCCCGCCGTTCGCTTTCAACCAGCAGCCCCGGAGGAGAAATGCTGCCGTACTCCAGGCATTCCCCAGTCATTTTAAGGATGCTTATTGGTTCCCCAAAAACGATAAAAAGTCGGGCATTATCATCAATCAATAAAATCCCCACGGGCCAATCTTGAAGATTGGACTTTATGCCGCTGAGACTTAGCTTTTGTCAACAACTCAGAGGCGGAAGTGAGAGCTCCGCGCAACGCAAATGAAGTCCCGGCCGGAACACGGTGCGCTAACTAATAAAACATAAATTAACGAAGCTTCGAGGCAGGTAAATTTTCCTCGAGGAATTTTAGTAATCGAGGTACTCGAATCATTCGAGGAATCGTTTCAGCCCTACTTTACAGTGTGAGTTTAAGACTTCGAGTTTTTGAATCACAAAATGCTCTACAGACTATGTAAAAACCCAGCAGAGAGCTCAGAAGCAAATGCTAATCTTGTCTTCAAAAGCAGCTAGCAATTAGCAAGCCGTGATATTTGCACAGGGATAAAGCTTTATAATTTAAAACTTGAGCTACACAGAAATGCATCCCAGAAAAAATAAAAAAGTCCTTTGTCTGTTACTTTAAAGTTAGGTTTCTAGAATAATATTTGTGAGAAGAACGCATGTTATTCAAATTTCTATTTTTTGGACTAAATTTAGCTTACACCTCAACATTTAGGAAGTCTCTCGCCCTTGACATACAGGTTCTGTAGTGCTAAAAATCCTGCTATCGGACACTTTAAACTGGTGCTGCGCCGATACTGAACACATAGTTATTTCTTCTCAATTGAATATGGCAGCAGCCATATTCAAATAGGTGTGGCCATTTGAAAATGGCCTAAAAGGCCCTGAAAAGGCTAATTCTAGCTGTAAAAAGTTTCTATTTACAATCAAATCAAACTGTAGATCCCAATGAAGAAAACAGCACAATCACTTGAGTGATAAAAGATGAGTTAGTCTTCAGTCTTGACTTTGCATCTGCCTTGGTCTCTAATATCAAGTAGAGTTCTTAGCAAATTCATTGAAATAAAAGTCGTATTCCATGCCATCTGGGGGACTAGAAGATTAAAAAAGGGACATAATTAGTATTTTGCACAGTCTATTACAACTTTTAATATTCAACAACATGCCACTACAGTATATGTAAATAAATGACTACGTTTTAAAATCCAGTCTTCAGACATTTAAGATTTGTCTTTCCACATGCATAAAAGTCAGGCTGCTTCATCAAGCTGCACTACAGGGAGGCCATTAATTGACCAAATGGTTTTTAAAATAATAGTATTTTTAAATACCAAGTGGTAATAATGGTATTGTTTATAACTTTTTTTTATTACTATTATTAAATTTACTGGTATTACACATATTTTTTTAAACATAGAAATTATTTTTTGTATTTTTTTTAAGTGAATTTTATTCACAAACATCAATTAGTGTACCTTAAAAAGCACTCTGCTACATTAGCGGTAAGGTTGCATGAAGTTTACTTCACAAATTTACTAAAAGCTTAAAGATTGTGAAATAGTCAACAATAGCAGTGATGTCAAGTCAACAGAACAATCTTAAGGTTACACTTACATAGGGTCGCAGTTTGCGTCCCTGCAAATTGGAAGAAATTCAAATGCATAATCAATAGAAGTGAAACAAAACTGTAGCACAGTCCAACAACTGCAGCATTAAAATTATAAACTGAAAAAAACCCCAGATCAGTAACTACTGTAACTTTGAGAAGGTAACACTGAAACACACACACACCACACAAGCAGTGATTGTGTGGTACTTGCTGAACATGCAAAACCGCAACAGAAAAAAAAAACATCAATCACACCAACTTTACAGACCTTTTGACGTCACTCTGACCGACCACTCAAATAGCCGATATAAAATTTTAACTCCTGTTGAGTGACTTTGATATTTAAAATGTCTGATTTTTGTTTTATTTAGGAGCTAATATTAGACAGAGAAAATAAATTTCGAAACAACACTTACATGGAGAGGCCATTCAAGTCTGGTAATGTATCTCTGCACATGTTAAACCAAGAGAAACATAAAGTTAGTGGAGTAAGAAATGGCAAAACATTAACAAAGAACCCAATACACAAATAATTTTGCTCTGATACAAAACTCCATAAAAATGTGCTTGACTTTATATGCCGATGGATGTTTAGCCTAAAGTCCTGAGCTGTGGTTCTACTCATCTTGTATCCATCCTAGTTAAGACACAATAAAACTACACCCTGCATTGACACCATAAACTTAGCACAGCTTTTCCTTTTTCAGTGTCTGTTAGATGGTCGTTTTGATTAGTACATGTGGTTTGAGTTGTGTAGGTGGATCAGGAGCGGCGGCAGGTTACAGTCTGTCTACAACCAAGCGCTATGTACAATACATCTATTCATGATCTATACAAACTTATCCTGGAAGGCTCTCCAGTGATCGTTAGGCAGGTAGTTAGATTTATAATTCATCACAGGGCAACACAGAGACACACACACAGACAAACAGGGATGCATGTACACACTCATACTTAAGGATAATTTAGAGAGACCAATTAACAGTCATGATTTTGGACTGTGGGAGGGAAGCCTGAGTACACACACCTATATGGGTAAAACGAGGAAACATGCAAGCTTCATGCAGAACCCATGATCTTCTTGCTGCAAAGCAAGTGTTGATAACTGTGCCACAAAATTATTACTATTATTATTATTATTAAAACTTAACATAGATACCTGAAAATATCCTTAAAATATATACAGTTAATCCTCAGCAGACTGTAATCCAATAAGCTGAGGAATCATTTCACCGTCACTGAACACTGCAGCATCCAGAAAGGAATACGTGCAAAGTGCAAATCATAAAGCTTTTAATTAAAAGACAGGTGGTTTTCAATGCTTTTAAAATCTAGTTTCTAGAAGTAAATTTGATCAGTTTAATCCTCCTGCGGTCTTAAGACATTGGGTCGTTTGGACACGTCAATGAGCGGTACGGTGTGGTCGCATTGATCCCACGTTCACCTTTTTTTTTGTCTGTGTGTGTGTGTGTGTGCGTGTGTGTGTGTGTGTGTGTGTACCCCGCCCCACCCCCCTGCCCGCTGTCCGACCGTGACACCCTAAGACCGCGGGAGGGTTGAATAAAAACTAAGAGAACTTTCTGTGTTGTAGAAACGGAAATCAAATTAGAATTTCCACACAAAGAAAAGTGACCACAGTTCAACAACTGTCTGTGCAAACAGACTGAGAAGCTGGCACATGAAATGACTCTTACAATGGGTAGGTGTCTTCGACATTCAGCGCGCTCAGCTCACTGTACACACAGAAACAGACACACATAGCGAACAAGATCATTTTAGCCTTTGTAATGAAGTTTCTTGCTGAACAAATATATGAAAAATTGTAGAAAAATTAAGATACAAGATTATTAAAACCAAGCCATATTGAAAAAACAGCATGTGACAGTGAATTAGCCATGGTGTAAACAAACATGAGTTTGTACTGGATCCTTCTCTGTGTACACTTTATAAAAGAGGACTAAGTGACGTCCTGTTGGCAGAAAGCTGTCACTTATTTCATTGTTTTCTTTCTAGAGATGGGAATTGACAGGAATTTAGCCATACCAATGTCATTATCAAGCTTACTTACTAATTAGATTCTTTATCAATTTTCTAATCAATTTTCATTGAGTTAGGAAATGAACTCTTTAAGTTGTTTAATTTAAAATATGCACCATGTTTTATTCAATTCAAGCAAAATTACAGCTGACTTAAAAAAAAAAAAAAAAACGAATCCCTTTGTCAAATGAACATGAAATGCAACTTTTTACACAGTTTTTGTGCAGGCAAATTTGCATGTTTCCCTTTTCAGGAAGGATTGTTCAAGACTTAAGGTATGGAAAACACCCTCTCAGATGTTATTTATTATGATTTATTTTTGTCTCTGTCATTTTACTCCACCCTGTATTGATGAATAGATAGCTGAAAGAGAGCAAGAGCTTACGGTCCGCCACTTTACACTGGCAGTCCTCGTTAACTACAGTCATATTCAATAAGTAAATAGTAATAAATAAGCTTTGTCTCATATGGTTATACTTGTATTATGGTTATTTAATACCTTAGAAGGAGTAGCATGTCAACAAATGGGCATATTCCCTTTGGGGATCAATAAAGTATTTTCTATTCTGTTCTTCTAAATTTGAATATTAATAAAATGTTCATGTATTTCAGTAACTCAGCTCACAAGTTAAACAGTTTATATAGATTAATTCCCCACAGACTGATGTTTTAAAGCTTTTATTTCTGTTAATAGTGATGATTTCTTGCTTAAGGCTAATGAAAACATGACAATCAAGATGAAAACATTACATCAGACCAATAAAAAAAACATTCTTAATGCAGACATGTGGGTCTCATGAAAAGTATGTTTAATATCTGCCTAAAGGTTGTTATTTTCAAAGTGTACTTTTGGTCTGTCAAGCAACCCTCATTGGAGCCAATATTCTAATTTATTGAATATGACTGTAAATATTAATATGAGATGAAGTTTATTCATACAGCATGGTGCTAACATTAATACTTTTACCTGTGACATTTATGGCAGAAGGCACTGTACTCAAACCTCAACCGCAAGAGAGTCACGGCCGTTGCTTAGCAACCTACCAAACGCTTTACGTTTGTGGAAATTATTTGCATGCTGTGTGGTCAAATGTTTGAAGATATTTCATCCTTTTGTGATCAGCGCTCTGCACATGTAGCAACTGGCCCTGGTGTGTCACATGATCAGTTTCCTACATGGTTCCCTAGAATCAGGGAGCGGCACAACTTACCCACTGATGTGACTCCCATCGATCTCTGGTACCCTGCAAACAGAGAGATTTTGATATATTTGACACTGGCACATACATTTTATTTTGTGACACATTAATGAAATATTTTTTTAATTGAATTAGTTGATGCATTTATAATATTTATCACTTCTCTACACACTGATCCTGCCCATGCATGCGTGCATAATGAGACACTTTACATCTCCATTCAATGATGAAAGATTAACTGGTTTGAAGCGCTTATGCACATTATAAGAAATGCAACCGTCACTGTATACAAGCTTAAAAAAATTCAGAAGTTTGTTCAAATTTAATTTTAAGTTTCAGAAAACTCAAAAATAGCCAAAACACTGAGTTCCTTCAAATCAGAGCTAAAACCCTACATGTTTAAGAGTTGCTTTTGATGATGGTATTCAACATCAAATTCAACAAAATAAAATGTTTGTTGCTTGTCTAATGGTTGATTGCTGTGTTGTGTTTTGATCACGTGAAGCACTTTGAACGGCGTTACAACGAAATACAACTTTAGCTTATTCACTGGGGAAACAGAACTTGATTTACAGAAGTTTTCTGAGAAGTTGTTTTTGTTTTTCTGAACCTACTGACTCGCCTTATCCAAGGACAGAGCTGCAGAGACAAGCTGTGAAAACAAACTGCTTCCTTTGATAAGCTGATGAGAAGTTCCATGTTTACGTAACTGGTGAATATTAAAGCGATCCACTTTATCTTCACTCTCCTGGACTGGCCAGAGAGTCTCATTTTCTTTGCTTAACCATTTAATAAAATAATAATCAAAACACATTTTGATTCATTCTTGATTGACTCAGTGTTTCACCTTAAAATAGGATTTATTAATCTCCATAACAACTGCCTTCTTGCTGAAATGTGCTAATAAAAGAAAAATCTTGACTGAACTTACGTGCCAACTTTAGTCTGCAGACTTACGGGAATGTAGCCCGAATTGGTGGGCTGTTGCTCTGTTTCAATCAAGAGAAAAGCAAGTCACCCCTGGTGACAACCAATCAGTTTAAATTAACGTACAACCGTCTTTGGTCACTTTGTACAGCCTTACCTGTGTAGAACTTCTTGAAACCTTCATGTTTGGGCACATTTGGATAGAGGTACAAGATCTCATTAATGTCTCGTATGCGGTCGCCGAGGCAGCGGATCTCGAGATCTTTCCTGGTGAAAGGCTGAATGTTCTGAATCATTGGTATCCCATCTAGAGGAAAAAAAATATTGGATCCGTCAATGGAAATGTTTAAGTATTCAGATTTGTTCTCTTTTTTTTAACATTTGCCATGTCAAAACCAACACAATGGTACGTCCCTTTAAAGTTGAAGAATACGGTGTTATGGTGTTGTTTGTCTATCTTAATGTTTCTAGAGAAACATCAGCAAACTGTGGTGTGCATCTGTCTTCATAAAGGTGGTTCCATTGTTGAACAACCTTTCTCTTACATCTGCGAGCCTTTAGGGAACATTGATGAGTGAACTCATCGTCAGTGGGCCGGACTGAAAAGCGACGGAGACGCTAGAGTCAGAAGTTTTTAAAACTATTTTGACCCAGCTGAGGAAAGCTAACTTGATTTCTGGCTGTTGGTGAATCCACCAATAGTTTAGACGTAGCTCAACGGTGTTTGTATGTTTTTTTTTAAATGGTGACAGCTTCAGAGACAACCTATAGAGCAGTGGTTCTTAACCTGGGTTCAATCGAACCCCAGGTGTTCGATGAGTCGGTCTCAGGGGTTCGGCGGAGCCTCTGCCGCGGAGGTAAAGACACACTGTGTAAAGTCGTGATGACGCCCCGCTTCGCCATCACTTGCTGCAGAGGATCACGTTACATTGCTTAGCCAATCAGAGCTGTGGAGGAGCACTGATTGAAGGAGCTCCACTCTCAGCATGGATTTGAACCTGTGTCTTTAATTACTTCAGCAAAGCTCACAGTTTTTACCAAATTCTGTAGCTTTTGGTGTACTTCTAAATCTGCTCCTCAGTCGCATCTTTTTGGGGTTGGTACTGCCTCTAGTGGCGTGGGGGTGGTAACACAACTAATATAATTACATTGATAAATCAGAATAGCGCAGTCTTTATTATTTATTATAAATTTTTCATTCTCTTAAAAATGTAGAGCTAATTAAATGATCTAAGCAAAACCTTAAAATGGTTCCAGTTTCTCTCGATGGCCAACCTGTTGAAACTGTGGCAGATTTTAAATACCTTGGGTCGTTCCTGGACAGTCAGCTCAACTTTGCTGAAAACACTGACTATATTTTGAAGAACTGTTCTCAGAGACTCTACCTTTTAAGTAGACTTAGTTATCTTGACCCAACTAGAGTCTAGTGACCCAACTAGACTCTAGTTGGGTCACCCTTATGTCTTGAATGTGGGGGTTAGGGGGGAGAATCATATTTTATTTATCACAACAAAAGGGTTCAGTGAATGCGCATATGAAACTGGTGAGTTCGGTACCTCAAAAAAGGTTAAGAACCACTGCTATAGAGCCTGACACATTAGAAGGACAAGACCCTGCTTCAATAATTTAGCAAAAAATTATGGATTTTTAAAATAAATTTGGAAGCATAAACTTGCAACATCAACAGACATTTCCAATATTGTCTGGATATTATGGTATATTGATATAACGGTATGTCTTTTGCTATTCAAGACCAAATAGTGATCAATTTTTTTTTCTTTCGAAATTACAACCTGCCAGTAAACTGTTTAATCAAATGGTTCAAAATAAATGTAATCAAAGTTGTCAAGCCAACACTTACTCTCATGAGAAACATAAGCGATGGTGATGCCTCCGATTTCTGAGTCACTGAAGCGAAGGAGGAAAGTCCCACTGGGAGATTCTTTGAGAATCAGGTGGACATGTTGCTTTCCAATGAAACCAAAAATCAGCCTAGAAGAGCAAACAGTGGTCATCGTGACTGGATATCATGAGATTCCTTCATTATTGACTGAAAGACAATAACCATCTTCTCACCCGTCACTCCAGTAGGGCTTCAGATGTTTCTTGGTGAGATCCATTGCTCCCTCAAACCACTGCCAGAAAGTGAAATTTCGACCCGCGAGGACCTCCTGTTAAGGATAAAGACAGCATTTAGACTTGTGCGCCAGCTGATGTCTGTGAAAAAAAAAAGTTACACACCACTGCTTACTTTATTAAACTGGCACCAAGTCACCACAGAATCGCTCAAGTCATTTGCATATTCAGGCTGGTCAAAAATCTTTTGAGCCAAGAAGTGCTTGTTGTAGGGGTTCAGGTTGTGATTTGTCCCGACCTCTGAGCAAAATTTAACATTCAGAGTTTCAATCATCATCTTCCAAGTCACACGGTCCGGGACGACAAAGGGCACTCGGTCCTTCAGACAGAAACAGAAAATAAGACATGATATGAAAAGAGTATGTAGACAATCTGGAGGCTGCTGCCCCTCTGAGCTGCAAGCCAAGGCAGTGGCGGTTTCTGATATGGGCGATGTGGGCAGCTGCCCAAGGTGGCATCTTGTCTTAGGCGGCATGAATTCCTTGAAATGCAATGGTAGTACAGAATAATTTCATAAATATTTGACTATTGGTTCAATTTTTAATAGTTTTTTCTAAAGCATTGGGCTTCATATACCATGAATGGGAATGGAAGTTTGTAGTGTTATTCTAGTTTGTTTCAGGTTTTTCAAATTCAAAATGAAAAAGATTTTTGAATCAGACTCAAAGGATTTTGACGTGATTTAAAAGGGTGTGTCACGATGGAGCATGTCTGTCCCCAACATTGGTGAGGTCGGGGCTTTTGGAGAGGCTATTTGCCCCGGGAACCAACCCGGTTAGAACTGTAATGCCATAGTTCACTATGAATTGTATGGAACTACAGTGTCTCCAAATAGAGTTCACTGAGCATACTGCAAAGAATGTATTTTTATTTTTTATGGATGATCACATAAAATGAGTTAAAAACACATTTTATTTTCTGAAAATCATCCACAGCAATAGAATTTAATATTTTGAATATTTGGTTCCTGGGTAACTGATTGTCATTGCTGGGCGGGTCGTTCCCCGAGACAATTGTCAGAGGCAGGATGCCAAACATGCTTTAGCTTCGTACAACTTGTGACAAACATTCAGAGTGACTATTTTTATGGACGAGAAGAGTTGAGAAATAGAAGCATGAAGGAATAATGGAAACCCAATAACAACTGGACACCTACTGGTTCAGCAAACGCACAATCCCAGATGATGGTGGCCACGGCATTGATGTCCTGACTGCCGTGAACAATGACGACCACAGGCTGAGAGTTTATCTGTAGCAACAGATAAGAGATGATGTATGCTTACAAAGTTGTAATGTTTATGGCAGAAGTTGAGTGTGTATCGTTTTTTATTCCAGTGAGAGTTTATCCCTTAACTGTCATGAGGACACTGGTGTCTGAATGGACTTATTAGTTAACATGTAAGCATTTTCAGTGTGACAGTTCAGGTAGAAACAGTTGCAGTTCTGGATTTGCACAACTTCATCATGACCCTAAATGTCACCTTAAACGTGGCCTTTTAAACATTTTAATTCCTTTTTTATTCATTATTGAGCTGCAGTAAATTTAAAAAGATGCACATTCCATACTGGACTAAATATATGCTGAATCAACATATACGTACATGTATCTTGAAAGGAGTCTCATGACCTGTGATGAAAATCTCTGCAAGAAACATGAGTGCAAACTTCTCCTCTGTCACAGATTCGGCTCCCTTCCGATCTGCTCGCTTTATTTTTTTAATGGACTGTTGAAGAAAAAGATCAGAACATTTAAGACGGAAAATCCGACAAATACGTGACACTCTGAATGAGGAACGTTAAATACCATGTGTCTGAAGTTGGCGTTTGTGGTCTTTGTGGCTGTGTTTCTGTCCAGGATTGCTGTGTGGTTTATGAGTTCTCCGACATTGTCACTGCGTATAGCAGATTCCAGGTTATTCCCTCCCAAATGCAGCACATGGTGATTACCATTTCAAAATAAAACTGGAGAGCTAAACTTTAATTAGACCTTTTGTTGTCTTTTTCATATAATTTCAAATCACCAATAAAAACACGCTCTATCTACTGCATAGTTTGAACAAATTAAAATATCTAAACGAAGAACATGAGATGGCTCTCGTTAGACGTCCTGCTCAAATTAAGGTTTTTCTGAAAAGCTGGGTTTCAGTGTGAACAGCATGATTTTAAGTTTATTGCTCAGATTTATCCTGTTACATTACAGCAGCCAATCACATTCAGTTTTCTTGGCATAATTTTAAGTGCAGGTTTTAATGACATACAATCCAAATGACACAATTTTATATGTTTGCTTCATTACAAAAACATTAGAGAAAAGAGAAATAATAATAACAATAATAATAAAAACAAAAAACATCCAGTGCGGTGTTGTATGATACTCACCACAATGCAAGGTTCACATTTCTGGCTTGGAGTTCATTAATAATTTGGGCCTTCATTGTCACAGGCTGCCCAGACACCAGCGATTCCCCCAGCAGATATCTCACAACTGCGGAGAACTTTGACTGAGTTTTAATGACCTGAGGGGGTTGTTTTTCCACAACGAAAGAGCTGAAAGACAGAAACGTAATCAATGACAAAAAACAAAAACAACGTGTCTTCTTCACAAAGTGTATCTAGCTAAGAAAGTGTGTAGAGGAGTTAATGATGCCGTATGCACTTTCCACATGCTTTTAGCGAGCATGCAGACACTGTATGCAAGAAAGCTCACCAATGTTTGCACTTTTAACCGAAATTAAGGATTTTTATTAAGGACAGTAGCTTTATAAGAATGTTTTATAGTTGTTTTATTGAATCTGTTGTTAATTTTTGTTAACTGGTATAGGTTACTGACGCTGAAAAATGAAAAATACATTCATCACACTGTCACTGTCAGTCTGCAGCAAAACTGCCAATGGTCCGCTAAACAATATTTCACCTCTCCACAAAAACAGACAGCTCAAAAAAGATTAGCCAATTTTAGCTAAACCAAACCACCTCCTGTTTAAAGAGGGTTTTTTTTATAAGGAGCAGTGGGTCCTAATGGGTTCCCATAGGGCCCAAAGTGTAGGCCCTATAAGAAGAAGTGGCGTTGTAGAGTTAGGGATTAGTTTTAGGGGGTGCTGAGCTGAATAATTTATCCTATATCAGAGAATATGAGAGTGTGACAGGTGTGTACCTTTGAATCAGCTCCTGAAGAAGACCTGTCAGTTTTTCTCCGATTTCCTTTGGAAGATCAGGGATCAGCAGCCACTCCTGTCGAAGGTTACTGTTCACCGCAAACAGCTGTTCGGACCTAACAAACAGGATGAGGATAGAATAATTTTTTCTTCTTCTTTTAAATCCCAATCTCAAAAAGTGTCATGACAATGTGTGAGATGTTCATCCATCCAGCTCAGGCCACCAGTCTCGCATCAACACAAACACAATCACATAGGGTGTCGAACCCCAGTCAGTCTGCTTTTGGACCAAAAGGATTCGCTTTTCTAAAAGTGTTTCTAAATCCCTTTTTAGAAACCAGGAACTATGCATGGGATTATTAAGCTAAAATCTGATGTTGTTGCGTAATGTCATGCTTTTCACTTGGATAAGAGAAAGAGTCAGCAAAGCGCGAAGGCACAAGTAGAAAGGGGAACATCTCACCAGTTCTGCAGATGGGTGAGGTCATCAGAGAAAGGATATCCTATAACGGATTTGTGCTGCTCCCACTGCCATACGTTCATCTTTATGATGAAATTATCCTGACATTGTTTCAGCTTGGTCAGAGTCTCTGTGAACATCCCCAAGCATTCCTGCAAACAACCAAATGCATATATTGACACCAACACCCAAAATCCAAATACTGCTCAGTCATGGAATGGACACAAACCTAGACAAATATGCTAACAGACTTTACAGCAGAAAGGTAAATTTGTATATGGATAGATGAATGTATGAGCAGCAAGCAGTGTATAATTGAGACGTGGAAGGCAAGTGATATTTAAGCATACAAAATCCATACAAAATCCTCTTTGAAGGTTTGTTAAAGAACATTACTAAACAAACAGCATCATGAAGACCAAGAAACACTGCAGAGATACATTTGTGGAGAAGGTTCGTGTTGTAAAACAAGTATCCAAAACTTTGAACATCTACCAGAGCACAGTTCAGTTTGTCACCTGAAAATGGAAAGAGTACATCACAACTGTAAACCTACCGAACATGGATGTCTACCTACGCTAAGAGGAAACGGCAATAATTTGAGATTATCCACAGTTTAGCTGGGAACATCTGCCAACAGAAGAACCTTTGGTCATGTTTTTAATAAATCTGGTCTTTATTGTGGCAAGAAGAAAGCCACTGTTAAAAGAGAGCCGTGTGAATATGTCATTTTGCCTGTTTCCAAAACGAGCATATATGGTATATGCGTATATGAATTGGTGTGAGTATACAAGTATCAGGTGTGTGTTTTATAAATGAGAACCTTTGCATGGAAAGTGGCGTATGAATTTGATTCATTCATTAAATTAAAAGGAACACTAGATTATAATTTACTGTGTAATCATCACAGAGTTACACAAAAAGGTGAAATATTATAAAACTTGCTGGGACAGTGTTCTATGAACCAAAAATATGTTGTACTTTCTTGCACATCCAGGGCTCTTTAACCCCTATAATAAGATAGCCGTAGCTGTCTCCACCAGATAGCTGCATCTTCTCTGTGTATACTGTTGATTTATGAAGATGTGCATAGCAGAAGAACAGAATGCATACGGATAGTCACACAATGTTAAACTAAAATACCATTATGTTCATGACTCAAAGGACCGTTAATG
This sequence comes from Poecilia mexicana, assembly GCF_051168715.1. Lineage (NCBI taxonomy): Eukaryota > Metazoa > Chordata > Actinopteri > Cyprinodontiformes > Poeciliidae > Poecilia > Poecilia mexicana. The sequence continues at coordinate 28,216,600 of NW_028263376.1, forward strand.
TTGTCTCACCCGGATCAGACTGCTTTGATTTATCTTGAGCTCCTGGATTTTCTTTGACAACATCTGTAGTTCTCTGAGTGAATGTTCCGATGGAGTCTTTGCATGAACGGCTGTGGATGCAAACGGTTAGCATTAGCACGCGTGACACACTGAACACACAGCACCACTGCATTTCCGACAAATACATTTCAGTGCCCTTTGCATAGGCGTCAAGATTACATTTTTTGGATAAAAATAAAAGCAAGACCCTGAGCACTTCTCCTGTTTTTGACTTTTAGCGTTAACATAATTGACTGAAATGTGAGAAAATGTTGGCCCACTGGATTCAAGCAGATCAAAGGGACACAGATATAACTGTGGGTTATGTGGGTTATAATACTTGATATGCTTCATGAATTTGCTAATTGCACTTTTTATGTCTATATAATCAGATATTAAAGTGAGTCATAAAATGTTTTTGAGAGAACTGCTGAAGATACGAAAGCCCAGTGCTTCGGTGCAGTACACACCAACACACAGCTGAAAAGCAAACAGTACTTACATTGCAGAGCTTCAAAGTTTACCATCTCCCAGTTGATATCCTCTTTACAGCTGTGGAATCTTTTTCTGCGGTCCTGGAGCTGAAACACTGTATTCTTCAAGAAGCTCAATTCCTCAAAGTCAGGAGTCTTCCCTTCTGCCCGTTTATTGGCAAGCTTCTAACACAGAACATTGTTATTTTAATTTGCAGAGCACTGGAGAGAATCAAAAGTAACTTGCAAGTCAGTTTATTTGGCAAACGACAGGCAGCTTATGGTGATTTGACTTATACTTGAAAACATACACTGCTTAGCCAAAAACAAAGGAGAATATAGAAACTACTAACATTAGGTTGAGAACTGTTCAAGTAATTATTAAAAACTGTAAGGAAAGTGGGGGATGTCTTGCGTCATCTTAAGGATCGTCACAACTATTCTAAATAAGAAATATAAAAGGTGTCTTACCTCACAGAGTATCATCTTCTCCTGCCTGAAAATGTTTCTGATCTTCACAGCAAACTCCATAGCTGGCCGAGTCATCTGTAAATGCAGCTCTGATTTTCAGTGTGCCACGTATCAGGTCCACCTGATACGTGGCACATGGTCTTTAAGCATTTTGCTGAAATGTTTGCAGACATATCCAGCAATGTCTCGTTCAACCCTTCCGTATGAAAATCACATAACATTTTTCTTAATGCTGTTTTTATTTGGTCAAATGTTTCACTTTTTTTGTTTGTTTGTTTTTTAACAGAAAGAATTTGATCATCCACCCACCATGTTCTTTGTTATCTGCAACAGCTTCATCCTCTCCACTATATTCTGCTGCTCAGCAACCGATTCTAAGAGGAGGACAGCGTCGTTCAGTAAAGCCTGCGCGATTGGCTCTTTGTCCGACTGGTCTGGGCTAAAACCTTCCCTGTGAGGACGCAACCACACACGTACAGATAGAAAATGTAAGCACGCACTAAATGGTCCATTATCACACAGCCAACAAGCAAACTGCAGAACAGCTGCTTGTAAAAGCATTCCTACCCCTACAACTGTTTCACATTTTGTCAACCATGAATTTCAATGTGTTTTGTTGTTTAGATATTGTGATGCATCAACAAAATGTAGCACATAACAATGAAGTGAAAGTCAGCTAGCTCCGAAGCTAATGTTTCTCTTTTCGTCACCCTCTAGATCTGGGGTGTCCAAAGTCGGTCTTCTAGGTCGGTATCCTGCATGTTTTTGTTCTCTCCCTGGTGATAGGAACAACCTTTTCAGCAGGTTAATGTTCTCCTTAGGTCTCTAATGAGCCATCATTTGATCCAGGTGCGTTAAACCAGGGAGAAAACTAAAACATGCAGGATGCCGGCCCTCGAGGACCGACTTTGGGCATCCCTGCTCTAGATTTTCTAATTTAAGTTTTTTAGATTTCCTGCCGTATTTCCCTCTTGTCATAGTAAACGCCCTTTTTAAAATTAATGGGACTTTACTATAATTTCTGTACCTACTTGCCATGCCCATTAGTTGAGGTAGATTGCAATGTCTTTTTCGAGATGCTGTTGTGCCACTTTCTTCCTATGCTCAGATTATGGCACTCTGTGATATTCAGGAGCTGGATTAAAGTTTTTAAAAATTGCTGTTTGTTTTTTTTTTTAAAGCTTCTCTGTAAATTTATCCCTGATATGACTGGCGCTATGGTTGGTCTTCATTAATATTCTCTGAAGAAACTTCTGAAGCCTTCACAAAATAGACCCACTAAGATTAAAATAAACAGGTTGACTCTATAAAAATATATTGAAGTTTCGTGGCTGTTAAATGTGGGGAAGTTCAAGAGGTTGTACTTTTGCAAGATACTGTACATACAGTGTAAGCTGTTACGAGTATGCATCTCTGCATCGGTGTCTTACCAATCTTTTTCTTCCAACCATTGGCAAAGATAATGCCTGATTTCAATCGGGAAGGTGTCTGGCGGATAGAGCGTGTTGATTCGCTCATCGTCCATGTTAGTCAGGACATAACTCATCTCCAACCACTGGGCCATGATTCTGTTCTGGAAAACGGAACATAACAAAATTAAGTGTTATACGTTTGGTCACCTCTTAAATGTTAATCACATATTATTTTTAAAAAATATATCAAATAGCGCAACATCTTGCCCCGATCTAAATACATTTAAGAAAAACTAAGAAACAAATTCACTATCATAAATCAGTCTTGAAAATGATTGAAAATACATTTCTAAGGCTGTGAGACCCCAGAAAAACACAAGGAGAGCCATTATCCATCAATGGAAAGAACTGTGGAAAATCTACCAAATAGTGGCCTGTCTGCAAAAATTACTCCAAGAGCACAACAACAACAACTCATCCAGGAGAACAAATAAGAACCCAGAACAACATCCAAAGCATTACAGCCTTCATTTGCCTAAATTAAGGTCAGAGTTCATCATTTAACAATAAATAACAGACTGGTGGAAAAATGGTGTATGAGGAGCAAAAGCACAAAGATTTAAATCACATTTCCTAAAAAAAAAAAAACTGGACAGATAAAAGTGGAACATTTTTACAATTAACCTAGTTTAATGGGTATTCTGCTCGTTTCTTTGGCTGCAAATTTGTATTCATCCCAAACTAACATCTAAAAAAACATGATACTCATTCCACTGCAGATGTAGTCACTGATGTTTCCAATCTTTTGCTGGCAACATGTCCCGTAAGCTTTATCAGCTTTGAACAAAGAGGGGTGAACTGCTCCGCATCACCTCTTTGCTTTAAGGCGTCCTATTAACAACTATTTACGATAACACAGGGTGAAGTCATGATTCATTCTCAAATCAGCTTTTTAATATCCTATTACCCTTTCTATTTTTAAGGTAAACATGCTTGATTCTGAATAATTATTAAAACTCCTATTCTTCAATTTCTAGGATTTCAGGGTAGGAGTAAGGCCAGCCCTGCTATCAAGGCATCTGACATGCAGCCTGTGCTGAGTCAAAGTAAATGAATAAGCACGTTGTCATTCTTTTCAACTTAGAAAGTCATGAGAATCTAAGTCTCCCAGGAAATATTACTCAGTTTGCAGATTTCTTTACAAGCAACAACATCATAGCATGCATTGATTTCAGCCACTGGCAAATAACTGAAATCTGACACCAGTAGATAACATCCAGTGTAACAAATTACTTTTGGAAATCACCTAATTTTTAAATGCACCTCTGGGTGACTTCAAGCAAGATAACCACAAAAAATACAGCCAAAGCTGGAACATCTGCTGAAATGAACCAAAGTCCAGACCTAAATGTAACTGAGGATCGGTGACAAGACTTGAACAGCATCCAATCTGACTAAGTTCACCTGTTTTGCATTGAATGGAAAAAGATTTCTGCGATAATAGATGACAAACCTGTGATTTGGTATTGACTCAGTACTCCCTGACTATAAATCAATGACGCACTTTTCAGATTTCATATCATCACCTTCTTAAAATAATGGCTAATAAGTAATTTTCTGACAAGAGCAATTTTCTTTTTTGCCTTAGAACATCAGCACCGTTTTGGGCAAAAAAGAGGTGCTGACTTTTTTTTTTTTTTTTGCCAAAATGACTTTTGGCAAAAATATTACTTCGGCCATTATTTTAGGAAAGTGACCTTCTCATTAAAGACAATCAGATATATGATAGGAAAATCTGGTTATTAACACACATCAAGTTAGCTCAAACACTCATGCAAATCTTTAACTTCATATGTTTCATCAAAGGTTTTTCTGTGTTGAACTCAGAATGAAAATCATCCCAAGCTTCCCATCAGTAACGCCCTGTTTACTACTCCACTCAGAAGAAAACCCATTAGAGATAGAGGGAGGAAGTCGGAGCTAATTTGCCGTCTGCAGTTCGAGTTGTGCAACGATAAGTCGGCCTGGCTGTGAATTGCTGAGGGCAATTCTCAGTTAGTAGTTCTCAGTTTTACTGCTTATTAATAACTGCCTCATAACGCATGTCCATTTACTGTTGAATAAAAGCCACTAAAATTTCAAAAGCAGAAGAAATGTTGCAAATGTTGCCTCGCTGCAAAAGATCTCGATATGTACTTTACAAGAGCATACAGAGAGTACAACTTGAAAAATGACAATTCCACAACATTTTAGTACAGTTCTCTGTGTGATGCATACTTTTAAGGTAGGCCACTACCATATTACACTCTCAATACAGCAACATAACATCAGGTTCAAAGTTAAGACTGAGAATAGTAGAAATATCACAGGCTGGAATGTAGACATTATTCTTTTTCTCTTGTGTTTTAACTGGACCAACTCCAAATCAAATCCTGGCACCATGTTTTCCTTTTTCTTTTTTTCCACCTACTAAAATGCTTGATTGGTCTGTGTCACTGGGGTGGATAGGTGTGGCAGACAAACCCAGAGAATCAACCGTATATCACTCAGCACCAACACCACTAAATGAATGTGTTCTTAATTTGAAGGTGTCACATCAAAATAATCTAATACTCACTAAGCAAAGTGGATCCAAATGGGGGTAGGAAGGTAGAATAACCCACAAAACGTTCAAAAAAAAAGTTGCGCCGCTTTAAGGATGTGGAAGTGGTTTGAATTCTGTAAATATAATGAGAACTACCTCTTACAGCAGAGCTCAATATTAGCATTAATACTTTGGTGGTCTGGCCAAGATATTAGCATGTTATAAATTAAAAAAAATAGTCAAAATGACTAAAATCTTAAATTTTCTGATGAGCTTTATATCTTGCATTGAGTAAATCCCCTTGAGCTGAACAAAACACACATCCTCATATTTAATTAGACCCTCCACTCACAATGTATAGACTAACAGGATGAAATTTAAAGATTAAAGCAAATCTCTGAGTATTTAACTAACAGTTTGCCTCTCTAGCTGAATATAGCTGGAAAATGTAATCAAGATCAATAAATAATAGATCTGACAGAATATTCAAAATTCTATATATATAAAATATACACTGAACTCCGATGCAGAACTGCACTTTGGGAGCATTTTGGGAGATATACGCAGATGACAGGCTTTAGCTGCTCAGCCTCTCACAATGTGGGTGGCATCAACTAACTCCCTCAGTCTTTGGTTACCTAGCAACCACCTGTTCGCCAAGTAACTTGTGCAGCAACTGCTTAAAAATAAACAACAGCGGAATGGAGTGAAAACTAAAGGAGGAAAAATCGCATCACTAGTTTGGCAGTATTTCAGATCTTGACAACTAAAGACTAATCAATAATTATTGATATTGACTGATATGAAACGCTTCTATTGGGATAAGTTTTTCAGCCATATTGTCCAACACTAGTTGCACAACAGCCACTACGTTTAACCTACATTTTACGGACGCTTTTTTTTCTTTTTCCAGAATGAGGCTAAGCAACTCAGCAACTAAAAAATATAAATCTGATGTGGGCAACAAAAGCAGTCTTAGTTCATCCAACTGACCAAATATGCTATTCGATTAATCAGGATCAATAAAAAAAACAAAAAACTAATGTGATCATATTTTAATATAGCGCCCACTCAAAGGGGGGTTTAGAGTTGCTTCAGATTAACAAAAATGCAGTGAGATAATTTCACCCCACTGACTGCATTATGCACGGGATGTAAACATGGAATGTATTTGTAAGAGGCTTTAACCGTGTCTCAGCTCAGCACTGTTGACAGGTTGTGTTGGTTGGTTACTCGTAGTCTGTTCAGCACCATCTTGGCCTGATAACCACAGTTGAAGTAATATACTGTTTGTATTCAAATGGAAAATGTTTAGATCAGCCACAGATCACTCTTCAGTCTGAAAATACAAATTGTCCGGTAATTTGTCAACAGCAAATGGGGTATTTTTATAGTACTGGCATGAGAAGTTATAGTAATAAAACTTTGGCAGAAGTTCCACCATGCAGACGACTCTAGCAGATTGGTTTCACAGGTAAGGGATTAAGAACAGGTGAAGGCATCAGGTAACTTCATAACCCAAGGTTCTTCTAACAGAACTAAATATTCAACAAAACTTTCTTGACCCATTTAAGAGCAATTTCCGAACACTGAGTCAGTTATTTCCTTCAGACTACACACTTCTTCTTCTGCTTTGTATCTCACAGCCACAATGACAACTAACTCAAATGTAGTTATCAGCAAAATCCAGTAAGGTTTCTGTTTCAGTGGTACCCTCAGTTCACGCTCAAAATCCACATGATTCCCAATGTAGCTTCAGGGTAGAGCTTATGTCTTTTCTAATCACACAGACAAGTGTACCACAAACAAATTATTACACACTAAACTAAGGATTGTCTTTAGTACGATACAAAACTCTTGTAAGAACTTCAATGTTTAAATCTGCATAGTTTTTGTCGACCCTCCAGAAAAACACTTGACGATGCACATAGTTACATCTGAAATCAAACAACCATCCAGAACTAATGAGGCCTACTGGCAACAAGTACAAACTAGCAACTCATTCTCTCAATCAAAACACACACAAAAAAATTCAAATAAGCCAAAGCAACTCATCTTTCTGACATTCCGCCTTCAGGAAGTCATCGCAACATCGTTCCTCTATTAAACCTTTAACAACATTTTTACCAGTGTTGCACTAAGAAGAAGCTCTGGTAATGAGCTCAGCAGCTGTTTGCTAATTGCTGATGGCTAGTCTGAAGGAGCTGCACGGGAGAGTAGTGGAGGATGGGGGCTTTGTGAGGCGGAAGCTCGACTTGGAGACGGTTGAGCTTCGGTCTCCAAGGCGCTCGGTCTGACCAAGCGTTTTGCACAGCTGAATGGTTGCTAGTGCAGATTAAATGATATGTCAAACATGAATGACAGAATCAAGGCATCACTTCAGGTTTGTTTTTAAGGAGGGAATAACATTACAACATGTAGAAAAGTAGATTTTATATATTTCCCTTTTGAACATAGTTTCCCCATGTTAAACACAAAATTTTGTATTTACAGGAGTGTCAAAAGCATTCAATTCCTTTAAGATAAGCTTAGATGTGTGGAAAGAGTAGAAGAGGAGAAAGTTCTTTTGATGTCATGACCTGCTGAAAACGTGACACATAGCAACATGACGCAGGACTCTCAATCTTTCTCCTTACGGACAAATACCTTAAGTTCCTTAATAATCCATGATGCAAACACCACCTTTTTATAAAATTCCAGCTGAAGATTTTTTATGGACTTAAAAGTCATGGGACTTTTCTGGTATCCTCCAGGCCATTTGCAGAAATCTGGGTGGGCACTGAGATATGCTTGGTATAATTGTGCTGCAAGTAACAGTTGATGATGAGTAACATTCATCACAATTAGTTACTGGCCTTTATTTTGTAGCAGACCAGACAGATCATTACAGTGACTGTTTGATTACCTTATTATGTAGATTGAACACACAGTATTTCTGTTCAAGGTGCTTTTGACAAGTCTTCGCTAAAGGGTTATGGTTGTCTTGTGACAAATTGTTTCGTGATGTGCTAATACAAACACGCTAGAATTTTCCCATGTCAGATTCCACAAGACAAATGGTATTAATTGCACAACGTTGTGCAATGGGTGTTTGTTTTCAAGTGCTGAACAGGCGGCTCTGAGAATTTTTGTAACTGGATGTTCACTGCTTAAAGTTTCAGGGTGCTTTTGACAATTACAAATTTGGCATTTGTAATTTCAAACTTAAAACAGTAAAACATTCATAAACTGTTTCATGGAAACCGTTAAAACTAGTAACATTGTCCTCCCAATTACTAAAACGCACATACTCTACAGGTCTGGTTTCACAATGTGGAATAAGTCGTCAACGCGTTACCTCCCACCTACCCGACTGTCACGGCATAGGATCATGTTCACATCTTAAGTGTGTTGAGACATGAACCTTGTCTTAATTTTCCAGGTAACTGGTTAACCTCAACATTATAGTTCTCAAAAGCTGTCATACACAGAAGTAGCCCAACTGTTGCAATGTTCCCCGCACTCATAGGAATCATTCCACTTTCGAATTTGAATACGTTGATGAAATATTACAGCTTACAATGAAGATAAAATGAAACGTTGTTGTCATCAGAACTTCAAACATCGTCTCATGAGATTCACAACTGCCACCTCGTGCAGGTTCACCATACAATATTAAAAGTTCCTCTGTTCAGGTGCTTTTGACAAATCTTCACTAAATTGATGACAAATTCCTTGTGACAAATTGATGTGTTTCGTGACAAGCTGACACAAACACTTAAGTCGGATTCCACGAAACAATTAATATTAATTGAGAACTGTGATCTTGCTTTGTAAGGCGGACTGAAGGTTCATAGCAGAGCTTTGGGTAAATAGACGGGGCGTTTAGGCACTCCGGATGGTTGCCCCCAAAGATTCAAGGCCTTATCAAAAATGCATAAGTGATCCAAAGCAACACTCCGGGTGTGTTTTTAATGAGAGAATTACATTATTTAACTTCCCTTTAGGCTCAGTAAAGTATTTTCACAGAGGATTTCTGATTTCGATGGTTCACTGAATAAGGCCGTAGCGTAATAGGTGGAAAAAGTGAAGCGTTTTAAATACTTTCCAGGTTCACCGTATTTCCCACAAAGCCGGCGAGTTGTGAAAGCTTGATGGTTACACTGAAGACAAGCGGTGCAGAAAACAGAAAAAAAGAAGGGTGGCACTTGAATTACTCACTTTCACGACAGATGAAAGTGACATTTGAGACATAAAGATACAGTTGTTTTGAGATATTTTTCCACGGGGAAAAAAAATCCTGTTTTGTCTGTTCTCAGTGCTGACAGATGTCTCCATGACCGTCTGCGTCATTCAAAAGGCTCACAACAGTTGCCTTAAAGAGCAAGTAGCTCGGGCAGCTTTTGTAACTACCTGGCAAACAGACGTACACGCCTCAGTACACCAGGTATATATATATTTTCAAATGTATTGGGAATAAATGAGGTTCTTATGGAATTAACTGCTGAAAAAACTGAACAGCAAACGTACAATGCCAATTACACCGTCATCTGTTGGACTTTGAACGTCAGCATGAATTAGATTATGACTAACTACGGAGCTGGAGGAGAATCTGGACACCTCAGCAATTTGACTGATAGGACTTTGAATTACAGCAACTGCATTGCAGAAAATTACTGCTGTATTGTAGCTGTAACTTTGTAAAATGATAGTCTACTCTGGGCCAGTTTACTGTCCTCTGCTTAAGGAAATGTTTTAAACCTGTATTTTGTCAAATGCAGGTAAAGCATATTGATGAATTTAAAAACACATTTCACCTCATGTGTCACGCTGACGTGCATAATGCCAAATTACCTCCATCACTCAGTTTCAACATCGTTACGTAACATGGGATATCTGATATTGTTTTATTTTATTTTTTTTTATTTTATGTCTTATAATCTTTATTGCACTTCTTGTTCCAATTGTTGCTCTTTTATGTTGGTTTTCAACTGCACAGTGACCTTGAGTGTCCTGAAAGTTGTTTTAAAATAAATGAATAAATACATTATTATTATTATGTAAGAACAGGTCAACTCAACCTGTTTGAAACAACATGAGTAAACTGAAACAACCAAAGTGTAGATTTTATGAGCTGTTCTCTTATTTATTGTTTTGTTTTTATATAAATGTATATGCTAAATAAAGTGTAAAACTAAACCAGCAGATTCTATAACCAGAAACATATGGCTTTCTCCGCAAAGGTGTTAAATGTGTTTGACATACCAACGCAGCTTTGCATACATAAATTAAAAGGGTGAAACAAACATAAAAATGGCCTCTGTTGCTTTGTAGAACTTCTATTATTGCTTCAAATGTATAAAGTCTGTATAAAGTCAAATGTCTGTACTTGAACTAAAAATAGGTTAGTACATGAACAGTGCTGCTCCTAAAACTGCCCAAACAGGTTTTTGCCCGTCAGAAAAGTTCTGCCAATAAAAAGTTGTTCACTATGCGATTAAAAAAACACAAACCACATCCTACACGGTGTTCAACAGCAACAACAATGTCAGTCATGTTTTTCTTCCTCCTCCTGGATTTTATACTATAGGTCAAATGTACATGCATTTACACAAGACGGACATGAATGTCACACTAGTTTGGGGCTTTCAGTAATTTATCAGATTTTTTTGTTGGTTTTTTTCAGGATTCAGTTCCATAAAGCTTCAGCTATTCCTGAAAACATAAAGTTGGGAGCTCAGGTCATCAGTTATTCTACAAATTGTACAGTTTTTATATATTTTGTTTTAGAAATAATTTTCACATTGAAATGCAGAGTTTTGTAAACATGAAACTAATAAGGTTGATTCTGTTTTGGGGACTGCTCGAGTAGAAGGAGTCTTCATCAAATGAACCGTGCACATCCTCTTCATCAGACTGTTATACAACAACAGTGTCTTTAGTCAGAGGCTTCCTCAGAGCCGCTGTAACTCCTCTACGAAAGATCCTTCATGCCCACAGCCATCACAGTTCTTTCCGACTCTTTGAAGAAACTTAGATAATATAAGTTACAACACAATTTAATTTCCACTTGCAGTTAAATCAGTTTGAACTAATTGAACAGTTTTGTGAGATACGGGCTGTCACCATCTCATGTCACTGAAACAGGAGATTTAATAATAATTAATTGTGCGAGACCTATGAACAAATGGATAAGCATGAATGAAGACTGCTTGCTGTAACTTGTTGCTATCAAACCAGGCAACACCTTAAACACACTGCTTTATTGGGTAACGCCATGGAAAAATCTCAAATTGGCCGACATAAGGAGAATTTGGACATCTTCCACAAGTTTTCGTCATCCTTAGGGACTATTTCCAGATGCCTAAAGCTGCCATGTTTAAACGATCACAGGTAAGTATGAACAGCATGGCGATTTCAGACGTCATATAACTCAGAAAGCAAAATAGGTACCGTGAACCAGATATGAATGTGGGACAAAGATATTTTTTACAAAGTAAAATGTAACAAAGTAAAATGTAAACACAAGTAAAAGTGTTTGGTCATGACGACCATCTTTACATATGATAATAAAAAGGGAAGCTTGTAACCCAGAGAAGACCCTCCCAACTACAAAGTATGAGAAGCATCCACTCTCACAGCTGTGGGTACAGGAGGAGCTGGTGCAAATCACAAAATAACAATCTGTGGATATACTGACGCAACATCTCCAGACATAAGCCAGGAGGTTACAGCTTGGAAATGGGTAGTAACTCTCAGTGTATTACCAAACTAGTGGACTTAAGGAAAGAAAGCGAATGGATTGGCCATCAGAAAATGTATAGGTCAATCTGAAAGGCCAGGTGGCCAACAAACCTGACGGATTCAACCCTTGTTGCTCTCTCAACTTTTTGGCTCTTTGCCTTTTTATACCTTCGCAATTTTGGTCGTCTGGCAACAGTAAACTTGACGCAGTTGGCGCCCTGGGTGGAGAGCCATATGGCCTGTTCAACAAACCACCACTTGCTACTGAATGTATGAAGCATAGAGCAAGAACAGCTCATCCTCTCTCCTGCACACTGCTAGTCAGCTGGCTGAAAGCAGGCTGCTTCACATTCAGATGTACCTCACTTACAAGTATGAGAAACTGAGCTGTTTTATTGGACTAAACAGCAAAGGTTGCATTAATCAGCACAATAAGCACCAAACATGTTTTTATTCTGCATTTCTATTCACATTTTCTGTTCATAAATATAAAATGAATGATCTAAGTGGCAATTAGATCCATGTTACACAATGGGTAATATGTTACACAATTACCCATTGTGTGGTATTTTTATGCAGGGAGTCAATGTTGTACAATGAGAAGAGAGCTTCTTCTGAGAAAAATAAAGCAAAAAATAAATAAAAAAAAAAAACCATTTACATAGGCCTACATAGAGGCCTCTGTTAGATAGATATACAGGACTAAAAATGATAGATAAAGGCAATGTCAACAAACTTCTTTGGTTGTAAAAAACCATCGCTTGAACGTGCTTTCTGAATTAAAACATCAGCAGAGCCCACGGTGATGGTGCAGATCAGTCAAAATTGTGTGATTTTTTTGAGATTTGAAGGAGAAAACAAGAGACTTCCGTCTTCCTCTTTGCTGCAGAGCAGAGCAGGAACAGCTGTGGGGGGAGCCCAGCAGATTCTTCCAGGACTGTGAGACAATTTCGTGGCTCAGTAAGAGCCGCTAATGTCCACCATCACGTTTACGTGGCTTTACAGCTTAACTTGGTTTTATTATGCAAACACTATATTTCAAGTTTGACAGACTAACAAGCCGGTGGCTGCCTTTGTTTCATAACTCCACACATTTAGAGTAGCTGCGCTCATAGAGCGGTTGTTTACTCAGGATTACAATAGACCTGCTATGGCAGGATATGAAGTGCATTAGCAGCGAATCTGGTTAATGTCAGTGTTAAGGCTACATAAACATCGTTAAGCTATGGAGCAGCAGAATGCAACGCGGCCAGGAGCAAGGTACGGGTGGAGGTGTAGCGTAACTTGAATTAGCCACAGCGACTTATTTGTGAAAAGACAATACTTGGTCCATGTTTAAAGGAAGGGAAGTTGATTAGATTCGAAGGATACGAAGAGGTATTTCACGCTGACACTTTGCTTTTTAGGTTCTTGTTGCAACAAGTTGTTGTCTTGTCGCCACAACATGGCAGAGACGCAGTCAGCATCCCTCATTACGCTTAGCACACACCCATACCGAGCCCCCCGCAGCTGCGAGGCCCCGCGTTTTAACGCACAAATGCCACAGGTACAACACGTCCTCTCCGTATTTGAGCTTACCTTCTGTAAAGCCGAGGTGTAGAAACAGTTTTCGTCGTCGCCTTTTCCTTCTCTCCCTTCTCATAAGATCTCCTACACTCCGACCATCCTCATTTTCTAGTACTTCTGCATCAAGAACTCGCTTTACGGACCGAAGTCGTTTCTTGTAAAAGCTGTAAATGTGGGTTTTCGTCTTTCCTTACTTCTGACGTAGATAAAGTTAACTTCGAGAACAGGGTAGAGAACTTTCAGCAGTGCAGAAAAGCAGCCGAGGTTCACTTCCCTGTTGCGCACAATGTGCCATTGAGTGGGGCTGCGTGCGTTATTTCCTGCCTTCACGTTCAAAGCAAGCCCTCACTTGAACGTCTTGTCATTACAAACATCCCATCCGCTGAGAAGCAACGCAACGAGAGACACTTTTGAGCTCTTACAGCTCTTAGTTTATAGCGGTTTCCACCTGCGCCCTCTTTTAAGCAACAAACCCAGCCTCTGATTTAATGAGCCCCTAAAAAAGAAAGTAAACAGGACATGATGTTCAGTAGGGATTACATAAACGTCCCCGTTAAAACAGAAACTGTTTAAAGAGGGCTTGGTTTGTAGACTTCCACAGAACTGCTCGTAGGCGGAGTACTGTTGAGTCACTGTGCCGCTCGCCGTATAACTTCCAGTAAGGGAAATGATACCATATCTGCAGAGGACAGAGCCTGTGAGTCGGATGGTTTGTTTTTCCCAACTATAGCCACTGAAGGTCCAAAACATCTGCTACCTCAAAAGTGCCAAAATGTTGCAAATACAAGTAAATCTCCTTTAAGAAGAATGTCGTAAAACAAATAAACAAAAGCTGCTCGTGCAGCTTTTTCTACTACACTTCCTCCTTCACACAACTTTCCATTACTATGCTTGGACACTGTGTGAAAAGCTAACTTCTTTAGCGATGATGTGGCTAACATCTGATTGGTTTGCTTGCATAGTAAATCCACATTACACCATTTATTTTAACTTGCGCGGGATGAGGATGACCAAAAAAATTTATTAATGTTAGGGCTAAAAATGTAATTTGTCGGGAACACATTATTGGCACGATTATTATGAAGATGTGTAATTATTTCTTTATCCATGTCTACCTTTTTTAAGGATGTTTCCTTTTTTTCCCCCCGTGATTTCCTGAAGTAGCCACCAGGGGACAGTGACGTGCTGCATTTGAACACAACCCCTCCTGAATCCGTTAAATATAAAATAATGAGATCAGCGAAAACTGAACTGAACCGAAACATGGACACACGGTACCGCTAACTTCTATTCCTCTTAATGATAAGAAATCAAACTTGTTAAAACTTCCCAGGTAAAATAGGTCTCATAGGAAAATGAGAAGCATATAATGGGACTGACTGAGACTGTTTTAAAAAACCTCATAGATAGAAGATATTCTTGCCAGCAGATGTACTTTTTCAGTGAAGACAAGTTTATAGCTTAGCTTTTCTGTTTTGTTTAAGCCATTCAAGCACATACAGACTGCATATAAACAAACTCTATTTATTCGTCCTGTCAGGGATAAAAAAATAAACCAAAAAAGAAAAAAATCTGATACATTTTTCTACGTTTGAAGCCTTTCTCGTGTTCTTCAGCATAAACACCGGCTGTTTTCCTCTTTGCTTTTCTTGAGCTTTAACTGACATATTTGAAGTTGTTTTGAAGGCCAGATGAGGATTCCTCAGGGGCCACCTCAGGCCCTCAGCCTGGGTTTTGCCCTTGTATGGCTGAGGCTGCTGTGTTGGCTGAGGTTTGCAAATCATGTGCATCAATGTAAATATTACGCATCATATTGCTGTTTTTTTATATATATTGTTGTTTAAAAATAAAATCATGATTCATTAGGGCTCCTTAGCACTTTCAAAAATATTCACGTTGCGAATCAGCAAATAGTAGTTTGACTAAACTTACAATTTTGGCAGCCTGCATTTTCATCTTTTGGACTTTTTTAAGTCACCCTTTCTAGAGCCATCTTTACTTTGAATATATGAATTATAGTACTAGTATTCACCATGTGTTTGATATAAGTTTGAACAATACATATAGTAATCTTCAGGTCACCTTGTATGCAATACAAACTGAAGTTTAACAGCAAGTTTTCATTTCTTTAGAATGATTAAATTAGGAACATGACCAACGCATGTAAAGAATTTGTCACGGTTGACACTTTATGATTTTGTTCTCAATTATTATTAACTGACACCTCTTGTATGCATTCTAAAAACACTAAAACATTTTTTTTGTCTTTACTGTTTTTTAACAAATATCAATTTATGTGTGGAAAATGTATTTAGCAACATGCAGTGGCAAGAAAAAATCAGGTTGCAACATCTAATGTCCTGCAGACCTCACCTAGCTCTCTTAAGGTCAGTTTTCAAGATTCAGCAATAAGAAAGAGAGGCTTGGTCATGTTGACCTCTATGGCAGAGACCCGAGAGTAGAGCAAATGAAGAAAACACAAAGGCCTGTGCTACATTTGCCGAAAAAACACAAACTTTCAAACTTTTCGCAGTCAAATATGGCGGTGGTGTGATGATGTGGGCTGCTTTGCTGCTGTTTTTTCTCTCAGTACTTGGCATAAATCTTTTTTTTTTTTTTAAGTTTATGTTTGTCTGATATTCAAATCAATCTGATGATCTGAAGCGTTTCAGTGTGAGGGGGGGGGAAAAAAAGCAAAAACAGAAGAGAGCAAATACTTTTTACACCAATGTGGTTCCTTGATGTTTCTGAGGAAAGTACCAACACTCTTAAGGAGGCCAAGGTCTGAGATAAACTAGCATCAAAAATGGTAAGTTTGACGTTAAACCTGAAATCAGATCAGTTCTTTGGAACCGCCTCGGTCAACATCTGTCTCTGCTGCAGCCGTCCCCTGAGAATACAGTTTTAATTGCTGTTGGACATTATCTGTTTATTCTCCCGTGTATCTGTTTACTATTTATTTATTTTGTGATCACATTTTAGTCATGTGGGAGAGGGGGGCGGCCCCAAGTCCTTCTCCAAGGACATTCCACCTGTCAGATCTAATTTCCTGAGAGTTTTGATGGAGCAGCGCAGAAACAATGCAGCTGCAGGGGATGGAGCTCGCCGTCTGAGGCAGATTATGTTTACTACAGTTTCTTATTTTTATGTTGATCATAAATGGGTTTATTATTCTGGAAGGAAACCAGAGGGGAATGTGTAATTTTTTAAACAATCCAGAGGACAAACCTCATAAAACCTTAATAGATTTTTAACAATATTTGTCAGATTTATTTTTTTATTGATAGATCTATTTAGGTGATTTCTGAAGAATTTCGGCTGAATTCTGTCCTTGTTTCATTCAGACAAACCTGTGCAGAAGTCCCACCTTTTTCCGTGTGCTGCTAGGTAAAGAGTCCTCCCTACATCTGGAACCAATACAGCTGTGCCTGCTATCTGCAGGACCAGGGGCGGGGAGGTTGCAGGCTGCGTTAGCGGAGGGTGAGGGGCCGGACTGGTTGCTACTTTGGCCCTGGGGGTCTGTGTGTCCCTGACTTCAAAATAGATTTGATTGCTAACAGCTGGCAGTCCTAACTCACCCGGTGTCAGAGCTCTCCTCTGATGTCAACCTTGTCAGCGTCAAGGCCCGCACAATGGAAGGCCAAAGGTAGAGAGGAGGACTGTGTCGCTGTAAAATGAGATTCAGACAGTGACTTCTTTTTTTTTTTTCTTTTTTTTTTCCTTTGTGAAGGTTGTTGCCATAAATAACTTTCAGGTTTTTGGTCCCTGACAGAAACACTTCCTGCATGTGTTCAATGTAAGCAGCAGATATTTAGGTAGAGCGCTTGCTAACAGCTGTTTAAACTGGCACAATCAAGAATATCCGCAACCAGGAGAGCAGCTATGGTGCAAATACACTCGCAAGCAAGCAAATGACAATGTGTGTAAATAATGTTGAATTATACGGAAGTGTCCTTTGATATTTGCCAAGGTAAAAGTGTGGCTGAGCCGTGTCCTGCTATTCAGAGCCCCAGTCTGAGTAAATAGGACGGCAACTCATTAGCATCTTTTATTATCCAATTACAAACCCTGCTCGCCTAATTACCTCCAATCAGCAGGGAGAAGAAAATGATTGACTTCCTAGAGGACAGGACTCACTTTGGGACAAAAAAAAAGGGACAAAGTGGTTTTTTTTTTGTCATTTACTGAAAGTGAAACCAAATCCAGCTGCTTCTGTTACACTGTCAAAGTATTTTAAAGACATTTTCATAAATATCTTAAGGTAATTTCAGTTTTTAAACCAATGTTAGACTTCAGGTGCCTCATCATTAAAATAACTCTGCAAAATGCTGGTGAAATAGTTAAATCCATTTGCATTATGTACATGAACGACCTATTAGTTTGGGGCTTTAATGGATCTGGTTGAGCCCTTTATTTTGAAACAAATGTATTGAACAATTTTTAAAAACTAAAGTCTCTCCAGAAATCATTTCTTAATTTCATAATTTTCTCGTATCCACACAAAATTGCTCGTACAGGTTTAAAAATAAAATATCACCTTTAGCAGAAAAACCAAACAAGCTTTTCCACCATGAGGATGGTCCTTGTGGAGAAAGATAATTGACCGTTCTTCTTGGAGGAATTGGTAAGAGTTTATTTAAATTTGCTGGTTTCTTGCCACAGATCCAGCTAAACATAGTGCTACAGTCTAATCTTAATGTTATTCTGCTTCATCCGTGCAAAAGTCAACAGCAAACAGGACAGTGATCCCAAACACTGACTGTCCTGACCACACAGCTCTGCGGGTTTTTACAGCCTGAGCTAAAAACTCACATTTGTGGCAGGAAACCAGCAACATTAAACAAGCTCTACTATAATTAAACCTAATTTTAGTCAGTATGATGCCAAAAACGCATTAATAGCTGGAAACAGCATGTGCACATTGTGCAAGGTCTAAGAGACACTTTTCTAAATATTATCAAACATTATAGAGAAAATGTAAGATAAATGTGTCTGGAAACAAACAAACAAACAAACAAACAACAACAAAAAAACACCTAACGGGCAACAATGCATTTAAGCTTCTTGACTCTGCATAGAATAGATCAAATCCACAATACGTTCAATTCTGTGCATCCATATTAAATAAAAAAATAAATAAAGGCACTGGAAAAAATGATTAGAAACAAACCTTTGGCATAAAAAGGTTGAGTGAAATTTAATAACAAACCTTTGGCATGTTATTAAATTTCACTCAAGTTCCATCTTGGAAAAACTAAAATGAGTTATAAAAAGCCCCACATTTATTTTATTTTTTCCCTCTAATGAATGTATATAAAATTTCCCACTGGTATATTTTTTTTCTTACTTGCATTTAATACCTGCAGCTATCATTTGAAATATGTTTTTTTTCCTTGTCGTCAGTCACGTTTTTGCCCAAACAAGGCTGCTCTTCAACCGATTCTGTAAATAGCTGCAGGAAAAGATGGGACGAATTCTCAAACAGCTGCAAAAACCATTATCCTTCACTAGAGGATGAAGGGCAACTGCTGCACAAGGTTGCGATTATACCACAGCAATGCATCATTATTAGACAATTAATTACTTTTGTCATTAGCACCCTCAGCACCACTGTTCTGCCGGGATTTGCAGGCGCAGATGTTTCAAGCTGCAGCTCTGCAGCAATGTATCCCGTGTCGTGCTTCGGCTGAACTTTCACTACTTTGCTTAGATTTATTTTACAACTCTCAGTTAGTTTTGAGTCTTTGAAAGATGTCAGGAAGGAGCAGAAATAGCGCAGAGGGCAGGCCGCTGGGACGAGCTGTTGTTTACAGACAGTGACAGGGATGAAGGACCTCTGCGTTCTGGTGCCGGGCCCCGCAGCCTCGGGGGCCACGCCAGCGTTGCTTCCGTGGCCACTCTGGAAGCTCCAGCAGTGGCACACACACACACACACACGCACACACACACACACACACACACACACACGCATACACACGGACAGATACAAACATGAAATGCAAGTCCACGCAGGCCAGCAAAATGATTTGCACACAGAAGCACGAAGCAAGGCAGTTTTGTGTCTGCGCCTTTATCATTCATTGAATACCCTGTTATAACTCATCCAACACCGATTTACACCAAAAATATAACTTTTGGCATGTGTAAAACTACAATACTTTAAGGGTTTTAATCCTACAAACGCCGGCTGTTTTTTTAAATTTTTTTTTGTCAAACATAATTATTTAAAATATTGAAATATGTTTGTTTATATATGATAAAGATAACCTGAATAAATAAGAAAAAACACTTTTTAGTTGATATAAATTCTTAGTTTCAGTTTCAGTATCCTCAACTAGACCTGATTTATTCCAGATCTGATCTGGATGAAATCTACGTCTAGATTTCGTCTAGATGTAGGATTAAAATATTACTTCAGTAGAACCGGTCTGACAACATAAAATGGCCTAAAACATCTCTAAAAAGCATTAATTGAAGAACAGAGGAGGAATAAGGTCACTAACATTATTATTGAAAGTGTTACAAAGCCATTTTTAAGGAATCCAGCGAACAACAGTGAGACTGTGTCCATGTGCAAAAGGAGTGCTGAAGTTCTACCATGTTACTCTTTCAGCACATTGACACTTCAGGAGGTCATACAAGAACCATCTGAAGCACTGGAAGCCTCACTTGAGATAAATGTTCATTTTTATCAGTAGAAAATAAATTGGATAAAAATGGGATGTTTGTGAGAGTTGCAAGAAGAAAATCTAGAACACAAAAGGCGGCCAATAGCTCTCAATAATTTTTTTGAATCGGCCAAAGACTTTTGGAAAAATATCAGCTGGAACTTTCTGTAGGTATGTATTACATCTGGTTCAAAACTAGCAACATTTTAGAAAAAGAACTTCATGAGAAGTTTAAACAGGGTCGTGGTGGTAACGGTCTATGACAGTGTTCCTGCTTCAGAAACTGGACGACTTGCTGTTTCTGACAGAACCACGAATTCTGCCTTTACCAGAATCACCAGCCATCATTTTGTTACCCACAGCTCAAACACTGTTAGGTTATTCAGCTGGAAATCCACCTTGAATGACTAAGAAATGAACATTTTAGAGTGGCCTAGTCAAAGTCTGGACTTAAATCTGATTGAGATGCTGTGATCTGATCTTAAAGAGGCAGTTCATGCTTGAAAACCCCCTAATGAAGCTGAATTGATATAATTCTGCAGAGCAGAGTCGGGCAAAATTCCTCAACAGGAATATAAGAGACTCAACAGCAGTTAGCAAAGACTTTATGTCAAGTAGATTACTATTAAACAAAGGGTCAAGTTGGTTTGGATAGCTGTTTTTGTTTAAAAATGAAAAAAAAAATTTTTTTGCTTGATGATCTGAGACAAAAAAGTGTCAAAAAAGCAAAAAAAAAAAGTTTGGTTTTTTTCAGCATAGACAATCTGTGAAACTAAAACAGTAATCAATGAAACATATATAACCAGGTAAAATAAGCCTAAGAGAAGCAGAGACCTTTTGAGTGTGAACTAAATAAACAGCCGCGTTGCAATATTGACAAATTCTGTTTAATATTGTGTGATACTCTTCTCTTAAAATACAGTCTTTTCTGAGGTAGACTATTACAGTTCAAGAAACATCATTATCATTTTTAAAACAGACATCAAATAAAACGACATGAAATAAATATTTTCATGTACAATATGCTGCAAAAATGAGGTAGAAATGGTCACAGAAAATGTACAATAACCAAGAGAAAAAGTTACTGCGGTGGGCAGATTAGAAGTGGACAAAATAAAAGCTTGTTTTGGTGGACAAACTGTCGACAGAGAGAAGGAAGTGATTTCATTTCTGTAATTTAATGTGAGCAATTGTGGTAAAGTGTTTTGTTTTGTTTTTTTAATTTCCAAGACAATGGGGGTCACTCTGATTGATCTGGCCGAAGCCACCAGCTGGTGAGGGAAGGCTGCTCTGAGATATAGGATTGCTGGGCATCAATCAGTCCACTTCCACTCCGGAGAAATCAGAATAAGGGAAGTAGGAGGGGAGGAGGAGGGACGTTGGGGAGGAGATTCAACGCCACATGGTCACTGGAGCCTGTGGCCGGGGGCAATCCAGTCTAATGAGATTGCATTTTGGAAAAGAGAGAGAAAAAAAAAAAGAATGATGAGGACGGAGCGACAGAGGGAGGGATGGAGGATAGGGAAATATTACATCATCCTGAAACTTACGAGCCGCTTTGCCTGCAGAACATTGACTGGGTTTGTTCCAGCGTCTAAAAGGACCTGCTGTAGAAGGAGATATATTGCTGGATTGTCTACATGCCGGCTTATGCACAAAATAATTGTAAATATTTAATCTTTGCGATGTACTGAAAGCCACATGCAACATCTTGGTCTGAACTACTAGTTGGGGTTGATATTCTAAGCAATTTTAATCAAGTTTCGGGTTCAGATGTTGACTGTCAGTGCATTGGGGTTGGTTCTGTGTTTATTTTTTATTTTTTTAAATTCAGAAATACAATTTAGAACCACAACATAGAACAAACTTACAGTTGCGGTCAGATTCCTTGGCACGCCTCGTAAAAATGTGCAAAAAGCCTTAAAATAAATCAATATTTTACTATAGGCTCCTGGTGTTTCCATGCACTCAAACAAGAGACCCACAGCATCACTGATCCTCCGTCATACAAGAGGATGACGGAGGAGGCCTTAATAAAAATATTAAGGCCTCTTAATATTTTTTTTGCACCGGACCCACCGAGAGTGTTTATTTCTTAACAGCATAATTTTGTCTGATCTGACAAAAGCCACAGCTCCAGTTAAAGGGTTAATACAAGTCCACATGTTTACTGACCTCCTAAGGGGCCATTTGGTGTGAGGGAAGCATCTAGTTGTTGTTATGGTGGCAAAATACACATAGGTCCTCATCAACCCAAGAGCCCAATAATAAAAAAAATTAAAATGTTAAAATGGGCCCCTTTATTAAGTAAGCTAATATTTACACAAGGAGCCCATATTGACAGTAAATGAAATGAAAATCAAACAACTGATGAGATTGTTACCTCATGAACATAAAGGTTTTCTATAGGACAACTCCAGGTAAAAAGACTTTTATCTCAAACTTCATAAAAACTCCAATCAACTTAAAAAAGTTGACAAATTTGGGAGGTTTTTAGATTGGATCTTTCTGAATGTATTTCTGCGACGTTAAGCTAGTAGGATAAATTATTTTAAGGGTTTTTACACATTTGCCAAGGTTTGCTGGTAAATGATGTCTGTGTGTGTAGATATGTGAGGAAAACACCAAACGGTGCATTTCCCAGCAGTCTGTCCAACAAAAGAAGAAATATTTTCTGTTTTCTACATTTCTCAAAGACAATCATCACTTCACCATAAACTACATTAAAAATAAATGGTAAAAGAACTGAAATGAACAAAAAAAAGTATTTATATATTCATATATAATAATACATGGATTTATGGCATCAAATATCCTTTGAAATACCTGAATTACATTCAATGTTACTCTTTGTAGAATATTCAAGTTTCTCTGCTAAGGTACAAGCCCAGCCGCAATGGGTTTTTCACGAGACTGTCACGGTCCTCCTCGCTCTTCTATCTCACTCTCATCTAAGACCCTAAGATTACATACATTCTTTATTTCATATTTCTGAGGTAAAGAAATTCTTCCTGAGCATTTCAAACAATATCACATAATACAAGAAAAAAAAAAAAAAACGAAACAAAAAAAAAAAAAAACAGAAGGAGCGGAGGCAGGAAAACCAACATGATGTGGGACAAGCTGAATGCGCAGGTGTTGTTCTGCAGGTGGGAAACTGAACCTGAAGTGGAATGTGAATCGTGAAGCAGGTTTTGGGTTTATCGTACTATATTTACTGTAAGCACAGCGCAATTGGTGATTAGATGGGTGGAAGTATGGTTCTGCAACGAAACATAAAAACACTCCACTTCAACAGCTGCATTCCAGGACAAAGGAGGCCCAGCTTCACTTGTTTTCTCCGAGAAGGTTTTTGTGTCATAGTTTGGTAAAAAAGCTATTGTGAATATCAACATGCTGCGATTTTTACTTTGTACTACTGGTCAGTTTTGAGAAATTATCAGTGCTTTTTTTTATTATTATGTATTTGGTTTGTCAAGTTTTTGGTAAAAAAAAACAGTTGCTGAAGTGTTGCTGATCCCAAGCCCTTTGAGCGACAATCCTATGACTACATTGACTGTAGGATAGCATGGAAGGGGATTTGTAATAAATAGGATCCTGAGAGTAGCAGCCAAAGGGCGGATTTTCCAAACCCTGATTATCCATAATGTTGGACCACATCGCCTAGCAACAAATAACTGATTTTGTCCTGGACCCAGGCTAATCGAGACACCCCTCCGATTTCCCCTGTTGGCCAAATGACTAAAACCCGTTCACCTCACTTTTTCTTTGGGAAAACATCAAATATTATTAGTGTTCTGGGCTAAACAAACAGTATACCGTGTCAGGTTCCTGCCAGTGAAATAACTTTATCAGCGCTGCCCCTACCGTCGAGATTCTCTGGCTCTTTTGGCTGCATAATCAGTAATTAGGAAACAACAACAAAACATCCCCAAGGCTTTAAATGCCGAAGCAAAAACAGGGTCGTAGTGCAGTCCGAGTACGGTGACTAGCTGCTTTCTCAGTGGCTGTACATCTTGCTCCACTCTATACAAGTGTCCAGGTCCTTTGTGGTGGTGTGTGGGCGCACCTTGCAAAAGGCATTCTCAAAATCTGTAAAGTCCGGAGTTTTGGGGGACGTGGCGAGGCCATGCATGGCTCCGGCCGGGGAAGATGCTGAGGAGAGCACCTGCTGGCTCAGCTGCAACAGCTCCCACACAGAGAAGCCCTCAGTGCGCTGCAGCACAGCGGTCATCTCCCTCTCGCTCAGGGTGCAACCCTGAGGCGTCAGCGCCTGCAGCAGGACATGCTGACGGATCCCCATGTCAGGGAGGCTCACATAATACTTCTTGGCAAAGCTCCGGTGGACCGCGTCCGGCAGGAGATCTGGCCTGCCAGTGGCACACACAAGAATAACCAAACCTGTGGGCCCCACCTGGATTTTCTCCAGGGTTGTTAGCAGTATCTGCCTCAGCCCCTCCTCCTCCTCCATTGCTTCCACCTGACTGAGCAGAATCACGGCGGGTAGCCGAGCCCCTGCCACCTGCAGCAGAGAACCCAGAATGTGTTCTGCTTCGAGCTTCCCTTTAGATGCCAACATAGGTCCGCTCACGCGGTAGAAGGAAGCCCCCATCTGCGAGGCCAACGAACGAATCAGTGTCGTCTTCCCTCCTCCTCTGGGACCAAACAGCAGGACGGTTCTTGGAGGGCGCACCAGTGGGCTGGGCCGTAACACGGGCCACAGCAGGTCCTCTTCCAGGGCAGCCTTGACGTGAGTGAGCCCAAACAGTTCGGTCCAGAGCAGTGCCGGGCTGCAGTCTAACAACTCTCCATTGATGAGCTCCAGCAGTCGGGGGTCTGGGCTCTTCATAGCTTCAACAGGTGCAGAACACAACGGAGGGCGTTTGAGTGACTGGGGGCGGTGCTGTTGCTGGGTGAAGCCCTGCTCCGTCACCCCGTTCTCCCCAGTCATGCCTGCAGGAGGACTGTACTCCCCTCCAGCCCCAAACTGAGGAGACACCAGGGGCTGAGAGGAGGGCTTGCTGGGCTTGAAGGTTTGAGGGTCTGAGCTGCCTGAGCTGCTGAATCCATTTCCCCTGCACTCTGTTTTCTCACTCACTCCATAGGGAGAGGTTCCTCCAGCCTTCAGGGCATCATAGCTGTACTTCCTGTACCGTGATCGGTCCCCAC
Organism: Poecilia mexicana; assembly: GCF_051168715.1. Lineage (NCBI taxonomy): Eukaryota > Metazoa > Chordata > Actinopteri > Cyprinodontiformes > Poeciliidae > Poecilia > Poecilia mexicana. Next base: position 28,241,705 of record NW_028263376.1, read on the forward strand.
TGTCATCCTCCTCTACCCCCATTTCAAAGGCCTTTCTCTTTAATGTCCCTCCAGACTCGGATGCTCCAAGGTTGGCGCTCTGGTAGCTGTATGAGCCTCCAACCACTGTGGGCCTGGAGGGGATGGGGGTGGGAGCTGGTAGACCTGAGGGGAGGTATGTTGTGGAGGGATGACTGTAGCTGGGAGCAAGGCTAGTCTGGGGTGGGTATGTGCTCGGTGGGTAGTTATAAACCGGTGTGTTGGGGCTGTAGCTGGGCACCAGAGTGGGTGTGGGTTGCAGAGTGTGAAGGGAGGTGGGGGGAAGTGCTGCATTGGGCTGAGGACAGAACCCTGAGGAGAGATAGGTGCCGTTGTAGCTGGAGGGATACTCGCCTGAACCGCTGCAGGAGCTGCTGCCACTGTAGGCCGAGTCTGACAGATTACTGTTGACTACTGACACGCTGCTCACCCCAGGGGGGCCCGCAGATGTGGCAGCAGTCTTGGAGCTCGAAAGACTCTCATGGCCTCCAGGAGGAACCAAAGGATAAGAGCCATCAGCGTTGTGTGTGAGCGGCCAAGGCTCCAGCTCTGTCTTCTGGCCGTTAAGGCCCCCAAACGCCCCCGGCTCTGGGTACGTTCCCACCGTAGGAGGCCGGTCGTACGGTGAGTCCAACACGCCTGCGTACTTTTCAGCGTAGCGCTTCAGGAGGTTTGAAGCTGTGAGGGCGGAGATGTCGTCGTTGGCCCAGGCGTAGTTGTAGGAGCTGCGTCCGCGGCCGGAGTAGAGATCCCCCTTGTGGGCTGGAGAGGAGGTGGTGGAGGAGACGTCCAGGTGCTGCTCGGGCCACTGGCTGAGGGGCTGGGCATGCTCTGGGTTCCAGTGCATCTTTAACAGGCCTGACAAGACAGTCAAAACAACATCAAGTTATTTTACATGCAACTATGACAAAAAACTTTAGACTGACACTGTTTCTGGAGTAACTGTGTTGTTCTATGTTGAAAATAGAATAGTGAAACATAGTTTTACCTAGTTTTTTATTAATTATTGACATCCTCAAAGTTATTTACTGTACCGAATTGTACAGTTTCTTTCTCACACCACAGATTTTCTTTTCAAATATAAAGTACAGGTCTTACACTTACATGTTTTTTGTTTTGTTTTCCTGATTAAAAGTTCAATTTTAGAAATATTTTAAAGTAATGATTGCCATTAAGTAATGGATGGATGGATCTTTCAGGTAATGGAATGGGAAATAAGTCTTGAAATATAAATATTTTTTCCTTCTTGTGCAGTCTTATCCAGATCTGGAAAATACTTTCAAACTTTACAGACTGCAAAAAAAAAAAAAAAAAACCTGAGTTGACTCCAAATGATACATAAATTGTAGTGTAAAGCAAAAATATTGCAGCTCTGTGTATTCACTTTATCTTGCAGCCCTGCTCAGCAAATGAATGACTGGTTTTGGCAAGAAGGCAAACAATATTAATAAATTGTAATTATTAAAAATATTTTTAATATCATCGATTATATGTAGTTCTTAAACAAAAAACAGAATCAGCAGGTTGATATTTTACAAAAAAACAACAACTTAGAAACTGCTTTGACTATTGTGTATAACGTGACGTGATCAAGGACCCCTCCTGTGCCAAGAAGTGAACTTCCTCTGTCAGGAAAGGCATCTTTTCTCAGTGCTGCTGCCAAGTTTGGGAACAGAACAGTGTCAAATTTCCTAAACAGGGAGGGGAATCTGAGAGGGAGGCACAGGAAAACATGGAAAGCAGCAGAAAGAAGGAGTGAAAGCAAATCAGTGGGATGCATGTGTTGTTTAGTAGTTTCCCAGCTCATGTTGGCGGAGCGATAAGACCCCTCCGCTGTTCGCCCTACTAGTAGCATCTGCAGGTCTCCCAGAGGAGCTATTGTTATCTCCCTGTGCATGTTGCTATGAATGCCTGCTCTCTCCGCCCCACACCCCCACCTACCACCCACGGATCCACCCACCCACCGTACACCACCGCTCAGAATGGCTTGCTGGACACAAGGAGGGAAGGAAAAGGAGGGAGTACGTGTATGCGCGTGTGCGTGTGCGTGCGTGTGTGTGTGTGTGTGTGTGTGTGTGGACAGTGGTTTAGAGAGAGTGAGAAAGAAAAAGGGGGTGTACTGGAAGTGCAGCATAGTGAGCTATTCATCAGCACAGGGTCCTATGGAACATTGGGAAGGGGGAATGTCTGCTCCTCTAGCTGACTTCAGCGAGGTCGAAGCAGCTTGGAAAAAACAAATAAATAATGTTCTATAAATAACATTTTCACTCCATGCCTCTACTAAATCTGCCTAAAAACACAAACTCAAAAACATCCCATAAATGCTAAATTGCGAATATTTTTATGTTATTAGCATAAGATGTAGGATATGGTAGCCCTGCCTCCTGCTCAGGCATTAGCTTGACATTCCACACATAGCTTGGCATTATCGAACTGTCACAATTTACCCCGAGGTGAGAAATACTCCGGCCAGGAACGGCGAGGTAAAAAGGAATATAGCAGAAGCCGTCATTGTTGCAGCTCTTTGCCTTTTCCTCCAGCAGCCGCCTGATGATTCATTATTCATGGCTGTCTGTAGGTGTGGAGCCAGGACTCTTATTGCTGTTTAAATCAAATCTCAATATCCACAGCGCGAGATTCTGCTTCTACTATCTCGCTGCTAAACTTTGACCTGCGTCTTTCCAAACCTCCCCGTGTGTGTTTTCAGATTACGCCTGTTGTTTATTCAGTCAGATGAGACCAGCAGACCAGATGGCCGTTGGATTATCATGTCCTTCATATTCAAATAGACTCCCTTAAGTTCCCAATGGCCAAACCAGTTCAAGTGCTTCGCTAAGCTTCAGACGGCAACACACGGCTGCACACCCACTGCAGCAAACTGTGACATTCTCACACATCTTCACTTGCAGAATTACAGATTTGTCCACACCCAGATGACCACTTTTTGTCGTTGTTGTTTTTCGGTTCTGTTTCGTTTTGTTTTGTTGCGGACTGACTTGCAGGTCTTTGTCGGGCCACAGAAACCGTACATGTCCTGCAGGCCCTTCCCATCTGCAGCCGGACCAGTTTGCGAGCAGCCCCAATAATGGGGCCTGTGTGTGACAAAGATGGATGAGAGCCCAGGGGAGCTCATAAAACCTGCAGCAGGGAGGGAGGGATGGAAGAAGGCAGAGACGGAGGGAGGGAGGGAGGGAGGGAGGGAGGGAAAAGAGAGCGAGTGGACAGCAGGCGCTCCGTCCTTTCTGAGGGGACTGTAGCAGACATTAGAGGACCCTGTGAGACGGGCTGACTGCTGTCCACTCCATCATCAGCACTAATACAGAGAACTACGCCTCACCTCTCCCATCCCACCAGCTGATTGTGCTTAGGAAGAAGCAAATTCACTGTCATTATTTGTAAAAAAAAAAAAAAAAACTGACTGAATCATTCGTCTGTGAAGAAAGCGGCAGCATTTCAGCAGAGTTTAGCCCTTTCTGTGTAATTAAATGCTGCCTTCTGCTGGATTGTGGGTTTTAGAGCAGTAACAGTTTGAGCGAGCTCTAATCTATGGTTCTGCCTAAATCGGAGCCATCACACAGATTAATTCATTGGAGGGCCGGTAAGAAAGCTAAGATTAGAAGCAGGAAATCAGGACAATGTGTGACGACAGTAAAATCATTAGATCAACCTCAGCAAATGCTCGAGTGTCAGCTTAGATTGCAAATTATTTAAGACATCAGGAAAGGCAAGTGCAGAGCTGGTAAAATGTGTAAATGTTAAAGGCAAAAATTCATTTTTCTGTTGCGCCTCCGTTACTTTCTGTTTTCCAGCCTCGAACAAATCAAGCCTCACGTACACATGGGAGGATTATAGATTTAAAACCTGTAGGCAGAGACATTATTATACTTAAAGTCTGAATCCAGACTTGATTATTTTTGAAGCTACTTTCACACTGTGATCACACTGAAAACGTACTGAATATGTATATATATTCTTTTCGATTTAATATGGAACAGGTCTTTCCTGTGTTGACTGATTGTCCTCTTTGGCTGTGAGGAGGCTGATAAGAACCTTCTGTCCGTGCATGTGAAACTTCCCACTCTTTGTGTGTGTTTTCTCGGCCCCAGGAGAGACAGATATTCCTCTGCTGACCGCCTTACTGTCTGTGCGGCCTTTGTGGTGGACAACCATCCAGCAGACGTGCATGGATCGAACAATCCAGTTGGCCCTGAGACAAAGCCGAAGGGATCCCATTGTCAGGGCCCTGTCTAATTATGGAAATCTTATTAATCTATTCAGGAGCAGTTCACTGACAGCTTTTGTGTCAGCCTGGGATTTATTGAGGGACCTGTGTGAGCTGCATCCTATGGCAGGAGTATGAGATGAAGACAGCGGCATGGCTCTCTTCAGCAATTTTCACTTTTAGGAGGGAGGTTTTTTTTGGTTTTTTTATAGCCTTAACATGCTCAGATCTGCTATCTATAAAGTCCCCTCATCCAGTGCTTATTGGAGAACACAACAGTAGTTTTTGTTCCATAAAGTAGGCATTACTTCCAGCTCTGTTGTGGTTTCTCATAAAAATATTATAGGTTTGAGGTGAAAAGTTATCTTGGCATTAAGCCCTGAGATGGAGGGACCCAGCGGCATTTCATTGCTCCCCAGAGGTTGCGTTCCCCTTCGTCGTTCCCGGCTCTTTTATTTTCCATGCCTCGAGGAGCAAAACATACACGGATGCAACAAGCCTTCTGGGACTTTGTGCTATTAAAATGTGCAGATTGTGAAGGGGGCTGCTTGTAAACAGCAGCATTTTGGATCAATTCAATCAGGGTCTGTTTGGCGTTGAGCTACACCTCCGTCCACTGATAAACCTAACAACTCGACATCATACACCTGAGGCAGGAGTCAAACGAGTTAGAAAAACAAGATGCAATTTGAGGACAGGATGCTTCAGCAGAATCTAAAACATCTGGAAATTCATCTTTGGAAAAAGCGGAAAGCTGAGTCTTTCTGTTGAAATCCAAGAAAAAGGGTCTATCTGAAAATTGAACTTTGTAAAATGTTACAAAAATGTAAAGAGATGATCAGTTTGGAAATTCAGTTTGTACAAAAATCGTACAGAAACCCATTCTCAGTAAAACTCAAGTATTGCTGCGACAAAAGCGAATAGAAAAATGACTGGCAACAAAACAAGCTGACACACCTTCACTGTGCATCATTGGCACATGTGAACCTCACCAATTTTATAACAATATGTTCTAGTATTTATTGTAAAGATAGTAAAAGTGATCACAGTTTACTGAACAACAATCAGTCTGGGATATTTTTGATTATTGATACCAATTGAAGTCCATCCTGATTTAAAAGTATAACGTGAAGATGTTATACTTTTAAAATCAAGACTGTGTCTTGATTTTAAACAGTAGCCAACAGTAGTTGGCTATTGTTGGCTACTGTTTGAAAAGGCACTGTGCCTTTTCAAGCAGTAGCCGACATTACCAAATCTAGCAAGTTTTATAACAGAGTCTGAAAACTTAAAAGGATAAAACAGAGATACTTCAATGTAATATGTGCACTTGAACGTCTTGCTTTCTCTCACCATCTCACAGCCTGATTGAACATTGGACGTATCAGGATATGTGGTTTCTCTAGCTTTAGGTCTTAAAACTTCACTGATAAAGAAAATGGCTAACTTTGAGCTTTCTTACTCACCTCCTACACCAAGTGTTGTTAGTAAAGTGAGTATTAGTTTGAAGAAAAAGGTATGTTTTTAATTTACATTTTAGTTTATTTAAGTATTTTTTTTACACCTCTAAATGTTCAACGGAAAATATTTGCTACAATTGCCAGTGGTAACTTGATTTATCTTTTGCAGTGGGCTTTGAAATTGGAAAGCATGATTACCATCACCCTAACCTTCAGCTCCATCCACAGATCGGTTTTAAATAGGGACTCTGACTTAGCCACTTCAAAACGTCAATATTACTTGATGTTTAGAGATACTAGTAAAAATAAAAGATCACTTTCTACCTAAATTTGCAAGGGAAATTAATAACTTTGGGCTTAGCTGTGAAAATTGCTGGCTGTCCATCCTTCATCCTAAGAGCATCTGTGAAATCAAGTTGGGAATAGCAGACTTAAGGAGACGTAAGACAATAAAGCAATGTTATTTATCTAATAACTGAAACTGCTTTTATGTTATCAGCCTGCATAAAACTAATCAATTAGCAACTGGAACAAAATCAAGTGTAATGTGCACAAACAAGTCAGGCAAACAATCTTTCAAAACTTTTTGAAAACCTCTGCCATCACAAGTTTAGTGTGCACATAAAGAGCATCCGAGAATCCATTATTTATGTTTCAGGTCTTGATTTGTCATTAGAAGGCCCCCGAGTCCTTTGTTTTCAAGTTCACAGTGATTTATGATACTAATATCAAACAGGACATTCTTTCTGGGCTGTATGCCGTGACATACTGCCAGCCAGTCGTAAAAGCACCAACCTGAGAGGCCAACTGCATTTTACAGCATTGCTGGAGGAGACGGTACAAAATTGTCTTAAGGTGGTCTTCCACTGAGGTATGAAATACACTTTTTCATCTGCATTATTACAAATCGGCTGCGGTAAAATATTCAATTATATTACAGTTTTATATTAATATAAATCAGTGTCAAATACCGTATTTTTCTGACAATAAGACACTACTTTTTCCCCCACGCTTTGAACCATGCGGATTACAGCCCGGTGCGGCTTTTCTGTGGATTTTTCTTCAATCACCAGGGGGCTCTTCAGCAGGAAGTGAATCATTGGAAGTCAAAATTGGAAATAGAAGAAGAAAGTGCTAATTTTCATTTAGAACAAACACATGCTAGCAGCAGGCACGACGGAGAAATTTCTTCAAACTCATACCCCGTCATCATGGAAACCACACGAAGAAAAAGATTTTAAGTTGAGGAGTACCGATCTGGTAAAAAACGTAAGCGCGGCGTGAACGAAACCATGGTTCGGCTTTGGAGACAGAGGGCTGCGTCCTTAATATTTATTAAGGATGCAGCCCTTTGCTGGGTCCTTGTGGAAAACCGAGAGCGGCGGAGATACCAGCGTCTTATATATGTACGTTTCCAATCTTTTATTTTTTTTTTTTTTTTTTAATTGTAGGTGCGGCTTATAGTAAGGTGCGCTCTATAGTCCGGAAAATACGCTATGCTAAATGATTTTAATCAAAGATACTGAAATATTGTGTGAGGTGCTGCTAAATATCTGCAAAAAGAAGTGAAAGGTGAGTTCTTGAGACCATTTTTAAATGACTTCAAGACAGGCGCATATCACTCAGAAATAAATGAGTGTGGAAAATAAATAAATCTAAGCACTACTCACAGGCCTACTGTCACTCAAAAGAAAGCACAATCCCACACTCTCGCTTTGCCTCAGTCTGGATCTCTTTCAATGGCATAAAAAGATGTAATAACAGAGATCTGGTGTGGAGTTTTCACACCTGCTGCCCTGAGTTTAAACATGGATCATGAGACCTGTCCCAGGAGGAAAAAAACAACTATCTCTCCTCTCTCTCCTGCAATGGCTTTGAGGGGCGTCCTCTGTGTGTCTCTTCTTCTTCCTATCTCTGTACTTGAGATCTTTGTTTCGTGTCTCACGATGACAGTTGGAGTTAGTCTATTTTATGCTTCGACCTCCGCTGGGAATGTTCCAGGCCAGCTGTCAGAAGAGTTTTGTCAGTGTGGAGATCATACCACTTAATAGAGGAAGAACAAAACATGAGAAAGTGCTTAGAAAATAAACTGCGAAACTTAGATACTCTTTACTGTTATAAATTTAACAATTATTTTTGCTATTTTTTATTTTACGAGTGGAAAATAACAAGTAGAAATTGTCACCACAGCTTGTTTTTCTCTGAACTGGACGGACAAGAAGAGCAGCCAAACTACTTGGTGGCATTTGTTAACAATTGATTCATTGATAAACGTGTTTGGAATTGCTAACGATGATGCCGCGGGAAGGCTGGGTCTCATCTGAGACCCTGCTCATTTTAACAGCGCTTTTCTCAGCACTCTCCAAAAGTAGAAAGCCTCAGGAATAATTGCTGGATGCGTCACTTCATGCTCGTAATTTTAGAAACAACTCCCCCCATCCCCCGAGCCTGCTAGCGCACATCCACAAATGGCAGAAGCCGAGTCCAGCCCACCCACCCCCTATCCCCTGTTCTCTTCAAGAGCAAAAAAACACAGGGTCCCTATTTTCTGTGGCTGCAGGCTGGCTTTAGGTCATTGTGTCCACCAATATATCAAAGAACAGCTGTCCTTAAGGCTCAGTGATGACCAATCGCCCCCTCCATCTGTCTAACCCAACCAATCTCCCACTCTACGGCTCCATCATTTCCATCCAGTCTTCCTCGCCTTTCTCTTTACTCCCATTTCTAACCAAATCACCTGGACCCTCTCTGCATCCAGCTCTTACTTTGTGCACGGACAAATTAAGCAAGTCTCAATACATTCGATACACATGCTGCCCTGGCCAAATTTTGATCCTCCTCACTACAAACATCTAACAGCATTAAAGTATTTTCTCGAGTGCATTAGTTTACTAATTAGCCGTGTTTGTGTGGAAAAACGTGTCACACTGTCGAGCCCTGAATTTCTGCTGCCTCAGGAATCCAGTGAAGTGCAGCCATCCAAGTGAGCCTCAACCCCCTTGCTTCTTAATTGGACCATTAATGGGAGCGGAGGTCTTCTTAATGAGCTGATAAACCCCTTGAGAAATAAAGCACCGGGCCCGTGGACTCACAGGAGCCCGGGTCCCTAAAAACATCTTTTTTTCCGCCCCCCTGCAATACATGCACAAAACATGCACACACTCACACACTGGAGGCTAATTAGAGCCAATTCACACCCACACTAATGATCCTTGCTCTTATTCACACACAGTTTAGCGGGCTGTGTGTTTACTCAAAGACCTCACAGGGCCCTCCACGGCAACACTCATACCACTCTGCCTACAATGGGGAAAGATGCCGTTGTGGCCCTCCAGCCAATGTCTGAGGGGCCTTGGGATGAGATCAACTGCTCTAAAACTTAGAGTAAAACATAAAAACAGACCCAGAAAGGGAGAGAGAGAGAGAGAGAGAGAGAGAGAGAGAGAGAGAGAGAGAGAGAGAGGGGTCACTCAGAGGAGAGCAGTAAAAACTGCCAGACTGGACTCTTGTGTGTAGTCATTCTCTGTGCATGTGTGCTGCTTTAAAAGAGAAGGTATCCCTCCACCAGCGGGGGGGGGGGCCAGCAACAAGAGTTAGGGCACTTCTGGGTTGGCGGCCTGGGACTGATTTAAGAGTGTGTTTGAAGTGCAGATTACAGATTTTTGCACCAAATCCCTCTAGGAGTATCCATGGCCCCTGGAATCTCTCTCAGGTTTCGTCTCAGGTCCGGCGATAGCGGTTTCACCCAGCTTGAGGTATTCTGGACCAGCCGCAGACGAGGACCAAGACAAGCATGTTGTATATACAAGCTGTTGTCATGTCATGTAACCATGGGTGCATCTATGCTCTATGCGCAGAAACAGAAAAGCCAACTACGGGAGTGAGAAGTAGCAGAAGGAAGCCGGACATTCCCATAAAGTGGCATTCCAACATGGAGGTGAGAGTCTTCGCATGCTCTGCACACATGCAAAATCTTTCTCAATTATGACTCCAGTCTTTAACTGAGAGCTGCAGTGTCACCAGCAAGCACATGGGTGAGCTTGTGTGTCACCGGTCTGAGAGTAAACAGTGTGACTACCTCACACTGCTGTGCGTAACCATACGAAGCTCCTTTCTGCAAACACACACTAGCGGGCTGTTCTTAAATGACCTCGACAACAGAGCTACGCTGTACATGGGAACCTACCAAGCTGTCGAACAGAGAAAACCACTGCGCCCAGTCGTAAAATGAGCCCCCCGCCCCACAAAGGTTCAGAAGATCCCTATTAGCCAGCAGAGAGACGTTTGAAAGCAGGCCAACTTTTCCGCCATCCGTCTGTGACATTCTTAGAGCTACCGTCTCCAGGAGAACTCAACTTAGTATAAGGTGTGTCACTGGATAAGTTAAAATAAGTTAATGTTGCAATCTAAAAGGAATCCTCAGCGTGATCCAAACATGTCAACCTAATTATACGTATTTGTGTGAACATACTTTTGGACATTGTGCTTTCTTATTCAGAGTAAAAGATCTACTAAGTAGATATGGTGCCTATCAAAAGGATGAAATTTGCAAAAAGCAATAGACAAGCTACTGTTGTTCTATTTCCAATTTTACATGTATGTAAAGTGGACTGAAAAACATGGTCTCGAGGTCTTCAAGTGAGAAACTGAAACAGAATTAACCGTGAGGAATTCACAGTGTCCTGCTGTATCAGGAACAAGGACATTATTTCAGTTTTGTTTATTTAGTTTTCATATTTAAGGATCAGCTTACCAGGGAAGCAACAACACAAATGTTTGTGTTATTCTTCAGACACTTTCTGATATTTAGCAATTTGCATAAATCTATTTTACATTGCCCAAAAATGTTCAGTTACTGGAGAAGAGTCACTTAGCTAAGTAAATTAGAATTATATTATCATGCTTTGTTTTACTTAGTCAGATATTTATTATATTACCACTAAACAAAAAAAATTGTTTTTGCTTTGACGATAGAAACAAAAAGTGATTTCAGATAAATAATCCTTTTAGGAGATTTTTTTCCAAAAGTCAAAGACGAAGCTGTAATTCCAGGGCCTTTTTCATACTGCTTCCACTTCACATCTCTTGCACAGCCAAAACTCATAAATAGTTTCATTGTGCAATAACAGAATGGATTTAATGATGACCAAGTTCTATAACAGTATTAATAACCACCATATGTTTCATCACAATAACAATTAAAGACAATCTTTATCCATACAAATGTTCTGCAAATCCCCCCAAGTGGTCGGATAATTTTTAACAATTAATCAGAAAGTAGGTCATGCTGTCAGTTTCACATTCAGCTTCAAGGTGAGTGATCGCATGTGCATAGCACAGTGTGAGATGAGATAACGTTTCTATTGGGTCATTGCTACAATATTCGAGTCAGAGTTGGATTCATTTTGAAGCAGTGGTGGACATGATGCTGATGTAATGTGGCCAAATGTTTCCAACATGGATAAAAAGTACTTGTCAGCCTGGCTTAACCGGTGATCAAGTTGTGTATGATTCAGTGTTACATGCACAGTGAGGTGATGCTGAAGTGTTATGGCATCCTTCCAAAGCCATTAAAGGGTAAGACATTGAAGTTTAGGCATGTAACGATGAAGCTTTTCCTGGTCAGTGTCACACTTTTGTTTTCTTTGAGGTCTTTGAGGTGGGGGTTCTTGTCTTTAACTCGCTTTATGAACATAAAAAAGATCAGCATGTTTAGTATTCGATCTGCTAAACATCTGAGACATATCAACATGTCAAGTACATGTCTGATTTTATTTTCAAGCAGACTTACTGGTGCATCTCTAAGAAAAGTAAACATCAAACATCAGCTTATGTTTCAGTCAAGCATTTCTAACTCGAAACAGCCACACATCTGCCTACGCTGCCATTCCGACGTGTTTTTACATGCCGGTGCACAAACAGAAGTTTCTGTCATCAATTATAAAGTAATACTTTTTAAATTAACTATTCTGTTTGATTCTCCCTCCTTTCTTGTAACTGTCATGCCAATAATGGTCCATTGAGGCGAGTTAAAGAGCTGGGAAAAAGAGGCTCTTGAGGACGAGGCCACAGAGGCTGGCCCCTGCTGGCCACCAAACAATGCTGTTTTGGAGAGCCCGAGCACTGGACTCCTAAGAGGCCCGGTGTGAGGGTGCCCACAGGGGAGCAATGGCACTGGACATGTCAGTTATTAGGTCAGCACTGTGGGAAGAAAAATGAGAAGCAGGAGGAAGTGTGTGCTGTGGTAAGTCCTGCATTGGTGTATCGGTAAAATTACACTTGCCTAGCTAAGGGGTTTGTGCAGCTTAACCCGTCATCCCTCCATCCTTCCTCTGTTCCTCTTCTGTGCCACAGCTGTTTTCTACCGGCTGCTGATGAAACATTCAGTGCTCAAGGTTTAGCGTTTCCACTCTGCGTATCAAAGAAAAGTCCAGTCTCTGCGCTGAGCCCGACTTTTAGCCACCGGTGCATCGCTCGTTCTGTTTGCACATGTCCACTCCCACTTATTTTTTTCTGTGAGAGCTCATTGATTCAGGCAAAGTCCAACTAAGTCAAGCCTCTGTGGTGTGTAGTTTAGAGAGGAGGGGGAAAAAAAACAAGAGAGTGTCCTACTCACTATAAGGGACAATAGGACTCAGCATTCTGTGGAGCTGGTCTCAGTAAGGAGGAATGCTGTTTCATGAATGCCAGCTAAGGTTAGCGCAGGTCCGGCTGGGGTCCATCACTGGCATGAGCGCGCACTGACAACAGAACAGCCCTGAGAAAGACAGAGAAAAATAGAAAATAGAAATAGATGAGGCTGCTGGAGGCCACTGTGAAAAGCTTTGACAAATGTTAACCAACACTTTCAGATGAGTCTGAACACGCCGAAGCAGAGGACGATAGAGTTACGGACCAACCTGAGAGCCGTATCGGTGTAACAGAACCAGAATTCACACTCTGTCTCACTCACACACTCAGTCAGCCAAATTCAGACACACAAGACACAAGGGCATTCATTACAGGCAGGCATTAAGCTGATTGTGGAGCTGTGTTCAGCCTCCAAAGAGGGCTTTCTAAATCTGCCTTACAAAAAGACTCATGCATACCATTGCTCCGTGCGCTGGGGCAATAAAGACTGCATTCTTGAGACAGCAAATACTTTTGGAGGTTCATAAGCCAAATGTAGTCAAAAGATCTCTCCTTTCGAGTTTCACGTAACAACCAATCTGGTAAATAAAAGATTTTCAGTTAATTTTGTTGACAGGGTAGAATTATACGTTTTAAAAATGGGAAACAAATTTTACTTTAATTGACTTAAAGAGCCAAGTCAGCATATACTGTAGGAAATATTCATTTTGGTTTTGATCATTTCAGTATACATATATGATAAGGCGGATTAATCTTTCAATGTTTATTGCTTCACTCTTCTATAAACTACAAGAGCTTTGGGAATGCTTGCTTAATTATTCATGCACAGCAAAAAATATGCATTTATCAGCAAATCGAAAATTAAAGGAACAGACAAAAATATTTAATTTCTACAGAAAATGTTATGAATTTTCTCACTATTTATTCCCTAAACTCAAAGAACTTTATCAGGCTGCAATAATTCACAGTAAAGTAACATTGTTGTCATGGATGTAGAGACACCCAGCTTACAGTAACAAGAAAGACATTTATTTACATTCCTTCGTTCACATGAAGGAGATATTACGCAATTACCCCCTCGATTCGTCTCTGGACGCCAACAGGCTTCACTTCAGCAACAACACAACAATCCCCCCCCCCCCCCACACACACACACACTTTAAACTGACAGCCAACTTTTACCACTCGCAACCCAGAATAACAATCCGCCCCGCAGCAGCAAACCACAGCTTCCACTTCAAACAAACAGAACCTCTTTGCAGGAAAGAGATTCTGTTCGCAGGGGGGAAAGAAACGTCTAATGGTCAGTGGCCAAAGAGAGGAGAGAACTGCTTCAAAAGAGCTCGATTCCAGGCAAACAGCAGGGAGAGCAGCTGGCCGTGACAGCAGATCGACAGAGAGATGCAGAGAAGACAAGCGGCCTTACCTATTCATGCCTGCATGTCCTCCATCAGATCTGAGAGCACTAGGATAATCCCCGGAGCTGACCGGACTCGTGTGTGCACTGCTATGCTTTTTTTCCACATATGGGACACAACTCTGCTCTTTCCCTCCCTCCCTGTCTCTCTCTCTCCCACTCTCTCTCTGCTTCTCTCTCTGGCCAGTGACAACAGAGGTAGCACTTAGCTCCCATCCCCCATGGATCTCCCATCCCCCTCCCCTCCTTCTCTCTCTTTATGCTAAAAGTATTTAAGTAGGAAGAGGGAGAGAGAATGAGGCGAGGGCGTGGACTGACCAATCATTCTCAGAAGCAGAGAGAGAGGCCAATCGTACATCGAAGCTTTGGCTCACCGGACACTGTCCGAGTTTTAGGGGTTTGGTCTGGCGTGAAGGATTCCACTGAAATATAAACAGTAGAAAGATCTTGGGGAAACTTTGACTTCTTCTCTGGCTGACTGAAACTGTTTATCAAGTTGCTTAGCAAAGTTTGAAAGTACCCTGCCAAACAAATTACCACCCCCCACCCAAAAAAAAATGTCACATCACCAGTTGGTTAATGTTGTTCGTCAGCCCAGCTTTGTTAAAGATAAGTTGAAAAATTCCACACGTCTTTAGGTAACACAATAAGAGATGACAAACTAGAAAATGTGGTTTAGCAAGCAATAAGAGATTTGGAGATTAACTTCTGCTTGACAGGCCTGTCATGTACTTTGGTGGAGAAGGACGCAAGTACAAGGGGGAGGACGGCAGGAAAAGCAAAATTACAAATAGGAAAGAACATGAGGGAGGAAACATCATGGAGCAAAATTGGTCAAGGATTGGTAAAACAGATAGTCTAAATACTTGGAGAAAGATGATGAAAGAGTGGAAAGAGGGTAAATCGCAAGAAAAACAAGAGAATCAGATAAAAACATGACTAAAACCATGTCACAAGGAAATAATTGAACAAGAGCAAATGGGTAGAAATAAAACAATGGCTGCAATTTAAAAACAGAACATCAAAACTCGACAACTCATGACATCCAGAATAAATGACCTTAACTTATAATGTTGTCATCCTTTGTTTAAAAACAAATCTGGGGACGTTTCAGTAACGTTAACCTGCTAGTTTGATGGCAAACTGTGATCTTTTAGTAGAAGTTATGTGAATTAAATATACACCAATGTTCCAGAAAGAAAAAGAAATGTGCTGCAGAGTCAGACAACTTTCCTTGTTTGGCAATCATCCGCTCAAACTGGATAGATTTTTTTTACTGATCCTTAAATGCAGACTGGCAACTTCCTCCATTTTTAATCAATGAAAGTCTGCACGTTCATGCAGTATTTTCAGTAAAGGAAGAATTACATGTTTTCTCTTAGTGAAATATAACAGTGAATTTCAGAAGCTACGAATCTCTTCAACCGCATGTACAGGTAGACAGAAGTCACAAATATTTGCCCCGGACAAAGATCTGTGGAGTGAAACCTGTCTGACAGTTTGTTTTGCACCTGTCTCTCTGTGTGTGTACGTTTTTAGCCTCGACTTTCAAAGTCCACTTCAGTTGGGCCTCACAAGCCAAAGCACACAAATGCAACTTTGAGCAGAGAAACAGTAACTGATAGTGATCAGTGCAGCTCTCAGACAGCTATATTCACTTGATGACATACTAAACAAATGAAAAGACAAATGAAAGATGAATACAATCAAACACTGACCCCTCTTTCTCCATACATTTGCAGCAGAATTTTCAAATGATGTTTCTCCAGTAATGATTGAAAGCAAAACATCTTGCCAGTATTTATCGAAAGAAATAAATCATGACAATTTACAGCAAACATAGCAAGGTAGCTACCAGCATTTACACTTACTATGTGCCTGGAAAATACATAATATTGCCTCTAACTATTATTTCAGGAATGTATTCAGAGTAAATGATCTATTCACCCCAAACTCCACCAAAAAATCAGACAATCAAATCTTCAGCCAAGCCCAGATTTAATCTGCAGGCATGTTTTCAGTGCAATTTGCCTGATAATAGAGCACATAATTATCAATACTGGTGAAAAGGTGACGAACTGGCAAAGGCTGAATTTCACCGTGCTTCCATATTAACCCTTCAAGGCAACTGGATTCTCCTAAATATCGTGTTGAAAATGATGACAGTGAGGAAATCTTGGCGGGCTTCGATTCTAAGGATGAGTTGAGTCGGGATCAATCAAAGTCCTATACTGGCAGCTACTGGTGAAGTTGTAAGCCGGACAACAGCTGTGTGGTAGCTTTTAAAGAGCTTATCATACATGCTGCTTAAGCCTCTGACCTAAGCATCCCTTCACTTTAAGTAGAACAAAGTACGGCACTGATGTTTCTAGACTGGAAAGATTTTTTCATTCATAAGGATTCAACACCGTTGCAAAAACGTCAGCGCTGTTTTGATGAGACTTTGAAGCATTCATTCATAAAGAATTTGCAGTGATCATGATGACTGGATAAGACAGATATTTTATTCAATCGTATGCCAACGTGTCCTTCCTGAAAAAGAAAAATGGTTCAGTATAGAAACAACCAATTCGTCGCGTCTGATTTAAATTCTGTTCTTTAAAACCTAATTTTTACATGGACTTAAATGGGTGTTGAAATAACCAAAGGAGAGATTTTTTTTCCTTGCAACTATTTTCATTCAAAACTTTTGTTCGTATCAATATGTGAGATGTTAATTTTAAACTGTAAATGAATTAAATAAATGAATAATAAATAAATATAAAATAAAATGTGTGGCTGTTTTCTTATTACACTAAGTCCAGGAAAATAATGAAAGATCAAGATCAGAAATTATTTTCACTCAACAAATAAATGTATTTCTGACACAAGTGCATTGTATTAAATTCATAAAAGTGAATAACATTTTAGAAAACATTGAACCTAGCCTAAAATTGAATCTATTCTTGATCGGTTCAAAGAAGGTGCCAAGTTGGAGGTTTCTTATTTCCTTATTTCTGTCATGCAGAAATAAGGAAATAAGTATGAGGGACTGTTGCAAAGTCAACAAGACAACGGAAGCAACAGTCCACATGATTTTTTTTTTATTATTTTTTTACACAGTTTGAATAATAAACTAATTTATTGAATTTGTACTGCATTTCAGATTTTTCAGTCTCAAAATGCTACAATTATCTTCAGTTCTTTCTTAAAGCTCTCAGTAGAGAGTCATCAGGTGGTTTCAGGAGAGACGAGGCGCAGCAGAGCCCACGGTGTGAAGGTTTGTCTGTGGCGTATCGAGCCTGTAGGCATCTGCAGAGCGGAGAAACCGAGTTGATTTCAGAGCAATGAGATGTTCGTTGAGTTAGGATTGTCTTATTTCCGTGAATGGATTAGTAAGTGAGTGCTCCTTGTTTGCTAACTGGGATCAATTGGAATGGATGTACTTGACTTGCAATCTGTCTGCATGACTGGATTGATTGGACTTTTTGTCCCTTTTTGTTAAGTGCCTTAAGATGACATGGGTAGTGGATTGGCGTTATTTAAATAAGAATTGAACTTAATTAAACTGAGCACAAAATACACGAAAAATGAAAACGCTGCGTTTTCTTTCCCCTTTGACGTGAAAGTCAGTTTTGTAATTATTTCCCAACAGATGGAGTTTGACGTCATTCTCCCGTTATGTCAGGCGATTTACAGCAAAAGCTTCAGCAACAAACTACAAGTACTGATAAATATTATATTCTTCATTTCAATTTGTACTTCCAGACTTCCTGTTACTCAGGTTTTAAACATGCGTCTTTAACACAAATGATAGCAGTGGAAAAATATCACAAGAAATATTCTAACACTTTTTTCAATTTGAGTCAAACACAGAAAACAAACATAGTAAGATGAAAAAAAAAATGTCTGACTCACCATTTTTACACCTGTAAATACTTTTAATGCCCCACCCAATGTTTTGATCAGGTGACATTTGAGTTTCATATTCTGGCTCTTAACTCCCAGCTGTCAGTCTGTTTTTAGCGCCACATTCAGGCTCAAATAGCACAGTCGTCCTGTTACATGGAGCCAGTTCTCCAGTCCAGTTTCTGTCCATTTGTGCTGCTGCTGCACAAGAATAAATCTGACAAAAACTCAACCTGGCCGGAAATTAAACTAATCATACTTTTCTTATGCGCCTCTGATGCATAAGAAAAGTATGCACTATGAACTATGAGAAAGTACTACTACTACTATCATTAGTTTTCATGAATTTATTTGATTTTAATGCAGCACACTCACAGCTATCCTCCTGTCTTGCACTATTTTCTTTAGTCATTTGTTTGCCATATGAGTGACCACCCCAGGCTTTTGTTACTGCCATATATTAATTTATAAACCTCAATATGTTGATTTATTTTAGCAGTTTCTTGTTATTATATCAGACAGAAATAATACAGAACAAAATAGAAGAATACGATCTAAGATGTGAACTAAAATGCTTTACAAATGCTCTGCATCTGAAGTCTAATTTGTAACATGACGTGAGGCTGGAGCTAAATCAGGAGACACTCGAGTGGTCAGTGACACGACTCAAATCAGAATGTGGGGCAATAAACCAAAGAGGGAAACACCACAACTCATTAGTGTGGATACAAAACTTAACACACCCAGCAAGTCTCAGCTCACAACCACAATTAGACTCCTTGATGTTTTTCCTAATATGGGATCCTCAATAGGTTTGCTAATGGTGTCTCTGTGGGGGGTTAGGTGAGGGTACGGTTGAGTAGGGATGTTGAAAGCAGACAACTGGCGCTCTCTCTATCACTCTATTGCCTTATTAGTGCTGAGGCAGCAATGTGTGGACACTGGCAGCATGCTGAGCCCAGCACTACTGCAGCACAAAGGCTCTAGGGCCTCGGGACTCCAAGTGAGCCAAAAACGGAGAAAAACGAGACAGAAAGATAATTTCACTGAGACCAAATGGATACTGTCAGCACAGAGCTTTTCCCCCACATTAAAAATTAGCAGACACTTCTGGCAAGTTTTAATCAACTCTTAAAGACCATTTAAGAAATGTATCTACACACCTGTGATATTTCTGACCACACGAAGACTGAAAAGAGATTTAGTGGAGTGAACATTTTGACACACAAAGTTTAGTGCTTGCATAACTGGTGAATAATTGTTAATAGAGAAATGTTAAAGACACATGAGCAAATGAGCCACAAAGCCAGAAAAAAACTCGACAAAAAGTTTGGTTTGAGATGCTAGAATTTGACCTCATCCTCCAGAAACTTTACAAGAGGATCAGCAATTTTTCTTTTGTCAAAGTAGCAAATCAGGGTTTTATTTAATTTGGGTAAATTAAATTATGCAAACAGAGCATCATGGTGATAATCTAAGCAGGAGTATAATGTAAGCGTCTACATTATAAGTAAGCCGCTTACAGTGGCATTTCTGCAAAACGTGTCTACAGTGGACCTAAGAAGAAAAAAGTAGACACTACACTTAAATATCAGTTTCACAATGTACAAAATCACGTAGTAAATTATTAATTTAATACTTTTCCCTCTGTGAGTTCCCCATATATCATCCACAATATAAATTTAAAAATAAATTAACAAAAAGACGCACAAATTTGAAATAAGACATACTGGGAGCAACTTTTAATGTACACATTAATATGTCACTTTAAATGTGACATTTTCCCATTTGTGTCCGTCAGAAAAAGGTCACATTTACATGTAAGAAAGATTTAAAACAAAAGTAGAGTCTGAGCCAAAGCCTTCAGTTGTCTGATGGAAATCTAAAAATGAAGAGGAGATTTATTATTTTAGCATCGCAGTGAGTTGAGACATATATTTTAATCAGTAAAACAATGACTGCACTGGAAGTAACTGGAAGGTTTTGGCATGGCCCAGCCAGAGCTCAGAACTAAATCTGATACAAAAACTGTGGCGCGATCAAAGAGGCCTGCAAACAGGACATGCACCAACAGACAAATGGAGAACATTTTCAAGGTAGATTGGGAAAATATTGCCGAGTTAGGATGTGGGATATTGATAAACTCTGAGTGCTAAAATTGAATGAGCAGTGAGGTCATAGTAGCTTTTTCACTTCTTCACTTTTCACCCAATACAGACTCTGTCTTTGCACAGTGTACATGTCTGATTAAAGAAAAAACCAACACTTCATCTAGTGCTTTTAACATTACTAAACCCTATTATTTAAAAGAGATGTTTACACATATCTGAGATCCACCGTAACTGCAAGTCTGTGTCTGACAACCAGTTGATGGAGAACCTCCTGCACTGGTTTACATGAACCATGAAACGCTCTACGACTGTGGGGTACAGTGAGGTTGTAACTGTAGATCTTATGCAGAGTTGTTAAACGTAAAACATTTATCAGCTTATTTGAAGCGGCTTGTAAAATAGGAAGAGTGCAAATCATTTAACAGAGCATCAGCTACTAGATCTGGTATCAAAGCAATAAACAGCAACACTATCGTTTCTTGTGAGGAAAAAAATAGTGCGCCACATTACAGCATACAGCATTTGATGACATGCAGAGACTGAAACATGTTCCAGTTTGTTGCTGAGAACAGATGAAAAACGTTTCTAGAAAGCAGAAAATAGTCGACTCAAAGAAGCACTTAATGCTTTGTATGTGTCCACAAACATAAATGTTGCACATGTGGTTTGTGTGCGCTAGTGCTGATAATGAGTTCCAGGCTCTAAAGGCAGGGAAATATCATTTTATTAGTCCTTTGTGGCTTTGGCATAGATTAAGATAGACAGGGAAACTCTACCCACCACTAAGGAGGACTGGGTAAGCTGTGGAGGAAGGGACAAAGTGAGTGTGTGTGTAAGAAAGCGTTAGATGGGGTAAGGGGGGTCAGAAGGATTATTAGTGGGAGGTTCAGCTGTTTATTATTCCAATTCTATCTCTAACAGCTGAAAATTGGAGAATTAGGCGGCAGCCCGGAGCAAACTGGGGATCAATGCAGGAGGGGTTAAACCCTGTGGCATGGCGGCTCGCACTGACAGCGCTCATAGATACTGACGCAGCACATGCACACCACAGAGGTCACTCCGAAAACTTAACAGACACATCAGATTTACCGCTCTGAAGTGATAAGACACTCAAAAGACCTCACATGTCGATGAATAACTTCACACTGCAGAAGTGACTGCGCAGTTGTTAGAAAAGAAAATATACGCGCTTCAGATCGTCAAGCCTGAAGCAGAAAAAGACGTTCTGCTGATAAGTTAATCAGAAGAATTTGCAGACAACTTTGCTCGCCTGGATTTTATTCAACCAACAATGACTTTGACTGGAGAGGAAACGGTAAACAAATAATCTGACAAATTCAGACCGTGAAGCAACAGGTAAAGAAGGAACTGTAGATTAGCCAGGACCATGTATGTCGTTAATATGTAGAGGGACATGCGACACTAAAGTGGGAAACCCGACCTTTAAACACCATGCAGGCATGCAGTCTGATGGTATGGAAAAAGAACTTTGGACATATGGAGGTCAGAAAGTTGAATTTAGATTGGCCTGGACTTCAGGCTGTTTCAGATTACAATCTGGGGCAGGTTGCAGGGAAACTGTTTTTAGTCAGGTTACCAAAGAAACAAATCAGGATTTAGTAAAAGGACCTTATTACATTAGCTCACATGTAAATGATAACATTAACGTTAACTTGGAGTAAAATAAACTATAGCATTTATATGGTGAAACCTATGTGTTTATTTGATAAATCTTTGTTGTACACACAGTAATACTTAAGATTTGTAGGATATTCTGAAGATAGCTTTAGTGACTGAGCTTTATGTGTGTTTTAAATCTGAGTGTAAACCACTTTCATCTTGAATCTGCAAAAAACAAAGACTAGACCATTAATAAATCATAAAGGCTCATGCTGTCTTTGCGACCTACCAATGAGGCAAAACTAATCAACAATTATAACAGATACAAAAAATAGAGCCGTTCTCACTGATGTGACCACACCTAATGCGTTAAGGCTACGACATTAATTTCCAAAAATGCTTGCTTAAAGGGGATTATTTCTTCAAATAATGGCAAGTATTGTTTATTTAAAGTTGCTGCCATCAACTTTGAATGGCCTTAATGGACTCAGCATTTCAAACATCTTCACATGGACTGTATTGTTGTAAGACTTCAAAATACTAGAGCAGACTGAGCGACCTGGGCCAAGTTGAATGAAAACAACTTTCTGCAGCTGGTAGGTTCAGAATCGCAGGAATAATCCAAATTATAATAACACAGAAAGGGACTAAGCGGCATTTATAGAAAAAAAAAAAACATTTCCACAGTTTGGTTCAGCTGGGTGTAACGTATTATAAGTTTTCTTAAGCAAAGCTCAGGATAATCAACCACTTGATCTTATAAAATCAATCCAAACAGGCAGAATCCCTTTCAAACCTCACGGTATTCATTGAATGACAGTCATTCTACACACACAACCTTTACATTATTGTTCCTCAGACAAATGCAAGCAGGACTGCAAACAATAAGACTCCATTTCTTATTGTCACCTAAGAATTATTTTTGCTTATTTTTACTCAATCTTCAGGAAAAAGTTGAAAAACATTACTTTTCTACTATTATGAAATCCTGGGAGAAAACCCATGTTGGAATAAAGTTTTAACATGATGTCTGTTACTCATATTTTTTTCCTCATGGTCACTTCTTTATGTATGAAGATAAAAGTCAATACCACCTGTCCATAGGATCCATGTTGGATTGGGAAAAGCAACAGAAGAAGAAGGCTGCTGAACCTACCCGCACCCACACACACACACACACGCACACACACACACACACACACAACTTTCCACGGGGGGGGGAGCTGTCGTCTGGATTAAATGGTTCAAATCAGACGAAATGTAACTCTACATTTCTTTAAACTCTTGCCATTTCAGTTTTGTAATGAGTCTTTTCTGCTCAGAATCGGCTGACAGCAGCAGCCCTGAAGGAGCAGGAATTAGTTTCCCCGTGATGTGATTGTCACAGACTCCAATAGTTCTTGTTGGTCTATTGGTCCCTCTATTTTCTCCTCCATCAACAGCGGTTGGTAGGGAGCTAATGGCTATTCTCTCCTCCTTATTAAACCTTTTCTCCAGGGCCTCACTCGTGCCCAGTGTTCGAGGAAACGGGGGCAATGGAGCGGGGCACGGCACACCGGGGTGTCTTTTACTGAACCGTCCAGCCTGTTGGAGAAGACCTGGATAAAGCAGGAGTCCCGTGAAAGCTGCCTGTTGTCCACCTAATCCAAGCTATGTCCCCGGCTCCATTGACGACACAAAACCTGAACAAAGGTCCCTTTCAAGGCTGGGTCTCTTCATAGACACTCTGAAGAAGACACTTGAGGAATGAAGAAATCGCTTCCATGATAAATGCTAAAGGGATAAAACTGCTCTTGTTGACTGATATCAATTCTCTCTTTAAATGAAACGGCTGTGAGAGAATAAAAATGAGCTCCAACTCTGATGAAGGCAATAAACTGAAGTTCAGAATAGGAAGTTCTATAAGGCAAAAAAAATTAAAATGGGCGTCAGTGTGCAGTCTATATAAAATGATTTTTCTTCCTCGAGTTCAGCTTTTCTCACCTTGCTTTTTCTCTTCCTCTGAACGTATTTGCTGACCGACAGAAAAGAAAGATGAATGCTTCCATTTCAGGTGCCAATGCCCCCACCACCACCCTGCCTTCCTCTATCCCTTCTCTCATCTTCCTCAATCCAGATATTGCATTAAACTTGTAATAGCATACGACCCTGCAAGGCACAATTCTCATTCAGGTGGGCCATGTTATATGAATGAGCTTTGGTGAAATTCCAATATTTATGCACATAAATTCCCATTCCGAGCATTTCTCATCATTGCATCTACTTTAGCGCAAAGAGATGAGCAGCTGTCATTTGATAAATCAAATTAGATTGAGGGATACACAAATGCTGCCATGCGGATGCCAGAATGCACACAGACACATTGCATTGATCGCATTCAGGTTAGATTTGCACAATATTGCAATTCTGCACTAGCGTAGGAGCACGTGATGCGCGATCCACACTTTGCTGCAATTATTTAATTCTTCAAATCTTTTCTGGCTTAACACAAAAGATGAACTCTAACGCTTCGTTGCACTGTTGGTTCTGTGACAAGAAAATATTATTTACTTTTAGCATTTATTCATATATTTTAATCTGAATGCAGAAAGCAAAAACCTCATAACAGGACAAAAATTAAATGTGTTAAAAAAAATTATTTGTATTTGACAAACTTAAGATTAGGTAGATTCAACAAACTAGTTTTCAATAAAAACAACACAACCGATTCGAGACTGTGACAAATCATCAGTTAATCACAATCGCACGACTGTCAGCTGTGGTGGCTTTAAAAGTGACCAGTCAGGCAAAAACTCAAAAATCCAATCTTTTTCCAATCAGTGAACTCACCATGCCAACCTCTGCCTGACAACAACAACATGCTTCATGGTGGAAGTTGCTACTGCAAGCAGAAGACTCAAAGATAACTATTCTCTGTGTGAGATATGGGTTTGAAATGAAGTCAGAGGAAGGAGCAACTCTACATGTTGCTGCATGAGAGAGAGAGAGAGAGAGACTTTCAGCTGGTATCAGTGAAGAGTATACAAGAAATATTTTCTGTTTAATTGCTTTTGGGCTTTCAACCTTGTCTGCTGGACCAAGCTGAATTTGAAAATGTCATGCCTGCCCTGGAGAAATCCTCAGGTAAGAATCTACATTTTCAAAGGAATCCTCGAATAATACTGTTTTGTGTCGTGCTAGCTATGCCAACCATGCTAGCTGTGAAAATAACATGTCAAAAGTCGGAGCAAAAACTGAATTCAGCACTGTAAATTCATCCACTGCTCTCTCAAACGTGTAATGGCAGCGTCTCTGCGCCTAATAAAAATGACCGCTCACAACAGGAGAGCTAGAAAATTTGGTAGGATTAGGTAACAAAGGAAAGGCCAAATCCCCTGTAATATCCTCAGAATCCAATATCACGGATCATCTTTAATCTGTAATTTCCTAAAATTTCAATGTGGTTTTTTAGAACCCAAGTGAAATTAAATCACAGTTTCTTCAGACTCCAAGCAAGAGGCAGCATGCTGCAGCAGTGTTCAGCCAGCTGGCTGCCCAGCTGAAGGTACATTTGTTTGGAAGGTCACCTGTCAAAGTATGAACAAGCCTGCCGCCGTTTGGCATCCCCAAGAGGTCTGCAGAGAAGAGAGGCTCTGAAGGACACGTTCCTCCTCTCCTCTGCTCTAATTCAATAGTTGTGACAGGGTAGTGGTGTTCCAGTGTCTGCCATCACCGTAATCTCTGTGTAATTGAGTTCCCAATCAGCCGTCCATCAATAATGCATCTGGTTCCATGAGAGAAGAGAAGACAACACGACTCCAGGCCACCATGTGACGCTCTCCTGCTTCCAAAACACACAAACTTAGTGCATCAGCCAGCATGCAGGCAAGTGGTGGTTTGCAGGATTTAAAAAGAAAAGAAGAAGAAAAAAACACTTTAAATGTGGGTAGATTTTGCAAACCTGAAATTATGACTCAGTTCCCAGGGTTATGTAGAGATTCCTAGAAAATGTAAAAACACACTTGTTACCTAAACACACACCCCTTCCTTGTTTGTCAACCCATAACTTAGTAACCAAGACGTGGTGCGCCCAGGTTAAATGGTACAGCTGTCCGAATGATTTTTAATTATGCAGCCTCTGATGGTTCACCGATTCAAACCAACCTCTCCGGCCCTCGCTGGGTCATTTGTAAGACCTTAGAAAACGTCTCTCGCAGATTATTGTAAATTGCCACATTAATTCTTTTTCAATAATGTCATCTAAATTCATAAATAATAAAATGTGTGTGTTATTACACATATGATGGATGTGGTGCTTTGATGGAATGCCCAGTGGAATAAAAATCCCCATTTCTTTGAATTATCTATTCCTTTTAAAGTATGAAATCAGAAATAATTCATAATGATCTACAGCTCCCAGCATCTTGGTTACATCATGCTGTTCAGATCCATTTTGTGTTGTCCTTTTACCCTTGGGTCGACCAGATTAATAGCTCATTTAAGTCCTCGTTACATTATATTAGCCCGTTCAACCAGTGCCCACTGCACACAACCCAGCAAATAAATCACATCATGGAAATATTCATTAACATCCATGATGGACTGCATGTAATCCTTCAGATATTAGTCAGGAAAAATTAAACACAGTATATTCCTGCTTCTAATATCCTCACCTGTTCAAGAATAAGCTTCAAATTCCCTACGAGTGCATCTCTAGTAAAATAACACACATTTTAATGATTTAAAGCAAAACTCAAAGTTATTCTTACTTCTGGCAGATTTAGATTCTCATTCAACCAAGAAGTTTATCTCTGGCAGTAAATCGGAAAGGCACGTCTCTAAAGGTAAAAAAAAAAAAAATTAGTGGAGGGTTTATGCATTTTATTAAAAATAAAATGCATAATCCAGAAATGATTTATTTTCTTCTCAATAGTAAGTAAAAAAGTTGCCATTACTTAATTACACCAAATTTTTTTTGTTATAAAATAATAATTGTCGTCCAGCTGTTTGCATGTGTCCACTGATGTTTTGGTGATGAGCGCCAAGTGTTTGAGGTAGGAAGGCCTTCTTGCCTTCACTGTAATTTAAGATTTTATTTTATTTTATTTTATTTTATTTTAGCTCAAATCCTTAAACACAAAATCTGGATCACTGCAAAAAATGAACACTGTTCGCAGTCATAAAAACAAGTGGGTAAAATTAAAATATAGCTTTAAAGGTAAATCTGCTGAATGATTTTGGGTTTAACTTTGTTTCGTTCTGGTGTGCTGGTCTGAGCTGACTTTTGTGTTTGGCCATTTGGGCCAAAAGTCAACACATTCTCCACAGCCGGGCTGCTTGGCCAAGCATTTTCAGAAAACTGTTTCTGGGCAGCATAATAGCGTGACAGCTCAAGTTCAGGAGAACTCTGTGAATTTCAGTCATGGAAACGACACAGGACTGGTTCACACCGACACACAAGAACAATGTTCCCAGCTGGAGGTTAATTCAATCCTAGTGCTTTCCATTTTGAGGTTGCTGTCAGGCTCAGGTCTGCGGCGTGACATTGTGAGCAAGAAGTAATTACATTTTGGTCCAGTTCGGCAACTCAGCGTCTATTCAGAGGGTGTTGTCAGTGCAGCCCTCCCTCCTACACAACACAACCACCAGAGGAATGTCCAGCTCTGGACAAAATGCTGTGGACTAGTAACTACACTGAGCTACATGCATGTGTTGGAGCAGGCTTTTAGCAGAGAGCAGAGAGCTTTCACAAAAAGCTAATGGAGACGGGAAATCTTTGCTTTTAAGGCTTAAGAGGCATGTATCTTCCAGCATTTTTGTAAATATAGAAACTAAAATTTTTAATCATTCTTCTTTGAAAAATAGATTCCAATAGGTTGTCTGAACGGACAGCATCTGTGAACATTAAATTCTTACCATAGATTCTCAACTGGATTTAATTCTGTACTTATCTGACCCAGTCTAACACGTCGTTAGAAACATTTGGTTTCCACTGAATTTTACTTAGGGGTATTAGAGTAAAAGTGGCTGAATGCAAATGCATACTACACTTCTTTTTGTAAAAATGTTGACACGCTGAATCACTTGCCAGGCATGGTATTTCAGTGCCTATTTAGCCTTTTAAAATAAAAGCCTAAATGAAGACATATCCACGGCAACAACAGACGTCTAAGTGGAACCAAAATCCCCCCCAACAGTTTTGTCTCTCTGCACATAAACTTTACATCTTTGCTGCTGCTCATCATTCATGTGTGGTCATCTTATACTTGTCGACTGTGTACTATTGATCAGGCAATGCTGAAACTTGTGACTACAGCTTTGTCTGATCCCAGCAGAATAAATCACAGTATTGATTCTGTGGTTATCAATAAAGGTAATAACAAACATCTGGCCCTACCTTTAATGGAATCGACTGAGCCTTCCTGGCCGCAGCCCAACATTGGCCACACATAGATTACCTTGATCTTTCCAATGGGATCCCACTCTTAGTATGCAAATGAGTGGGAAGAAAAGCTATCGCCATCTAAAGCTCAGCTGCTATCGAAGTAGGAGCTGAAAATCTCCATGAACGCCAAAGGAAAAAAAACTTTCAAATATCTGCTGACAATATGTAAGCTTGAATTGAGTCGGGTTTGTTCTGCCAAAACGATGTGGCAAAGTGAATCTTTGTCAATGTAGAAATAAAGGCTCGAATCAATTATAGCGCCATTTTAAATGGGAACCTGTGGAAACAAAGAGAGCTACACTTTCCTTCTTGACGCTCCAACTAAAGAAACGTGTCATACAGAGGAAAACTAGCAAAAATAAATAAATAAATAAATAAACCCACTTAGTGGCTCAATATAAATGACAAGTAAAAGTAACAAGGTTAGCTCGCTAACAATAAATGACACCCTATTGCATTCTATTGACAGCATTGAATTCCTAAACAGCAGACAACTGCAGCTCCCTTCACGCATAATCTGATCTAGCATCAATTTAATCTGATGGAAATGCTCCATCTGGCATTTTCCCTCTGAGAGAAAATGACAACCCAATGATGTCTGGCGCTGCAAGACATGATAAATACAATATTTAAGTAAAGTTAAATGACGTCTAATGAATTATTTATTGAAAACAGCAACCATAAGGGGTTGTTCTTTACAAAATGAAATAAAAAGCATATAAAGAAATTACAATAAGGCTTTTTTTTTTAGCTGGTTCAATGAGTCAAGAGCTTGTGAAATTTTATCAGTCTGTCATAAAGTTCAACCACACATACCCAAGGCTTCCACCGTCATTTATTTTGTGTTTCGATCTTATTTAGAAACACAAAATAAGCCTGGAACCCTGTTGATCAGAAGCAGTTATAGTAGAAATGTGCACATAAACAATTACATAGATTTACGAGAACAATTTCAGCACGAGAAGTAAATCTCTGCTGTTCACACAGGACATTTATTTACATAAAACCTGAAGTAAACCAAGGTAATCAGAAAATTTTTAAAACAATGTGACAACACAATAGTGAATTCAACTTGTCAAAAAAAACAGCAGTAGAGTTGCGTATTAGCACAGCGGTACATTTGGCACAATATCACCAACAAAAATACTCTATACCTTTGTTCAATGTTGCAGAAAAGCACATTAGATGGACTTAGTAACAGTATAACAATTTTTATGTCATTATGTCATTAAGATGACATAATGATTTTAATGACATACGTAGTATGCATAACTAGTATGCATACTAGTTATTGCATACTAGCCAATAACTAGTATGCAATTCAAATGCAACTTAGATGAAAAATACTTCAAATATAATTTTATTGTATTGTAAACAGTCTGTGATAAATGATCACATTATGGATGTACATTGGATTCAGCGAAACAAGTGATTTCTTGGTTACAAAATGAAGCCATCTTGTTTCTGGATGCTCCAAACCTCCATCAATATGTAGCTGCAAGTGGGTAAAGCTTTAATGGGGCTATCAGTACGTTATTAATATTTAAAGAGACAACATTAACGTGTGCTATCCAGCATGTCAAATACTGTCTCAACAGCACTGTTGTTGATACGGGGGCTTCCTAAATTCCTCCTAAATATCAAAATTTCAGTTTTTAAAGATACTTGGCCACAAGTGTAGTGTTACTCAGCTCTATAGTCTCTATAATCTGTAGTCTCTATAATCTGTATCACCGCTTAAATTAAAGCTCATCTTCCTATCAATCTGCCTAAGGAGGTCACAGAGGCTCGTCTCCAGATGTACAATCCACATAAGAGGAGTTTTAAACTTTTAACCTGTTTTGCCCGTCAGCCATCATCGTTCCAGAGAGCAAAGGAGGAGAACAGCTGGGGTTTTTTTTCCTGCAGTGCTTTTGTACCAATTGGGAAGATGGAAACAGTTTAGTTTGTATTGATTTTGAAAAACTATACAATTTCTCCACAGATTATGTCAAAAATATTAACAGCCAAAGACTTCTACACATAGCAACAGGCATTTAACTTTCACAAATATAAAAAAAAGCGCAACGGTTCAGTCACAATGTTTAGTGCTTTTGCAAGGTATTTAAAAGTATTTACACAAGTCTTTATTAAATAACAAAAAGCATGAAATTTCACATACTAAACAAAAACAAATTGCGTTCAGCACTTGTGTTTTGGCAACACCTATTGGAAGACGTTGGTGTTTCAGAGACCATTATTTGTTTTCTGTCGATCCGCAACACATTTCAAAAATACTTTATTGATCCAAAAGGGAGATTACATTTACTGTAAATTTGATTTTATAATTACTTTTTGCATAAAAAAGTAATTATACATGTTTGAATTTGCCCCAATTTTGAACAATATGTTAAAAACAATCATGAGGCTACTGCTCAATTCACAGTGAAACAGATTAATTGCACAAATATTCCCTAAATGATGCATTTTATATTGCATATTTGTATTTTAAAGTAAGGTGGCGCAACTATACACCTTCCAGTTCCTTTGCCAATCATACTACGAGGTTTTTGCTCTTCTGGCCCTATAAAAGATTAGTCCTCCTCGAGGAGAAAGAATTCACTTGATTAGCTGGACAGCAGTTTAATGGGATTGTCAGAGGGCCCGCAATAAATCAGCTTTTGAGATTAAATGGGATCTCCAGTAAAAGTTGTAGGTCTCCAAATCAATAAGTATTGAATGTTTTTCCTCCTTTGTTTCAGGCGGAGGTACAGAAATGAGAAAACGACAGAGAATTTCAGGCGGGTTAAGAAACGTGCAGATGGGGCTGAGCGGCAGCGTGGGCCACGTTTTTACTGGCAGGTGGAGGAAGAAGGGAAGACGCCACTGTCCGCCCGGAGATAAAAGGGAGGGGAGGAAAAAACTGAGAGGGAGATTTGTGTTAAGAGTAAAGAACAAAGCATTAGGGAATAGTTTGGACATTAAGTAAGAGCAAATGGACTTAAACAGGAGTGCATGCATAGACTGATACAGTAAAAGCTCCAGGCTTCTTTGTAATGGCTAACCAGAAATAAAATAGCATGGAGGCAAAGAGTCTCCGGCCAGCTGATGACCCTGCATGAGGACGGAGAGCCATCCAAGTCAATTAAGCAGTGAAGCTCTGATTCCACCCAACATTTTACCCACAAACGTCCTATCAGGAAGAATCACTTAGGCCCATAAATCATCAACCAGCTCGGATACAGAATAGCATTCCAGCGGGATTTTTAAGCTAAATAGTCGATGTGGTTTTGTAGAATCAATTTGACAATTGACCAGATTTAAAAAGTTACAAAATAAGGCATTAAATGCTCATGGAAGGAAACACATTCCTGCATTGTTTTAGGTCTGGTAGCCAGCTGTGAATCTGAGGTGCTGCTCTGTGTCTTGGGTGCTGTGTGCAGTGCTGAGCTCTGCCTCACTCTTCCACTTCACACATCACATCAGATCAGAGCGTTCCAGGTCCCACCAGCCCGCTCTACATTCCTGCCGCTTTGATACTGGTAGAACTCCCCCGTGTCTGTCCATCATCATCGTCTCCCCTCTCCTCCAGCTCCAAACCTTCTCTAATCCCACCCCTACAAACACACACACGCACACGCACACACACACACACACACACACACACACACACACACACACCACTGCTCCCTCTCCATGTCCTCCCCCAGCTCAGAGGAATGCTCCAGCTCTCTGGACAATGTTTCATTTCCTCACAGGCCACATCTTTGATAGCTTAATGGCCTCCAGAAAATAACATGCTCCGAGAGAAACGGGCAGTTTTCAGGTCTGCTTGCTGCAGTGAAACAATGGCGAGCTGCACATTACAAACGTGGAAGGACGGAGGAGAATATGTTTCACCTATTACAGTCCTCACTTGCATTGTACTCCAGGGTTGAATTGATGCATCTTCTACAATACGCGGCACTGAATGCAAGGACAGATCAAATGAAGGGGACAGCCTTGAGCATGTCCTACAGTGAAGGGAAAACATTTAGCACAATGGAGCCATGTGTTTGAGGCTGCACTGAATTCCACGTCTCTGCTCACATCTGAGTCTCGACGAGCCGCGGCGGCTCTGCTCTTTGTCACTGGCATTTCACTACCTTTCATTTCAAAAACATCAAAAGTGTGCACGCTGTCTTTGTGGCCCTCTGCACTTTGAAGGTCTGTTCATTTTCCAGGAAGCAAAACAAGACAGCAGCGGCAAAGCGAGCACTGCGCTTTCTATGAGAGTTTTCAACATTTATGAAACTGTACTGGAAATGAGATGAAGTAGAAGTACAGATACTTTCTTTCCATCAATTAAAGCGTACATTCCTCCAAGAACAAATCATATCAGTGTTCTTTTCACCCGTCTTTTTTCACACATTTCTGCCAGTTTTCTTTACAATTTAAGGAGGACATTATATGATTTTAACACGTTTTTCTTTTTTGTTGTGTTGGGCTTGCAGCTCATAAAAATTCTGTTTACATACACATTCATTGTTCACAAGCGTAAAAAAAATAAAAATAAAAACCTACAATGAAGAGAGGAGAAAAACAAAACAACAGACTTGGACATGAATGCATAACACAAGTAAAGAAGATTTATATAGCGAAAGTCAGAAGAAATGTCACAGTGGCTTTGAAATTACTGCTTTTGATGAAAACAACTTGAGAAAAACTGAAAAAAAGAAAGAAATGGATTCAATTTAGAGAGATATAATCTCTGTTATGGTTCTGAACAGCATCGTTAGTCTGATGGACACAACCTTCCCGTTTCTTTTAACAACTTGTGTGAGAAGAATCAAAGAAGCGATTCATGCGGTTGTTGTGTAAAACAAAGCAGCAGCTAAAAGTCTCACTTTTTTGTGCCCATTAGCAAAGCAGGAAAACGAAGGGATAGGAACCACTTATCACACCCAAAGGTGTATCGCTGATTTTAATATTCCAGTCGCCAGATTGATTGATCTGTGTTTTTAAAAAATAAAGACAAAAAGAGAAGCCAAGACAATTCGTGTGTTTTTTTCTTCCTCTGG
Source organism: Poecilia mexicana (assembly GCF_051168715.1). NCBI lineage: Eukaryota > Metazoa > Chordata > Actinopteri > Cyprinodontiformes > Poeciliidae > Poecilia > Poecilia mexicana. The sequence continues at coordinate 28,274,534 of NW_028263376.1, forward strand.
CAGACGATCAGACCACAGCTGGTGCTCTGTGTCCAACCACTGACCTTCAGATGCCATTTACGGGAAATGTCCGTGATGGTGCCTTTACAGTCAAGATCCCTCCTTTATTCCTTCTCCCTCCGAGCGCAATAACCTGGCTTATAGTTATTTTAAGGTATTGGACATTTACTGATGGGGACGGCTGTGGCTGCAGACCAGGCAGGAGCAGCATGACTGAATGCACAGCACAAGGTGAAGGCTGACAGCGAACTAGGTCACGCTACCGGCCTGACCGCGCAGAAGCAGAACGAGGGCTGCTCGGCAGGCGCGATTATGGAGGGAAAGGTGTGAGTGCGGGTTAATCTCAGGTGCTGCGAGCAAGTTTTAATATAGATGGTCAGCAGGGATGCGATACGGGATAATTGCTTCTGGGGTTGTCACAGATGGTGCTGGTTGATCTGTTAACCATCGCCTGGCCGGGGCGCCGCCAAGGACATTTTTACGGCTCTGATCTCTTTGTCATGACCTCACAGTGTCAGCGCCGATCCTTTAGGTGCAACTCTTTATTTCCTCTCTTATTAATCACTCTCTCCTGTAGCAACATTATGGCTTCACGACATTGCTGACTGAAATAGAAAACTGGTGCATTTCTTTTCAAAAAAAATATGTGGAAAACAACGTTAAAGGGTGGCAGGCTGCAACTAAGAGTGATAATCATTATTTATTAAGGTGCTAATTATGAATTTATTAACCTGCCTTCAACATCTTAGTTTTATTCCTAACTTTAAAGGAAAGATTCAAAAGTGGTTGCCACATGTTGTGATATTATTATCACAACATGTGTATAATAATTTAATTAATAATTAACTGAACTGTACCTGGATTTTATTAACACCTAACATATACATTACAGTTAAACCCAAAATTATTCATAATCCTAAAGTGTTTAGATTAAACATTATTTTCAGAAACAAACCAGGATGTTTGTTTCTGACAGGAAATGAGAAGCGTCTCTCAAAAACAATACAATAATGTTTAAGGAGACTCATTTTTAAAGAAAAATAATTTTATGTTGTTTTTTTTTTTTTTTAATAAGTTGAAAATTACTTATGCCCTTCTGAATAGTCAGTAAAACAAATAAAAATGTGTTTGGGCATTACATCAATCTAAATCTTCTTATACCTGCTGATCAGCGTTTTGCAGGCTTCCACTGGCATTTTGACTATTTATATTCAGTGGTTAGTTCTGGTTTTCTGAGGCTCAGATTTATCTTTCTCCACTGATTTTCTACCAGACTCAAGTCTTCTTCAATTTCTGACTGAGCCACTCGAAAAGTTAAAAGCATGTTATTAAAAATGTAAGATTACTTGAAGTCAACATTTTTATCCCTTTCCGCTCGCTGAGCAACATCAAATCAGACCAAACGTCTCCAGTCTTAGTTTAAGAACACCAAAATGATTTGCACTTGTTGAATGCCAGAGTAATGAGTGAAAACAATTTGGACGGCATTTTATTTAGAAATGAAGATGCTGCTTTATAAATCTGTAGGGTTTTGTTTATTGTTGTTTCTTTATGGGGGGGCTTAGAGGGGATGTCTATACTTAAATAAAAAGTTTTTCAGCACGCAGTCTTGATTGCACCAAATCGAGCCAGCAACCGTTGCGTGCAGAAACAAAGACAGAAACAGAAAGTGACAGGGAGCAGCAGCAGAATAATAGAGGTCTGAGTTTGCTCCTCATCAGAGCGATTCCAAGTGGCTGCCCTGTCAGAACACGCCCCAGATGAGGTCTCTCAAGGCGGAGAGTGAGCTGTCATAACAGGACGCCTGGAGCGTCGTTCCATCAGTGAGACAGCACTGAGAGGTGTTAGGCGTACACGCAGGTCCTGTCGGCATGCAAAAAAGGGCTGGTTATAAGCAAATCGAACAGCCTTGCTGACAGACGACCATTCAGAGGCCTTTTTCTGTGACTTTTCTCCCCTCTCTGGTTTGCTCCGTCTTCACAGAGAGGACTGGGAGTGAGGGAGCCCTTCTGACAGCTTTACTTAAATATTTATGCTGACAAGGAAAAGACAAGAATGTTATCTCCAACAACTGACTCAGCCACTCGCATGAACCATTTGCTTCCTAAAATCCCTCCCTCCTCCGAGAGCCAGTTAGAAAGGCTTTTTGCAGAGCAGAGATTGGAAATGAAGATAAGTTGATGTATATTTTCATCCTGCTTTGCAAATATTAATTTAACCTACTTTGGTGATGAAATGACAGCAAAAGACGTGAAGGGAAAAATCTCAGCTGATAACCTCTATAAAATGGACCAGATACTCTCAGATGGGATGTTCGTTTTTTGGATCACTAAATAAACACGGGAGCTGCCGCTGTTACAGCGTTTTGACCAAAGAGGACGCGTGAGAATGAGAACGAGGACACAAGCGCCACATGCCATATGAAGCACGTCTCGTTGCAGCAGGGTGGACGGCCTCTCGCCGATCCACAGATCACCTTTTCAAACAGCCCTTTGTTTCCTCAGCCCTCTGCAGCTGGCAACAATTAGCAGCCAGAACTGGACACAGCAGTCCGGCTCGCCAGTCGCTGCAATTTGTTGCGGGGCTGTGAGAAGCGCACGTTGCTGTCTTTTCTCAAAAATGAGGGCAGAGACAACTTTTCAACCATTAAGGGTTTCAACCAATGCTGCTCAATGCACTTTGAGCCAAAAAAAAATAAAAATTATATATATAAAGAAGTTAGATTGTGAGTTTTCTGCTTGGTCATGCTGGTACAGCTGCATTGATGAGTATAGATTAATGCCAAGTTTCCTCTTGTAAAGACTTGTTGCTAAATTGCAATCAGACCAATCAATTGAAGACCAGCTTGAACCCCTTAAGTCTTTAAGAATGAGTAGTCGCAGGAAAAAAAAAAAAAAATCAATTTGTAATTTACATCAAGCTGATGAGTGTTGAAAACACCGAGAAACAGACAACCTTGAGTATAATTACACTGAAGCCACTCCAGAGCTGAGGCAGGAACATTATTGTGGACTTGATAATCAGGTGTCACACAGAGGAAGTGGTTTTGATTACATTAACAGTAAGCTTAAGCAACAACAACGTTTTAGTACTTTGGCTGCTTATCTGGCTGCAAGTAGAGAAGGGGTATGGGCAATGAATGTCGTTATTCCTAAAACTTTGCTTCCACATTTTATAAAATGTTCATATCTGTTTCAGTATGTCTTGGTGCTCCTTAAGTCACAGACTCAAGCCGTATTCCTCGTCTTGTTAAACTCTTGAATGGGCTTTGCTTCACAATTCTCAAAAGGAGGCCACTTTTGCTTGTACACTTTGCTCCGCAATGCTTTCTCCTTCCACTCAACTTTCCATTAATATGCTGGGAAATAGCACTCAGTATACAACCAGCTTGTTGTTTTGAAACAAAATTGGGTGTTGTTTCATATTCCTCCTAAGAGTGTGGCACCTTTTTCTACCTCACTTTATTCTTCCACTCAACTTTTCATTAATGCGCTTGGCTACAGCACTCTGTAAACATCCAGTTTCTATAACAACAACCTTTTGTGGCTTGTCCTCTTCTTTGTGGAGGGTGTCAGTGTTTGTCTGCAGGACAGATGCGCACTGAGCCCCCTTCACTGTGATCATGTAGGACATAGCATCACACTTCTGTAGTAAAAATCCTTAATTTTGTGTTTTCATTAACTAAAAGCCACAATCATCAAAGAAACTGAGCTGAGAACTGTGAAAATAAGTTAACTCCTGTGTGTTAGGAACCCCAAGTAAACCATCTTAGCATGACCGCAGACACTGACATCTACAGTCTTCATCTTCCCTCTTGGGTGTACAGCCAATCAACTCCATGGAAAATACATGCCACTCCTGGACTGGCTGCTTTTTAAAAAACCAGGCAATAGTGGATCAATTAGAATTTCAGCTTCCTGAGCTGCGTTTTCTTTCAAACGTTTTAAATATGCTCAATGGAAAACATCCACGAGGAGGATTAGAGGCGTTATTTCCATCGTCTATTTAATGTCTCACTTGCTGTCACAAACAAAAGCCATGTATCCACAAAGAGCTTCGTGCAAGGCGCACAGTGCAAAGGCAGCAGAGTCGGAGCGAAAAGTCATAATGAAAAACAGCAGGAGAAAGCGGTGAATGAACAGTCGTGCTTTCGACTTTGTTTTGTTTTCTTGTGGAAACAGAAAGAGGAGGCAGAAAAAGGAGTAGACTCGAAGGGTTAAACGTTGGCAAAAAAAAAAAAAAAAAAGCGAGGACTGGACAAAAGAGCCATTGTAAGGGACAGAAGTGTCCCCGGAAAGGAGGGGAGCCAAAAGAAAGACACCACTGGCTGGTCCCCCAGATCCATTGTAAGCAAAGGGGAGAGCAGCCACGCATGACAGATGTCCCCGGCCATTGTTGCCCCAGCAGCCTCTTCTGCACCTCCTGCTCCGACTCTGGAATTCCACGAGACGGCCTCCGCCTGTGAGAGCCGCTCAACACGCCTTGTCCCTCGCGGCGGGACCAAAATGGCCCCGCCGCGCTGCCGGGTGTGTGCCACGACACGTAAGGTGGCGAAGGGGCAACGCTTTTCTCAAGAGGAGATGACGTTTGTTAAACCGCTTCGTTTCCACTTGTAAGGAATTGAACTTCCCGACACATACTTACACCAACATTAAGGCACACAGACAAACTCTGCCTGAACCCTGCCATCTTCAGCGCTCATTTAACTTAACCTCGAGGCACAGAGGAGAAAGCAAAGTGTTTAGTGGAGCGCAGGTGAAAGCTTTTCGCAGCATAAAGAGTTGAGGTAAGCCGTTTCTCCAAATCAGCTACATGCTGCATTCCCTATTCAGCGGCCTACCATGTGGCAGACCTACAGAGTCGGCTTGTCGGCCTGTCACTCACGGCAACAGTGTGCCAGTGGGAAGTGAGCACAACAATGGCCCTGTCTGGTTAATGGGTGAGAGAAATCACAGACAATCCTCCATTTCAAGGTCTTACTACCGCACTGTCTATTCTCTGTCCCCATACTTCGCTTGGTCTCAAGCACAATCTGCCAACAATCGTTCACTCAGACTCCAATCAGCCACCCCACCCCCGCCCGCCTGTTAACATTCAGTTCAAATACACACACACACACACGCACACACACATGCACGGTTGCATTCCAATGCATACACATGAGGGAGAGAGAGAGAGATCTCTGAAGAGGGTGGAAAATCTGTTTGGAAGCAATGAATGTTTACCAGGTGGATCAATGGACGGCTGTTAAATCATTTAGTGAACTATAACAGTGCAGGGGTGTCGCTCCTGTGTGTGAAGCTCTGCCACCTTTATTACAAACTAAACACTGGATGCTACATAAAACTACCATCTTTGCTATCAGACTGAGACAGCTCCACTGTTCTACGGAAATGAAACAGATCTGACTGCACGTTTACTTTACTTGTTAAACAAAAGATATCGCTGAAAACAAGTCTTCAGAGGAAAAGATGAGTAAAATCTATCCCTTAATCTTATGATTGAGATCGGGCTGATGAAAGCTTGAAGCACTCCTCACTTTTAGATGAGAGCTTCTCGGCCGGTCCTCGGTAGGTTTAATAGCAAATGTTGGGTCATTGTCATGCTTTGCTTCAGCTTTGTTTTGTTTTGTTTTTTACAGATAGTCTCATATTTTCCTGAGGATTGAAGTTGATGCTTCCACCAGCTGCAAGAACCTCCAACAGTTTTTAGGAGCTTTTTTTTTTTTAATGCTCCATTTGGTTTAAGGCCAACATGCCCTCTGCAGTCTTAGTAATGTTTCCAACAAACATTAATCTAGAAGCCATAGTTTGGTCAACATCCTTTCTTCGTCTTCAGGAGCTACTGCCCTGCAGCTTAGATGCATGACTTCTTCAACACATCTGAATCAAATGAGTGGCTTTTTACTCAGAGTCTGCAGACCTGAATCTCTGCTGATGAGGTGAATCCAGTCAGGGATTCATCTAAAAGTCACAGGGTAGTATTTCTCAAGAACTGGACTTGATCACCCTGTCGTAGAGATTAATGGTTTCCTTTCTACACACACGTCCCATAAAAGTTAAACTTTTACTTTTATATCAACAGTAGTAAAAGAGCCTGCTGTAGGTCCTGCGGAGACGCGATAGAGGTTTCAGATAGTTTTTTTTTTTTTTTAGCATCTTGAGGTCTGTTTTCAGGATGAAATTGCACTGACATCCAGACCGAGCCGCGTCTGAATTTAATTGGAATATCTTCCACTTGTAGTTTTTTTTCCTCTACAGTGGTGATCTTTAGACACCTCTTTATACCCCAACACAACCTATAAGCTGCTACAACTATTTCATCTCAGCATGGTTCACTTCCACAGTCAGGAGCTCGCCAAACTCAGTGACTAATGTTTAAACTCAAGGGCACTATTTTGTTTTATAGCTACGATAAGAAGTAAAAATAGACCAATTAATTTCATCAATCTTTATCAGAAAAAGAAACATTCTGTTTTTAGTCACAGTACTGCAGCATTGTCTACATCAAACAGGACTTTCCCTCTGTCTTCAACATCCTGTGAAAAATAAACTGAATGATGAAAATATCTGTAAAGTTGCTTTCTCAGTGGCGTTTTCCAAGGTCAAATCCTATTTAACCTTTTTTTTTCATTCATACAGGTTACTTTGAGTTTGTCTTTTAGGAAATAAGTAGGTTTTCTATCATCTCAAATCTTCATCTCTTAAAAAAAAATCAGATTTAGTTCTGTCGTCTGCTTTCAGCTTTTCATAACTGTGCATCAGTGGGAAAGAAACACTGATTGTACGACAATGTCAAGTGTGTTATGGGTAATGTTGTCAGGGCAAGAACATTAGTGTCATACAAGTTTCCAAACCCACTCATGTCAAGAGCCGTGTTTTGCGTGACGCCTGAGAGCTCAGAGCCAAAACACAAGGTAGGGATCCACCCACAAAGATTATGCATTTTTCCAAACTGGCCTCCATAACCTGGTGGTGTGACCTTCAGTCTGGCAGTGTTGAAAAGCATAACATATGGCTTAGCCTGCCCTATCACTGGACGGGCGCAGATTGGGCCCCTGAATAAAGTCAAATTAATGCATGTAAACATTTAGCCCCCTGCACACTGTGCCGTGATCCCCTGCATGAGCTTAGGTGACCTCAGTCAACATCAATCAGAAAGAATACAATGGGAACAGGCACACATGGGAAAAAAGCGGGGTGGACTGCACTTTTAATAAGCGCACACGGACGGCGTTGTAAGAACAGACGGGCCTGAACACCTGACCGTGTAAGCCGGGTGCTGTGGGCCCTCCAAACCACAAGCGGCAATTATAAGAAACCCTCAGTGCATGAGCTTTAGAGATGAGGGCATAATCTACTTGGACGGATTTAAGCCTAATCTGCCATTTCTGCTCTCCCAACCAAATCACAGTGGGATACGTAGGGTTCACGCAGCGATACGTCGATTTTAAAAGATGGGCACAATGTGAGTAATTCATTGCATAGCCAGGGGACAATTTGCAGGGATTTGAACAGAGTATGTTACAACAAAAATAACCTCGGTGAGTTTTGATCGCTAAAAAGGTCTTTATGCAAACAAAGTGAACGACTAAGCGTGCAACCCTTAACCTCGGTTCTAAAGTTTAGCTCCATTCCCCAGAAACATGCATCAACTAAACAGACACAGAATGGTGTGTTTTGACAGCTGCAGGGGCAGAATTACCCTATTTCTCTGCCTTTCGAGATAAGTACTATCAGCGGAATGAGAAATGTGGCAGCAGGTCACGCCTTCCCCTGCTGTAACATGCTGCAGTTATGTTGTCATCATGAGGTTTCTGTCTGTCACCACAGCAGACCTGCAAACCCACAGACCTAATGATGGTAAACAAACACTAACTCAAAGGATCCTGCTCGGCACTCCTTCAGCAGGAGCAGCCAGGCTCCAAAAAGAAACACTGTCCACATGCGCCTGAACACATGTAACAACATGTGCACATTCACATACGTGGGATTAAACTGCATGGTGTGTATTCGCCAACAGCTGTCAGTTAAAAAAACCTCTGACTTTTAACAACACGGGTCCCTCGTTTTATTACCACTCCTCTCTGCCAAACACTTACAATCCCATTAGCTTTTACAGATTAGCTCTGGTGCAAGCCAGCGCCCCCTTTACTCAGCCACAAACACGCTGGTAGGAACCAGCTAAAAGCAAAGGCGCCAGGTCACAGCAATGGCACTAAGAAAGTCAAAGGAGTCAGTCAGTAAAAGGGAAGTAAAATGCCACATATATTTTACTACGTGTTGTAGTACCAGAGTAGAGTAGTGTTTTGATCCGACTGGATAAATGAAGCAAACTGAACTGCGTCTTGGAGTTTATTTTCAGGCTTACAGCTCACAATACTAATGTTAAAGTTTATGTCAGAATTTTAACAGTATCTTTAAAAAAAAGTCTTACAGAACAGAATGCTAGCAAGTAAAGTTATTCAGAAGATCAGGATTGGTGCATAACATCATATCTACTCATAGCAAAAGTGGTTTTATTTGGTGATTTATCCTGAGCCAGGAGAAATGTCTGAGAGCGGTAGATTAGAGGCCCAACAAACCGACACCATACTGAAGGATTTAAAAGCTTTGCGGGGAGTCCTGTCTGCCTGTGACAAGACCTGTAATTTAAACACCAAAAATTAAACAAAATGCCCTTGAATGTCAACACCTGATATAAGTGTGTAAAATTCAAATGGTTTCATAATCTTGGGTAAAACACATTTCCAACAAAGAGGCTATTTTGTTGTTTGAAGAAATTTGTTGTCTTCCACTATGTTTGCTTTGACAGAGTTCCTGCACATAAAAGCGTTCACTCCCGTATATCACACTACATTACCATCTAGAATGAATATTTAGTTTTAACCGGGTAACTCAAAAGCCTCTTTTTACTCACCTTGAAGAACAACAAAAAGGCAGATTGTGATTCATCTATGTTTGATACTTTCAGGATTTTTACACTTTTTGGCATTTAGGTTTGGCCTTTTAGAGACTAAATTAATAAATTTCTTTACTTACAATAATAGCAAAGGGTTATGATGTGGTTCGAGTCAGTCACTGGCTCCTTATGGTTTGAAACCACAGTTGTCCAAAAGCATTCTCCAAAACAGAAAAGTGACTTTTTCAGCTGCTCCAGTAATACAGCCTGACTTTTGCAGCCTGCCACACCTCATTCTCCCTCAGCAGAGAAATTGTCAGCATTCATAATGGAGAGCATTGTTAGTATTTTGGACTTTCTGAAGACCTTTAAAAGACAATATAACAACAACTTTTTCATTTTGTCTTACATATAACTGAAAGGCAAGTGGTAACAGATGCAATATTTGCCATAAAACAGCTACATCTTGTTCTAATATTTAAGAATGGTATTGAGTAATGTATCTCAAAGTTTTCTAAAGGTAATGCAACATTTTTCTCTAAGAATTTCTTTTGTTTCTTCACATATTTTCTGTGCAGCGATTTACCATTTTCAGAGGAATGTTTTTCTGTCTTTTAAAAGGGACTTAACTTTGACCCATGAATCCTTCAGATGTAAAACATTTACAGGTTAAACCAGTGTTGTGTCTATACATAACAGGCAACTTAGCCAAGTTTGAAATCTAATCTTTAGGTACTTTCTTACTGGAAACCTGACACAAAGACAGTTTGTTTTCAATTTCTAGGTCAACTCACCCCTTTGCAGCTCCATTTTGAACTCGCATGTTTCCATTTTGGCACTTTCTACAACCATTTAACTCCAAAAAACATAAACATGCCTATAATTTTATTATATAAATAACATGTTTTCTGTATATTTCTAGGACTTCCATCTCTTTAAAGTTAGCACTTTCTTCAAAATCTTGATTTATTGAGAAAATATCTTGAGTTTAATCATTCTGTAATCAAATTAAAAATGAAGTAATTAGTTTAATGGTTCGAAAAATGTGATAAGTTATAAATGCATGTCTTTGGTTCTGATAATTACAAGACTGTAAAAGCCTAATGCATTAATGATGATGACAAAAAGAATGAAAAAACTAGGTGATGGTTTAAAAAAATGTTTTTATTTTGTTAAATACATCAAATTAATTTTAAAAATCTGTCTGAAAGTTATTCATTCAAGTTTTAACCTAATTCAAGAACACTGTTAATCTGTTATAAATTATCTTTTTAGGAGTGACGCTTCTTCTTTGGTGCCCCCTTTGCTTATTTTTAATGCACAGATTGCACAATATGATGTCAAAGCCAGGTATAAAAAAAAACTGGGCTGAAAATGGTGGAAAGGAAAAGAAAATCTATAGAGAAATCTTCAGAAAGTCTGAAGGACTGTTCATTACCACCTTCACTCATTACACAAAGATCTGGTTTCTAAAACAACAAAAAATGGAGAAATTTGGAGTGATAAGAAAAACGTCCAGAACAGTTGAAGTTGTTTTGCAGGGCTCCTTTTTGGGTTTCCATTCTCCCCACCCCCATCCCAGCTCTGTCTCCCCTGTGGACTGTGGACAGGCGTCTTTGCCCCGAGTATACTCACTGGAGCACAAGGCCCTGCAAGAATGAATCCCATTCAACAGCCTGCCTCCAGATGCTTCCCAAAACAGTCCTCCAGGCTAAAGCGGGGAGCAGAAGTGGGGACAGAGAGCAGGAAAGGGGAGATAGGAATCTGATAGCCTGTCATTAACTGCCCAAATAAAGCAAAGGGGAAAACTCAGGGTAAAACCACGGCCCTCAGACGTGATGTTTATGGGTGGATAGCCTTATTGTTTCGTCTCCTGTGGTGTGTCAAAGATCTGTTTTGGTCACCGGGGAAGGTGTTTGTTGCTACAGATAAACTGCCTAATGTGTAGCATCCACTGTGAATCACACAAAAACCTCACACGAGTCACAGTGTGAGAGTTTCTTCTCAATGTGAACCCAACTCATACCTCATGCATCATCCACCTTCACACAAAGCACTCTTTTACTTTCATTCTTTTTCTTTTTTTTTTTTTTTTGCTTCTGATCAAGTAGGAAAATAACAGACTTCAATATAAACTGTGCAGAGTGATGACAAAAACCGTGAGGCTACAGAAAAAGAACGGATGCTGCACCCAGGAAACACTCAAATCACCAACACACCCATGATTTTATATGTGACAGAAGAGAACACATCATTGCAATATTAATATATCAATCACCACCAAGTTATAAAGCAGCTGCACAGAGAACAGCCCCATAAACATGACCCCGTCTATAGCTGTGTGTACAGCCTGAGCTGAAGCTCCTTTCTCCTCTCTTGCCCCTGAAATATCTTGAATATAGACTTAAACATTTATACTCCCACTGGTAATGCAGCCAATGTATAAGGGGAGAGGCCAGGGGTGTAAAGTCCTCCAAGATTCAGCCACAGTTCCTATGAATACTATATAACGTAACAGACATTTATTAACAGACCATCCTGGTCAAACATAATTCAGATATAGTTATCTGTTTTTCTAAGGCCTGCTCAAACCAATATTTACACAACTACAGATTAGCAAATAATTCATTTCATATTTCCAGGTTAGGAGTTTAGGAAGAGCTGGAGCATTTGGCTCACTCCGTACAGCTCAAGAATCATAAATTTCAACAAAGGTAATCTGAGGCTGTCTCCAGCATGTTGAAATCACTTAAAACTGTATTTAACAGGAGGAAGCATGTAACACCAGCATTAAACAACTGGTTTAACTGGAAGTAGTAGCACCTATTTACCACGAGTGAACCAAAAGATGGTAATAGCTCCTGTGGTCAAGTCTGACACCTGGTGGTCAGAGCCAGCAAGTGAAATTTGTAAAAGTCACATCTGCGGCAGAATAGAGACGTTTTTGTCTTTAAATAGATCATTTCAATCCACGTGGTCTCCTTTTATCAACTCATTTGTCTACAAATTAATTTAAATTTTCTGAGCCCCAGACAGTTTATTCTGGTGAGAATTTAATTTGTCTCCTAAATGTTAAGAAATTACAAGTTTAACCTTGCAGACTGTGTTCTTGTTCACTTTAAATTCTTATACAGATGCCATATAAGACAAATATGATGTAATTAATATTTGTATTTAAAAATATAGTCAATCCATCACAGAAAGAGACACAAATGTCTGAGTATTAATGTCTGACGTATGCAGAGCCCTGCATAAAGTTTTTGCTGTAGCAAAAAAGCAAACATTCATAACTTAATATAGTTAGATTTAAAACAAACAGCAACATTTGCTACATTACTGTTGCTAAAATCAACTATTTCATGCAGTCATGACAACGACTAACTAATACAAAAATGTTTTCCCATACTAAAGATAAATTAATAATCAATTGCTTCGCAGTCAAATATAATTTAATTTCTTTTCAGGTAATTTTGTTTTTCAGGGGTTTTGTGGCAATAGTGGGATTTAGTCACTTATCAGACAAGAACTGGGCAGAGAGAGAAGCTGAAGACATACAACAATGTTCCCAGATTCAGAGTTTGAACCATAATCAATGACTAACAGCTAGTGAATATGGACGGTTTATTAATCTGATAATCAACTTTTTGTGTAGCAGCAGCTGCAACGTCTCGGACTCTATTCAAAAAGGTGAACTGTTTTTCTGACAGGAACTCTCTCATTTAAAACGGCCCATGATTTGTTTTAAATGTCAGGTTCGTTCATTTTTATTTGTTTGGTATTTTCATCGGGTTGCCTTTTTCATTTAGATTGATGATAATGTTGTTCTTTAGTGTTGCCCAATAATTGTCCACAGATACATATTCTCCTAGGAAAGCCGGAATCTCACTTCTTTTTAAATATTGAAGTATGATGGATTTTGGATTGAATGAGAGCTTTGTAGATTTTCAAAGATTACAACTTAGCCATTCCCCAATATTTGTGCACACTGAAAGGTGTGCACAAATATTGTGCTGGAAATCATAAAATTTGAAACTGGGAAATGTTTAATTTCAAAACATTAATTGTGTTTGTGTAAATGCACAGCAAAAACGATTGAGTGCTCTCTAATATGTTTTTTAACTTCACCTGTATTATCAAAATAAATATCAGCAAATGCACTACTTTACCAATGACATATATTACGATATTTTACGGCATCATAAGATTGTAATCTTCACTGTCAAATCCTTTAAACTATACATTACAGACCAACAAATGACCTTTCCATTTCCATTAGAGTCCGATCATTAATCGGTGCTGCACAGGTATAAACTAAAAGGTCAACTCGAAGCAGTTTAAACTTACATGAGTCTGTGGTGTGAGATGAAGGTTTGATAGTCATCATTTGTCCTCTGGTGAACCTCCTCACTTCTCAACGAACTCTGAAACCATCCAGGAAGAGAAGTCCAATCTGGTGATAGGAAAGGAGGTCCAGTTACGCCCCAAGGACTTCTGTCTACTTAAACCTCACCTACATAATGAAATAAAAAGTACAAGCTAGTACACGATAAATACTTACTGAGTTGAAAATGTCTGCAGTGTATGAACACCAGCTTCAAATTAATGGTCTTCAAAAATAATCCTGAGAGTCAAAATAGAGAGTCATAATATAGAGAGTCACTTCGACGCTACTGCATGTGTTGTGTGGACTTGGCGTTGGGGGACACTCCAGGAGTGCGACTGGCCCTTATATTATTCTAGTAAATACAAATATTAACAAAATTCCATGTAAGTTAAATAGAAAAATATTAATTTATGAAGATGAGATTAATTTAGTTTATAAATAGATCTCAAGTATTAATAAGGTTTTCACATATTTTTTTGGACATTTTGATTTGTTCCAATTGTTGACTTCCCAAAGGCTGCGCGGTCCAGATTGTTGGTACAGTGTTTTAGGCAACTATATGTGACTGATTAATTTTTAGATTTTAGCTCCAAATGTTAAATCTCGGGGGTAATTTCATTCTTCTCTCACACCTCCAGCTCAGATCCCGCCGGGTAAGGCGGTGAGGATGCCGAGGTGAGAGCGAACCGGAAGTAGGGTGTGTCTGCGTTTCTCTGGTGACTGTGGCTGCACCGTTTCTTTATATCAAAATTATGGAGACTTTCTTACCCGCAGCGGAGGGACTGACTGTATTTTCCGCTTCCTGTCTGTAGCGCTGCGTGCAGTCATACGGTGCTGGAGGCTGCAGAACCATGAACTCATTCAGAACTTGTTTCTGTGGCCAAACCATTTCTGTGTTTGGGGCGGGGCGTGAAGAGGGTCCTTCACTCACAACTGCAAGGACAATTGATAGTAAAATAAATAAATAAATAAATAACATTGGGGGTCGGGGGGGTAACTTAAATATCATGACTCCATTTTTCTTTACAAACAGGTCTATTTTGAAAAATATATATGGGTCATTCTATAATTGCAGATACATTTGATGTCCAGAGTCATTATTTTTGGTCTGGTATATTAAAATATTTCAATTTTTAAATGTTTTCGTAATTTATTACTCATTTTAATGGATCATAATATTTAACAAGTAAAAACATTTAAGTAAATACATTTAAAATTGTTTTATATAGCTGAAAAACCAAGATTTCTTGTCGTCCGAGTTGGGTACTGTCTTTTTTATTAACCTGAAAAATGATGCAAAAACCTATGTTTTATTATTTTTCTTTGGTGAATTTGTTTTTTCTGTCTTTTTTTAAACTGCCTAAAAGGTCAATTTAATAACAACATCACATTAAATTAACTCAAAATACCCTTATTTTTGAAAAAATATGTGTCCGAGAATTTTTTGTCAACTCTGTTACCATATGGTTTTGTCCCTGTAAATCTAGGAAATTGCCTTCTACGGCTATATAAACTGCATAAAATTAAGTCATTTACTTTTACTGATAAGACCTGAAACACACAGAGGTCTATGTGCCATTCTCTGGGAAATATTTTAGTTTAAAAATCACAATCACCAGGTGTTATCGTTTTCAACGTCAATCTTGTTACCAAAGAATCATGAGAAAAATACAACAGATTTTTGATCAGAGACAAGTTTTTTTAATGGTTTTTAAACCATTATCTCAGTGGTGTCATGTTTTTTCACAATTTCTACTCACAAGTGGAGTTTTTAATAAAAATGTTTGAAATTGTCAATTCTGTTACTGTCAACTCTGTTACCAAATAGGGTAACAGAGTTGACAATAACAGAGTTTTCAGTTCTAAATTATTATGGTCCTGTCAATTCTGTTACTAACACCAACTCTGTTAGGTAACAGAGTTGACATGTTTATGACATACTTTCACAAAAAAAAAAAGGAAAACTGTTGTCTAGAGCACCATATACATTGTTGGTTGACTTCTGCTGTGATTTAGTATTACTGACCAATTTTATTTCTAAAAGAATGATGGTTTTCAATGAGTTTTAATGAAAAACGTTTGACCCTATGCGAACAACTCTGTGAAAAGTTGAGTATCTTTTGATTGTTTAAAATGTATTTTTAAGTAAAACATCTCCATTTAAAGTATTTGGGTAGTAGGACACTTGGTGTAATGGAATAAAAATATTTTAGTCTGCTAGAATTTATTGTTTTTTTCACTCACTGTCTATATTGTCCGTAACAGAGTTGACATAACATACCGCAAAATATACGTTTTTTCTGAGAAAAAATTATAAAATATGTAGCTAATGTTTGGCAATTACAGATTTTTTTAAAGTTTAATACCTTTTCAATAGACTACCTAAGAAAATTTTTAAGAAATGAAAAGTTTTTTTTTGTCATTTCTTGAAGTGCCAAATGTATCTCCAATTATAGAATCACCCATATGTATTCTTGCATTTTCTTTTTTTGTTTGATCAGTTCTGGGCTCTCTCCCGCCTCACCCCTCTCATTTTGTCGCACAGCATGTTTATTTCACTTTCTTAGCTGCCACCTGCATCTTAACGTACATATAATAACCCAATACACCCATACAGTACACCCTACTTACCTGTAGTCTCCCTCGCAAAGACGTAGAGGCACGTCAAGCACGAGCATCGTTAATAGTCCTCACGTGACCGACCCCGCCCTTCCGATCAAAACAGAAGAAGACAATCTTTAAGTAGTTGAAAGGTTGGATGTTTAGTCTGAGTGCTTTGAATTTAAATTATGCCATCTGGGGTTTGGTAAAATAGTTAAATCTGAAATGTTCAGTTTTAGGTCAAAACTTAACCTAAAACTGACATATGTGTTAGAGAGACTTGATTGGGTCACTGACACACTCTAATCTAAACCACATTATCATTGCTCAGGCTGTGAGTTTAGGCTCCAGTCTGCCACTAACTTGTCTCGTTGTGGTGGTTTGAAGTTTACACGTAGACATAATTTTCCACCACACAAAACCTTTTGTGTATTAGGCAGCTTTGGCCCCATCTTGCTCCCCGAAACATTTTGTCCTCTGCTTTGTGGCTTGCTTTTAATTTACAATGACTGTCTTCTTGATCCTCTTCCCCAAAGGACAAGTTTGACAGTCCCAGTTGTCTTGTCAGAACCGATTTCCACCGGAAGCAATAGAATTGCATTTCCTCCCGAGTTACCATGGCTCTCTTGGCTTGTCATCTGATTAATGCTCAGCTTGACCAGCCTGTCACTGGAGGAGGACAGTCAAGTCTCTCCTTTTTCAGATGGAGGTCTAAAAACCGCTCTCTAATATGTTTAAATCTTTGGGTATTGTTCTATAAATTGCTTTAACATTTATTTTCAACCTTATCCTTGACCAGTCTGGTGTGCTCCTTGGTCTTTATGATGCTGTTTGTTAAGCAATGTTCTCCAAGAAACATCTGACGCCTTCACAGCTTAATGCTTTCTAAGATTAAATTTCACACAGGCAATACTATTTATCTGATATCTGGAAGGAGGTAGAGTCGCTGGATTCTATGTATTGGTGCCAGATTAAAGAGGAGTTAATTACAAATTAACTTTTAAGATCTTTTTCTTTTCTTTATCTTCTTTTTTGGGGGGGTAAAACATTCTGAAAACAATGTAACATTTTCCTCCAGCTATGCTTCATGTTGTTTTGGCTTGCATCATAAAACCACAATAAAACTTTGAATACAAAACCATAACTACTTGATCCAAAGTTTCTTCTCCGTAACAAAAGGTGTCTCTCTTAAACTTTGAACATGGTCAGTCTCCTAGCTTTCCAACATTAAAGAAGTGAGTAATACAGTTTAGGAGTCATGCTCTTGGCGCCAAACACCATAACAACGTCTCCTCACACCTGCTGCAGTCTGAGTAAGAGTGAGGGGGCTCCAACCTGTGACTTCTGAAGAGATTAGACACCACTGTAGTTCAGATCAGCTGTGATCCAAACCTCTGTAATGAGAGGGAGAGGACCTTTGTGTCACCTGATGGCACCTGATGTCTGTATAAAAACATGGAGCTGGAGCGGTTCGTTGCATCGTGACGGCGCAACTTCAGAGCGTTGTAAAAGGAGCTGCAGGATTGATCTGTGGCTTCACTAACAATCCTCTGCATGTGCACACGACAATCCGGAGCAACACTTCACTGGAGAAAAAGGTGCATGTCCCACAGGTAAGTCTGAATATTCCAAGATGAGTTTAAAGGATTGAATTATTGGATTCTCATTTTGTCTTTATGCTCACGTTTTTGCTAGGTGCTCTGAGGATGAAGATAGTGATCTTATGCATTTTACTACTTTTGTTCTGTTCAAGCACTAAGGAGATGGTTCTGAATAAAACAAAACCATACAGGTATTTTTTTACAGTTGTTAAACTTTATACACTCTTGAGCAAAAAAAAGTGGCCAAAATCGAGACATTAGTCTTTTTTGCTCTGTTTCCTTTTTTGAAAAGCACCTAAGTGTGAATATTGATGTATTTTACTTGCTGTAAATAGATGAAAGAATACATTTCATGTTACCATTTTCTCACATGTGCTGTACTTCTCAGTTGGTATTCACATCAGAGAAGAATTGGACCAGACATCATCCGGAACTTTAAAAGGCATTCAGATGGGACGTTCACCAGCGACTTCATCAACAACCTGGACAGAATGAAGGCTAAAGATTTTGTGGAGTGGCTGTCCAGCCTCAAACAAGAGAGGTGAGCTTAAAGGTCACCTATGTGAAAAATTGTACTGGGAGGGCATGCAACAAGGATTTGTAATAATTTAAATGGGAGGTACTATGTAATTTCCAGGTATGTAGTCCAATTTTATAGCACAATCACATAACAATGTTACTTTCAGTTTTAAAAATGCTGTCTATATCAAACGTAACATAAATTTGACTTCGACATTGGCCTCTGTTCCTTTAAGAAGCTCCTACTCCTCTTAAGAGTTTGAACTGAAAAGTGGCTCATGCTCAACAGCCTCTCAGCTCCACCAGGCGCCGCTAGTCTGGTGGAGCTGAGAGGGGAAGTGCAGCTCCAAGGAGGAAATAGGCGCCTCTTTGTGGGATCAAGTGTTTAAGTAATCCCGAATGGCTGCCACCAGGCATTCAAGGATTTCTCAAACATGCATGAAATAATTAAAGCAACACGTTTCTGTTGAGGGAATCATTTTATAACATTAAATAATCTCAAATAAGTCACATTTACATAATGCCTCCTGACCACTTTTGAATTGTATTGTAGGTGTAATGAAGGTTTACAGTGATTTACCCATGCATGCATGTTTTGCAGATGTCGTGAGGTTTTGCTCCAAAGTCCAGCAGAAGGATGAGACGATGGCGTTTTGTTTCAGCTAGCAGCACAACAGAAGACTCCTCCTCTAAAGCAGATTAACAATATTAGTGTTTATATATTAGTGATTATTTTATATTTAATGAGGTGTTGTCAAATCAAATAAACATTTTTACATCATGTAATTTTTTAGCTGAAAACATATTAAGATGATCTGAACTTATGTCAAAGATTTCTCAAAGCTGATCTATGGGCTACGTTATTGTATGTGGCATGATTGGTGAGTGGTTGATGTTGGACCCAAATGCAGAAAGTTGGATGGAGCAAAGTGAATTTGAAAATTTAACGATATAAGAACATAAGAACAAAAACAAAAAAAAATCCATGGGAGTACAGGGAGGAGAGGTGAAGAGAACATGGGGTAGACCGGGGAAGTAACAGAACCTGACAGAATAAAACCATGAGGAACCAGCAAGGAGTGACTGAGAATGAAGTGCCTAAGTTCTGGAAGCAACACTTCAGGTATGTTTCTGATGAGGGACTAGACACATGAAATAAACATAAATAAGGAACTGATGTAAAAATAGGAACAATGCGGAACTAATAGAGGGTTAGTGAACACGAATAATGACAAAACCAAAAGCAAACTCAAACAAGATCCTGACAGTATCATTTGAGAACAAACTTCACTTGCCTAATCCTTGTAAGGATGAAATATTTAAATGAAAATGCAAACTGCTCAGATAGAGACGCTGCAGTATTTAGCAGCAATCCTCTAATTTCGTATAGGACTAGCTCTTTTAGCCTCATCACCCCCAAACTTAGTGACCATGGTTTCAAAATAATTTATACACATTTTAAACTGGTGCCTGTTGGGAGGGAGACGGGTACAGATATATGTAACTTTATTGCATTATACTGGAATTAGAACTGGACTAAACTGATTTGAAGGACTTTAATTAAATTAGGAACAAACTGTGTTTTGCATGATTAAAACATTTGATTTATTTATCCAATGAATGAAATGTGTCTTTAATTGGAACCATAGTTTAAAAATAAAGTCATTTACTTACATAATTTAGATTGATGTCCTTCAGAATTAAACAGACTGAGATTTCCTACAGGTTGTACTCATTGATTTCTAATGAGGAAAAAACAGATTCAAAGTCGATGTGTAATACGTAATATTGACCACATGTGGGCGCTGTTGTTTCGAAAATTGCGCAACTCATCCCGGTTCGTTTGGGAAAACGTTTAGCAGGAGAAGCAGTGCATTTTTGCAAAGAAAAATAGTTAGATTTTCCTTTTGCAGCGCAGACAGCACACAGCCTGCGCTTTGTCCACACAAATTTGCATTGTTGCACAATAATCTTATGTAATAAACGATGCCAACATTGAGTGAAGAGGGGGATGGTGGATTTTAGGTTGGTGGAAGAAAAACAGTGGGCTGCATTTCATGGCGAATGTGTAGGTTTTCACGCAGCCTGGATCTAAATATTAGGAATGTATGCGGGGTGTGCCTGGCTCCTCACTGAGGGAGGATTTTTGTTCAAAGCAGGCAGGGATTGTGGCTTCTGGAGACCACTCTTCTGTCTGACTCCTGGGGGTGAAAAAAAAACGAGGAGAAGGAAAGAGGAATAGAGCTAATATGAGCTAAGCATACACACACACACACACACACACACACACACACACACACACACACACACACGCACACACACACACACACACACACACACACACACACGCACACAATCACCTGATCTCAGTCATGGACTGATATGGGATTAGATTGCAGGAAAAACCCCTTCATTCACTATTCAGATTCTCTGTGTGTGTGAGAATACATTAAACAGTAGGACTGCAGAAAAACAGGACGGAGGAACAGAAGCGCTATAACGACATAAAAATTACCCAAAGGTATCAATGGTTCCCATGGGAGTAGAGTCTGCATTGTGCCTTGCAGGTACCCCATCTTGTTTTAATGAATTGTATTGAGATTTTGTGTGTCAGGAGAAGGCAAAGCTGTGCTTAATTGTGAAAAAAGAAGAAAAATGTAGCTGGTTGCAAGTTTAGTCCTAAACAGAAACCCTAAACATGCTGTCTTCTAAAAGGATTGTCTCATATTTAGCTCCATCTGTCTCTGCATTAGATCATTCTCCCCACAGCATAATGCTGCCACCACCATGCTTATCTACAGGGATGGTATGTTCGGGATGTTTTGAAATAAAATATACAATAAAACTTGAATATAAAGAGGAAGTTTACAGTTAAAATAATTCATACTTCTGGCAGATTTAGATTAATTTTTGTTGTTTTTCTTCAAGCAAGAAATTAGTTGCCGTTAAGAAATTAGAGAAGCATCACTGAAAAGATAAGAAAAAGAAAATTAGAAAAAAATAAGTATGTAATTTGAAATATCTAAAAAAATTAAATAAAAATTACAAATAAATAGTAGATTTATTTGTAAAATATAAAAGTTGTATAAATATAAAAGTTGTTATATAAAAGTACAAGAAACTAATAGATTTTAAATAATTGTCTATTTCGATACACCGAGCGTCATGTGAAGCTTTTTCAGAGCACTGCATGACCTTCAATTGAGCTATATAAAGAAAGAAAGAAAGAAAGAAAGAAAGAAAGAAAGAAAGAAAGAAAGAAAGAAAGAAAGAAAGAAAGAAAGAAAGAAAGAAAGAAAGAAAGAAAGAAAGAAAGAAAGAAAGAAAGAAAACTGCGCCGGTTGTTTTTGTAGGTGACACTTTAAAACGTTATATTTAGCCGCTTCCAGGTTTGCCCACAGAGAAACCACATGTTCTGTGTCAGCTTCAGAGGGAAGGATGAGGTGTGAGAGGAGGAAAAGCGGAGGAGTGTGTAGGTGTGGCTCTGCACGAATTAGGTCGAGTCCCGTCCACCTCCCACCCTCTTCGCACTCCGAGCGCACTTCTTCTTCTTTTTCTTCTTCTTCATCATTATGATGTTTTCCTCATAAAGCGATCTCCCATCCATGTGGCCCATGCACCCTGGCAGCTCCCCACCACAGCCGAGCACAGGATGTCCGTCTTGCTGCTCCACCTCCAGCACCAGGGACAGCTCCTCCACACTCGGCGTCACCTGCACCGTCGGCGATTTTTTTTTCTTTTTTAACGCCCATGCTTTTTTTTTTCTCAAATAAAGGATGTTATGCCTTTATTTAGGGGGTGGGGTGAATTATGACCAGTGGCACACACTAGCTGAAGCCCAGTGGTAAACTGGGAGTGTGCTGCTGACTCAGCCTCGACTGCTGCATTAATTTATCTGCACTGCAGTGCTCAGCCACCTCCCATCTCCCTCCTCCCAGTCTGAACTCTCCCTGCCTCTCTTTTTCTCTCTACCTGACTGCAATCTCACACGGCCGTCCTGTGTTCAACATGACAGCAACAAAGCTTCGGCAAAACGGGGTCGATAAATCATGAGGGAAAGGAGCGGGTCTTTCCTTCTTTCGCCAACATGTTTAGATAACACATGGAGACGGTGGGAGTTTTAAAATAGCAGATCGCTTGGGAGGGAGGGAGAGGATGCTGCGAGCTGAAGAGTACACGTGACTTGTGGGAGAGCCGGAGCCTGGGCGATGATGTTGTTTTAAAGATGAAAATGGAAGTGAGTAAAAGGAAGTAAGACACAAACTGGTTTTCCGATACTTCCTAGGATTTATGGGATCGGATTCCATGTATCTGGGATTCGTACTTTAGGGTACAGAGTCCATCTCCTGGCAGAGATGCAAACTTATAAATACTAGAGCAAAAAAAAGAAAAAAAGCTCAGCTATGTTTTCATACTGCAACGCAACAAAAATAAGCTGAACTGCAATAGTTGACATTTCATCAGCTATCAGAGAATTAAAGTGTAATTTAACGTGATTTTATCTTACCAACAGAAAGCAGAGAGTAAAACAGAAGGAAATGGTTATAGATGCAAGTTTGGCATGCTTTGGTACTCACCCCCTTTACTCTGACACTAATTAATAAAATATGATTAAACTATTTATATTCAGAATATATCAGTGAAGAGTCCACCTGTGTGTAACTCAGTCTCCTTATGAATCCAGATGGGTTTGATGGAGATCATTAGTGAACAACCAGCCTCATGAAGATCAAGGGACACAGCTCTGAGCAAATATTTTAAAATATCATCCCAATTTCTCCATCTTTAGGAGCTTTGTTTTGAAAGATCTGTTCAATAATTCTGAAAAAGAGGAGCGCATGGCACAACTGTCGATCGGAAACGGAAAGCCAGGAGGCCCATGGAAACTCTCAAGATGTGTCCTTTGTGGTCGTTTACATTAACCAGGCGGTCTGGTCAAACAACAACAAAGCTAAACCTTTTGGAGTGCATGTGGTGAAGTTACAAACATTCAAGTCAACATCCAAAAAGCCACACAGGTTGTAACTGGAAGGCTGCTTTATTGGTAATAAAAAGTTTCGTGCTCAAATGAAGACAATCTTTCATATATTCTAAACCAAGAGTCCAAGTGGTTGTGCAACACACCATCGTATTGTACTGTATATCCTCTTTTGTCACGGTGTCAAATGATAACAGTTTGAAAAGCACTTTTTTTAAGTAATTTGTTTTTCGGCAAAAAGAAAAAGAAAAAAAAAAAGCTCATAATAAACCATGCTAAAAAAAAATAACTCCTATAATCAAATATTGATACAAAAATAAATTTCAGATGGAAACAGAAATACGGAAGAAATCAAACCAAAGTACAGAAGGCAAGCTGCTTTTTCACAAGCCAAGTGAGTGACACGTATAGCACTAAGAACAGGACAATTTTTTTATTTTTTTTATTTTTCTCGAGTTAGTTTGATTTTTATCTGTTAACATCACACACTCATAAATAGTACGATGGGAGCTGAATTTCTGGAAGATCCTCCACTTGTACACCTGACCTCACATCCCTGACTAATCAACCCCACCCCTCAAAAAAAAAAAAAAAGAAAAAAAAAAAGAAAAAGAAAAAGAAAGAAAGAGAGAAATCCCCACCCTCTTCAATTTGGACACGTTTCTCATTGTTAGTTTTTTTTTTTCTTCAGAGTGGCATTGACATCCAAATTTGCAGAAAAAGCAGAAAAAAGGCACATGCCATAGAGTGGAACACGAGAAACGAACTGTTCAACAAAAGCATAGTGATGATGATGATGAGAAAATGACCGCAGGTGTGTGGAGCTGCAATGGCACTCATGTGTGTGTGTGCGTGTGTGTGTGTGTGTGTGTTTAGGTGGCAGTATCATAGTATGTAAGAAGAAGTCAGTCACACTTGCTGACGTCATCCTGGAATGAGATCACCTGTAAACTTGGTGGGCAGTGAAGAGTTTCCTTGACGTGTGTCTGTAGAAATGGTGTGTGTGTGTGTGTGTGTTTGCGCTCTGAGTGTGATAGATACAACAGTTAAGTGAGAAATGTGCTGGTAACAATATCCTCTTAAAGTCATGATCGGGCTACATCCAGTAACATTGCACATGAGCTATTTTTTTCCCCCCCAACATTGAAAAGAGTGCTGGAAACAACCAGTTTGTAATTATTTTCTTTTTTTCTTTAGACATCCACGTGAACGTGTTGCACATAAATCAAATGTGACAGTGTTCTCCTGTTTCATGTATATACATATAGACACATATGTATACATGTATATATCTTTTTGAATTATATAATATCTATATTTCATTCAGTTTCCGTCAACAAAGTGAAAAGTGTCTCAAAAAATCCAAAAAGTAACAAATGTGACAAAGGGCATAGCTGGAAGCCATTCTATATTATTGTTATTATTCACCTTTTGATTATTAGTAGTAACATTTTTAAAATTCTGTATTTACAAAAAAAACAAAAGAACACAACAAAGCATGCCATTAAAATAAAACAATATAATACAATATTTATAGCTTCTCTCAAAAAGTTCATTCTTTTTCAGTGATTGTGCCATTTACATCATAGCCTGCACTGTACATATACATGTGTTTTTTTTCTTTTAGGTTTTTTTTTGTTGTTGTTTTTTTTAACTTTTTTCATATTTTCTTAAACGTGAATGTTTATAACTCTAAAATATTACATCCAAGATGAACATGGGTAAGTTTGGATGACCTTACTCGCTCCTCCTGTGGTTCTCATTGGGAATGTATTTGGTTTCAGTGTGCAGCCGCCAAACTGGTTCAGAGACCTCGTATTGTAAACAGACCTCATTTGCTGTTGTACGGGGAGTTGGAGGGGGGGGAATAGGTCGGTACAGGCAGTGTTGAGCACACCAAATGGCAACAGTGGTGTGACGCCGGATGCCAGGTTCGTGTCTGGTCATCCACTAAGAAATAGGACCATTTCCACTGCGTAGAAAATAAGTGGCAGGACGTCGACGGAGGCAGCTGGCGAAGCCTCCAGTTTATTTGTGAAAAACACCCACAAAGCTTATTTAGACAACATAGCTGCTTCGACGTGAGGTCTGTTCATAATTTCCCCGCTCCTCCACTACCTCTGTCTCTGGTTTTTTTTTAGGCAGGTGATAAGCGTTTTTGGAAGCCTGCAGGTTCGCGAAGAGATGGTGCAAGATCACACAGTGTTCAAAGAGGTCCCACAGAAGCACAATGATACACTGACAAACATGGGACTTTCAGCACTCCCAGCTCAGACCATACAGCACCTTCGCCGCCTGCTGCTCCCGCCTTCCATCTCTTGTTCTCATGGAAGTCGGTCGGAAACACTGAAGGGAGGGTCTCGGTCTACATATTGGTCCGCTGGTATTTGTCACCCATCCCTGAAGCCTCGCAGTTCCTCCTTAGTCCACACCTTCCACACATGGTAAGCACAACAAGACATGTCCCTGCAAAAAAAAAAGTTTTGCTACCTCTGCTGTATCAGATGTCACGTTCACCGATCATCGGCCTTTTATTTTTGGGAAAGATTGCATCGTGTGGACATCAGTGAAAGACTTAAAGGCTGTTTAATTTTAAAATATATATATATAAAGCTAACAACTCAAATTCTCCAAACAGCACGGCCTGAAACACGCATCCCAAGGACAATCTTACGCTGAACTCACATTGTAAATAAAACGATTATCTTCAGGGAAAGTTGCTCAGTAAAACTATTACCCACTGCCTTCACCTCAACACAGTTTTAAGTCCTTCCTCTTGCCTCGAAACAAGAACACAAAAAGGGGAAAAAAAAAAAAAAAAAAAAAGAAAGCAACCAAAACAAAAATTCAAATCTTGAACCTGATCCCTCTGCGACAGACGGGACGCCTACCGATTCGTGAGCACACTGGATTTTGGATTTCTTGGCGTGAAACATCCCCTGCTCTCGTGGTTGTAGCGTACACCAGAGTTCAGTGAGGAAAGAGACGGTTTAAATGGCAGTAGGTTCACCAAGAAATCCTCAGATTCGATCAGAACTGCTTGAATGTCCTTCCAAGTGCTGTGCAGCCTCAACATGAGGATATTCTGCCCCGCGCCGCAAACCTGCAAAGCTATCAACATCCAGAGACTCCGGCCGAGGCCGCGGCTCTGAGCGCCTGCGTTGATTATTCCCGTGTTCACTTCAGCAGAGGTTGAAACAAATCGGGTAAAAAACAATTTGTGAAATACAAACGTCGTCCTATAATATTTCCTATAACTGCGTGCTCCCTTTGCGGTTCTCCTAGCTTCCTCGGCGGACCGTCTCAAGCGTTTACTCGAGCCACTGCGGTGGTCTGACAATTAGTGTCTTGTGGACTATGATTACTCATGCATGACTCCTGATCAAAACATGCCTTCATGCAAGTCATTTCTATGCATTTAACAAGCACAAAAATTATTTTTATCAGGAACTCCATCCAAATGACACAGACTAACTAGTGAGTCGTACCCATCCCAGCATGAGAGCCCATGTTAGAAAACGTCTTTTTCAGCATCAGTATTACAAAGAGTGGATGAAAAGACTGGTGACATGGGATAAATGTTATCTTATTATTCTTTTTTTTTTTTTTGCTTCTCAAATAATGTGAAGATGCACATTTACTCAAATGAATGAAAAATAAAACTCTTTGTCTCCTCCCCGCCTCTAGTGCATCCGTCAAAAAGCTAAACTTCCTCCGGGTGATTATGCTTCTCTTCTTGATAAAGACGGTAAACTCAGGAGTTACAGACCCCCTCCTTCAGACTGCTGACACAGTTCTGTCGGGATCTGAGCGATCCAGTGCCACGGCGCCGGAGCTCTGCAGCAGGGTTAATCCACGCTCGGTGGTGGCAGGAGATCCGCGGCGCTCCAAACGCCGAGCGGTGGATGCTGTGGCAGTTGGTCCCCCGAAGAAATGCGTGAGTTCCTGTTTTTTTTTGTGTGTTTACTCCTCATTTCTATGAACTTGGTCGCTGTGCAGCAGAAGTTCCACAGTAAACTGATTGCGTTTGGTTCAGCCGTCTTTGACAACATAGGAAACCACATTGCCTCAGTTAGCATTTGAGTATGTAAACATTTTTTGTGGGTTTTTATTTTTTTCCTTCTTGTTTTTAATCTTACTTGCAAATGGTTTTTCTACATTTTGTTGGGTGTCTGGGCCCAAAAGTCTGTTCTCATTGTGGTTAAATTGAGATTCTGGAGTCACTGGATCCTAACATTTGGATTCCCACTCGTCTTTCTGGTTTTTGTCCTTCTCTTTCCTGGCCCAGTCCTCCTTGCTTTTGTCCTGCTTCTCTTTGTCAGGTTTGGTCACGCTGTCGTAGGACGGGAGAGAGGCCGTGGATGGCGTGCTCTCCTTCTTCTCCTGGTTGGTCCCGCCGTTCTCAAGCTTGTTACTGGACAAAATGTGCCGCTTGAAGATGATGCCGCGCCTGATGAGGTGGGCGCGGTAGGCGTTCTGGATGATTCTGGCAGACACGTCCTCCTGCTTACGGCGCAGCGTCGTGGTGATGGGCTCGTACGACACCTTGGACGGGTTGGCGGCCACGAAGCGCTCCTCCATCTGCGTCCGCAGCATGTCCAGCTCGCCGCTGTCGCCCAGCACACGCTTGGTGAAGGCAAACAGGATGTCGAGGCAGTGAATGCGATCGCCACTCACCATAGGCATGTCCATGGCGATCAGTTCTATAGTGTTGGGCTTCGGCACGCGAAGCGGGTGCTCCAAAGCGTCGGCAAAGTCAGGCAGCTTGGCGAAACTAATGAACTGGGAGGCGGTGGGATCAAATTTCTCCCAGATCTCGTAGAAGGTCTCAAAGTCGTCCTCACTGAGCGGATCGGCACTTTCCTCGGTGGCCACGCTGAAGTTCTCCAGAATGATGGCAATGTACATGTTAACCACGATCAGGAAGGAAATAATAATGTACATGACAAAAAAGAAAATCCCCACTGAGGGATTCCCACAGTCGCCCTTCACCGACGTGCCAGGGTTCTCCAGGTTGGGGTCGCAGTCCGGCGGGTAGTTCAGAATCGGCAGCAGCAAGCCGTCCCAGCCGGCCGACGTGGTGATCATGAACAGGATGATCATGCTGTTGCCGAAGGTTTCGAAGTTGTACAGGTCGTCGATACCCGCTCCGTGCTTCACGTAGCCGAAGTTGGACATGCCAAAGATGGAGAAGATGAACATGACCAGGAAGAGCAGCAGGCCAATGTTGAACAAGGCCGGCAAGGACATCATCAGGGCGAAGAGCAAAGTCCGGATGCCTTTGGCTCCCTTGATCAGACGCAGGATCCGGCCAATACGAGCCAACCTGATGACCCTGAACAAGGTCGGTGACACAAAGTACTTCTCAATGATGTCAGCCAGGAACATACCTGAGGCGAACAAGAAGAATAATTAGTAAAAGAAAGTCGCTAGAAAAATAGTGCCCAGCAAACGAGTCAATACCACTTAACATAACGCGACCACAAGTCTGTGACATTAGAAACTGCGGAAACGTGAACCTCTGGCTCTGTTTAAAGTATTTTGCTGCCTCCAGTATCTGAAATAAAGCACCCCACAGCATGCTGCTGCCACCATCACGTTTCACAAGTTTTCTGCTACACACAGCAATTTAAAAGTCGACCAAATGGTTAAATCTTGTTCACATCGGAGCAGAGCATTCCCTGTAATATGTGAACATAGGTCAAGCACTGCTTTGCTTTTTTTTTAGGACCTTGACAGCTTGCTATAAACAGAAACCCTGCTTGATACCAGGACATCCTGATGCAGCCATCAGTTTGGGAGCTTAAGCTAAAGCTTCTCCTGTGTTGTGCAGGAAAAGAAGCAGATCAGGACGTCCACCTCTGAATTGCCTAAGAATATGCTTTGGAGCAGTCTAGTCAAAGTCCTGACTTAAATTACGTTGAGATGCTGTGAAATGATCTTAAACAGAGCAGAAAAAGGTGTGAATTAAAACATTTAGTCAGTAAAATTCAATGGTACCAAAGTAAGACACTGTTGTTTCTTCAGGGTGACACAACCACTTATTAGGTTTAGGTTTCTATCTGTACCTGATATTAAACAGTTTATTAGTTATCTAAAATGTTTAGGTGCAACAAAAAAAAGCAAAAACATTATTTTTTATTTTATTTTTGTCGCTACTTTGTGTTGGTTACATAAAACAACTCAGTGTTTATCACTAAAAGTTCAAGAGGCGTGAACGCTTCTGAAAGACTGTAAACTTGCTCACTGCTCCACACTTTCCACTCACCGACGATGGAGAGGATGACAACCACCACGTCGAAGATATTCCATCCGTTGGTGAAGTAGTAGTGGCGCAGCGCAAAAAGCTTCAGCAAGAACTCTGTGGTGAAGACCACGATGAAGATGAAGTTGACCCAGTAGAGAACCATTTCCGTTTGCTCGGACTGATCGTCTGTTTCCACCATCATGGTGACCATGTTGAGGCAGATGAGTATCATGATGGAGATGTCAAAGACCTGCTGCGTCACAAAGTCAAACACGTATCCCTGGATCTTGTTCTGGAACAGCAGGGAGGAAAGACGGTGAGATTTCTGAGGAATCAGATGAACGAACTGCATGCATGGTAACCAAACAAACAACAACAACAAAAAAAAAACCATGAGCAACCTGTGGTCGAGGGATGGGCTTCTGCGGCTTTTTGGAGCCCAACTTTTTCATGGCGTTGTAGTACTTCTTCTGCTCCTCCGTCATGAAGATATCCTGACCTCCAAAGTAAAGGGAGAAACAGAACATTGGTTATAACCATGTTCCCGTTTGACACCAGGAGCAAAATGAAAAACATTCGGAGGTAGAGCAGCTCTTATCTTTTTCTTCTGCTGGTTGAAGTTGTCAATGATCACACCAATGAAGAGGTTCAGGGTGAAGAAGGACCCGAAAATGATGAAGACAACGAAGTAGATGTACATGTAAATGTTGACTTCGTATTTGGGCTGGTCTTCCACCTTAAAAGGAAAAGAGGCAGAATATTTAGACTTCAAATATGTTTTCATTCACTCATACAGACGAGAAAAATCTGCCTAAATCTGACCTGAGGTAAAAAAAAAAAAAAATCACTACTTCGTTTTTTAACATAGAAAATAGTCAAATTATCCAAATACCCCAAATTCATGTCAGATATTTCTAAAACGGGTCGAGTTTAAAAATAAAATATGAAAAACAAGAAACTGTGAGGAAGGAAGAAAGAGTACAAGGAAGGAAAGAACAAAGCAAACAAAGGAGGACGAAAAGGTTCAAGAATGGAAGGAATAAAGGACAAAGAGCAAGAAAGAAGAAGTAATATTAGGAAGGTATTAAATTATAAAGAAAGAAAGGAAGGAAAAAAATGAAGAAAATACAGAAATAAGAAAACGAATGTATAAATGAGTGGGGTTTAGAGAGAATACAAGTAAGAAAGAAATAAAGGACAAAGAAAAGGCAGAAAGGAGGGAGATTAATTACATTTTCACTCTTTAATTTGGCTTCTCATCTTTTTTAGGTATAATTTCATGAATTTACTGCATATACCAAAAATCATCCTTTGGAAAAAAAAAGGTTTTAGACTTTTTGACAGATCTAAATAACAACAGATCCTTATGATCCTAGTTTCCTTTTCACAGTCCAGTACACAGTGGGAGCAGTAACTAAATATTCAAATAAATCAGTGAACATACATTTCTGGAATCCACTGCGGCGTACATTATGTCCATCCAACCTTTGAATGTGGCCTTTTGAAAGAGAGACAATATTATATTTTACATTTGTTCAACCCAATTCAGCAGACCAGAAAAAACAAGCAAAAAAAAAAACAAAAAAAAACCATACATATATAAATGATTATAATCATTAAAGGAGACTCAAACTCAAACCGAAACTGATGCATGTCCTGTAGTACAGCTTGTGCATGGAAAGAAACACGTATAAAGAAAAAAGGCATGGCACACTCATAAATGCTCAATGAACATGAAGCAAAGGCTTTATCGTAGTGCTGTGAAAGACAAAACACAAATAAAGCATAGGCAGGCCTTCGAGTGACGCTTAAAATTAACAACAACAAAAAACATCAAAGAAAGTGCAGGAAAATGAGGAAATAAATGCAAGTTAGTGAGAAACAGGAGACGAAGTCAGAGGAGAAGTGGCGCTCTCACCACTTGCAGCAAGGCGAGGTAGCCAGCGCCCACATTGTCAAAGTTGATCTTGACGTTCTTCCACCTGACCTCAGTGTGGTTATCGCTAATAAGCGCCTCGCACTGGGTCTTGTTGTTGACAACTTCGACATCAAAATACTCCTCTGATGTCTGATTGAAGCAGTAGTAGTACTTGCCCGCAAACAAGTTGACCCCCATGATACTGAAAATCAGCCAAAAGATGAGGCAAACCAGCAACACATTCATAATGGAAGGGATGGCACCCACCAAGGCGTTGACTACCACCTAAACCAGACCAGGGGAGAAAGGATATAACAACAGTGTGAGAAGCATGAAACCAACCCAGCTCATGTTCACCCCTCAGATAGGACACTGCATCTTGTTATGGCGTCACACAAAAATCCTTAAAACTGTTACTAAATCTTCTTAAGAGTCTGAAGTGCAGGATGATCAGTAGAATGGGACTAAAACTGCTCTGAGCGCACTCGAACACTCTCTCTCACACAAAAAAACGAGCTTTTAAAAATCTATTAAATATCACATGTAAAATGTTTAATTTATATGATAAAAATAGATTTTTTTTTCTTTCAGATAAAGATGCCAGCAGTCATGTTGAGATTTGTTATCTTTTGTTCCAATAAATGGACATCTCAATGAAGAAGAATAGCTTCAGTTTTTTTTGTTATCCAATTTACAAAGAGAAGCCAAATCATTTGTTATATAGAAGTGTCAGAGTAAATATATTTAAATGTCCCTCTTATATTTTTGATAATTATGGTTTGCAGTTAATAAAAAAGAAACAGAAATTAACCTCTGAGAAACCAATAATGACATGATTTTATTGCAGAAATAATGAGGAATATTGCTGATTGAAAGTTAGCCAATAACCTGTGTTAAAGCACAGTCATGGGAAGTTAAGTGGAAGGAAAAATGTATCAGAAAAAGTCTCTAGAGCAACAGAGATAACCACATCTTGCATTATCTGCAAACCATACTCAAACTAAAAGAAATGAGGGTTCAAATGATCTCTAGCTATCTTTGTAATGAATCCATATAATATATGAATTTAAGTTTTTACTACTGAAATTTCAGGTACATTCTAACTTTTAATCAAGATGCACGTGCAGCTTTGGATTTAGTGTTGCTAAAATAATGTTTTGTTTTTGTTATCTTTAGTAACACGATTGAAAGCCATACTGTGAGTAAATATAGTTCAAATTATTATCAGAAAATAATTGTGTAATTAACAAAATATTTCTCCAAAAATGACAGTAAATGTAATAAATGACACACATCTCACTGAACTGCTGATAATAGGTTCATGTTCTAACCTCAAATATTCATACTCAGAAATGTGTGAGCAGATATTTATATAATCAACCAACAATAAAATTTGAGTGTTTGATGAATCTGTAAAAAGACAAAAAAAGGTGTTTGCCATATCAGTATGAAGTGCCCACTCTCGCCACCCCAACCTTATGCAGTTCATCTTTCTAAGTAAGCTCTTCTCCATAACAAGCCCATTTCAAAACAAAATGGAAAAATTTGGAGGGAAAAATTCCCACACTTCAAATCTCTAATCCTATCAGTTCTTCTTCTTTTTTTTTATTTTCTTACTGTAGATTCAAAAGCTCAGCACTTGTTGAACTGCTCATTGCTAGTGTTAGGCAGGCCAACCAG
Source organism: Poecilia mexicana (assembly GCF_051168715.1). Taxonomy (NCBI): domain Eukaryota; kingdom Metazoa; phylum Chordata; class Actinopteri; order Cyprinodontiformes; family Poeciliidae; genus Poecilia; species Poecilia mexicana. Next base: position 28,307,363 of record NW_028263376.1, read on the forward strand.
CAGCTCTCAGGCAGACAGCTGAGCATGCATTTCTTTGGCAGACTCGTTTTGTGGAGCCATATTCCCTCCTCTTAACAAACAGACAGGGAGGAGCTCTAAGAGCGGGATTCTCTCAGCGCTGGACGCAGAAATAATGGAGGGCACGCTTGTGAAAATTCCTCGAATCTCAAATGCTAGATTACAAAACAGACTGCAGAATTACTTTTCCACAGCGGTGCCGGCGAACTCGCTGAGAGAATGACTCTTTGCTTGATTCGAGTTACAATCTTACCGCTTTCAAATAAATTCTGTTCAATAACAAAGGCCATGCTGTGTGTAGAAAGCATTCTCAGAAAGAGGGAAAATGGCTTTCAAAAATGCAGAATGTGCATCGGCAGTTATTACACATGCGTGTTACATGGCATTGTGCAATCTCAAGAATCCGCTCAAATCAATACATAAATAAATAGAGAAATGTGTGGATAGAGAGATTATTGATTAAGTTTGCTAGCGCAACGTACAACGAGTGTCTCCCTCAAACGGATCAGCCTTGAAATGTTTCTTCAAAAACAAAAGCATAATTGGCAGTAACTAATATTTATTTAGGTGTCATTTTCCTCAGGCAGGTTTGCCAGAAGAAAAATAATATGCTGGAACTTGGTTGATGTTATGTTATACTAATAGTCTAATCACACTGCCCAAAACACTAAAAGCAAGCAGCATCAAGAGAAAAAGAAAGACAAGTGAACAAAAAAACAGTCCATAGACATTGCTTGTCAAGCAAAGTTTCAGACTGAAAACGCATCGCTAACTTTTAGCATTTTGTCACATTACAACTTTTTTCTGCTCCCTCATTTGTTTGACTTTTTTGAATTTTAAGAGACAGATCAACACCAATTAGCATGTAATTGTGAGGTGGACGGAAAGTTATTCAGGGTTTTCAAAATGTTCTATAAATAACAATCTGAAAAGTGTGGCATGCCTGTACACAAAGCCCCACTCCTGAATCAATATTGAGTAAATCCGGCGTTTGCACCTGCTGATCTGTCAGGGTAAATATCTGCTCCAGGAACAAAGCAACTCTAACCAGCTTCCCTGTCCGTAGTGAAGAAACGTCTCCCCGCAGCATGACGCAGCAACCGCCATGTTTGATGGTTGGGATCATTGGTACCAGAACAATGGAGCAAAGTGGAGCAGTTAGCAGTGATGTACAGGGAAGAATCTCAGTCGGTTTTATTATAGCGCTGCATGTTTCAGCTTCTCTCATACCTGTGATTAATCCCAAATAAACTCGCCTGCAGCAGATAGTCAAAGGTGCTTTGTGCTTCTCAAAACTCCCAGTGACTTTTTCCAACATCATCCAACTTTAACTCTTTGCATTGGCATATTGATGAGCAATTAACTGATAGGAACAACAAAGAAAAGCTAAAAAAGACAAACATGATGCAGCTATTTCTGCTCTTATCACCTTCACTCCCATTTTTCAACATAATCTGACCCCCATGGCTGCAGTCATGTACTCAAGGTGATGCAAAATGGTTTTACGTTGATTTTGACTGACTAGAGCATAACTCAACAATGTGGACTACTCATAGTTGTCCCACTATTAGACTTTCCTCCCTGTGTATCGGCTTACCACAACAGACCTCACTTTTCAGATTTTTATTTACAAAGAAGCATTAAAAACAACAATTCCTTTCCGTGTTTGTCTATTTCAAAAACAATGAAATATATTAAAGTTTAAGTGACAAGATGCAGCAGCAAAGATAAAATATTTTCTCATCAGTTCCCTATTGTGTCATCTCTCCATTCATGTACTTCCCCACTCATTTATTTATTGTTTTGACCTCAAATTTTCCATTTTCAGTTCAAACAAAACAGTAACTCAATTTATGAACATAGACATAGTAAAAAAAAAAAAGAAAAAGAAAAGAAACTGATACAGCAGGGTCAAATTATTATTTTGTTTCCTTTGCATTTTTGCATTACTGGGCCGCCCTCACCTTTCTCACCACGTGCGTCCAGTGAATGCGCTAATTCACAGGGGCACTGGTGCTACCATTTACGGTCGATTTAAGCAAATGTGGAAAGCTTTTCAGCCCCAAAAATGACAAGATCTTTAGTTAAAACCAATTCAGTTTCAGCGAACCATAAACCGTAAAGCTTATCCAGGGCCTAAAACCATTGATGTCTGCTGATGTGCAATGGCATCACATTTTAGTCGCTGGATATCTACAATTTAAAGGAATCAGGCTTCTTGTCAATTTCAGAGGCCTTCTGCTCCTGGTTGTCATTTTTGGGTGGTGGGAGATACAGGAGACACAGTTTCTGCGTGTGGTTAAGGGTTTTGTCGGACAGCTGTCAAATTGTGGGCCACCGTCGACCCAGAACTCAAAAGTCAGAGTTTAACTGGGCCCACTGTTGCCTCCCAGCTTCACTTCCTGTGGGAGTGGAAGGCAACAGAAACCCAGAGTCTGCTGCATGTGCTAAAGTGTCTGGTGCTATGACATGAGAGCAGAAATGTTGTCAGTGAAATGGCTGCCTAGCGTATTAGCTAAGCTTCTGCCTGCATGCGCGAATAACAAGACGGTTTCAAAATAGCTTTTAAGAGTTCAGAGTGTAAGGTGTCGGAAAATTATAAATCTGCCTGCAGAATTTGCTGATGGCAGATCAGTAAGTTGGATGATTCACTCCAACGTCTGACGACGGCAGAAGCTTAACAAATACTTTCTTCCCAAAGCCACAACTCTGTGAGTGTGTGGTTTATGTCTCCATCTCTGATGTATAAAGGTCTTGGACAAGCGGGAAAGAGTGTGTTGACCCTTCAGCGGACCGGCCCAGCCACACTGGGTCGAGGTGGAGTGGAAAAACAGGGAGGGAGGGGAGAAGAGGGGGGAAGGAGGTGAAGGAGAGGGGAGGAAGCTGGGGATGAAGAGGAGGAGGTGGGGAAAGCTTGAGCTAACGAGGAGAATCTCAAACAAGAAGATGAAGATAGCGAAAGATAGAGGAGACTTGAACTGAGAGATTCAGAAAGAGAAAGAGTGAACTACGGGTGACAACAACCAGGAGCAAACTATCGGTACACCAGTCACAGGGACGACCAATCAGATCTGCACATTTTTAGGAGGAGACCAGTAGCGGTTTTTGGTATGGGGAGTATGGGCTACTGCTCAGGGCGGCACAGCCCGGGGGGCGGCTAGAGCAGTGGATACATAAGCCATCCGTGACGTCTATAACATAACACCAGGAAATTTTCCAAAATGCATTAGCAGACTAATTTGTTTGTTTTAATAAAACATTTAATCTGTAGTTTATTAAAACTATAAAATTTGGTAACATTTGTTGTATCTATTTTAAGACTATGTTAGGGTTTCCCTGGTCAAACCTGGACAATGTTCTTCTAAAATTCTCTATAGCAACTTCACTTACACAAAACCTTTAATCCATTTGCGAAAAGACAAGATATTTTCAGAGTTTTAATGCATAACTGTTACGGTGTTGTTGGGGCGCTGAAGATGCAGCTCGCCCAGAGTAACTGGATGAGGCTGCTGAAAAAACAAGACGTACTCCTGCAGAGAGTCATTTCAGCCGATTAAATGCATAAAACGGCTCCTCTAAGGGGAAGGTTTTGGTGTGACTGGTTTTGGGCAGAGGTGTTTTGGTATCCTGCAGCTCCCCCCCCGGTTCCCGCTGGTTGTTCTCAATGCATTGGGGAATGGTGTGAACTGGGGAAGGAGGAGGTTATGGGAGCAGGAGGAGGAAGAGGAGGAAAGGGGGGGCATGTGGAGGGGCGGGCGGGGGTGAGGGGGTCTCAATTGAAAGCAGTGGTTGATTGAATTGTTGGTTTGAATGCTCTATGAGATGACATGTAAGTTAGGTTAGTTTTGACCAATTTCACATTCACTTTGGCCAATCAGTGAGAAAAGAAAACAATGAGGTAGTCTGAACTTTTAGTTCGTCTCTGATGTGATGAGGCAGCTTTTGTGGAAAAATTTAGATTTCCGAGCAAATCGGTTTTCTGTAGGCTTTTGAAAAACGTTTAATTATCAAAGACATCCAATCCAAATAAATGTGATCTCGCTCTTACTTTACTCCCAGCTGCATCATGACTTATTCTTTCGGTCTAACAAAGGCACGGTGCAGCACTGCGCATAGAAAGGTGACTTTTTTTTTTGGCTTTCATTTCCTAGCTTTCTAGAACCAGTCCCCCAAACTTTCTGATTTTTCTTTTCTGTTGTTCTCTTACTTTGCCTTTAGATCAGTTCTAGCATGCTTTAAACTGTTGAATGGGCATGCGGAAGGATCAGCTGCTTAGCTTTGGATCTTACCCTCATCCCTTCAAAACGTGACAAGGCTCTGAGGGGTCTCAAGGCCCTTAGTGTCCTGAGTGATTTAATGGGCCCTAGATCGGAGTAGCCCAGCGCATTAGCTACAAGGCTGACTATAGACACCTACACAAAAACAGAGAAGCAAAAGAGGTTCCAAACTGTTAGAAGTGAGAATATTCACTAAGGAAGAGAGACGGCCCTGGTGTAGGCGGAGAGTTGCTTGACACACACACATAAATCTATGCATGTATATGCATGTATAATATTGCATTTATACATGTATATACACTGAGAGAGAAGGTCATTGTTTAGTATAGGTTTTGCGTGTGTGGTAAAAAAAATTTTTTAGTAGCAGTAGGCCATTAGGGGGATTTGGCTGTTATTTTGGGGCTGTTGACGAGAAGTGAAAAGTCCTGTGCACCTGCAAAGAAATTTGTGGTTGAGAAACAGAGAGAGAAAGCAAGAGAGAGAGAGAAAGAGAGACGAGATAAGAACACAAAACTCAAACAGAGGGTAAATTAGGAGAGAGAAGAGTGCTACATGGTTAAGATACAAGTGAAAGGACTGGAAGAGCAGAGGAGGAGGATTTGGGGAGGGAGGTTAAGGAGAGAGATTGCCCTGTGGAAGCTGATAAAAACCCAACAGACTTGAGAGCCTTACCCTTGCCCCTCTAACATTGTCTCTCCTTGTCGCTCTTCAGGCATAAATTCCCATATAATTTAAGACACAGAAACTAATGGAACCTAAGAGAAAGAATACAGGTGAACATGTACAAGAGTGTCATATAGTCATTTTCCTTCTCAGACATCAAATCAACTTGTCACACAGCGTTTAGAGTCAAAAAGGAGAGCCACAGTCACATGAACCACACACAAGAAAACAGGGATGGAGATCAAGGGCACACCGGTTATAGTTATTAGCACTGGATGGCACTGAAAGGACAAAAGAACACAGAATACAGTCGAGTTACGCACAGTTAACAACAATAACAGGACATAATCTTAAAGAAACTGGTGCAGCCCCTGATTCCCATCCAGCATCAGCAAACCCAGGGATTCCTGCAGCTAAGAAACGCTTAAAGTGACCCACCACAGTTAAAGACACTCAATGCATCCCTAAGTAGGGTCATTATCCCACAAACATCACTGCATCTATCTCAAAAGCATAAGTAATCAAATCAGTGGGAACATTATCTGCAGTGGCCAGAGTTATGGTTTGAGGCTGTGTAGCTGGATCTGGGCTTAACACGGGATTGCATTGTTGGCCAAGGAAGAAATGGAAAATGGGAAGTGTGGTCCATTAGCTACACTAATGTTCTTTGGAAAGTGGTGAGACTGGAGCGACTGGTGCAGCTTAAGGAAGTCTCATTAGGAACCCCATTACAAGAAGAGATTTTCAAGATGAAGTCTTTCATTGAGCGGTACGCAGGAATACGATTCAAAAGCCTCTTACACAAAACACTTTAAAGCAAGTGCCTTTCATCATATCAGTGCGTTTTATTAACACTTTATATAGTTATATTAAAAATAAATAATTTGTGCTAAATAAGGTAGATATAGTTAATCTCAAAATACAAACTAAAATAATAAATTAGGGACATAAGCTTTAACTTGCCAAACATTGATCATTTGAGGGGGGCAATAAGATTATAGGTACGTGTCAAATATGCACCAACAGGCATTAGTGAGAGTGCCATAATGGCTGCCTTATGTAGCGTTAACATTCTTCAAAGAGTTCAAAGAGCATTTGATGATGTCTGGTTCAAAATCTACAACGTGCGGGTTGATCAAATCTAAACTGGTTCATTCCATGTTGAAGAAATGGTCTTTCAAACATTGTTATAAAATATACTGTTTTGTTAAAGAGGCAAAAATTAAATCTTTGCTACGGAAAATGTTTTCTCTCATTCTCATTTCTTCCCTTGAATTAATGTTGCTGAGCTGGATGATAGAAGTAGTGGCTCAGGGGGTGTCCCAGTTCCTTACAAATAAGGAAAAAATATCAACAGTAAACACATGTGAAAGCACCTCCAACCAGCCACCGACACCAACTGGTCAAACTCACTGCAATAAGTACACAACATCCAAAGCTTACCAAAATCACGGAGGGAGGTTTGAGACTGGCAAAATCTTCATTTTGACTGATGAAATCATCAGCGAAAAACTACAACAGGTAGAGCATGTAAACCATTTGAATGAATGTCAAAACAAAGCAGCTGGGTAGATGTCACAATGCATTCAGTCTTTCTCCTCTCAGAGGATTCCTCATACTGCTGAAACATCGAGTCGCAGACATCTAGACAGGGCTCTCGTTTAGGTTTTGCCAGAGCAGTTTCTCTGTGGTATAACCCCTTTTGAGTCCGAAACTCTGCATTTCAAAATAATAAGCAGCTATTCTGATGGGCACACAGTTAAATAAAGATTTTGCCTTCATCTAAACTACAGTGTTGGGGTAATTGTCACCTTCAGCCTGACCCCTTTGGAGAGCCCCCCTTTTGGGGCCCCTGGGCTCTGGCCCCCAGCTGGGCCAGCTCTGCGGTAGTGGCCTCACTGTCTCAGCGTCCTTCTCACAGAGCTCTGCAAGGCAAGGCCAATGACATCTGGGGCTGTGATCCCATGATGACGATAGCACAGACCAAACAAAAGCAAACTAAAAACAAAAGGAAAACACAACAAAACATGACAGCTTTATGAGTGAAAAAGAAAGATGAATGGATCATGACACCTATGCTATATTATTGAGGTTAAGTAGTAGTTATTTTAATTGAGGTAGGTTGTGTGAAGTGGTGATTAGCAGTCTGCCTCCTACATCCAGTATTAACTAGTCAAAACTGTTTTCTGCTCAGAGAATAAAGAAGAAATTGTTATGGAGTTAAAACCTACACACATCATAGGTTATCATAAAGCAAATTTACAAAATCTAAACAACTAAAACTAAAGGTTTTGTTAGCTTTCCCTTACATATTTCATCATTTTTACATGAAGCAGTTCTTTACACTGTAGCAAGCTTTCTAGTCAAGCAATGTCTCTGTTGCTAGGCTAACTGTGCAGTAAACTGCATTCAATATGGCTGCCATCGTACACTGGTCCAGTGTTTCTGGTCCTTCCTCTGTAAATTAGCTAAAGTTTACTTTCTGTACTAGACCGGTAAGAGTGTTACAAGATGCTTTAGTTAAATAAGAAACAACACTATAAACCGTTCTACAGCAAATTCAGGTTGTTTCAGATTACAGGGATTTACAGTAAAATGGTACATTTTCTAGGAAACTATTTCCTGACTTTAATATGAGGGCCCATCAATTTGACCAAATACTTTCTAATGTGGTGTGTGTTGTCTTTAAGAATGCTAATTATTTTTTGCAGAGTCTCAAAAAAGAAAGAAAATAAAAGCTCTAGATCACTTGCTAAATATAACATAAAGTTATGTTCTTTAGAAGACAAAGTGTTGTTACCAGTGCTGTTGTCATAGAGAAGGATAGAAATTTGAACATCAGTCAAAACTGAATCTCTGGTTTAGCTAATAGCTAGCATTAGCTAGCTGCCAGCAGAAGTTAGAAACTTAATATTTTATGACTCCCTGCTTATTTTTTGTCAAAATAAGGAATGTTTCTTATGACCCATTAACCAATTTTTTCTTTTGGCAACTATTTAGCAAGATAATTTTGGTACGTAGGTTTTAATATTGATCTTGCTAATACCGTCGGTGTCAGCAGAGAAGAAACGTTTGAAAATGAAGTTACTCTAGAATGCTGCAGATAAATGCTTAATACATATTCTCTGCTAATATATTTGTTTGTGAAAACCTTAGATGTCTTCTGGCTCACTAATAAAATGCATCATTGATTCGCTAATATCTGACCTCTTTTTATTGTAGACTGCTAAAAACTACATCACACAAACCCTCCTCAAAAACTAAATAAAGCAACAACAACAACAACAAAAAAAGCAAAACAATTCCTTCAGCATACACAGTTTACTTTCCTCTGACATGAAAAATTTGGCAAATGAAATGGGCAACAAAAAAACACAGTAACAGGGAAATAAGGAGAAGCAAACCCATACAGAGAGTCACACTCAAAGAAACAGGCTGGTCTAATGATGGTGCCCCCCTTTATGAGTCAATGGCAATGTTTTCACCCCACAACACAGAACAGAAGAGGCACAATTAGGCCACAACAGCCCTGACTCATCAAGAACTTGTTTTCTTGCTTTTGTTAGCTCTTGTTTTTCAAAAGGGGGAGCGCTAGTGAAGACCAAACTTACCGCCAGCTGCCTGTCACCCACCATCATTACCATCTCAGCACAATATCACCACAATCCTGAGGTTACACTTCCAGGAGGGAATGAAAGGAGGACGGGCAAAGAGGGGAAGAGGGATGTCACTCAATATTAAATGTTTTAACGTCTTGAGAAGCATGACCCCCGCATTGCCTGAAGTACTTTGGGTAGACGATACACAAGAGGAAGAGAATCTACATTTGGAATAACCAGAAACACCAAATGTTACGCTATAATTAAAATCAATACAAAATCTATGATCAGATATAGGCAAACTTTGACATTATTAATTAAAATTAGCTGGAACAGTCTGCTTAAATTCTATTCTAGGCTACACATACTCATAAATACTCATAAATTATAAAGTTAAATTTGAGAATGCAATGTGATAAAATACATGCAAGAACACTAAATGGGGGATATCAGAGGAGCTCAACATAAACCAGCAGACAACTTCTGGCAATTGATTTGATAGGAGTCCATTCACAGGTATTGGCTGAAGTGTTGGACACTGCAGAGAGGTGGTTAGTTCAAGGAGAAGGTCAGAAATCAGATTTCTTATTCTATACACTTGTGCCACAAAGGAGGAGATCAATCAAGCAATATCAAGCTGATAAGCAAAAATATATTATTTATGCTTTAAGTATTCAAATATTTTAAATACTCAAAGAATAAGAAATACTTCTACTAAGAAACATGGCAAGAAATTTGCACATTTTTTTCAAATAAGATACTCAAAAGTGTCTCAAAATCATCAAAGTCTATTAGTACTGGAATAATTGGTGAAGTGGCCAAGGAATAGAGTTAAGATATTCTGTTCTTGACTTTCTGTCTTGACTGAGACAAGGAGCAGAGCAGTACACAGAGAGAGAGGACAGAGGCACAGATCAAACATCAGGGACTAACAGTTTTACAGAAACATGTATCTGACACTTCCCATTGCTCTGAGTATGACTTGAATATGGCTGGTTTATCAAAGACAAACCAATAAGAGGATCGTTTTACATTTTTTTATAGTCTTACTATACCTTATTCATAAGCTAAAACTCTTTTTGACCTGCTTCTTGAATCTAAAATATCCAATGGAAATGTTTTTGCTTACATCATTTTACATTTTTTATCCAGTGACTCCTCAAGGCCATTTTTAACTGTCACCAGCTTCTGCAGTTTCTATTCGACATGTCTGAGCCTGAACAGGTCAAGGTGTACGATTATTGCAACTAAATAAGACATAATTTGGCTAAACTGTATCGCAGCTGATTCAAAAACCTACATCACTACAAACCAAAACAAAACAATTTTTGCTACAGCTGCTGCTTCAGTACCAAACACAATCCATCCTCCAGCAGCACCACCAGGAATAAGGTGGATACATTAAATAATTACTTATTTAAAAACACAATAGAGAAAGAAATACGCATATTTTCCATGAACTCATTTTTATGTTTTCTGTATTTAATCAAGCCAAAAATAAATGAACATTAGCACCTTTTTTTTAAGGCTCAGTGGGAACCCTGCACAAAGTTTTTTGTCTGAGCAAAAGTCTGTCTGAACGTACTTTTCCTAAATAAACACTGTGTGGCGAACATATTCAAGCATCTCAGAGTGATTCCCAAAGTGTTGCTGGATGGATTTGCAAAAGGCGAAAGAGGCATGTAACATTATCCCTGTAACAAAAGCTGCAAAACATGATATTTTTATTCTATGAAACATCCTCTCTCACCTTGTGCAAACCATGAAGCAGATATTTATGAAATATCTTGACCTTTTAAACATAATCACACCCAATAGACAACAAAAGGGGTAACACATATGTAGAACAATGCAAATCAAATGCCGTATAATGCATTTAATTTGATTTTAAACACTCTAATAGAAGACAACCAAATATTTCTAAATTGTCATAGCAATACTGCAGATAAGATTTAGCTCTGCTCATTTACAGTCTATAGGAGTCTAACAGTGTGTTGTTGTTGTTGGACCAGGGTGTGATTCAGCAAATAAGAAAATGAAGAGTTTGACTTACATCCACAATGAAGAAGTCCAGCCAGCACCAAGCATTGGTGAAATACTTGACAAAGCCGTAGGCAACCCACTTCAGCAACATCTCCAGGATGAAGATGTAGGTGAAAACCCTGTCGGCGTACTCCAAAATGATGCGGATGGTCTTCCTCTGCTCGATGTACACGTCCTCAAAGGCCTGCAAGAAAGCAGAAAAGTTAAGACAGACACGGCCATGACGGGACAAAAACAAGAGGACATAAACCTCCTCCGACAGATTTACACCAAACCTTAAGGTAATAATTTAGAGAATTCATTTTGGCAGCACTTTTAGTAGCTTGAGCTCAAGCCTATTCAGAGATAGATACCTTGATTTACGCATGGGACAGTTCATCAGTGATAAGCACTGAAGGTCCTCCACCAACCAGGCTGTCAAACCTACATTTAAATTACTTTCACAAAAACATTGGAGTCTGACCAAAACTTTATTTCTCATTTTAATTCAAAATAACTAAAGAAAAGAAGCACCATGAAACTGGCTGATCATCGAAACTGAACAATTTTCACCTCAAAATTCAAATCTTTCTCCCAGTCGGTGAACGTCCAAGTGCTATCAGATTGTGGCATGTACTACAAACTAAACTTTGTCCTTAAAGTTTAAAGTTAGCTACTTTCAGAATTTAAGGTATTTTAAATCAAATCAGAGGGATCAGAAACGTTGAAGGAAGCTAATGAAAACAGAACCAGTTTCTCTGGAGGAAAGTCGGACGTTTATTACGGGCTGCTGCCACTGGCCACTGTTTACATTGAGCAACTAAAGTGCATCCCAAAGAAATCAGAAACCGGCCATCTCTTGATTGGAGCTCCATTTGCAGGTAAATTATACTAGGGAATGTGTTGTTTAAATGAAATACAGATAATTAAAGTATATTTCATTGTTTTCGAAAAAAATGCAAAAGGTGAAAACGAGTCCTCCTCACCAGGGCACCACTACTGAGGAGGATCATGAAGATGATGAGGGTCTCGAACCAGTTGTGCTCCACGATCAGGTAGCAGGTTTTCCTCAGGAACCACCAGATCTTCCCCCAGCCCATGGTGATGTCAACGTCGCAGCATTTATACTTGGCCACGCAGGCTGTGAACACGCAGGGGAAGAAAGGAAAAAGAAAAAAAAAAAAGAGTGGCGAGAAACATTAAATGCAAAATCCTGTCCAGTCCTTTGATCCGTGTCTAAAAATAGAAATCTTCCTGGGCCAGAGTGAATACATATTTTATACCTGCTAGTTGTCTTCAATTTTAAATTGTACTTTTAATATTGCATAAGGCTAACAGCCTTGATTGGGACAACTTAATAGCCAACATTTTTTTAAACTGTAACTAATTCTATTAAATGTCTATCTTGGACTCTTACTGGACAAATGTTTCCTAGATACCATACCACACCATACCAACTTTTAACATAACAGAGTCTTATTAACATGATATATTTTGGAGGTGCATTTTGCAAAAATGTATACAATTGTGCTTATTTATCCTGAACATAAAGCTTTTGAAGGTGTTTCCAGTTGCATTTAATTTTCACGGTTGCACTGCTGCTTCCTGAAGCAACGTTGATGGGAGAAACCATTTTTATTTTTCCAAGGACGTTCTGGTCATATAGATAAGCATCAGATGGACAGACAGACTGATGAGCAGTGACCACGCATGAATGATCATTCGTATTGAAATCCTGCCGGTTTCTATTTCCCATCCAGCCAAGAGGGAAGCCGGTGTGGACTGGAGTGGAGGTAATGGGGTGCAGTGCGAGCAGAGGCCTCACCGTCTGTCCAGCATGACTCTGGCTCCATGTATTCCTCCACCGTCTCCACTACCACCACCTCCTCAACGTCTGGCTTGATGTCGATGGTGCTGCCCTCGGACGAGCTGGTGTCGTCCAGCTGCAGATAAGCAGACGCGCAAGCTCAAACTTGTGCAGAGATGCAAATAAATAACGTAATTATTGATGTACACAGACAGACTCATATACAGAAAAAAAAAATAAAAAATCTCAGGAAGCTCTTGCAAAACTGTTTAGGAAAGCTGCATTTATTAAGTATTTAAGTGAGCTCAGAAATTTTATTTTATTTTATTTTTTTGTAGTGAGAACCACTTTACAGCAATCCAGAGCATCAGACATTATCCAGATGACCACTTAAATAGAATATCAAATGGCAGATCATTTGCACTGAAAGTTTTTTAAATGCATTTTATCAGGAGACATATGTTAGCGGGCTTCCGTTCTTCTACTCCGTCTGCTTGATTCGGTCACACAAGACGTTGCTCCAGAGTAATGGACTTACATTAGAGTCTAAACACAGCACAAGCAGCTAGCCGCACCCAACCATTTACTGCCCAGAGTGAGAAGACTTCGCAGTGAAGAGAAGCAGGATTACAAATAAAAGCAACATCAGTTGGACCATTGCAGTGCCTTGAAAAAGTGTTTTCTCCTTTAACTATTTCATTCGTTTTCAGGTTACAACAACTAACTTCTTTTGGAAAATAACTCAAGCTCAGTCAGATTGGCTGGATAGCATCTATGAATTGTCATTTTTGAGTCTTGCCACAGATTCTTAATTGGATGTAGGTCAGAACTTTGACTAGGCCAATCTAACACATGACATTGTTTGGTCTAAACTATCCCAGTGCAGCTCTGTCTGTCTCAAGTCTTTTCTCTTTCAACCTCAAACAGGGTCTCTTTCAGGAATCCTCTGTATTTAGCTCCATCCATCTTCCCATCAGTCCTGACCTGAGTCACTGTGCCTGCTTCAGAGTCCTGACTCGGTTATGTTGGATTGGAGAAACATCTGAAAGTCGCAGGACACCTGCCCTCAAGGACTGGAGTGTGATAGCTGTGACTTAGGTGGAAAACCACTGCATTGTTAGGTTTGGCTTTCTTCTTCGATGTTCAGATAGTTTTGATAGATTTACTTTGCTCTGTGAATTATCACAAGCTTGGGGTATTGTTTTATGACCTAAATCTAACATGGTCTTCTGTAGCTCTCTCTCTGACCCATCTGCTGTGTTACTTGGTCTTCGTGATGCTACTTGTTCTCTAACAAACCTCTGAGGCACTCACAGAACATCTGGATTTAGACTGGCATTAAATTACACTCAGGTGGCCTTTACTAATCAGGAGACATCTGATGCTGCATGTTTTTCGGGTTCATTAGAGTAAAGAGAATTGATTATCATTGCAAGGCAAATTTTTAAGCTTATTTTTTCATTTAAAAAAAATTGCCAATAGAATGCCAATAAATTCATTTCTAGTTGTAACATGACAAAGTGTTTAAAAGTCCTTTTTGAGGCACTTTATTTCCATGAATTGTTGCATGTTTGACGAGTTACTAACCTCTTTGCTGTTCTCGATGTCTGACTCGCTGCTGAAATCCTCTGTGTTGAGGTTCTCAAAGTCAGACTCTCCAACAGCGATGGGCACGCAGACCGTCAGGTTGGGGTTGTGGATGAACGACATGTGGTCCTCATCGATCATGTACTTGCCCACGCTGCTGCCGATGCCGCTGGTGGTCCCGTTTCCATTCTTGGCGTAATCCAGGTCACGTTTGATGTCGACCCCGGTGTGATTGCCAATGTAGTTCACCTTGGTGTCACACATGTCCTCCAGAGGCTTCTGCTCGTCCTCCATGGGAGGTTTCCGCAGCAGGCTCGCCACCAGTATGCGCACCTTGGCTTTTATCCAGGCAATGCCCTTTTTAATGCGCATGACAGAGATCTGGAGGTTGTTAGGCTCGCCGTCGTCGTCTGTCGCAGCCAAGTTGTCGGCGCTGAACGAGCTCAGCAGCAAGGCAAGGAACAGATTCAACACCTTGAAACACACACGGATAAAGTTGATGAATGAGCATCAATTTTTTAATATGCGGCCAACATAACAACAGCCTGCCAGGGCGGGCGCTTACCACCAGGTTACCGATGACCATGACCATCATAAACACGATGAGGCACATTGCCTGCCCCGCCACCTCCATGCAGTCCCACATGGTCTCGATCCACTCTCCACACAGCACCCGGAAGACGATCAGGAACGAGTGGAAGAAGTCGTTCATGTGCCAGCGAGGCAGCTCGCAGTCAGCAGCGATCTTACACACGCAGTCTTTGTAGCTCTTTCCAAACAGCTGCATGCCCACCACGGCAAAGATGAAGACGATGATGGCCAGCACCAGAGTCAGGTTTCCCAAGGCTCCCACCGAGTTACCAATGATCTTGATCAGCATGTTGAGGGTCGGCCAGGACTTGGCCAACTTAAACACTCTCAGCTGGAGAGTGGGAAGGGTGGGAAGAAAGGGAGTGACGGGTGGACAGATTAGTCATCACATTGAAGTACAGTGACACTCTTGCTTAAGGGATTTTGGGGAAGGGGTGTTGGGAAGGATGGGGGGGTAAAATAAGTATTCACCAATCGGAATGACCGCAGCACAGAGAGGCCTTCAACATCAGCCAGAGCCAGCTCCACTAAACTCAGCGTCACAATGAATCCATCAAAACAGTTCCAGGCCTCCTGGAAATAGTAGTACGGATCCATGGCCACGAGCTTGAAAAGCATCTCCCCTGCAAAGATCCCTGTGAACACCTACGGGGTAGGAGACATGATTTGATCAAATAAAAGAGGTTCAGCAGCATGTTCTGCAGGAAAGAGAGGCGATGGAAAGTTCACAAAAAACACCGCTTGGTGATATGAGCGCCATTTTTCTATTATTGTCTTGGCACACCGGCCTTTACAAAGCAGTAAGTTGAGAGGAAAGAGGATGGAGAGAGAAGGGGAAGCGATAGTTCAAGATCAGGAGTCAAACCTCGGCACCTGACGGGCCTGCAACATGGTTTTCAGTTGCAGATTTAAGTGCACCTATTGTAGTGGTGCCTGTGGTCCAGAAGTCACAACCATACTGGTTTCTGAATTTTCCTTTGCATCAACAATCCCATAAGTTACACCATCCCACAGTTTATGGGGATCCATCAGCCATGCACCTCGACCTCACTGTTAATAAAGGTGGTCGATTTGTGTTGCTAAGGTGCCCGCTTCTCTTCCAAAGGACATAGGAAAGTTGTTATAATGTACGGCATCAGGACATCTGCGAAATACCTGGACATAATTTGCAATTGGGTCTTGCAGATTCACCAGACAAAACTGATCTGTAATTACCTAGACCAAACAGAAACCTGGAGAGAAGAGCGCAAAAGACAGAACCGAGGATTCTGGATGATGCAGAGCGATTATGCAAAAAGAATGGCCAAAGATCCCTCTATCTGTAAAATATTGAAAAAGACTAAGTGCTGTTCTTGTGCAAACTATCTACAGCAAGAGTAACTGAACGTAGACAGACATCAGGCTACCCATGCTCACATTTACACACCCTCAAAATTGCCAAGAGTAAGCTGGAATAATGAGAGCCAAGATTTAGTTGAGCTCATCAATGTAGCTCCATAAAATATTAATACTGGCCTCCCAGTAGCTAGCCAACCAGCAGAAAAACAGGCTGTTCCCACTGCAGAAAACAGGATTTTCTTGTAATTAAAGATAAACAGATAGACAGAGGCCTGTGAACAAATGTGTGAACGTAAGTGAAGAGAAGAAAAATCCAGGAAAACTGCACCCAGTTTGACATTGTTTTTTTTGTTGTTTTTTGTTCTCCCCTTTTCTCTCTTAACTCTAGATAGACAATGAAAGCTGCTGCCAATTGCAGTCCAAAAATAACACCAATCTGGGAGCTACTGAGAAGAAGTTGAAAAGATTCCTCGTGAGTGAATCAGATAACAAAGACACGGAACAGAAAACCGGCACTCACCAGATTGCCTACAGACAGCATGTCCTCAAAGTCGGGCGTCATGGGGTAGTGCTCCATGGCCATGAAGAGGGTGTTGAGGACGATACAGATAGTGATGGCCAGGTCCACGAAGGGATCCATGACTATCAAGTTTACAATCTCCTTGATCTTAATCCACATTGGGGAGCATTCCCAGATCAGGAATGTGTTAGAAAACTTATACCAGCATGGCGGACACTTGCGCTGAGACTCCTCCAGTTCTGAAGACATAGCGCGGATCACAGATCAAAACCAAACATAACGGCATGCGAGAGCATACTGCAGGCATGCAATGGTATAATATGATACAAAAAAATTGTATGCACTGTATGTATCTGGTATTGTTGGATTTGCAAAGCAGATAAGCAGGAAATTCATGTCAAAACTAGTCAACCAATGAGTGCAGCCCTAGTTAAAGAAGAATGAGAAAAGAGCAGGTAAAACAGCTGGGTAAAACAGTGGCAGTACCCTCCGCTAATGTGTTGGTAATGACGCTCATGACACTGTTGGCCCGCTCTTTCCGCCCAAAGGAGGTATTGAGCTGGTCCACAGACACCATCAGGGAGCCCGACAGCTTCTTCTTCACCTCAACCTCAGTAGTCGGCTGTCAGGAGGAGAGGAAGAATCAAGCACCCATGGAGACGACATGAACCCCATCCCACATCACCACCGGTGGCCGGCGGAGGGAAGTGCAACACAGCGTTGGTAGGCTAAGTAGTTGAGGAATCAGAATTTTGGGGCGGTTACGGGGGAGAGGGCCTGTTTGACGTGTTATGTCTGCGTATGCTGTAAATTCATGCAGGTCTCAGCCAAAGTGGGAGCAGTGGGCCAGGGCTATTTGACCTAATTGTGTTTGAATGCGATTGCTCGTCCAGATTAGATAATTAATGGGTTGTGAGATACTGTGCAGGGAGAACCGCTTCTGCATGAATGCATTATCAGTCACGTCATGCAATAATGGAGGCTTTGCTGCCATTGCAATATAATCAGTTATGTTTTTTGTTGTTGTTGTTTTTTTAAAGAGTCTCCCAATTCTGGCCATTTCTATGTCACTTAAACAAATAGATGCTGTTATACAATATCTTCTTACTTTGAATCATACAACTTATATTGCAACCATCAAGTCATAATATGGAGGCAGGTAGTTCAGATCCATCCAGTTGTCATGCATGAGCATGCTCCAAGTCAAAGAGAAGGAGGAGAGGAGAACTACGGATAACATGACCATTTCTCTACTTTTCTACAACATGCTTGTTCTAATTGGGCTCTTATTTATGCCATGCTAACTAGAGGAAGGTGAAACTAATTTACTACTGTTGACCAGGGGGAGATTTTGGAAAACAGAGAAAGGTAAAGACAGACAAGGTCAGCAGCCCTCCTTTGTTTTGTTTTTAGGTATTTTATGAAGGCCTAAGAGGATGGTGTGTGTGTGTGTGTGTGTGTGTGTGTGTGTGTGTGCGTGTGTGTGTGTCTATGTGTGTTACTTTTATATCTGCTTTGGTATAGTATAGGGGAATTAGGAAAGCAGATAAAAATGTCTTTGGCTCTACAATGCTGGTCCCCTATGTCCTCCGCCTCTTACTGTAGATCTACCCACACATAGCAGAGGACCTGGATGCCTGGAGGAACACATCAACACACTGAAGCACATTAACACATCATTAGGTAGTTTTTGCCAACAAAAACTGAGTGTTAAACAGAAAATTCATCCCATTCTATGCATAAAAAAGATTTTTTCTTTCAGCCAGGATTTGACCTAAGTGTTAGTTTCAGTGATTCTGTAAATGAACTGATGAATAAGATTTGATGATAATGCAAAAATCTTAATATATCCCTCTAAAAGATGCTGTTTCCAATTAGTCAGACTTTTTTGTAAAAGACTTTTATGAAGCGGTCATTATCCACACCTCTCTGCATTCTAAAGATATTTTAAATGTCTTTTTTTATTTTATTTTTTTTTTACTTTGGATGATTTGTTTCTCATTTTTAGTACAATACCTAACAGTTTTCAGAGAAAACGCAGCTTTATGAAGTCATTTACCTGACCCACAAATCATTTAGACAAAAAAAGGTTCCTGTGCTCAGAGATGAGCCAGTTTTTTTACCTGGAGCAAACAGCTTCACAAAGAACTGCTTTTCTGCTTGCCAATAGTCTATAATAGTCAATAACCTGAAGGCTAGTCGTAACTTTAAATATTGATCATATTTTAATTGTAAATCTTATTTGTTGTTGTTTTCTTGAAATAATAAAATTTTAGCAGCAATGTGAAAACAGTAAAAGCAACCTTATTATTTTTTTTAGAAACGGTACCCAATATATTTTTGGTTTATCGCCTGTCTAAAGAACGGTTCAGCCAATTATTACCATCAGTGAGTGACTTATTACTCAAGTCCAGCATGAGAAAGACGAAAGTACAGTAGGAACACAAAATGCTAACTATCTCCAGCGTATGTTTGCAAGTTGTCTCTGAGAGGCAGAGCAGCACATCTGACCCAGACAGTCGTCTTCTTGATTCTATTCCTGATGTTTGTGATTCTGAAAGTTCACAGACCAAATCCGATCTATCTGCTTTTCCTCTCAGACTGACGTTGGCAATTAAAACTAAAACTTAAGGAGAAAACCCCTTTTTTAATCTCTAAACAGAATAATAAAACCCTTGATAAATGTTAGATCTTTAATCAGTCAAGATCATATTTTAAATTATAATTTTCTTGTCATAAAACTCTTCTAATCTATAATCATAGAGAATAATTTTTTAGTACCTTTTATTCTGGTTGTTTATTTACTTTTCTTTTAATTTAGAAAAACAACCTAAGTGTATTTTATAGCAAATTGAAATTTTGATTACATTAATCACTAACTCTCATATCCTTGTTGAACACTTAAGTAGTTGTTTGAACTTAGTGTGTATTTAAATAAATATGAAATATGCAGAAATACATCTTTCATGCAGTTCTTTTTTAAAAGTTCTCAGATCGGCTTATAAAAGTTCATTTGCAGGTTTAATTCAGCTCTTCAGGGAATCAGACTAAGTTGTGTTCAGCCTGCCAAAGACACAATTTGTTCCTGCTTGTTTGGTTAAATATCTGCATCGCAGCAAGGCGATTCCCCAACAGCTCAAAGCTGAAGGCAGACTGATAGCTCTTGTTTTTTTCTTGCACTAATGCAAACACAATATTGGCTTTGCTACTGTCAACACTGCAAAGATGCCTGAGCCCCAAGAAAAACATCTAAAGCCTAGAGGACACGGATACTGACCACTTCATAAAGATTACAGGAAAGTCTGAGTATTTGAATGCAAAGTATAAGGAAATGACTTTTGCACAGAAAAGTATATATTTAAGCATTCATTTCTTATGACAAAATTCATTGTAAGCCACTTGCAGACCCAGATTACCTAATATCTGAAAGCATGGCTGGCTAATGGCTAAGTCTAGTCTGAGTAATTAAATTAAATTTCTCCATCCTTTGCCTGCTGTTGGAGGGCAGCATACACTGCAGGGGCTGGGGGAGGGCAGGCGCGAGCGCTTAGCCAAGAGATACATACGGACTTGCAAAGATGACAGTAGAAGAAAGAGAGCCAGAAAGAAACGTAACGGACGAGAGGGGGGGGCCATGCCTAGATAAGTCTACTCATTGACTTCCTTACACTGTCGTCAGAAGCTGCCTTATCTATTTTCACCTCAGGCAGAAGGCGTCCACCGGGCCCTGGGCCGATGAGCGACACCACTCCGTTGCAATCCACCGTGCTGTTCCTCTTCCCATGGAAGCCGGTGTAGCTGCTCCGCCGGTAGGGGCTGAAGAGGGAGCCGCGGCGCTCCTCGCACTCCTCCACCGTGCTGTGCTCGTCGTCGGCAAATTCGGTCTCTGAGCCCATGTCCTTGCTGCGGCCCTTGAAGCTGAAGATGCTGCTCTTGCTGTTGTGCCGGGAGAGGAAAGGCGAACCGGGAATGCTCAGGAGGGACTGGACGGTGGGGAAGGAGGAAGAGGAATAATGATTAAGAATGAGATGTAATTTTTACATCTGCTGCTCCTCCAGAGTTACAAAGGGGACTGTGGTAATAATGTGACAAAGGGAAAAAAAAATATGTAAAAAAAAAAATGTAAAAAAAAAAATGTATAAATGCTTTTGAAAGGCTCTGTAGGAACCAGTAGAGTCCAAATAAGGCGAAAATAAAGCAGCAGAGTTTCTCTCTGAAAAATTCATGTTTTTGCAGTAAATAATTCAGAATCTGGACATGTCCTTCATCTACAGCTAATATAAGGTTCATCGTTTGAAACCATGTGAAAAACCACATCTTGTGTATTTCAAATCTTAAACGCTAATATCTATGTTTTAATAATAGACTTAAATCAGCTACATAAGCCATGGGGAGCCCAGAATGGGGGCTTCTGGGATATTGGTTGGTCTCCGTTTTTAAGATGAGCAATTTTATTATGTTTTCTCACACATCTATATTTTATATTTATCTGTAGGCAGATGTATTTGTTTTATGCCAGTAAAATTAAATACTTCCTCTACAGGATGTCTACCAGCAGCCCGAACTGCTGAAATGTCAGTTTTTTAAGACTCACTTTAACTATGTAGAGTTCATGCTACATTAAAAATAAAGCAGAAATAGCTTCCCTGGGATTTTATTTCACCTGGTTCATAATGGAAGACTTTCGACCCAAGCGGTTGTCAGGGAAACGGAAGCGGCTCCTCTTGCTGCCATCGTCCGACTCTGACTTCACAAACTTCTCACTGTCACCTTTCTCCTTCTCCTGCTCCTTCTGCCGCCACTTCTTTTTGCGGTTGCGGCGCTCTTTGGCACTCTTGGAGCTGAGCTTTGACATCTCCGAGGAGCTGACGGACAGACGGCCTCCTCCGTCGTCCTCCACCGCATCCTCCGACACCGTGCCAGCAGAGGTCGCAGGGGGCGCCGTCTGGAGAGAAACGGGCATTCAAGTAAAGCCCCAACAAATTAAACAAGTTCCCTCAATGAGTTAAAAAAAATGGCCTTGCAGAGATTTTTACCTGCTCCTCCTGCTGTTTCTTGAGCTGCTCCAGCATGGCCTTAAATTCCTCCTCCTTCTGCGCAGCCTCCTCCATGGTGGCCTGGTTCTGCTCCTCGTACGCCATGGCTACCACAGCCAGAATCAGGTTCACCAAGTAGAACGAGCCCACAAAGATCACCAAGACGAAGAAAATCATGTAGGTCTTTCCTGCAGCCCTCAAGGTCTGGTAGCAGCGAGAAGTGTTTGGGAAAAGGGAACATATCAGATCCATGGCATCTAACACGAGACTCATCCGAAAAATTAAACCAGCTGCTAGAAAAGTGCCGCAGACATGTATGGGGATTTATGTTTACTTCTGTTGAGTCAAATGTACTATAGGAACATATGTGACCAGAGAAAACTGAAGTACCATATTTTCCGCACTATAAGGCGCACCTAAAAACCTTCAATTTCCTCAAAAGCCAACAGTGCGCCTTATATATGGACCGATATTGAGCAGCTACAACAGGTCTAGCAACTACGGTAAACAGCCGCTGACTTCATTTTCGCCCGTAGAAGAAGAAGCGCGCGGTGCATGCTGGGATAGTTGTCAGAACGCTGGTTTGTTAATAAAGTTTGACCTATCTACCTACCGACTGTCTAGACTCAGGTCGTCTGCAGGTCATTTAGCACCACTTTCTCCACGAACATGCTGTGAGCGAACGGAGAAGGGTGACCATCGTCCGGCCACGCCCCAGCCCAGTTGCAGAAGGATCTCCTCGCCACTTTGTTGACATCCTTTATGTCAACAAAGTGGCTTTAGACATTCATCCGGGGTGCTTCGGGGGCGGGGGAAGAGAGACAGGGACTGCGGCGGCAGCGTGTCGGTTGGTTTGTGTTACCCAGAAAGCAGTTGGGCACGGTGTTGGTGTCGCAACACCAACACCGTGAGTGAAACAATGACTGGGGCAGCCTACTATATAAAGTACTCGGGACCACTTCTTCATTATTACACATCCTCATTTGTAGAGTACGGAACAAATTGCATTTAATACGGGACAACACTAACAGTAGCATCTATTCTATGCGCCTTATAATGCGGTGTGCCTTGTATATGGAAAAGTTTTAAAATAGGACATTCATTGAAGGTGCACCTTATAGTGCGGAAAAGACGGTAATCAGAAAAATAGCAGTATCTTTTGGTTATTTGGCTAAATCTTTGGTTAGAAACCTTGGGACAACCTTGGAAAGTCACGTTAAATCCCTGATTCGATCATCCTTCTGCCATCTGACAAATATTGCCAGATTCTCTCTCGTCCTGAGACGCAAATTTTAAGTCATGCTTTTGTTTCATGTCTCTAAATTGCTGCAATGCGTTTCACACGTGTCAAACCAAAGCCTCTCTAGACCGACTGCAGTCTGTGCAGAAATGCAGCTGCTATATTCCTGACTGCATCTTCAAGGTTTGTCATGTGACTCCACCCGCTTCTGTGAAAAAGCTCCTGACATAAAAATGAGAAAGAAAGAGGAGAATTTTGCTCAAACATCAACTATAAACGAAGCCATTTTTTGTACTTTCATAAAAGAAGCAACATTTATTTCTACAGGGTCGCTTTAAACCGAAGAAACGGTGTAATCGGTCAGAATTTATTGTATATTTATCTAAACAACATCCAGTAAGCTCATAAATAATCTAAAGGCAGAAACGGCCACATCCTGTAGTTTGGTGTTGAAATTCAAACAGAGAAACAAATACGTGTTATGATTCTCAATCTCAATGAGGTCTAAGGTTTCCCTCCATGACCACTACATATTACAAAGCTCTGAATATTTCATCATTTATCCCTTCCACTTGATCCTATAGAGCTGAAGTCAGGAGCTTTGCCACCATTTTATATTAAACTCAGCACTGAAGGGTCCAGAAGTCTGGCCAGAGGGAGGGAGACAGGGATGCACACTTTAAATTGAACAGGTCAAATGTAGCAGATGAAGAAAATGGAGATCTACCACAATTTAAGCAGAAACGGTTATCTTCTTCTAGATTTACAACGTTCATATTTCTGGAGATATTTGGCATTTTATTTTTTTGCAAAAATGGCAAAAAACAAAATGATATTCTTGTTACAGCATTGCAATGATAATTCAAGTTAACCTGATCATTTATAGACAAAAATTTGGCACATTGATATATTCACCTTTGGAATCTAGTAATAATAGTTTAATCACTTTCATGTAATCCTTAAACAGGATTATTTGAAGATGGGTGTGCGCTGTGCAGCAAAAGCATGCTGGACCGGTTAGCACATCTGTCATACCAGCATGTACAGGTTCTCCCAGAAGTCCTGCGTCATGAGTCGGAAGAGAGCCAGGAAGGCCCAGCCGAAGCTGTCAAAGCTGGTGTAGCCGTAGTTTGGATTCCTCCCAGCTTTCATGCACATGTAGCCCTCCGGGCAGCGGCTGAGAGGCGAGGAGAGGCACAGAATGAGAGGAGAGCATCCAGCGCTGTTTACCGAGGACAGTGTCTTATAAAACTATGAACTGCCCTTAATGTGTTTTTCTTTTTTTCCATTTTCACAGATAAGAACCACAGCCTTTCAAAAGTTTCATTTGAATTTTTAATGATATCCCAATGATGCATAATTCTAAAGTGGAGGGAAAATCATGCATGTTTTTCAAAAGAAAAAAACCCCAAAAGTGTGGCATGCAAATATACTCACCAACCCCTTTTATTCTGATACCCATGAATAAAATCCTGCACAACTATAATTGTTAAGTAAAACGTTGAAGTGTGATGAGCATTTTTAGCATATTTCACCTCCCTGAGTGAATACAGAGCCAGTGCAGTTACAGCTGCATGTCTTCAGATGCATTTCTCTTACAGTTTAGCACAGCCTGCTCGAAATCAGTCAGCTTGAATTTGCAGCTCCTACCAGGTTATCTTACAGTGCGTTTAACTCCATCCATCTTCTTATCCTCTCTGACCAGCTGCACTGTGCGGGATGAAAAACGTATCCTCACAACATGATGATCTCAACCATAGGAATGGTGTGTTTTAGTTCTCCGCCTCACAAAGCATTCTGCACGCTGGCCAGTACGCTAAACTTTGGTGATCTGATGAAAGTTTTGGACAACTGTATACCATTTCCTGCTACTTCACAATTATGTGCTAATTTATGTTATTCTGCCACACACACACACACACACACACACAAAAACTCAAATAAAAGACACAAAAGTTTGTGTGAATAATATGCAAGTATGTCTGAAGGGATATGAGTTCTTGTGCAAGTCACTGGGAGCAATAATTGCTTTTGGATGAGGGGGACACAGGAGTCATCTTACCCAGAGTCGGAGCTGTTCCCACAGAGCAGAGCGTCCAGCTGACCAGGCAGGAAGTAGAAATTGGCTGCAGAAAAAAATAAACAAATAATGAACTGTTTAATTCGTTTTCTCTTGCAGCTTAAATTGTGTATTTAAATTTCTAAACTTTGGTTTGCTCGCACAAACTCGATCGGGAGCATTTCATTTCAAGCCAGCAAGTTTTGCCAAACCGACATATTGTTTTCCCGTTCCAGCATATGGCCTGACTCACCCGCGACATCGCTGCCAGGTCACCGGTGGCAGCGCCTCGCCTCTACTTACTATCGTTGTTGATGTACTCGTTCCAGTCGAAGCCCTTGCTGCCGTTGTTCAGGTAAGTCCCGTTGAGGTTGATTGGCCAGATGACGCACTTCTGCCGCAGGTTCCCCATGAAGAGCTGAAGGCCGATCAGGGCGAACACGCTCAGGCAGAAGACGGTGAGGATCATCACGTCTGAAAGCTTCTTCACAGACTGGATCAGAGCTCCCACAATGGTCTTCAGGCCTGGTGGGCAGCCACACACACACACACGCACGCACGCACGCACACACACACACATACACACACACACACACACACACACACGCACACACGCACACACACACACACACACGTGCACAAACCACGGAGGTGAAATAGGAGCCGCTAATTTTCAACAAGCTGTTCTTTGAAAAATCTAATCCTGCTAGAAATTATGGCTTAACATTGATGCCATTTTCAATACATTTTATTAATTTGTTATTGAAAAAAATCTTTCTCCAATAAGATTATGATGCTCAATTCAACTGCAAATTTAATTAGAAGTTGACTTTTAATCTTCAAATGACTTGAAGGGTAAATTTATGTTTTGTTTTGGGGTTTTTTTTTTCCATAAAATTACAAATTACAAACAAAACACCTTAAGAACAATAAACAGGAAATATTTAGAAGCCATTCCACTCTTTTTAGATCCAGACAAAACATGTATACTGAGGGAAAATTTGTTTGTCACTGCCAATAAGGGATGAAATAAAAAAATAAAAGAGGGGGAGGGCTGCAAAATAGTGAAAGGAAATCCATAAGGAAAAGAGCACAGCAGCACAACGAGGGGCTATGAGGAGGGACTGAGGCACAGGCAGGGGGCTGGAAACCACATGCAGGTCATTTAAACTCCAAGGCTGAACAGGAGCAATTCAATGCCAGTGCCAGTTGCAGGCACTTTCTTGAACTGTCTTGTTTAAGGCGTCATTTACGAAAGCACTGACTCCCCGTACTGTGGCCCTGCGACCTGTCTCATCCACAGTTTCGGTGAACACAAAGCAACGTTACCTCTTTGAACAGGCATCCCTCTGGCAGCGTTCACAATGGGGTCCACAGGCAACGCAAACAGGGATGCTGGGCGACCCACACCCTCTTTTCTGTTCAGCCTAGTGGGCTTTACCGGCGGCACATGCAATATGTTCTAATAAAAATATGCCCTCAGTTTAGTCTTTCATACTCAGGCTATGTTAGTAAAAGCATCATCAGCTTGGCTGCGTCTGTTGCTGTTTGTCATTTTCTTAATGAGAAGATCCCATATAGCAAATCTACGTCATCACACAATCCATAGTGGTTGGGTTTTTAATGAAAACAAGCCTTTTTTTGATTAGTAACTCTAAAGCTAAAAGGTAAAAATAATTACTTCCTTTACACCTAAACACTATGTTCAGCAGCCATTTAGCTTTGACTTGTAAATCTTAATAAATGCTGGCCTGACTCAATCCAAAGAATAACTGAAGCACCTGTCTTATTAAAAAAACCCAAAAAATAGGATTTTATCTTATAAAAAGATTGTCAGAACTGATTTTGATTGATTTTATTGAGTAATTCACCATAAAAAGCATCTAAACACCCAACCACACTAGCCTAGCACCTAGCTTAAACACTGGAGAGACTGCTAGCCTTATTATGTAAAAAACTGAAAATGTACACACATAATCAATTTAATCCTGTTTTTGTACGGATGCACTAATGTGAAAATTTGGGCCTATACTGATTTCTGAGCTCAATACTATTACGGCTGATAATTAATATTTACTAAAATAAATCGTGCATCCCTCATTGTTTGAGTAATTTAGAACAAAAGGTGTGTCAACATCCAGCACCCAGTTAGCTTTACCAAGGAGAAACCTGCATACGCTTTTGAAATATTTTATTTGTTTCCAGAGACTATGTGGTTTGATATTTCGAATAGAACTTACAAAATCGTTATTTCAAACACAGAAGCCTTAAATGATTCAAAAAAGCATGTAATGAAAAGCGGTGTTTTCATTACCCACTAAGTTCTTGTAAGTAATATTTTTATTTCCATGAAATACATCAGAACAGATCAGAACTATGAGACTTTCATAACAAGAAAACATAAACGCTATTTATTATCTAATCAAAGATAATTATCATGCACCTCTTAAAACGTCGCCTCTAGCAGGGATTGTGCATCTCTGGACGGAGCAGGCCTTATTTTCTCTATTTTTCATGCCAAGCTAAGCAGCCGCCAGAAGTTATTAAATGTAAAAGCAAGGAGAATGTTTGTTTCCCAACATGGAAAAATTGTTTTTCCACAAACACATTTCTAGATCGTAAAATATAAGTTAAATTAGAACTTTACCTTTCCCTCATCACAGCCAATACCCACATAGAGAATACAAAGCCAATCCAGATTTAAAATATAGTTAATACATGCTGTCAACATTTTCTTTTAGTTGTTATATGATTTGAATCCCCAACCTTTATAATGTCAACATGTCTCACAGCTGTTGAAAAAAACCCTCCCATAAAATAAAGAGAAAGAAAAATTGATAACCAAACAAAAATTAGGGCAAATCAAACTTTCAATGCCATTTGTCAGCCAAGCTCTTTATAGGCTAGTATTATAAAAGCAAGTGACTGAAAAGCATCATGCAGCATAAGAGATATGTTCACAAGCTAGGCTTGGCAGTCTTCATACACATGTGATAAACATATTCTGTGGGATCTCTAGAAAACTATTCATAAGTATCGGTTTAGGTCCTGCTAGCAGGAATCCTCTCGTTCCAATTCAGCCTTCAGCAAAAGCAGGAGCAACAAAACACATTACTCTTTCAGGACAAGATAAAGTAGCGATGGGAAATTTGACAAGCTGTCCTCTATTTTTATCTTCATGCTTCTTAACCTGATTTCGTTCTCAAAAAGCGGTGTTGAGTATTTGCTAAAGCAAAAGAGCATCCACTTATTGAAAAGCAGGTAAAAGGAGGGGATTGAAGCTGTTGCTTAAATGGAACCCGGACTTCTGTGACTTCTGTGACGTTTTGGATTCACGCCGATACCTAAAAACACCTCAGGCGTTTTTTCTTTAAAGTTTATCCTTATTTTATTATTGCAGTTTGCATTCAAATTTAGATTCTGCTGAAGTCCCATGTTGGTGTGATGTTTTGACGTGTACACTGAGACAGTCTGAAGCCAATCAGAGTCTAAGTGCTGAAAATGACCAATAAATGTGGAGGGCTGGTGAGCTTACAAAGATCACAAGCATCTCTGGTAAAGATGTGTTAAAAAAAAAAAAGACATTTTACCTTTTTTTGCTAAAACAGGATCTCGCACTGAAAATTTGGCTGCAGCTTTTCAGCAAAGATCTTTGCAGATTTTTGTTTTCCGCCCATTATTTTCACTGAACGCGATGGGACGTTATCCTTGGCCTAGCATTCGGTTAGTCGTACTGAAGCTTTTACTCATTGGCATTTCACTCATTGCTTGTCCTTCTACTAAACTGTAAAGATCAACACATACTGTATATGTTGTATGTGAATGTAATGTCTCTCTTTCCCATTCGTAGGAGTGGCTAACAGAAATGTATCATCACCAGGAAACAGAAGGTGGTGTATTATTAACATCATAAGCCAAGAACCAATTATAAACTTTAATAAAAAGTATGCATTTAAAAATGCTTTTATGATTTAGAAAAAACCAAACACATCACAAAAGAATAATTGCATTCAAATTTAAGGTGAGATCGAAGCTGTAAAAGCTTATTTTAACACATCTTTACCTCTCAAATCCAACATTCATCACATGTATGTCATAAAAGAGTTTTTATTTTTTTAATTTAGCTTGCTTTTATAATTTAGCTTTAGTGCATTTAAGTACCCATGAGTCATTTGTAGTTTGGTGCATTGTGAATTAAATCATATTTATTTACATCAAACTGTTTCCATTGAATGAGAAGTTATTCTTTTCGATCGTGAAACGACGTGATTGGAGGATTTTCGTAAGCCTTTTACTTCAGGGTTCCATTTAAGGCAAACCAAGCTGCCTTGGAGACGAGCCTCGTAATGAGAGCGCTGGTGGGGCAAGAGAGAGTGCAGACACTTTGAATGACCTCAGAGGAGACTGCAAAGCCTATCAAAAATGTATTAGTACCATTTTTGATAATTTTGGAGGAAAAATAAATAAAAACATGGCTGTCTCCAATTCTTTTGTTGCTGCTTAAATCATAACTTTAACCATAATAATAGTGAGTAGAAAAACAAAGGGTGCGAGGATCAGCCTTAGTGTTTAAACTGAGTCTCACCTGGAATGACAGAGATAGTTTTCAATGCTCGGAGAACTCTGAACGTTCTCAGCGCAGATACATTGCCCAGGTCCACAAACTCTGTTACATATCTGAAATAGGGGAAGGATCACACACAGAACAAACACGATGACAAAAACCACACACGCCAAGAGCACAACACCACCGAACCGGGAGGAGACGACGCCACTCACAGAGCCTGTCCACTGAGGAGAAGGGTGGAAGGTAAAAGGAAAGAAAGACACACACACCTAACACCGACCCCGCCCCACCTTCCCCTCGCCCCATCCTGTCTTACCTGGAATTACAGAAATAGTTTTCAATGCCCTCAACACCCTGAACGTGCGCAGAGCTGAGACATTGCCTAGGTTTACAAACTCTGTTATATACCTGCAGGATCAAACCACAGTTACAACAGCTCATTATATACATGCATATAGAAGATGAAAAGATGAATTATCCCCACAGGTGGGCTTTGTGAGAGACAGACCGACAAACAATGAAATGTGATTTACTGAGCACTCTGGGGCAAAAACTGGCATGATCTACCTAATGTAAAATAACAAGCTAAGGCAAAGAGTCTTTGTGAAGATGATGTCAACACCAAATGATCAAGACCAAAAAGGTGACTGAGGCAGACAGTCAGATGGCAAGAGGAAGCTAAATCTGAGGTATGGGAGTAGTCACTGGATTGCGCAGTGCTGGATGGAGAGCCGCTTTGATTCCCAAAAAGAAACACCAGAGAAGTTTTAGATAAATGGAGGAAACGCAAAGATGGGTTATCAGATAGAAAACACCGTAAAAGCTCTAAAAGCAAGAAATGTAATCACTAACGCATCAATTTAGACACTCGCATTTAATAATAGACTGTACATCAGAATGGCAAAAGAAAAGAGAAATACTTACGCCATCGAAATGACCATGAAATCCAGCCAATTCCATGGATCTCTTAGGAATGTAAAATTATCTATACAGAATCCACGTGCGGTGATTTTTACAAGAGACTCAAATGTATAAATTCCTGTGAATGTGTACCTGAAAGACAAAAGTGTGGAAAGGATCAGTTTACTGGACCGGATCAAATCTGGCTCATTTACAGGAACCTGCAGCAACTCACTGTTAAAACACCCAAGAAAACACATTTAAATTTAGTAACCAAAAAGAAACTTTGTAACAATGTCAACATTTTCTCTTTCAATAGAAAAAATTAATACACAAAATGTTTGATTTTGTTAATAAAGAACATTGTGTTTTACACAGAAGGTAATATTAGTGGCCTCCTGTTATTTCAACTACTAATAAGTAATAACACCATTTAAGTAAATTGGCAGCTAATACTTTATTAAATGCATAGGCCTACTGTTGCACAAACCATAGTATTATTGTGTATATGCTAAAATAGTATTGAAACAAAACAAGTTTTGAGATGTAAAATTTGCAGTCAAGCAGCTGCTAATATCAGAGACCAACATTTGTCAACATGTTAGCTCTTAAAATTAGCAGCTGTTTAGTTTCTACTAGATAAAGTCAGGAATTGAAAATATTGGTGTTATACAGAGCAGAACATTGTTCAATAAAACACTGAACTGTTATATTATACCATAACATTTCAACCTTGTACCTCTTATGATGCTAGCGTTTTAGCTTAAAAGCAGAATTGGCAAGTAAAGGCTTTGAATAGAAGGATATTTATAGGATTGAACACAGCAGCATTGTTATTACAGTATTCTTGTGTTGTTTACACTATGGAGCAATATTATAGGATAATGTTACAAAGCCAGCAGCTGCTCTTAAAATCCAAAGCTAAGCTGTTAGCATCGTCACAACTAGAACAGAATGTTGTATAATAGTCTAAAGAGGTACAGCCATTTAGCTAAGAGTTACCAAGTACTGTAACAACAGAATATTCTTGTGTAATTTATTATACTACTATATTTTTGCTGTAAAAAAAATGTTTAGAAGATAAAATTAGCCAAATGTTTTCCTGGGGTTAGTTAGCTTAGCTTCTAATATTTGCTTTAGCTAAAGTTTATGGTAAATTAAAACAGAAATGTTAAACTATAATGTATTTGTAGCTCCAAATATTAGCAGCTATCAGGGTTTAAATGAATTAAACATTGTCTGTTGTTTTCAGTTTCCAGTTTCCTGCCTACCTTTGTGCTACGGAAGTGGGAATGGCACATTCAGAATCACAAATGCTTAAACACTTTGCATGCATTCATAATATTGTGTGAGGATAGGATAAAGATACTTACTCTACTTGTTTTGACCACTCAGGGGGATCACTAAAGGTCATGAATATACAGTTGGTCAAAATAGTACACATAATGATCATGCTGAAAAGAGTGGAGCATGTGTTAAGGAAAAATACCATTCATGGTGAACAAACAAACTTTAAAAACATTAATATATCCAAATCTCAGTGTCTCAGAGGACACAAAAAGATTTTCAAATAACTAAACAAAAGTATCTCATATATACATCTGTCACAACAAAGCGGCATGAAGGTCAAAAAGGAAACCACAAATTTGAAAAACTTTGTACATCAGTTTGTTTTAAAAACAGCATCTGGATGTAGACTTTTCACTACTTAGATGCAGGATCAGATTTCTCCATGCAGTCATTCATTTGGCAATTTTGACCAGACTGAGTGTATTTGACTCCGATCATCTCCAAATTGCCATCTACCAACAACTTTCCAGCTCTTACTAAGTCTTTAAAAGCCCACCAAACAAAGTCAGGCACAACCTCGTGCAGTTCATGGGGGGTAATCAGGTAGATTGCACAAATAGTGAGGGTTTGCTTGGTTTACTGTAAAGAATGACTCATCATTTGTGCCAGCCATTTCCTTCTGTGATAAAATGGCTACTGCCTGAACAGTCTTAACATGTGTGGAAGTGCTCTGACTCTCACACACTGATCCTCTCCTGCAGTCGCTGGAAACATCGGCGGCAGAAATACAGAACATATCACCATGAATAATGCATGTGAGCAGGAAACCCTCCTGTAGGCTGCAGTTAACAGCACCATTTCAAAAAGGATATGAATGTATCAAAATTTTAATAGCTATTCGCCTAACCAGATTGAAAGGACTTATGAAGTACAAGGCAGGTGTGGCACTAAAACGGAAGATTGTCTTCCCTTTATTTATCACTATAAATGTCTGTGGAGAGAAGAAAAGCAGACAGGAAAAGTTCGAGTTAGTCAACAAAGCAGCACGGGCGTTTACATTGTTTGATTTAAAAAAAAAAAAAAAAGGAAGAACCTTCAGGATGTTTCTGATTTCATTTATGCCATCAGCCAAACACTCCAGCCGTTTTAGCAGAAGGAAACAAGCGAGAAGCTGCCACACCACTTTCTGTGGGTAACCTCATAACTGTCTGAATAAAACATGGCAATTTCCCTGAAACTTTAATGAAACTGTGCATTTGCACAAGTGATATGGGTCCTTGTGCTTTTAACAAGGCAGCCCTGACAATATTAAGTTCTGCATAGCATCACGACGGACGGCTCAGCTAGGAGGAAACAGGAGGAGGATGAAGGAGCGGAGGCATGAGAGATGAGTGATGAGGTCACATGACTGAAGGGAGAGGAAAAAAAAAACAACAAGCCTGAGATGTTAACTCACTCACTGCAATAAGATTTTGTTTACCTGAGACGAGAAAATGACAGAATGGTTGCCAACGACGCTAATTTGATAGAAATCAAATGTTAAGTGGATCTCAGTCAGAGCAGTATTAATAATCTTAAATATGCCGTGAACGTTTCCTGAAAACAACACAGTCAGACATAATGACAGACTCGGAAATTTCCCCTCGACTATGACATGACATTTCACCCAAACAGCTGAACATTCCTGATCCACACAGACTAATCCACAAATCTGAATGAACGAACAGGAAAGGGGAGATTCCAGTATCGCCAAAAATACAGCGGCGCACGTTCACCCAAAAAAACAACAACAAAAAAAAAAAACTTGAAATGTATGGAGTCTCTTTTTGGCAATGCATGACTAAACCGCTGCAAAGCTACTGAAAATTTCATAATACGGAGCTGAGCAAACAGGAGAGCGGGGGAGATGGAAAGCAAATGAAGCAGGCGATGCAGGCAGGCAGCAACTGTGGCAGCGGCAGGCTGAAGGGGAAGCGGGGTGGAGGGAGCCGGAGCGACGGAGCTGGGCAGAAAGACAGCAGGATGAGAAGGAGCAGAGGAGGAGAAGGGTGGCAGACAGAGAGAGAGAGAGCGAGGGAGAGAGGGGGGAAAGCAGCTTCCACACAAAAACTGGAGCCAGCAGACAGGCAGGGATGCAGCATCTGCAGCCACAGCAGCCATTCAGAGAGCGTCTTCTCCCTGCCTCTGTGGTAAATGGTCGATGGGCTGCATTTCATGGCTCACATTACCTCACACACAATAATAGATCAAAAGCTGAGCTGCTGAGCTAGCCTGCTGTTCTGCCTCATACCTTTAGTCTATCATTACAGCTGGTGCAAATATAAATCCTTATCAGAGGCCTTTATAATTTCTATAATGGCTATTCTTGCATAAGCACTTCAGTCATTCCATAAGTTACTCCATTCGACCTTTGATTTGAAAGTGAAAATGTTCACACTCTCTCAGGCGTTATATCTCTGTCCATCTATGGGTTTTGGTCAAAAGTGAATAAAAACGTAACATGCTTAAAGCACACTGTCCCAGTCTGACCACAGTCTCCCTCCTTTGGGACGTCACAAAAGTGGAATTGGGAGTGAATAGATGCCACACATTTCGTACAGCATCACAAAAACAACAACAACACTTAAGAACAGGAAGAATAAAGCATCTAAGTGCAATTTATGACCCTAATCAATTAATCACATGATAAATTAAAATGAGCTTGGTCATTTCTACTCTGATGATTAACATTTTTTGAAGGGCAGTTTTGTTTAGTGACATCATAATCAATTTTATTTGTGTTTTTGGGTTGTGTGTGGTTTTTATTTCCTTTTTATCTATTGTTTTTAGTCGGTGTGCTTTGTTTTGGAAATTAAAAAAATGTCTTCCTGTTCCAGTGCGAAGTGCTCCGAACAAAATTAAAGTTTATTTGTCTTTGAGAAGGCAAACTCGCATTTTTATGCCCAAAACCAGTCTCACAACAACACTGTTAGCATTTTTCACAATAATTTCTGGGACAATTTATCATCCAGCAAAATGTGAGGTGCCGGTACTCTGATTTCTGGCACCCAGGTGAGTCTGAACTGTGGACCTGTGCCTCTCTGCAGTGTCCAGATGGGCAGCTGGCACCCAGGGTGAATCGTTAAAGATTCACCGATCTGTGGAGTTGACAGCTGTCTAAATAATTCCCCACATCAGATATCTGCTGCTCCTCCTTTGGTCTTCAAGACGCTGTTTGTTGACAAATATTCCCAGTTAAACATCTGAGGCCTTTAATAAGAATAAACTGTGAACAAATGAACAACATTCACTAATTAGATCATTTGTGAGGGCCATAGCTTCGCACTTGGTTGTTCAGTTAGGGGTATCAGAGTGGAGCCCCTGAATACAAATGCACACCACACTTTTCAGATGTTATTTTAAAAGATGCTCTAAAGACATTTTTTTTTTCTTCAAAATACAGCAGTACTTTCTGTTGGTCAATCACATAAATTCCTAATTGACATTTGTGGTATTAATGTGAACAAATTTTACATTTAAAAAGAAACTTTTGGTTTGCCTTTGAGGCAGTTAAATACATGAAAATATGTCTTATTGCGGCAAAAGACAAAGAGACAATGTCTATAAAAGTGTGTTAACTCCACCCATCAAAAAGTCTATCTCTGTAAATTTTCAGATAACTAAGATGTATTTATATCAGCTGTGAGCCTTTCAGATCCCATTCAGGGAATGTTTTCCGTCACTGGCGCCGAATTCATTCCTTAAATCTGTGCCTTTTCCATTTGACGATTGTCGCTGCTCACTTTGCTCACATTTCATGTCAATAATAACATTGACATGGGAAGGTGGAAATCTATAGAAATTGGAATTAAACAAATATTTATGGTCATGTCAGGCACTACTAACTATGTAAGATATTTCTATGCAAATCACTTAAACTAAGAGAGCGAGATTCACTCGGACTGAGCAAATCATTTAGAGTGCAGGGGTCGTCAAGTTTGACCCTGAAGGGTCAACGTTTCCCTGCTTCAACACGCCTGGTTTAAAAGAATCTTTTTAAAAGAGCAAAGCGCCTTTAACCAGATTAGACCTGAGAGACTGATCGTTATTGATCTTCACTGTCTTGTTTCAATTCTTTTAATATTTTTGTCGTATTACTTTTCTCTTATTTCTCGCTTTTCAAAAATACATCATGTGTAATGCTACATGCAATTTTTACTGTATGTGTTGCTACGTGGAGAGAGCGGGTGGGTTTTATTTTTGTAGTTTTTTTTTTCAATCAAAAACATAATGTACTATTGTGCACCGGATGTAGATATTGGATGGTTGTACATTCTGAATAAATATACCTGTACAAAAAAAGAGCCAAGTGCCTGCAAAAGATGCTATGCAGTTTGTGTAAAAAAATATAAGTCCTGTTAAAGTTTATCATGTGTTTTTATGATGCTTACAAAACGTACCTTCTTGGTAACCCCAATGAATCAATTAATCGCATGATAAATGATAAATGAGCTTGATAATTTTCATTTGAATGACTGTTTTTCTGTTGTTTCTTTCTTTCTACCAAAGACTGGATGACAAAAAGCTTCAGTGTGCTGCATTGGTGTCAACTAGGTGATCAGGTGATCTCTTTACAGAGTCTTTGTTGTTTTGTTTATTTATTTTGGATATTTAAATCATCTTCCAGTTACAGTGTCAAGTGTTCATTAGAAATTGACTTTTATTGATACTTGAGAGGGTGCACTTACATTATTAAGCCATTACCATTATATTACTTGAAAATAGTCTCAAAACAATATTATCATTTATCACAATAACTTCTGGGACAATTTATCGTAGAGTAAAATTTGTTATTTTATGTTGTCATCCATTTTGAATATGTTTTCCTTACAGACCTTAAAAGGTTCATAAAAATCTGCTGAAAGTTAGGGGATAAATATGTTGCATAAATGCTGATAATTGTGCAATTTCTTTTTTTTTTCTACATTTGAAACTAGTACCTGACACACATTGTGTTTTTCATGCATTATAGCCCAAAGGAAAAAGAATTGTCAAGTTAAACCTGAGAGAAAAACCAAAAATTATGTTAGGCCAGGAAAAAAAGCCCCATTGGTGCATCTTTATATTTTAAGCATTCTTCAGCCAATAAGCTGCAGCAGGAAGGTTAGCAGGTGCGCTCATGCATCCCTGCTGCACATGTAGTCCATTTCATCCCTTTCCTTCCCTCTGTCGCTTGACTTCCCTCCAACTCCTTAAAAATCAAGACAGAGTTAAACCGGGAGGACTGCGCCGCGTCATCACCCGGCTCTGCTACGGCACAATACGAGAGAGAGTCACAAATTAGGACCTGCCGTGGTGAAAGATGAATCTGAACCCACTGACCCCTCCCTTCGTCCTGCAGACTGTGGACAACAAAGACACACAGCTCAACCACCAAGGTCAACACCTGATCTGACGTCACGGCGCCGCTCGACATCCGAAGCGGCATCAGCTCTCCCTTCGGAATGAGGCTGGGTTGATGGACCATAATTGGATTTGCCGGAAGCACAAAGAGAGAAACAGGACTGGCGCAAAAGTCGAGTCGAACCAGAAAGAGT
Source organism: Poecilia mexicana (assembly GCF_051168715.1). Lineage (NCBI taxonomy): Eukaryota > Metazoa > Chordata > Actinopteri > Cyprinodontiformes > Poeciliidae > Poecilia > Poecilia mexicana. Next base: position 28,344,453 of record NW_028263376.1, read on the forward strand.
GCATTCGAGACCAAAACAGAGGAGGAATGAGGAGGGGAAAAAAAAAAAAGATGAAGGTATGAAAGAAGATGGAAAATAAACAAGCCCCAATTAACGCTGGACCATGTTTTCCACGTGTCACTTGAATCGTGTCTCCTCCTTGTGCGCCGGGCTGGTGCGTTACATAACAGGCAGCGTGCACGGTGAGAAGACGGGGAGGTTTGAGACGGAGACAGACGGAGAAGGAAGAGGAGCGCAGGGCACCCCCCTCGCTCGCTCACACATGCCCCGAATCAACACCGATCACTTCACCTGATCATGACTAAACACATCGTTACCAGCTACCAGCATGCACGGAAATGTATGGATGTGCATACATTTCCGCAGCATTTCCTACAATTAGTATGTGATTTGTTTACGTTTTTATTTACATTTCTATGTTGAACAAGTCACAGAAGAAGATAACTGCTGGAAAGTTCACTGAGAGCCATTTTATGAAAGATTTTCCCAGCTTCCACGCAAGGGTGAATAAAGGACAACTTGGTTTTTTTTGTTGTTTTTTTTACATCATGTCATTTGTACTTGTGACATCCGTAAACAGCTCTCCCTCGTGCTCAGTCTGACTCATCCCACATTAAGACAACCTCGGTCTCCTTCAGCTGTTTCAGGATGACCCGTCGCCGATTACAGTCGGAGCCAGCCAAGGTCACACCTGGGCCTCCTCGCTCACGCTGACGTGACGCGAGGCGTGACAGAAGCCCCAGAGAGACACGTGTCCTCCTGTAAGACGACGACAGTCGTCTCCGCTTCCTCTTCCTGCAGCGGATTAACTCCAGAACAATTTGGAAGCGCCGTCATGTGGAACAGGAGGTTTTCAACCTTAGCTGTCCCTGACCTTTTCCTCAAAGGCCCCAGAGAGCACGTCGGAGGCAGCGGCTCTCCTCTTGCTCCTTCAAAGAAATATTATTGTGCTCAAATGAAACAGATTACCAAAATAACTGCAAACGCCGCACATTGCAAAAAATTCTGTTGAAATAATGTTACCATAGAAAACATCTGCATTTGGTTGCAATGAGCCTGATCGATCATCACAGAGATTTTCTCATGTCAAAAACTCCAACAAACAACAAAAAGAGCCTTTTACGTAGCATATAAAGAAAAAACAAGCCAAGCAGGAAGGGTGAAATGTGATGGCATGTGATTGATATCATGTATAATGAAATCCCCGGTTTATAATAGGTCTAATTTGTGATTTTGGCAGCTTGAGAAAGAGCAACCAATCCCTAAAACCGTGCTGAATACTTGCTGAAACACACTTTTACGTGACAGAAGTAGTTAATATCTCAAATTCAACTAATGGAGTTAGTAGTTTACTTTTTCTCTAACAATCTGGATTGGTATCGCCTGAAAATGTCTGTGCCATGTCGTGGCAGAGATTCAAAATGAATAGTTTTCCTCTGATTATCGAGTGAAGTACTAAAACATTTGAGTTTCAAAAAAATGAATCCAAAACACAAAACCCCCCCCCCCATTTACAGTCAAACTTATCAACAAACGGCATGCTCTTTCCATGCGAGTTTATTAAAAAAAAACGTTTTTTTCTTTTGCATTAAAAACCACTGCTTCTATCAAAAATACCAGCAGCACATTTCCTTCTCTTTCAAGTAATTTAGTCTCAAGAATAAAAATCTGTCAACATCGATATTGGCCAAGAAAAGTCTAATCGGAGCGTCCCGGCAGCCTGGCGAACCGCACCAACCAGAAACATCCATCCAGTTCTCATCAAAAGTAAAACAAATCGAAAGACCCTTAGAGGAGGGTCTTCTAAAACTCACTTTTTGAGAGTTCAGGTAGAACGGATCCAAATCCTCCAGTGGTACCGCCACCATTCCTTTAGGGATGTCCCCATAGATGTAGGGCAGGCTCTTCCCGGCCTCCAGGTCGCTGTTGGGTTTGGGCTTATTCTCGTCATCGTCGTCGCGGTAGCTGCTGTCCTGCTTGGGTGGCTTCTTGTTCTTCTCCTCTTTGAGGCGCTGCTCAAGGACCACCAAAGATTCCCTCGTGAACTTCTTGAAGCTATCAGGTCCTGGCGGTGCAAGAAGGGGTGCAGCCATGTTTTCATCCTGCAGCTACTTGGTCATTAGGTTTGTCCCATCCACAATAGCAGCTCTGCGAGAACAGAAGGCGATGAGGTCATGAAGCACGGCGGCGTTTAATAAACGCAGAAAACACATTTGTGAAAGAATTTTATCCAGAATTTTAACAAAATGATGATAAAATTATTTATTACTTCTTTTTATTTTAGGTAACTAGGCTCATTCACTGCATTTAATATTTCCAGAACAGGAGCAAACAAAAGCTATAGACATCATGGTATTTTATAATTTTAGTGCAGCAGAAACACACGACTACTTTTTTTTTTTCTTCCGAGAAGGACAGAAGGCTCTGCAGTGATCCCCGGTTTCACTCGTTATGATTTTTTTCAAGAGCTGTGAAAGTGTTGACAGAAAGGCCTAATGGCTGCATGACTCAGGGTTTTTTCTTTCTCTGACATGGCTTCTTGTATCAGGACACCTGCTCAAGCTGCTGTGGAAGGAAAGAGGAAGGAGCATGAAGGGGAAACCTGAAAAACATGCTAAAAAAATTTAAAAAGATACATTCCCATATATTTTCATATTTTTAAAAGCAGTTGATCACAATGCAGATCTGATTACTTTGTTTCACAGCAGAGTAGCTCAGGTTGAGGGGGAAAGCTGCCTCTATGGCAGCGCTTTGTTGTGTTGATCTGAAGGAAGAAGTCTAAACAGGTTGGATCCAGCATGTGTGGGATCTGCAAGGATGCTAGCCGCCCTTTTTCTGACACTAAGCATGTTTAAGTTGAGCATGGTAAGTCCTGATGATCCTCTCTGCAAACTAAACCACACAGTGATGGACGAACACAGGGCTGCAGCTAACGATTATTTCAGGAATCAATTATTCTAGCAATTAATCGGCTAATACCACATTCTGCAGATTTTTCAGTTACCACATAGAAGTACATAAGGAAATGCAAATCAATAATTAAATTCCTTTTTTTTTAGTGATAATATATAGGAAAGGAAGCATCTGCAGCTGAAACATATTTCTAACACCAATATGTGAAAAGCTCAGCAGTTTCTGCTTGACTTAAACATCAATACAGTGTAGGGCTGATGTGTTGATTATTTTTTTGATTAATAATTGGAAAGCAAAATTTGCTTATTAGTAGATTTTTTTTTTAATAGAACTGGTAAAGTGAGGCTACTTGAGGAGTTCTGCGTAATACATACTTGAAGGATTTTTAATCCTAAATAGGTTTTTAATAAAAAAGAATGTCAGCCTGCTGCAACGTATGCACATGTAGCGTATGGACTCAATACTTGGTTTGGCCTCCTTTTACATACATTGCTGCATGGCACAGAGGAGATCTGTTATTCTGCTGAGGTGTTAAGAACGTTTCCGTTACTTTAACATTGACTTTCAGCTGGTCTGCATCGTTGGTTCTGGTGTTCAGCTTTGATGATACTCCACAGATTCTGTGTGGATTTTAGCCAAGGTGAGTTTGATGACAAAACAGATGAAACCAGGATCATTGAACCAGATTTTGGTGGGGGGTATTTTTTGACAATGTGATCAAGTCCTACTGTAAATAAAATCAGGATCAGCAAACTTTTACTTTCATCTGAGAAGGACTTCTGGTCCACTGAGCAACAGTCAAGTCATCTTTTCCTCAGCCCAGATAAGATGCCTTGTTTCTGGATCAGGAATCAGACAGTTGTAGGAGACATCTGACTCCAGCTGCCGTCTTTTTGAATCTCCTCCAAGCTATTGTTCTCCCTAATGTTTGAATCCCTTTTTCTGCCACACGTCAATTAATAAGTAGCACTTTGTGAACATCAAACTTCTTTAGTAATGTCCTTTTGTGGCTAAAGATCGCTTTTTTTCTTTTTTTTTTTGCCAATGATGAAATCAGTGGAACCTGCTACCCACCAGTTAACCCCCTATTGTAGACCCAGGACTCTGTCTGGACTTAAAACATACTGAATTAAATACATTTTAATAACTAGCAGCACTGTGGTTACATGCTTTCAGTTTACTTGTCGTGATTTTTTGTTTACTTCTGTTTTATTTTTGCTGTAAAGCACTTTGGTCGTCTTTTGGGTGTTGTAAAATATATAAATAACTGTTTGTTGATGATATGACTGTGTGCTGGGCCACCATCAGGTCAGCAGTCTTTAGGCCATATTAGGATAGTATTTCTTTATTATTAAAAGCATACATGTAATACTCTAGAAACTGCAAGTCATAATGATTCAGATTAACAGAAATAAACAATTAAGACATTTGACTCTGAATGTAATGAATTGATGCCACACGGGCTTCCCTTTTTGGCATTAATTGCTGAAACATATGAACTTTCTGACGTTACCAAAACGACGAAGCACCTGCATGTTTCAGCTTGTGACTAAGGGAAGGTGGATAAAGCCTGAACAGGACCGTCAGCCATATCTGAAACACAAGGCCCGTCACTCCCCTGCTCCCCTCTTGCATAACGCTCTCTAATTGCAAATGCTCGACGTGTGAAGCAGAAAAAAACAACAAAAAAAACACCTGAATCCGCCCGACCTGGGATGAGAGGGAGCGAAGGAACGTACCCATACACGCAGAGAGAGGAGAGAAGGCAAACAAGCGCGCAGTGAACACCGAGGCGAGCGTTTTATAAAATGGACCCCGGAACCTTCTGCTGCTGCTCTGCTGGCGCTGTCCGCTTCAGCACCGCGCCAACGCACGCGCACAAACACGTGCGAGGCGCGCGTGAATGCGTAAACGCGGGGTGCTTTGGAAAGAGAGGGGTGGGGGCTGAGGAGGGGGGCAAATCGGATTGAATTAAAATAAAAACTTACGCTTCCTAAGTATCAACATGCAGGCTAAGATTTATCCACGAATTCAGCCTGAGTCATCCACGCTGGGTTTATCTGATCACATCCTGGGCGTGTTTTCGCTTAAATTGGCAAACCGCATTGAATAAAGTGTTTGCTAAAACACACACACACACACACACACACACACACACACAAAAAAAACGATCAGACAGAAGATGGGCCTCCAGTCGCCATCATCTGTCATTTTGGTAAATATTTCATCAAGCAGGAAAAGTCCTGGTCCGCCTCTGAGCTGGAGGTGATACTGCGCAGAGAAGTGGCCCGCTCCAACCAAAGCGGCCGAGGCAGCACTGCTGCAGTGGGTGGTTTGTATGTTGCAAATGTCACGCTGGGAGACACGGGTTCGCCAGACTTGCGCGTTTCCTCCTATATCTTTTTTCTTTCTCCCCCCACAAAATAAATCACTCCCAACAAACACAAGCCTGGAAGATACGCGGTGGTGAAATGCATCAAATGCGATGTTGTTGTTTTTCTTCTTTTTTTTTTTTCCTCCCTCAGTACATTCTGTGCGTTTTTGCGCGCAGAGCATCTGCACCACACCCGAGGAGCCATGTCGACTGCCAAATCAATAAGCGTCTGTGTGAGTATGTGCAAAAAAACACAGCGCGGAGAGTTAAAGCGAAACGGGTGGGGGGGAAATAATAAAGCAGCACATATAGTTTTGAAGCATGAAGACATCCCGTTAGATCAGCAGAGGACGGCTACTGCCACACTAAGATCACCTGGAGGACCGGGCATTTCTTCACTGTCATCATGGCTATATACTTACACATCCTTGCTCTGAAAGCCTTCTGCTTCGAATGCATCATCCTGGACTCCCAAGAGTGAAACAAACAAACAACAACAAAAAGAAGGATGCAAGAAATTTGCAGATTTTCAATGCAGGCTGCGCCCTGAACCAAACCAAACCTCACTTACAAATCTTTTTTTTTTTCAAACTGTTCGACGGGTTCCAACGTTTCCGCATAATCCACACAAAATCAGACATAAATATAAATCTTCCCTTTGCTCTAATCCAAATAACAGATTTGTCAGAAGGCGCTGACACCCTCTTCCTTCCCGCTCCAAAAAATATATATAAATATATATATAAAAAAGAGAGAAGACGCGGAGCAGCGAGCGGCGCTGCGACATTCAGCCCACTGAAGGAACAAAAAACCCCACCTTCCAGCCACGATTCATCCCAAACCGGCTGCAAATATGAATGATACTCACTTATGCGACGGTTACAGTGAATCCGGTGAGTCGGTGCAGGACTGCAGATGTGGGAAAGGTTGAGGAGGAACTGCGGTTGTCGCCATATTGTTGCTGCTATCTTCCCCCCTCAGTGCGAGCAGCAGCTTCCCTGCATAATTGATGACTCTCAGCAGAATGTGAGGGAGTGTCGGGGAGCGCGCCTCGGACTAGAAATCCTAAAGGTCATTCAGGCCTGCAGCTCCTGCAAAACCCCACAGCGCGACTGATTATCCCGATCAGGAGACACCAAGTGTTTTTTTTGTTTTTTTTAATCTATCTGACTGAACGGGTTGACTGAGTGCGAGTCGACCGAGTTCAGTGAAGGAATTTATTTTATTGTTTCTGGGCTTTCAGTTTTACGGCAGGCAAACTGCATGATCGTGCTCAAAGGAAGTAAAAAAATATATATATTTTATACGGGATAAATCACATTAAATATAATTTAGATTTACATAAGAGGATGTAACCAATGAAACAAAAAAAAAAAAAATCAGTAAACTTTGTATTTGAAGAAATATGCTGAAATGTAGCTTCCACTCAGTTGAGTGAAACTTTCTACTTGCAGGAAAATACAAAATGTACTTGTTTAACGAGTTTAAGATTTCACCAATCAGTTTAAAGTGATTATGACGTCACGGGAGGAATTGTTTTGGTTTACCTTTAAAAAAAAAAAAAGAAAGAAAGAAAGAAAGAAAGAAAGAAAGAAAGAAAAAGTCCGGAAGGGTCAAACTGGTGATGGGTCTGAAGTTTTTGCTACAGTTTTTAAGCATCTTGTGTTTGGCCGCAGCAGCTTCAAATCAGAGTAAGTTAAAAACGGGTTGGAAAGTTATGTGGTTAAATGCTTATCTTTAAAAAAAAAAAGAAAGAGAAAAAGAAGTGCAGAGTTATAGCACCTTTGCTCTTTCTGATCTTAGGAAGAAAAAAAAAAGAAAAAAAAGAATCAGAGTTGTCCCAATTCTGTGTTTCTGAGTTGTTAATTGGGACCGGATCCCAAATAACAACTCAGTTCCATCTATCTGATGATCCATTGTTCATATGCATCATCAGAGAGTTGTGCATATTTTTTGGGAACCCAGGTAACAATATGTAGGCTACACAAACACAATTGCCAAAGCTTGCTGTTAGAAAATAGCAAAAAACAGAGGCCTGTTGGGTCACTAAGTCTCCATAGCAACCATAGGACATGTCAACTGTTGTTATTTATGTTTTTTGGAGATTTTCTAACCTTCTATCAAATATAAGTATGTAAAGTGAGATCAATTTTACAAAGACTTTCAAGGTTTCCCCCAGAAAACGGTGGTTGAACGCCAGGGCAGTCACTCATCCAACAGTCCATCGTGTTTTTGAGTTAAAAAATGTTTAAAGTTGACAGGAAACTTGGAAATATCACTTGATAATCATATGTCATTGAGAGATTGGAAGACTAACGCCTGAACACTAACTACAAAGTCTTAAAAAATGCAAACATTTAAAAAGACTTAAATAAAAAAGCATTGCCTAGCCTGTTGGGGGCACAAGTAAAGCCTGGTGGCCCACCAGGCTTATAATACACTGGGGGAAACACTGGGGAAGCAATGTCTGATTAAAGAGGATTGTGTCAGACACTTAAAACCCAGGATACTTATTAAAATAAACATAGTGTGCTTTAGCAGAAAACTGAAAAATGGATCATCACTGGGTCTTTCAACATTGATCCAGAACATTTTTCCAAGGCAAAATGAACCTTCTCCCATGGCCCGTCTCGGTCCTCCAACCCAAATCCTGAAGAAACCCTGTCGAAGGAAGAGAACGTAAGACATGGTACCTATTAACAACTCAATTCAAGTTTCGATATAAAACTAACATAATTAATTAAAGTAGGCATTATTCACGATTTAGTTTACTTTCAGAAAATACTATAGACTATACAATTCCTTAAAGCATTGTGGGACATTGTGGACTAGTTGCCCCTTACTTGACAGTTAAGAAGATGTTCTCAGGCTCGCAAGTTTCTCCTTTTTTTTTTTTTTTCCTCCAGACGCAATTGCTCCAGCTTTAGCCCCACAGGACATGACTCTAAAAATGAAGGTGTTTGCCACTGAGTGCATCTGCAAACAGTAATCTGGCTTTTTGTGTTGCTTTTGGATGGCTTCTTCCTCTCTGCTCGACCTTTCAGCAAATATCAGTAGAGTATTTGGATAAACACAGCATCTTGCCAGCTTGAGCATCTTCACAAGACACTTTGCTTTTGTTCTGTGGTTGAGTCCCACATTCAAAAACTTATGTCAAACTTTTACCAACAGCTCATCTAACACATGGCATGGTTTTTATTTTAAGGCAGAAGGTTTTTATTATTATTATTATTATTATTATTATTATTTTGTTGACCAGGCTGTGGGAAGCGGAAACTGGCAGGGCCACCTGGGGCATCCCGGATAATTGGTGGCCGAGATGCCCCGGAGGGAGCATGGCCCTGGCAGGCCAGCATCCAGTTCCTGGGCACGCACTTCTGTGGAGGGACGATCATCAGCAGCAAGTGGATTGTCTCTGCAGCGCACTGCTACCACAATTACATGTGAGTCCAACTTAATACAGTCGGTCTTCAGAGAATACAAAGTGGTAGAGAAAAAAACAAAAGAATCAATCACAGAGTTTGTCTGCGACGAAAACCAAAAGAGGGATTGCGAAACCAAGTTCGCTTTGATGTGGCATCTTCGTCAACATCATCAGCAGAGAGTTGGATTGATTTGGTTTTCTGTCCAGATGGCACAGCAGCTTCTTGACCGTGTTGGTGGGAATAACCATGCTGTCCAAGCCTGGGCCTCAATCCCAGAGACGCGGCGTCAAAAACGTCATCATACACGAGAACTACGACTTCAACTCATCCAACAACGACGTGGCGCTCCTGATGCTCAAGAGCCCCCTCGTCTTCACAAATTACATCCAGCCGTGTTGCGTTCCGATGAGCATGAACCACCAGGTTGCCCTAAACCTGAGCAACTGCTTCATCACCGGCTGGGGGAGCATCAACTACAAAGGTTGGTACCATGGCAACCCCCTCTCCCCACCAGGTGTGCAGAAAAGCATGAATTTATGATAAAATATGACTATAAAAGTTTTTGTTCATGTCATATTTACAATTAGACAGCCTCCTGGCTATCCATCCATCCACTCAACCACCCACCAAAATTTCAGTGTTCAGATGTGCAAACTTGACTGAGACCCGTCCCCACAGCGGTTAACGATATGACTCTGCTAAATACTGACTTGAAAGGGCTGAATAGTTGTGCAGTCACTTATTTCATGTTGATATGTTAGGTTGTTTTGCTTGCGCTTCTGGCAGGTGGAGCAGTGGACATGCTGCAGGAAGCTGAGCTGGAGCTCATTGAGACGTTCAGGTGCAACCAGAGACACTGGTACAACGGGCTGATCACAGAAAACATGCTCTGTGCAGGAATGCTCTCTGGAGGAGTTGACACTTGTCAGGTTGGGTGATTATTTTATATTTTTGTATGTTTCTAAGCTGCTCAGTTACTCAAGCGTAACACCCTGGTGGTGGTGCAGGGCGACAGCGGAAGTCCACTGCAGTGCTACAGTGAGAAAGACGACAGATATTACCTTATAGGAGTGACGAGCTTCGGGGAGAGCTGTGGACACCCCCACAGACCAGGAGTCTATTCGAAAACCAGCGCATTTGGAAAGTGGTTAGCAGAAAATCAGCTGAAAGATAGAGCTTCTTCACACAGGCTCTTCTGCAGTCTGCTCTTAGTTCCGATATTTGCTGCCTTGACGTTATTCTGAGACATTCACTCTTTGTCTTGCAAAAGACAGAATCACTAAACCACTATGCAAACATGAGCTGTGCATGCTATCTTTATTTTACAAATGGTTAAAAACATTTCGATATTTTTGGTTCATTTATAATTTACGGTTGATTTAAAAGGTTGCTTGCCCCTAATGCTTTTTTTTTTTTTACAAAGCCATAATGATCAACAAAATTGAGGTTTTTTTTTTTGACTAAAACATTTACAAAAAAACAAAAAAACTTTAATGTCAAGGTGAAAACTGATTCCAAAAAAAAGTGCAACATGAAATAGTTGATTGCATAAATATTCACTCCTTTCAAGTCAGTATTTAGCAAACGGACCATTGGGTGCAATCACAGCTCTCAATCAGGATTTCACATTTCATGTTATGTGATAGACAAGCTGAAAATAGCACATCATTTATACAGACAGAAAGAATATGCAATGTTTAATATGTGTTAAGGTTATGAGGTTATTTTAAACCCTCATCTGCCAGGGGTTGTGACTAATTTACGGTTTATCTGTAATAAATGTAGTACACCCATTTAATCTCACTATAAATTCAGATGTTCTTTGAAGGCCTCAGTGGTCTGTTAGAGAACATTGGTGAACAAAACACCTTCATGAAGACCAAGGAGCACAGCAGACGGGTCAGGGACAACGCTGTGAAGACATTTACAGCAGAGTAAGGCTATAAACAACAGCACGGTTCAGGTCATCATCTGAACATGTAAATGGAGTACGACACAGCTACAAAGCTACCAAGACACAGCATCCCTGCTCTAACATAATCAAATGATGGCTCATTAGCAGGCGTCTGGAGAAGTTTATGCCATTCAATTCAGCCATTTGATCCAGGTGTGTTGGAGCAGAGACGAATCTAACACCAGCAGGACCTTTAGCCATTTAGCTAAATGGCTAAATGCTTTTTTTGTTGTCTTTTTATTTATCATTCTCAACTGCTAATTTTAGAGCATCTCAGACCTAAACTCCTTATTTGATGAATAAAATACTAAAAGAAATCCAGAATCTCTGAAAAAGTCAAGTTTTATTCAGTCCAGCTGTTATTTTGCGTTACTTTATTAAGAGCGACTCGAGGAACTAGTTTGTTCAAGCGCGTTTAATTGCCCAGCAAATAATGAAAACGCAATATTTAAAAGGAAATAGTGCAACAAAAATTGTAAGTGATTAAGTTAAAAAAAAAAAACAGCCTTACTAAGTGTGAATATCTGTAGTTCTTCATTAATCCCACTTGGCAGAGACCTCGTGTTGGCTTAATGTGGCGTTTTTTGTTTTGCTTTATAAAGAAGCAGAAACAGCGACCCCTGGTGGCAAAAAGGCGGTATTTAGTAAGCTCCAGAAAAGCATCAAGATAGAAGAGAAAAAAGCCAGAAGAATGTCTGACAAAGCAATTTTATTCGACATGAAACACATCCAATGACAGAGTGACAGTGTTTTTATTTTTTGTAAGACATGTTGTTAGAGGTTATCGCACCACTGACTAGTCCAGAATGTGTTTTTGCTGCAGCTCGACGATGCATAGTGGACAGACTGTTGAGGTATACAGAGTGGACCCTTGACTATTTTTTCTTTTTTTTATTTGTGTGAAATGATCCCTTTTCTTTGCCTCATCTCTACATTTTGTGCTTAGAACAACTTTGAAGGTGTGAGATGTGAATTTTCAGGTGGAAAACTTTTTTTTAAAAAAAGGGCAAAAAAGATGAGACGGGTTGCATCGTTTCCATCGAGATTTTTGCATCAGATCTTAAGAGCTGATAGAAACTGACAATGAAAAACAACGTAAGTTCTGACAAAGTGAAAGTCTTTAGGACCTCAAACGGAAATGTTTACTTCCACACCGAAAAGGACATCCAGGATGAAACCTTTCTACAATGACGTTGACAGATATAAGTCTGTGTACGGCACCTTATTGAATAGCACCAAGGTCTATTGAAAAGGCTTGAAGGCCAACATGAAATTATAAAACTTTATTAAAAGTCGTTGGAGTGAAACAGTGGCGACAAAGCAATTATCACACAGTTATTCATGAGTAACCAAATGACTGGCTCGCGTACATGTGCTCGGTGAAAAGTGGTCTGTGGTTGTGTCGCTGCTTTAGAAATCAAACAGCTTCGGATGAAAAAATGCATCAGAGGGGAAAATATCAATGAAGCCCCTAAAAATATATTAAATCCCAAACGTGGATGGATGGAAAGAGTAAAAATACAGTGGAGGCGACATTTACAAAAAAAGAAAAAAAAAAAAAATTCAATCGTTTGGGATTCTTACAGAAGATGAATCTTGTTGCACCTTGAAAGCCAAATATCACTGTTAGACACACACACACACACACACACACACACACACATACACACTCTCTCTCTCACTCTCTCACATACGTCAGATGATATTGGGAAAGTGCACATTGTTTCTGTTCCCTGTCTTTTTCAATGAGACGTCATTTAACACGCAATGCAGAAAGAAACCCGGTCAAGTATGAAAGATCAGTCAAGTTTTTATCTACAGACTCCATCGCCATGTACACAGTAACACTAGCAATACAGTATCTCACTTCTAAAATACAGTATACAGACATTTTTAACCCTTATCTATTGTACTTTTTCCTTTAAAGAAGTCTTCTGCCATTTTTAAATGCAGGTTTCATAGGGATTTGCTCCTATTTTTGTTCCCCCTCAGTGTTACAGACATTTGGAAGGAATTGGTTTAAATATCAATTCAGATTTTTTTAATTAAAAAAAAAAAAAGGCTTGAAAATAAGGTAAACCAGAACAAGACTCAGTGGAACTCCTTAAAAACTCTAAATTAAAAAAATCACATAGAAGCTCCACAGGTTTTTAATAAGGCAAAAGTTTTCTCCGCACTCCCCGCATGTTGTTCTCTTTTAAAATTCGATAGTTTATAAATCAGAAATGTCTCCGAGGTAAAAGGCACTACCCTGCCTTCTGATCATCTACACGTTATTTATGGACTGCGAGTGAAATCTGCTGGGATTTTCAGATTCGCCTCTGCGCTCGGGTTCGACCGCTCACGGCTCAAATCTGCACCTTGAGAAAAACTAGCTGGGTAACCAAGACGGAAAATGGAAATCACGCGTCATGAAAATGCGATGATTTATGAGCTGGTTTGTGCCTCTCATAAAGTAGCCACGGCTGGAACGAGCTAAGCATCATGTAATGTGGGAATTAACGCATTGCATGTGATGCTCGTGTGATGAGCAGGAAGAAGTAGATCTTTAATGTCCACATGCTTTTCCTCAGCCTGTTTTGATCCTTGAGCTGGCTGCAGATTTCTAAGAGAGTTTTCAGTAAACATAATTAGCGTTGTGGCTAATAAGAGGCCCAAACTGCAGCTAAAATCTTTAACTCTGCTCCTGATGTGCTTATGACCTGTTTGGCTTATGTCTGTATATTTTTCTTCTACTAGTCTGTATGCAGACATCTGCTGCACTTCCAAAAAGCATGCACATCTAAATGTCAGAAACATCTGCAGGTCCCACAAAGAACAGGCGCTTCAAAGTAAAAAACAAACAAACAAACAAACAAACAAAAAAACAACCTAAAACTTCTTAGACAATCACAGTTATCCTATCTTAACTCAGCAAGTCCTTGCACACTGAAAAACAAGAAATCTGTTTTATTTTCTCTAATCCAGGTTTGTGAGCAAGGGAATGTTTGGGGTTTTATTCTTTTTTCCACACACAAATGTTATTCAAGTGTATTTTTAGGACATTTTGTGACGAGCGAAGGCCGACGTACGTTCCTGCGGGCTGAAGCAGGACGGGTGTGGAGGTGAGAACCGCAGCGCCCCTGGTGGGGAGTCACAGAGCCGAGACGGGTCTTGCTGGTGGCACTTTTCTTTTTTGTTGTTTTTCTTTTAATACTGATGTGGATTTGCTCCTGTGGAAGCAGCAGCAGCAGCAGCAGCAGCGGCGGCGGCAGCAGCAGATGTGGGCAGTGGGGTCTCCTCTTGAGGCAGGACATGGAGCCAGACGTGCAAAGACGTGCAAAAGGTGGAGGAAGTTCTAGTGCGCCCCCTGTCTTTAAGAGTATGGAGGTTAAAAAAAAAACACACACACACACAAAAGAATGAACAAAAGGAATTAAACGATTAAAAGTCTTCTGTCTTTGAAGGGAGTATGTTATTTAAAAAATGTGTAAAAAAAAAAACCCTCAAAAAACTAAAACATGATTTAGGATTGCCGAGGGAGAAACGGGCTTCAGACAGCAGATGAAGATCAACTTTCTTCAAAGTGAACGTTTCCTCTGAGGAGGACAGAAGGTTTCGCCCTCGTTCTTAGAAGTCTCGGCGAACCTGGACTGCAGCAATCGAGCAGGTGGAACGAAAGCAGGATCAGTTTCTGAAAGGGAAGCATTTCACTGTAGCAGCACGTTCGCTGTGCTTGCATCCCCCGCATCGCTTTCTCTTTTAAAATTTAGTCCGAAAGCTGACGTGGTGGAGAAGGAGGGGGGATGGGAGGGTTGCAGCTGCTGTTCACACCCCTCAGGTCCCTGTGGGGGTCTTCTCTGACCCTGGCTCAGTTTTCTGCATCGGTTTCTGACCGCATGTTCACATGTTGTAGGCCACGTAGATGGGGTCCAGTTGGTCTGCCAGGAAGGAGTCCCGCAGGTGCATCCTCTGCTTCTCCCCCCTGGAGTTGATGGGGATCACCCCGGGGTCCACGATGACGACCACCCCGACGATGAGGTGGTGCTCCTCCAGGACCACGTTGGTGACGAGCGGCACCAGGTCCAGGGCCTCCTGCTCGGAGCCGCTGAGCTCTGCCACCACCACCAGCAGGTTGGTCCATGTAAACACAGCGCTGAGCACCAGAAAGACAAACACAGTCATCAAGCAAGATATAAGGATCAATGATCAGGTGGGTTTTAAGGCTTAATTTAAAGGAACTCTGTGTTTCGGCAGTTTGGCAGTTTTCTGGAAGTTTGTTCCAGATTTGCTTAGCAGAAAAACCAAAGGCTGCTTCTCCATGTTAGGTTCTGGTTCTGTGGATGCAAAGACCAGAACCCGGAAGCCCTGATTGGTCTGGAAGGAACAGTAGACTTCTAATAAGCTATTTGGTGATTTATAAATCAACAACAGTGTTTAGTTTTTGTGTGTGTGTGTGTGTGTGTGTGTGTGCGTGTGTGTGTGTGTGTGTGTGTGTGTGCGTGTGTGTGTGTGTGTTCTACTTCTTCGCCAGAGCTCCCTTGAAAAGGAAGGTTTTAATCTCAATGGGGTTTTTTTATAACCTGGTCAAATAAGGTTAAGATAATATCTATTTTTTTTATCTGCAGGCAGCCAATGAGATGGCGTTAGAACCAGGGTGATGTCTCTATCTTCCTGGTTTCAGTGAGAAGGCGAGCAGCAGCGTTTTGCATCAGCTAATTTCTTTAGGCAGGCCTGTGAAGATACTAATGTGGGAATCAATGTAACTAAAGATAAGACAGAGAGAAGTCAGTTTGCTGCTGTAGCTAAAAGCTAATCAGCATGAAACCCTCACCTCTCTGCGATGCTGCGGTGAGCTCGGGACACAGACGTCTCGATGTCGATGGGGTGATAGCGCAGCCCCCTTAACTCCAAAGTTTCATCCAGAGAGCCAACAACAAACAAGGCATCATGGCGATCTGGAACAGTTCACCGTGAGAAACGTCATTTCTGGCTGGAAAGTAAAATAACTTAAACACCAAAACGCCACTTTCATCAAAAGCCGTCTCACCTCCACTTGCGTCCAGCAGCTCCGTTCTCTTGATGAAGCCCAGGTATCCCGTCCTGGACCAGAGGGTCTGGGGGTCCCCAAAGCTGAGCTTGGTGTTGAAATGATCCGCCTGCAGGCTCTCCTCTCCGTAGATGGTGTAGTAGCCGCTGGCACTGTGAGGGGAGTTCACCCAGATCTGCACAAACACACGGGGGGGAGGGGTCGTCACTGTAACATGTCTTGTATCATATTTAATTTTATATGACTTGAAAATTTCAGTATGTGAATCTGAAACCAATTTAAGAGAAAATGTAAGTGTTTCCTCGTAAGATTCTCAGCTAACTCGCCTCTCCAAGATGCGAGTCTCCCAGCGGGCCCCTGGTCTCTGGGTTAACTATGATGACTCTGACTCCTGGCAGGATCTGAGAAGGAAAACACAAGACGTATTGAACTCTGAAGGAAACACATAGACGTGTTTACTCATCAGTAAACACTCACAGTGCCTGACTCCATGAGCGGAAGACTCTGTGGCGCTCCTTTTTCAACCAGTCGCACTCTGAAATCAAACAAATAAAAGAAATTATAAAGTTTATACTTGTTTACAGTCATCTTCGAGTCGTTTGCTCCCACCTGTCGTGACGCAGGGATTTCATGTCAACATAAACCGTGGAGGGATCTGGTCCAGAAGTTCCCTAGAGGAACAGAAAGAAATACATGAGCTCAGTGGCTCAAACTAAACAGCTAAAGAGTTCGGTAAGGCGGCATGGAGCTCACCTGCAGGCCGATGGCCAGATTGACCCTGGAGCCGAAGGCGGTGCTGACGGCCCGAGGCGACAGGCCCAGGTCTTTGAAAAGCTTGGAGAAGGACTGCGAGAGCGCGAGGCGGGGTCGCTCCTCAGCCACCACCACACAGCTTCGCACACAAGACAGGTTGAGACCCCGAGCCTGAAACACACACGCAGCTCATGGCAGAAACTGTCGCACGGCGAGCAATGCACACACACAAAAAAATATGGAAATACAAAGAATAGCCCCCTGTGTGCAAGAATATAACAAGTTTCCTATTTAAAAAAATGTCATATTTGGACTCAAAACCAGTATTCATTAAGATGGTTATTTTTGCAAAATGGAGTTTTTTTTTTCCTGCCTGTTGTTCCTGTGAGACAAACTTATTTTTAGAAATACTTAAAATATTGCCGTGTCCAATTATCAATTAGTGCCAGAAAGCATTAAATAGAAATGAATGAATGAATTACGTCTCTGTTATAATCAAAATAATTTTTTTTATAATTGATTAATTTAATACATTTAGCTATAAATCTTTAAATATTTTAATAATTTATGAAATGAGTAATTAAATGCATTTGAAATTCCTTAACTAAATTGTTAAGCCAGTATATAATAAAACTGTATTTAATTATATTTTATACATTTATCATGTGTGTATTTAGTCTGAGCTTCTGATTGATTAACCTGCACAGCAACTTCTGATCAGTTTTATTGAACAGAGTGTTGTTGGCCCCGCCCACTAACTCTGATAAGACTGACAGATGAAATAAATTAATTAAATCATATTTACCAATTATTGGACTAACACTAATATAGATTTTACCTAAGTATTTGTTTCTGGAGTCAATAGATGAGACATTTAAAAGCCATTAAAGTTTTTTGTGGCACTTCTGGGTTTGACAAAGATGATTTTTTTATAATGGATGAAGACGTGACCCATTTTATGCATGCTCACCAACTTCCTGCATGAAACCACAAGAACAACAGATCATATCTCTTTTTTTTTTCCGTATCTCTGTGCTTACGCTAAGAACTTTACAACAACATGGCTGAAAACGTCAGACAGAGGAAACGGCAAACAGTGTGAAAGAAAACAGTGGATAATCTTTGGGCCAGTGTTGCTGTTTCAATGCTCTTCCTTTACATTTGTTCTCAATGTGTGGCTTACCTTCTCGGGTTGCATGTTCAGATTTGCACTGTGGGAATGCAATTTTTTCTGAGCTAATCTTTCTTTTTATCATCTAGGTTTATAGTGTGATTTTTTTTTTAACAAATGCTTTATTTGTCTGTACTTTTATCTGTCCATTTCAGAAATTAAAATAATCAATAATTTACACTGAGTATAAAAATGTTTCAGCTATTTTGCACATAAAACAGTTTTTAAAAGATTAAACACAAATGTTTGTTTTTTTCCCCCCAAACTATTCTGGTCCTCCTACCTCTGACATTTACAAACCCAATCAGCTACAAACGTGCAGTAAACACGTGTGAAAGCGTCCTCTTGTCGCTCAGTGTCGAGCGCGACACTGACCTTCAGCACCTCGGTCTGCGTGCCGAGGCCTTTGGTGCACAGCTCCATGACGGAGTAGGAGCAGAAGGTGTCTCTGATCTTGTACTGACTGAGCGTGCTCAGCCACACAGGCAGCGAGGTCTCCAGCTCCAGCGGAGGAATAAGGATAGACTGGTGACCTGAGTAAACACTGAGGCAAAAAGAAGAAGAAGAAAAAAAAAACAGATCAGCTGCAGCATCGGTGGAACCATTCATAGGAGATATTTTTAAAGAAATAGCAACATATTGTGTGTGTGTGTGTGTGTGTGTACCTGGAGAGGCACCACAGGACAAAGCCCAGGCCGCAGTACGGGTCCAGGCAGATGGCTATTTGGCGTGAGGAGTAAAGCTCACACTGCAGCTTGATGGAGCGGCAAAGAGTGCTGATGGCCGCGTGAGACATCTAGAGAAATTCACAGAGTTTGGTTTGTTTAAACATTTTCATTCTTGCAACAAGGCAAACGGCACCAAGCAAAGCTTCATGGAGGATTTGCTGATTTCTCACACTCTGCTCAACCGCATATGGATGTGGCTTTAATACAATACGACCAGGCTACTGTATTACACATTTAGCTAATTATCAATACAGCCAGGAGGTTAGGATTAAAAGTAACCTTTAGGAAATCTGAAGGCGTCTAGTTAACCAACGAAATAAATCAAATACCAGGGAACAATAACAAAAGCTCCTCCGTGATTAAAAACACGGTTATGAGAACAGTAATGCCAGAGAAGAATTTTCAATTGATTATAGAGATGGGGTAAAAGCAGCTTTTAAAAACAGAAAATCAGATTTT
Source organism: Poecilia mexicana (assembly GCF_051168715.1). Lineage (NCBI taxonomy): Eukaryota > Metazoa > Chordata > Actinopteri > Cyprinodontiformes > Poeciliidae > Poecilia > Poecilia mexicana. Next base: position 28,363,259 of record NW_028263376.1, read on the forward strand.
TAGAATCATCTTTGAAGATGTTGGCCTCGTATCCTGTCAGAAACTTCTAGGTTAAATAAACACAATTCTCTCTTCAAAACATGTTTATGAGGGAAGAGCGAGGCTTGACAATTTTTCCTCCATTTGTGCCATAATTAGGACCAACATCGTGATTTAAACTGAACATTTAAACAACAAGGAAAAAAAACTGAAGCATTGCTAAAAATCTGGTTAAATCAAAGATGCTGTTCTACTGTGTGGGAAACAGGCGGATAATGTAGGACCAAGATAGAAGAATCATCAGCGGAAAACCCTTTCAGCGCCCTGAAACTGAACGTCAAGGGTTCTGAAAATCCACCGGATGCATTTTGGATTGCTATGTTCAAATTTACACAGTATTGATTGCATCATTTACAAACAAGGAGTTCACGTCACATAGATTCCTACTTCTTATTTTAAACCTTTAAGCCTCGTTTAAATACATCCTCATTCTCCTTTTGCTTTTTAAAAATTTGACATTTTTTTTTATTCACAGAAACATTTGCTGCTACAAAGCGTAACTTTAAGGAATGTTACGTTTTATTTACCTTGACTCCAGTCAACATGCCTGTGGTAGACACACTGAAGTCCAAGTAGGCCAGCATCTCAGCAGTAGGAGGTTTGTAGAGGTGTGGAGGACGCTTCCTGGGAAGATCATCTGGTAGGAGAGGCAAAATGATCTTATATTAAACTTATTTTAATTAACCACATTTTTAAAATGTGTTTGCTGTGTGGTGGATAATCAGTAGGATGATTCCCCCCCCCCGCCCCCCCCACACAATTTTGCCACTCATTTGAAACTACAGAGCAGACATTGATCTTGTTCTAATGCAGTGAAGGGAAAACGACACCTAGTGGCGAAAAGACAAATATATTCCTGTGTTAAACACTTTGCATTCAGAGCTGATTTATAAAAAGTGTTAAGATTCAGGAAGCGGCTCCATTCTGCTGCGATTCCTCTGCCTTAGTGCGGACCTCGGTCTGAACACGCGGCGGCGCTCCGCACCTGTATCGATGATGGTCGGCCACGTTTTGACGTTAACGCTGGCGGCGGCCTCCCTGGACCTGAGGATCCTCATGAGAGGCTGAGTGGTGAGGATGCAGGCTGCTTTGCTCACCTGAGGAGGACACACACACACACACACACACGGTCATTCTGGCAGAAACACACACTCTGCATTAAGGGTCGATCATTATTTACAAGACGACTGATGGTTTGCTGAAAGGAGAAAAAAACAAAAAACAACACATGCAATCGGGGGAAACTGGGTGGTGCCCAGTATGGATTCAATTCAAAGACAGATTCTGCAACAGTTGTTGTGTTTCACATTTCTGCAGCATGGACTGCACTCACGTCAATGATCATGCGGACCGTGGGGAGCGTAGCAGACAGGTTCTGGGGGTGCGGCGGCCTCACGGTCACGGGGATCACCCCTGCATAGAGGCAGCCGTAGAAGGCAGCAATCAGGTCAATACCTGCGGTGGAGAAACAGAATGTAAACGAAAACCCTTTGGCATACACAAACTCGACAAGTTTAATTTCAAAACAGGCGAAACCCAGAAAGGCGCCACAAAGGCAATGCGCATCGTTTGGCTCTTCGCGGCTCACCTGGGGGATAAAGCAGCACCACGTTGTCGCCCGTGTTGAGGCCTCCTCTTTCTAGGAGAGTGGCTGTGATTTTCTCAGCTCGTTTGTGAAGCTGCGCGCATGTTGCCGTGCACACCGGGACACCCTGCAGGAGACGACGGAGAAGACACGCTGGTCATCATGGATCGCGACAAAAAGCCATCCCGAAACTCCGTGACGAAGTGTCGCGTTTGTGGAAATGTGTCCGATCTTACCTTAGAGTTGAGCAGAACGTAGAGAACGTGGTCAGGGTCGACTTGGGCTCTCCACTGCAAAGCTTCAGACAGGAACTGGTGCTGAAAACGAATGAAAAAAAAAAAAAAAAGAAAAATAACAGCCGAGTCATTTTACCAAACAGAGAGAGGCGCAATTTTTAATAAGCAGGTCGAGCCTTGTAATTAACTACTTATCCTAGTATTGTGTGTAGTTTATTTTAGACTCAAGTCAGAAAAGGAAAAAAGTGTTAAAATATTTGCCTGTTCTCAAACTAACTCCAGCTCAGGCAGCCTGGATGAAGAGCAATCGTTTTTTTAAATCTCGCCACATATTTTCATTTGTGTTTACGTCCCTGGGGTTGGGACGCCCCAACAAGAATTTCTAATCGCTTTATCCAGTCGAAGTTGCTTTTGGTGCTGCAGGGACACTTCCCAAAATTGCAACATGATCTTTTCTTGGAGTTTCACTGCAAGCATAGAGTAGTCTATCCAGATATAGTAGAAAAAATGATTACTTCCATTTAAGCATTTAGTGAAAATATTGCATCTGACTGCACATGGTGCTTTAACACGGACAAAACGTGGTTGCAGTTGAACAATCGAGGTTGACTTCAACAGAAGATCCTAATGCCTTCTTTAAATGTTTTCCGCTGCACTCAACAAGCTTGGCCATCGGACGTCCTTAGAGCCCAAAGGCACGAGACTTATAGTATCACTAAACATTTACACCAACCAAAATTGTTCTGTTAAATAGCAACTGAAGGCAATGAGTTGCACTAATTTTCATTTAGGTGTAGTCACGTAAAGGGGGCTAAGTACAACTTCAAATTCAGATTGTATTTTACAAAAATCTTGAAAACTATGCATTATTTTCCTTTCACTTCAGAATCCTGCTCTACATTGCGCTTGTTGCATTAAATCCCAGTGAAATACACTTAATATAATGTTTTAAAATGCAAGGGGAATGAGTATAAAAAGTACCCCCCTCAGACAGCGAACATGAAAAATAGCCTCTGCTGTTTTCATGTTACTGATAAAAAGGAAATGCAAATGTAACAAAGACATCCTGTTCTGCTGCTGACCTCCCATATAAACCCAGACAGCATCACAGGAACACCTAAAACGCTACTTTAGCAAGTGGACGGTCACACTGGAAGGAGGGGGTGGGGGGGAAAGCATGACTGCCTTAAAATAAAATTTCTAAAAGAAAACATCCTACAATTAACAATTCTCTCAATATTTTGTTACTACACAGTTATCATCATCTTCATTTCCAAACATCTGCCAAAAAATAATCACAGAAGGCAAGAACATCAATCCAACAATTCCCTTACAGACAAAGACAGGCGTATGTAAGGCCACACATAAAAAAAAAAAAAAACAAATACAGAAACTAAAACGGCAAGTTCTCCGGACACACAAAAACACCGAGCAGAGTTACTGCGTCGTTAGTCGGCGGCGTCCTGGGGAGACCCGCTCACCAGTCAGACAACATGTCGTGCTCTGAATCAACATGCAGGCTGCAGCTCTGACCACTCAAAGCCATGCTGCATGTGGGAGCATCACACTGACGACACACACCGATACGCTCCCAAACATGGGGGTCACGTTTGAAACAAAAAGCGGTCCTCGCTGAGCACAGACTGGCAGTAATCGTTTAATTCAAGTTTTCTTCTGTTTCTGCACCCTGAGCGACTTCAAACTCCACTTTGGATGATGAAGCATATGATGAAGCCTGTTGGACGAGGAGCCAGCCAGGATAGTTAGCTTGGTTTGTGTGGAGCTGGAGCTGGACGGGGGGCGGAGCTCAGGGTTGTTACAGCTGCAGAAGCACAGGAAACTGACAGAAAGCAGCATAAGCAGAGGCGGGCAGGGGGTGGGGGCCAGACTAGATCCTTACCATCATGGTGGGCCACATACAGAACTGTAGCCCAGCAAAACAACAGCACAGGTTGAGGATAAAACATCAGCATCCAATTTCCAAGACACATACTTTGATAATAAATTCAGAGCATTTCAAAGTTATGCATCAGTTTTATTTCAACACATTTGGATACCAGCGTCTTTTACTGCTTCATTTCACTTTCACTCAAAAATGGATCAATTTCAGTGACGCTACATCACCTTGAAATAAACTGCACCTTAGAGAGGAATGACTATAGCAATACTTTGTAATCATAGGATAATACAGAACATCAGCTTCGTGAGAAGGACACAGGACTTTATCAATATTTTAAATAAAACTAAAGTCAAAAACCTCTTGGAAACACTAAGATGAGTCATTGGATGCACATCAGAGTCATTAACACACAGCATGTGTCGCACTGAGAAAGATCACTGGATCTCAGCCATGGGAAGTTTTTTTTTCCCCACAAACAGCAAATGCATAAAAAGAGAATAATGTCAGAAAGGATTAGATCTGTGCATTCTTAGATATGCATCACAGGACACTTGTATATTTTGCCTGAATCAATCAATCAATCAATCAATCAATCAATCTATCTATCTATCTATCTATCTATCTATCTATCTATCTATCTATCTATCTATCTATCTATCTATCTATCTATCTATCTATCTACAGTATATATACACACACACACACACACACACATTATCTTTTACAAATAAAGTAAAGGCAATACATATCTGCTTAAGTTTAATCATTCTAAAAACTTCACTAATTTTGAATCGGAGATGACGAAAGATAAAGTTCAGATTTCATAAAATCTGTGAAATATCCCTTTATTCTAGAGTGAAAGCTATAAAACAGATATTGTAGCTGAAAAAAAGTGCTGAAAGTAAATTTAACCAATCATAAATTGTGCTTAAAGAAAGGGTAAGCAGAAGACAAAAGTTTAATTCATGTCTGACCAAGTATTTTACATTCAGATTAAAGTCACGCTGCAACTGGGAAAGACATTTTGTGGCGGCTTAAAACAGCAAGATCTTCTGCCACAAAGTCTTCCTACACTCCTGTTTGACATTGTGTTGAATAGCGACATAAGTCTGTGAGTGTTACCTTTCGAGTGAGGTCCTGATCCTCCACCACGCCCAGCTCTCGGCCCGTGGCCTGAGCGATCCGCTTCCCCGCCACCAGGTTCCCAACAAGCATAGAAGCCGGACCAACATCCACTGAGGAGACCAGAAACGAGAGCGAAAACTACAATGAGCACAAATAAAAGGTCACACTGCCGGATTACACACAAAACTACTCCCTAGTACAAATTTGGGCTCAAATCCCCACCAAAGTAACTACCTAAATATATAACAGAACTGAATCAAAACGACTGAAATGGATCAGAACTGAACATGCTAATATTATCATCTATTAGCCACAGTGCCATACAGATTACAGGCTGTAAAAGATGAAGGCTCACCTGGCTGTTTCTGTCGAGGCTTGGGCATGTTTGTTACACACGTATGCGGACACATGAGGATGTTGCAGGGATGCAGGTTACCGTCCAGGAAACTCTGCTTGGTTTCACAGATGTGGATTCCTCCTAGCGGAGTCTTTGGGAGGGTGTTGGCTGGCACAAGAGCGAGGCAGTAAAGGCCAACCTGATGGATGCCGTCGATGGCCTGCAGGACGCAAAATTAACATATTTAATGTTATATTTCCTTAAGAAGGGTATAAAAAAAAAAAGGATGTTGATGTGACTTATTAATTTTGCTAAAACTTTAGTTTACTGAAACAAAAGACTAAAAAGTGTGAAATAAAATAAAAAATAAAAAATCAAGACAGAAAGAATTTGCAAGGGAGCAAAAATCATCTCCCAGCCCTGTAGTTCCTATAGGGGATGAACTCGATGCTCGATGTGGAGCCAGATGTAGTAAATTACCTGCAGTACTCGACTCATCCACTGGAAGCTGTCTTCCTCACTGGCGTCAGGTCTCTGCTCTGCCACGATCACTATCCTCTCATCATAAAACACTGTCACTGAGAACACAGCAATCCTGAGTGGAAGACACCAAAACACACCTTTAGCCATCGCTTGTTGACATGAAAACAACCTGGTGGCAATTAAAAGCGCAATTTTCAGGATTGACGCGTTCTTTTGAGAGAACTGCACAGGAAGACACGAACGGCGACTGGTCTCTGTGGGTCTCAAGCAGCAGCAGCAGCGGCAGCAGTCGTACCTCCCCCTGTAAACTGTTTTGACAGGCTCCACTGCCAGCGCGGTGGCCACCAGGTCGTCAGCATTGTGACGTCGCCCGCTCACCATCAGGAGTCCCTCGATCTTCCCCACAACAAACACAAGACTCCCCTGAGGAGCAAAGAGAAGAGAATACACAGTTTTAACCAGGACTTCATTCATCCTAATGTGGAGGTGTAAAAATCATCTTAATGAGTGAGAAGGTGCAAAACTAAGTCCAATTACTTCCCAAAAACACAGATTAGCACTTGGATCTAGTGTGATAAAATAGGGAATAGCAGTACTGTTTTATATATAATGGGAAAGAATGTAACAACACATTGTCCTATCTGACCATATTTGCCATAACTTCCTTTGAAAACAGTAGATGATATAACGTCTCTGTACTAACAATGATATAAATGAGACATTCAGAACAAGGTCAATCGTAAGCACAAACACTTCACGTCAAATGATATTATATTATTTACACTCCACCTCTTCAGCAGATCCCTGACTACTTTTGCTAATCAACTTCATATCCTCATCAAGCTTAGAGAAATGTCAGGTTTCTTTTAAAAGTGAATGGAGGAGGTGGGGATCTTTAGTTTTTATTGATGTGACTCCCGCTGGAATTAACGATCCTTTTTTTTTGTTTTTGTTTTTTTACTTTGAGACATTTAAGCTTCATTTTTCCTCCAACAGAGAAACTCCTGCTCCTTACCGGTCCCACAAATCCCAGTAAACCAGTCCGAGCGAAGGGGATTTCTCCTATGGGCGCTCCGGCCTGGTTGACAGGGATAACCTGAAGAGAAAACGCCAGAAAGACTCCAGAGTTAACATTTGGAGTACAGTAAAAGTAATAAAATAACTTTTAAAAGATAAAGGAAATACTTGTAGAAAGCTTCTTGTTAATATGTTACACATCATATATTAGTCTAATGAGTTCATGATGTCTGTGACTCTTTTAAATTGATGATTTTTAGCAAGACAATATTTGCAACAATATTTGTTAGTTTAGCACTGATCACAGCCTCATTTTATAATTTACATCCACCTGCGATCTGCTCTTTGGTAAGAAAACTGAAGACTGACATGCTGGATGTTTTAAGAATAAAATACAGAGGCAACAAGTTTATAAGCAAAAATAAACATTGAACTCTGAAAGACCTCGAATGTGTTCTTGGTGACACCAGGAAGGCCGTAGTACATCGTTCCTCCAGCCCGAGAGTTGATCACTATCTCTCCAATCTCATCCGTCTTGCACAGCTGCGGCGACCCGTCTGGCTTCACTATGCACATCAGAGCTGGAACAGACGGCACGGTGCCAACGTTGGGGTTGAATATGTTTAGAATCTACGTGTGCGAGAAAGAAAACGGTTAAAACGCAGAGTAAAATCCAGCTGCAGGGGCTCACCTCCGGGCATAATGTGGCCGACGTCTTGCACGGTCAGAGCCGAGTTCTTGTCCTCCGTGTTGACCCTGATGACGCCGTGGCTCAGCCCACCCATGGACAGGATGGCCCTGGCTGGGAGAGGAGCTCCACGGGCACCAGGTCTACAGAGAAGACGGGAATAAAAAAAAATAATAATAAAAAATGATGCACAGAACATATACTCAAAATGTTTCACTGGATGCTTTCTCCAAAATTAAGCCAAGATTAATCTCAGATGATCTCAAAACTGAGCAAGTCTACTTTCAAACACACTTTTGAAGTAACTCCATTCACGCAGTGACAATAATAGTTATTCGTCTGGCAACTTTTGAAGAATAATTTGATCTTTTTAGGGCTACCAGATCAGATTCAGCTTGTTGATGTTCATACCTGCGTATGGCCACGGTCAGAGCCTCGGGGGACGTGGCACACGGACAGATGACCTCCGGCCTCAGGCCGTGAGACTGGAACACATTCAGGAAGGCATCGCATGACGAGACGGACCCTGACAGCGAACGACGGGGGGACAACATCAACAAAACATTGCCTGAAACTGCCACGTTGCTGATTTTCAATTGCTACAAAGGGGAAGTCACTCACATGGATTTGCCCCATCAGCCACTATTAGCATTCGTATAGAAGACAGGTTGATGTCCTTCTGATCCTTGTGGGCCATCATGGCCCAGTGAAGGTCCCTGCACTTCACCAAGGCAACCCGTGCTACAAGACAAAGACAGAAGAAGTAAAAAGGTTGAACCTGTGAGCAATTAGGCAAATATTTGTCATGTTTTTTTTAAAGGTTTTCTTGGCTCTAGTGGCCTTTATTTGACAGTGAGTGGACAGGAAAATACGTTATGAGGGAGTGGAAAGACATTCAGCAAAGGTCAACAGGTCGCATGCTTTACCCCTGCGCCACCGCCACACCCAATATTTGTCGATTTTGAAACCATTACATCCAAATCGCTTTAAAAAGATGCATAAAAACTACAAACATGAAAGCCGACACTGAAAGTATGAACTAAAAAAAACAGTCTGAACCTTTGTGGATGTGCACCCTCTGCACCCAGGACATGGGACAGGCTTTCATGACGGCATACGGCACAGTGATGGTGTGAATTCTGTTCATAACACTCTGCAAGACAAAACAAACACACACAGTCAGTTTTTATTATTTGTCCGAGTGCGGAGGTGAGAAACATCCCAGATGCACCAGCCTCACCGTTAGGACGCCGTGCCACAGGCCCATGTCCTTCTTGCAGTCCAACACGTTGACCAGCGTCTCCCCTGTGTTGGAAACGTCATGTTTTAGCTTCAGATTTTGATGGTGATACAAATTTAAAAAAAAATAAAATAAAAAAAAAAAGCAGGAGAGAGAGAAGTTTCATATGTTGCAGTTCTAACCTTCACAGTAGTTACAGGCCTGAGTCAGGGCTTGGCAGTGTGTCAGCATGGCGATCTTGGAAACGGCAACTCCCATCACCGTTCCCTCCTTACTCGCTTTATACTGTCACAGACGGAAACAGGTGAACAAATGTCAGTCTGATGTATTAAGCAAGTGGAGAGGCACCAGTTAACCACAACCTCTAAGTGATGCTCTTAATTAAGCAGAATTAAGCAGGTTTCCTGCTCTTAGGTCACCTCTATGTAGGCTGTGTCCGTGTTGGCGGTGGGAATGTGAGGCTGCCAGTCTTTGGATGGTTTGGTCAGGTACTTTGTGTCGGTGACCACCCATTTCATTCTCGGCCATCCTGGGAAAAACATCCCAAAAAACGAGCGTCAGAAAATAAAGCACTTGGAAAACTTTAAGTGTTTACTGTTGAAGTCTTAATCGGACAATGTCGTCTTTCGAATTTTGAGCTTGCTGACCTTTGAACTGGACAATCTCCCCATTCGGGGTTTTGGGCAGCCCTTTGAGGCACACCTCACTGGTCAGCGCCAAACTCACACCACAGCTGCCCAACAGGAAGCCAATCTGCTGGCTGCCTGCGTCCTACACAGGGGAATGAAAAAACCATTTTCAGACGCACGTACTGCTAAACTGAGGGACTCAAACATCTAAAATAACCAAGGCTCTTGAGGGTAGTTTATTTAAGCATCTGCATAAATATTTACCTGACGTGACAGCGGCACCTCGATGGGGACAGGAATGACCTCAGCTAACAGGCAGCCGTAGAAAGCCACCCAGAACATCCCAGGGTCGCTGTTTGGATACACCAACGCCACCTGGGAGCCAGAAAAATGTCTCATTTCTGTGCTCCTTTTAGACTTTAGTACAGATGAGTCTCTGATCATCTCTTACCCGATCACCAGTTTGTAGGACAGGCTCGGTCTTCGTCCCCAGTTTGTTCAGCAGAGTATAAGCCAGCTTTAAACTGCGACTCCATAGTTTGCCTGAGGGAAAATGCCGTTTTATTATTGGAGAAAGTGAAAAGGGCGCCGTAGCTGCACAGTGCATGAACTGCACTGTAGGTGCACAAGTTTTTATACTCCTTCAAGTATATTTGTTTTTACCATTGCGTTAAGGTAAATCGACAAACAACCAGTTTATATACAAGTAATAAATATCAAATCTGGATAAAGTTGACACAAAAAACAAACACGTCAACGTGGGTTTGGGGAGCAAAAATTGAACAAATAATTAAGTTAAAGTTTCTATCGTCAACACTCACCATATGTGAGTGTATAGAGGGGTTTGCCAGTGATGTCCAGGGCAGTGAGGGCAGGGCTCTTAGCTTGCGTGGCCCCCCATCGGGCCAAGGCGGCCTGCAGGGCGGGAGGCCAGTTGCTGACCACTCCCAGAGGCTCTCCCTTCACCGGGATGATTTGACGCCCCTCGGGCTTCGGGGTGTTGGGATCTGGCCTTGGAACTGGACATGAAGGAGGGGAGAACAGCAAGAAAACATTTATTAAAATGAATGTGTGCCAATTCCCAGCTAAAGACGTGTTTATTAGCTCGGCATGAACATTCACCGTGTTCATGCTTGACTTAAAAATTAAGACATTCAGAACAGAAGGACACCTCCAACAGATTGTACACTTTTGTAAAACCAACTTTGACAATCCAAGCAATGTTCCCCTGTTCCCTGACTGGACTCACCTTCTACAATTTCCTCTGAGTCGTCGAGGAAGAATTCGCTGAGCGGCGGCCGTTTGGGCCGCTTAAGAGTGTTCAACAGCTGCTGGATCTTGGTGGACACCCGGCTGCTGACCGGCACGCCTGGACAAACACCAAGAATCAGTCAGGAACCCAGGCAAACAGCCGGGGATGGAAACAAGCATGCAGTTCTGCCCCAACACGCATGTCTACTTTATCTCTCACGCAGGCAGAACGCTACAATCTAGCACAGTCAGCGTCAGAATCAGCAGCAGGAAGGATTCGAAAGGGAAGAAGGAGACACAAAGATTGGACGACTTTTTTTTTTTTTTTTTAGGAGAAACCAAATACAGAAAGTTCTCTACTTCTAAACCTAAGACACCAGACAAACATGGAAAAAGATGCTGGAAAGCAAGCTGGTCGGGGCCTCGTCAGCATCCCTCCCCTTCCCCGGGTTTGTTGTATATTACCTTTTCTTTTTCCTTTTTTTAAATCAAAGGCAAGACAGGGACAGGATTAATGGACCCAAAAGAAAGAACACAAAACATCTGTCATTAGCACCATTCACCACACTGTGAAATCATTTTGCCTCTGAGTTTTTACATTCATTTAGAACCACTTTGTCAAAGTATTACAGGAAGAAATCACTCCTCTGTTACAATTACAACATGACAATAGCAAATCCCACCAGTAGCAAATCCCACAAATTAAAGGAAGAACCAGACGACAGTAAGCCCAGGTTCCGGATTTGACCCCATACGAGTCCCTTGACGGGCATTTCGTACAGATCCTGGCATGTGTGAGTGTACCGTCAGCTGTATCCAGCATGCTGGAGCGGCTCTGACCGCGGCTCATGCCCCTGATGGCTGGAGGAAGGTCCACTCGGGATCCTCCTCTCTCCTGTGGAGTGGAGGAGGTCACGTCTGGGGGGACGCTGTTTTCTATCGGTGGAGATCACGGAAAGCATCACTGGCGAAACCTGATCAATGGATTTTTAACCATGAAATCGTCGCCGTCTCCGCGGCTGAGGTGTACCTATGCGCGTGTGGGCCAGGACGTCGGCCAGCACCGAGGCCCCCGGCTGAAGCTGGGGCTGAGGCTGAGTCTTGGGCTCTCCATGGGAGAGGGTGGAGGAAGCAGACGAGGAAGTGGAAGAGCTTTGGACGGAGCGGTTGATCCAGTAATCGGGGCTCTGGAGGGTCTGGGCGAGCATGGCGCTGAGAGCCGCCTTTCTGCGCAGCGAGCCTTCATCCTCTGATGCAGAGGATGTATCTGAGAACAAGAAAAAAATTTATTTTTACATTCTCTTTTAATGTTTTTTTTTTTTTACAAAAAATCTGCGTTGTTTGTATCTGTGTTCAGCTTGCCCAAGTGAATCCTTTCCAGGACCACCATTTTACATGCAAGACTTACGTCTCTACCAACTTTGTGCATCTGGAGATGGAAAACTCTGTCCGTTCTTCTTCGCAAGACGGCTCAAACTTAGACTGGATAGATAACATTTATTTTTAAACCTTGCCACAGGAGCTTAACTGGATTAATACCTGGGCTTGCCGGGCCGTTCTAACTCATGAACATGCTCAGATCTGAACCACTCCAATGTAGTTCTGAATGTTTAAGTTTGTCCTGAACCCCAGTCACTAGTCTTGTCCGTACCCCAACAGGTTTTCTTACAGCTCCATATTTGGCTCCATCCATTTCCTCCAAAGTCCAGAAGGAACGGCGTTTTCACTGCGATGTGTTGTTTTTCCACCACATGTGCCATTTTGCATGTAGACCAAAACATTTTAATTTGTTTCATGTGACCAGAGTAGGGCTGTTGTAAACGAATATTTTAGTAATCGAGTAATCTATCGATTATTCTTACGATTAATCGAGTAATCGGATAAAAAAAATTATAAAATGAAATATTGGTAAATCTGGCATAATACCAATGTTACTATCAGATATCAATATCAGTCCAATTTTTCATATTTGAGCATCCCTAACAGTTGCTTTTTTGTAGCTTAGAAAACTAACCTGTAACAATAATAGCTCACTTTCTAAGTTAACCAGAAGAAAAGTTATAGAAAAATCTGAAATTATATTGAATTTAATAACAAAGAGGCAGGCTCACAAATATGCTTATAAAAATGTCTACAATCCAGCTTTTAGTTTATGTATTCATCTTCAGTGAGTTTAATAGATTAATTAAACTCACCTTGCCACCTAACCTGTCACGCTTTGGGTTTGAAAATACGGGAAATGCCGCCTGGAGTGGGAGGAGAGGGCGAATAAACGAACGTAAGATGGATGGAGGGGAGGAAATAGACCAGCGGACTGACGAACCGTTAGACCGGGGGACGAACACGGGGGAAGCAATACGGGATATTTACAACACCTTCACTGGTCACACTCAGAAACTCATCTACCAGCCATGTACGATGCGCTCCGCCACCCGTTTCTTCAGACCGGGATATGAAATTTATTGTGCGGTTCGTCGGTAAAGCTACATTTACACGGTAAGCATCAGCTACTCAGCCGCCCGCCCTGCTCAGTCTATCCGCTCACCTCAGCGCTCTTCCCGCCGTTCGCTTTCAACCAGCAGCCCCGGAGGAGAAATGCTGCCGTACTCCAGGCATTCCCCCAGTCATTTTAAGGATGCTTATTGGTTCCCCAAAAACGATAAAAAGTCAGGCATTATCATCAATCAATAAAATCCCCACGGGCCAATCTTGAAGATTGGACTTTATGCCGCTGAGACTTAGCTTTTGTCAACAACTCAGAGGCGGAAGTGAGAGCTCCGCGCAACGCAAATGAAGTCCCGGCCGGAACACGGTGCGCTAACTAATAAAACATAAATTAACGAAGCTTCGAGGCAGGTAAATTTTCCTCGAGGAATTTTAGTAATCGAGGTACTCGAACCATTCGAGGAATCGTTTCAGCCCTAGACCAGAGCAAGTCATTACATGCGATTCCTGCATCTTCAGCAAGGCTCTAGTAAAACTGAAAATAGGATCTCCTACTTTCAACAATGGCTTCCTTCTGCTCACTCTTTCACACAGGATAGATACAAAAATAAAAAGTTAAAGGATCAGGAATTAGGCTGTGGCAATTGGTCAAATGCATCAGGCATTTCTGACTGCTGTTTAAGTGTTTTGTTTCTTCTTAATTTTCACTATAAATCTTGTTAACTTCTTATATAACTTCTTATATAACTTTGTTGCCCAACGAATGAGGCTTGTTTCTTGGTGCTTATGGAGTCTCACCTACCCTCATTCACCTAAACACACACTGCTGAAGCTGTGGGCCCAGCGCTTCTCCAATAATCCATCATCTCAGTTTGAATCTTACTTTAGAATCAGTTTAGTTCATGAGTTCCTTAAAAGTAGTAGCATCCTGTGGGTTACCACATCCGTCTGGTCAGTAATCCCAAATATCTGACTTTGTGTTCCTTATAGCTCCTTGCGCTTACATTTTTGTTTATCTGTGGTCTAACTGGCTACTCAGCCAACGTATTTTTAAGCTGCTACATCCAAACAAAGAGGCATTTAATCTTACCTGGAGGTGTGCAGTTATCTATGGGAGACTGGACGAAGTATGAGCGTCTCTTGGTCGGCATGGGCAGCGCCATCTTCTCCTCTCTGTGTTTAGCCAGAGCCGCCTGCACAGCTTCTGTGTGGATGTCTAAACAGAAAGAATTCACAGAGCGAGACATTAAGACAAAACGGTGCATTAACGGCCTCAATTGGGCTTGACGGTGTTTTGCAGAGTTTGTGAGGCAACAGTAGTGAGCTTTGCACCTGATCTGTAGCGCTCATCTCTGGCCCCTCCACTGCGATGTGCACGATGGTGTCTAGAGGCTGAGGAGGTGGAGGGGCCCGGGGCCTCAGGACTTGGGCTGGGGTTGGCACTGTGGCTTGGGGAAGGCTGGACGTCTGGCAGAGAAAGGTCCGCTTCTAGAAAACAGAGGTAAGTAAGTAAGTATGAGAGAGTGAACAGTTTCAAATAAATGTTGATTTATTTCTCTTGATTCTTGTGAATTATGGACATAAATGATTATTTTTTTAAATAAATAAATAAAAATCGAACCAAATGACTTGAGACAGATCATCATGACCCCTGATTAAACCAAAACAACCCTGACTGACCTTTGGCTAATAACACATTACATTTATCAAATATAGTCAAATATTTCCTTCCCCAAACATCTGAGCAGGTTACAGAAAAGTACGACACATATGTGTAAGTCAAATATAGGCTTTTTTTGTAAGTAAAATTTAGGACTTCTTGTGGTTTTCGAAGATACTTTTATTTAAATAAAAGGCCTAAATAAACTGTGAATAAAAGCTCAATGGCAAAGGGACTTAAACATTTACATCAAAGAAACTTGATTACAGATTTGTTTGACAAAAGTTAAAAGTATGTTAAATATAACAGCTTTCAGCATGTGACTCGAATGCCTTTTTGTGTTAATTTATTTGTATTTATATTATTTCATGTATTTTATTAGAAATGTATTGAAATAATTTATTTTCATTTGTTTAAATTGGTTTTATTACCTTTATTTATGTATGGTAATTGTTTTTACCAGTATTAGAAAATTACAAATTTAACACTTAATTTTAGACCTAGTATTGAACATCTGGGTATATTTAAGACTTAAATTACATTTAAGAATTTAAATATGAAATATGTTCTTGCTCCAGACCCTAAAATTGATCATTTGTGAACTAAAAAAGCCATGTGAAAAAAATAAATAAATAAATTAAAGCTGCAAAAGTACAAAAGGCAAATGAGTGAAGTCACCCTTGCTACACACAGACAGGATGCACACCCACTTTGCATAATACCATGGCAACATGTAGGTAACAATAACACAGCATCGTTAGCGATGCAGTTTATACTTAAATGGAGTAAATGCAATATAGACTGTATAGTTTGAGAATAAAATAATTCTTGAGAGACATCTTGAGCAAAACAAAGTTAATTCTCAGGTAAACAAGGCTTTCTATTATTTGCACTGACATTAAACTCGTACCGTAAACCCACACAACAGAACGCAACGGTCACTTTAAGAAATATGCTTCAAGTACTAGAGCACTCAAATTTAGATTCATATAGGTCTTCTCGTTGCCTTCGGGCATGAATATTCAGCAAGAATGAGGTGGCAGCACAAGCTAAATGAGGCCAAGGATGAACTAAAAACAAAAGTGAGTTCAGTGTTTCTTTTTAAACATGACATAGCTTACAATGAAGCACCAAAACAGGACATTTTTCCATGATGCTGCTACTGTGGTGCAGTTCTTCCTAAGGAAACGACACCCTTTTGAGCAGCAGCTAATGAAAGACATTCAGCAGATTGGATTTCGAATCAGCAAGTCTCACTGTAGCGTGAGGAAACTATGATCCAAAACCAACTTGAGATAAGTGGCTGAAATGTTGTGAACCATCAACAATGGCAGCATGATTAGGGCGAGGGTCTGTGACACATATCATGGCCTCCACAGCGGCTTTTAATAACCGGCATAGGAATGAGCAGTGTTTTAAATCATAAAATGCTTTTCTATGTGTCATCATGTGACATCTGCAAACAATTTCCACATCTGAATGAAATCAGTAGTAGAGAGAAGCAAAACAATGCCTCCAGGAAGCAAACTATGAGATTTTTTTTTTTTCCTTTATGTGGTGTGTTTCTTTGTAGAAAAAACTGTTTTTTTAACCACAACTTACAAATAAATCTACGTTCTTATAAAAACTTTATAAACTTGTTTTGTTTTGAGTCCCTAGAGAAACTTAATTTAATAGAAACAAAGACGAAAAGAAGTGCTGATTTGACTGTAGAGCTTCCTGCTCTTCTTAGGCTGCCTGTTCATATGGAAAATGCAGCTTCACTTTTGGACACTAGGGGGCCACAGAAATCCAGAAATTCCTTTGGACTAAAAGAGAGAATACTTAAAACACACACAAAAAAAGATTTTTTTTATAAATCAACTCAACATGAAAAACAATAAAGGTTGCTTTACGTAAAACATAGGTCACGTTTTAAGTAAACTACCGTCCTTTCAATTTGGGGAAATGAGTACTTGATGAGTTCACTTTGATGCAGTTACATCAAGTTTTTGCCTCAAAAATAGCAAAGAGGTCATAGCAAGACTTTGGAGGAAGGACATCTCAGATCTAACATGAGGAATAATCGCAGAGAAAGAATGAAGAACCGGTCTTACTTGGCAGCTGAGGGATGTAGGAGGCCAGCAACTTGGCTCTTTTCTTTTCATAGCCCTTCTGTGTGATGTCACCTAGGAGAGAGGACAGCAAAATCACACCGTCATGTTAGTCATAATTACCACGCAAACACCAGACAACTGCGCACACAGGCCACTCCTCTGACACACACACACGCACACGCACGCACACACACACACACACACAGGGATTTTGCTTTAGTTAACACATTTAAGCAGCTGAGTCATTTTATTAATCCTCTTTGAAGCAAATCTTCTGAACTCCACATGTTGCCAGCTAAGTCTAATTACAGCTACACAAAGAGATAACACCATTGTGAGGCTCTCCATTAGCCGCTATGAACAAACATGATTAGAAAATGATCAGCTCCTCCAGGCAATGAAACCCAACCGTGATTCCAGAAGGTAGACGAGAACGATGACAGACCCGGGAGACTTGGAGAAAACGGAGCAAGACCTAGACACTGAGAAAGCGTCATTGCCTCAGAAGGAGAAATGACAAAATCTGATCTTAACCAATAATCCAAGACCCACCTGGTTATGTTTATAACACCCTTCTACGCCAAGACTCAAAGTTGGCTGTTTTCAGCTCTTAGAGATGCAAGAAAATACTTCAAAATGTTGGCTGGCAAACTTAGTCTTCCAGCTGGAGAGACAGTAAGACTCAAAGTACAGCAAAACGATGCTGTTTTCTCTTTAAACTATCAGCCTCTGTGTCATGGAACATGCTGGATTTATGATGCCTTCCAGTTAAATTGGAAGTCAAAATTTGGAGTTGGGAATGACGACTCACCCAAGTTAACAGCGTTCCAGTTAAAGAAGTCGGAGAAGTTGGGACTACAATATGGCGGCACCTTTTACCTTTCAATACCTTGCGTCTGACCCAAACCAGGGTGTGAAGGATCACAACAACAACAACAAAAAAATCCGGCACCACAGATGATTGGGAAACAAATGGTGTAGTGATGTCAATAATATTGCCATCAGAATGGTCATCTATTCATTGGCAGCCTTTTGGAAACCTCAAGAGGTAAAGAAAGGGTCTGCATTCTCTTGAGTCTTCAAACAGAAATAGATTTTAAGCTGATGTTCAGTAACAATGATCGTGCTAATCGCTAATATAAGACAACTTATTTAGTCGAATGGAAAACATAATAACAAAATATGATATATAAAACAAGGTAGTTAACTAATAAGGAACACTATGCAAAGCTACCACCGAGTCATGCTAAAGATGACCTAAAATCTCAACTCTAACCAGTTTGTCTTAATATACGGCAGCAACTGGTTTCTCTCACACACACAACATGGCTTTACTCCAAATATAAATTGTTAAAAATTGTAACAAGAGACCCCAAGTTTTACAATGCTGTTCCTCTATGCGAGTCGTTTTTTGGATATCGTCCGAAATTTCTTGAATGTGCATCTCCGCCACAAAATTAGTGCATGTGAGGGAGTATCACAAACCAATTTGGTCATTTATCTCTTCCAGCACTCTCTCCTCCCTCATTCGGCCTTGGACTGTGCAAGATTCTCACAGCTGACTCAGTCTGGTAGATGGCAAGAGAGGTATGACAGAGTCCACCTCTCTGGTACCCCAAAACACACAGCTTGCTTGTGCAGCAAACATGCAGGCAAACACGCCCTGCCCAGTTAACCAACACAAACCCCTCTAGGACAGACAAACAATCCCAATCCTCCAATCCCTACACTGCTGTTCTCCTCCTTTTGTCTTTAGCTATACAAGGTGTCCCAATCCTCTGACACCTACTCCACAATGACTGGAGACCCTCATCCGGCCTGCTGAGAGGGGAAAGAGTTTTCTCACCAGTCTCCAGAACCACATATCTACCAAGTCAAAGCTAGTTTGTGTGAGAGTGGGTGATAAACACATGCTAAGGGCCACGGGTGGGGAAAGAAATGTAGCCTCGAGTGTTTGAAACAACAATGGAAAGAAAATAAGAGCGTAGAGTGCCAGAGTTCAGCAGACAGAATGCAGGGAGGTGGGATCTATTAGGGCTCTGTGGAGAGTCCCACACAGTGTTTATTCCAAAAGTTTTCATGTTACTATGAACAAGAGTTCAGGATTTGTCCGAAGAAACGTCAAAATCATCAAGGGAACGCCTCTTGAACGGAGCACGTAGATTCCCATTGTGAGGTAGGTCTGAGTTATCCTGTAACTTCAGATTCTCTCTTAAAGGTTTCACAACACCGAAATCATAAGAAATAGAGGAAGAGGGAGTGACTGTTGTGAAGGGAAAAAAAAAGAAAAAAAAAAGGCAGACCCTTTCAGAGAGAGGGAGTGAGCAATTCTGTGCTTGGCTCTTTGTCGTTCAGTTTGGTGTTTACCCTTGGGTGCACACACTCAGGAGGAAAACATGCCAACAAAAGTGTGGGTTCCTAAAGTTTTAACCATGCTAGAGGCTGGCTGCGTGTTCAAACACATCCAGAGAATGAGCCATCTATCAGCAGCATATTGATCATAGCAGACTGGAGCATCATTGTTGTTCGAGACGAGGGTCAAACCAAGCCCAGATCTGTAGCTCAAGCGGCATCATTGAGGGAGGAAAACAAAAAAGAGGGATAGATGGAAAGACGGGGGGGGGAGGACAGTCATTAACGCTGACAGAAGAGAGTCTTTGTTGGTGGGGCACAACAGGCACGGATTGGCACTGGCTCTGCAGCTGACGGCGAGCGGAAAGGAAACTGAAGGACTCTGGGCTGAAAGACTGACTGTAACAGCTGATTCCGAACAGAAGGAAAAAGCTGTGCGCATTAAGAGTAAGAATGTGGTGTTTCGAGTGCAAGAACAAGCAAAACAGTACAGTAACTGTGCGTGTGTGTAATCTGAGGTCAGGGGACAGGATATGAACATTACCCCACCCAGTGAGCGCGCTGCCAAAAAACCGTCTCCCTGTGCCTGTCTGGAGAACGAGGAATGTGCTGATTGGAAAAGCACCGAGCTGACGGTGACAGCCAACTGGCCAAGAGAGCCCGTTCGGTGGCTAACTAATCCCCCACACCTCCCTCAGCTGCAGCAAAACCGGAGTGCGTGTATGCAGCTGGTACAGGTTAAAGGTGCAACAAACCAAGAGGAATGAATGCTGACGCAGGGCAAAAGGATGGTGGCGTACAAGTCTTTTCTGTGTCAGATGTGTGTCAGTATGTCAGCCTGACCCTGCTTAACATTTCCAGCCAAACTAGTAGTGGAGGGTCACATTTCTCAGTTACACATATGTAATGACCAGATAATGAACTGGAAATGCGTTAATAGGCTTTTCCTGGCCAACAGAGATTCCTAATTCTCCTCTTCATAAGTACTATGACATAGGGGAAATATTCTCTCAATACAGGTTAGTTTTTTCTTTTTCCTGCAAAAATGAAAGAACAAGATTATTTCGTGCATTAAAGCTCAACAAAGTGAATTAAGGTATATGCTTGTTGATGTTGTAATTAAAGATAAAAAATATGGCAGAAGTCTAGTCTAGTTTCGATGCATTTAATGAAAACCGTTTTTTCCCCGACCAGATCACAAGAAAACCGCCTAATACCAAATCCAGCGGATTGGTACGTGCATCTACCGATCTATCTGCCAAACTGGCTTCAAAAATGTCTGATCAGTGCAGTGACGCTTTCTGAGCTCATATGAGGCGGCGCAGCAGTGACCTCTGGCTCCTCTTTTCAACTGCGGCTACTGACCTCTGACCTGAGGCCAGCTCAGAAAGAGGGCTGATCCGCTCACAGCTGACCATACAAGGCCACAGAGGGGAGAGACGCAGCATCAATCCCAGTTACACCAACAAACAAAACTAGCTAAAACCATTTCAGGAATGAAAGGTTTTTTTTTTGTTTTTTTTTATAAACCCAGTGATCAATATCCGTCGCTAATTTGGATCAATATTTCTGGAGACTCAATCAGCACTGGAACAGTACAAATCTGGACTGATGCCAGATATTGATATTGCCATTTCGGCCAATAACTGATAGTTGCCAATACTATTTTCCTAGCCTTTCGACTCCTGACTTTGCTGCTCTGCTTTAGGTAAACACCCCACAATCCTGCACTGCTTCACTGCCGCATGCCCAAACAAATACAACATGGCCAAACCCTTCACTTCCTGTGCCAGAAAACACAAACGGCAACATGATGGAAACAAACATCGCCTTTTAACACCAATATTAACCCATATCTGATGAGAATCTCAAGTTAAACTATATCAACAAAAATATGAAGTAAAAGACTGTATGGTAAGGGCAAATTTACAACGTAAGAAAAACAGAGTTAATAAAAACGGCATACTCAGGTAAGCCAAGTATGATATTTGAAACACTAAATACTTTTGACAGAGATATAAAAACTGTGCAAACAGCGGCAGGGATGTTCATTTATTCAGTTTTTTGGGAGCAGTGATGGTCATAAAGTCTAACAGGTGCTGGGAGGAAAGATTTACATAAACGCTCCTTTGTGCACTTAGGACATTTATTGGAGCTTTTCGACGTATCATTTATTAATCATTACCTCGTTATTGCTGCGCACAATGCGCACATCGCAAAGAACAACCTGGACTGCAAGAAGTGTAAGCAAGCAAATGTCTTTGGGGACAAACTGCAGTATAATGGAGTGTAAAAAGTCTTAAAACTTTTTACATATGACTTCACAAGAGGTTTATGAAATCAAGAAGAAACAAGTTGTTTCAACACCCAAACAACAGATATTGGCAACTTTTCCCTAAAACCTTGTTGCTGAGATGGATTTTTTTTCCCACAGTACGTGAATAAATCTCTTACCATCAGTGGTTTATTTTTGCCGTAAACCAATACAGGCAAGCAGTGTTGCATATTTCCCTTACTTTGTGCAGCAATGTCTCAAACAATAACATAACCTCCCCAGCCCCCCAATAAAACATGACTTTGAATTAATTTAGCGATTTAGCATTGTAGAAAACAATGAGTTACAAATCACTGCACGTATGTACAGAACTATTTATTACCAATACATAAAGTATTTTCAAAATGTTTCTCAAATGGTCATCAGTGATAATTTGCAGAAAAGATTTGGTGTTTTTTCCCCCCGATCCGGTTCACAGCCAGCAGCCCCTCTAATGTGACCTAATATCCTGAAAAGAAAAAAGAAAAAAGAAAAAAAAAAGCAGACAAGAGAGTCTGGAATGGAAAGTTGACGCTCACTTTCTCCACATATACACAAATCAGATCAATGGTAGCAAAGCACATTAGAGAGCAGAAGACTGATGTGGGAGCGATGCATTAGAAATCAGCTGACTAGCCCTCCAGCACTCTCACATTCATGTGAAATTAACAAGAAGGCAACTGAGTCATAAGTTTTGAACTCGTCTGTTAAGGATGTTGATACTACATGAAGTCATCTCATGTAGTAACATGGGTGTCTGTCTTTCCTACTCAAAAGTGAAGGGGAAAAAAAAAAAAGATCTGAATGTTGGTAAGGGAATCTAGCACACTTTCAATAATGTGGGGGTATCTGATGACAGACTGTTCTGCCTGTTATGACATATGAGAGCTGGACCGTTACAACCTGGACTTTGTTTAAAAATGCTTCCTAAAACACAAGGGCTTCCTTGAAAGGATACATTTGTTGAGTAAAAGCTTTCACCATCCCACTAAGTGATTAATAAAAGAGGACAAAACAAAAACACTTTGAAAGATGAAACATTCTGCTTTTTAAATGTTTACCTTTTTTTTTTTTTTAACAAATGTAAAAATGAGAAGAAGTTTGGAACTTCTCTTCTTTGGAGGTCAAAAAGCTTCAGTCTTTGTTCTGACTGTAGACATATTTTTCAACACATGCTGAAAAATATAATTATTAGTTTTCAACATATGTAGGTTTGGAGGGAACAAAAAAAAGCCCATTATAAATTGAAACCCAATGTTTTCATTGTAGATTTTGTATTTTCCTCGTCATGTCATTTTATGATACTGAAGAAAAAAATGTTCTTATTTGTCATTTCAAAGCCTAAAAATAATAAGATTCATGCCCATGTTGTGCTATAATTCAGTTTCTGACTAGCTCTATACACTTACTGATGCTACATTGGATTATTCATTTTTTTTCCCTACTGGAGAAGATCAAATGCGATTTGGGAATTTTTGATTACCATTAATACATGTCTATACATTTCCCTTTATTTACGTATATAAGCATTTATCCCCCCCCCCAGACCCAGAGCGCTGTGTAATTAAAGGCGGGCAGATTAGCAAGTGACATGACTGCCACCCACAATTTCCTCTTGCTTCACTGAATCAGTTCCGCTGTCTGCACACACACACGCATTCATTTGACAGGTGTCTTGCACCACATAGCGCCACACGAACACACACTGCAACCTTTAACAGAACCACATAAAGCCTGGATTATGAATGAGTAATAAACGGAGGCTCCCGTTCACTTTGTGAAAAATAAGACTCGTTTTTAGATCGCCGTCGTCCACTGCAGCGTGAGGCTTTTCTAACAAAAACAAATGTCATCCATACATCTTACGTGACATGGATCAAAATATTAATATATTAACAGTTCAGCGCTGGACTGTTTTTAAACCCTGCGAAGCTCCTAGCAGCCCGCTGCCCTGCAGCAATACCTCTGCTTCCTCGGAGGTGTTTGTATTTATGGACTGTTACACAGGAGAGACGGACGCTAAACACCAATAACACCTTCTGCCACAACATGACAAAAAGCCGAGAGATGTGTGTGTGTGTGTGTGTGTGCGCGAAAATAAAAGAGAGACGAATCGTGCAAACAGCCGCAGAATGCACATTTACATATAAATACACAGATAAACACAGGGCTGAGAGAGGAGGAACTAACGTCACCCACAGGATCTTATTTATAGAGACTCTGAGCAGAAACGCAAAAACAATGGGCAGGCTGTGCTGAGAACATGGCTAAACAGCACTTAACAGGAAATGCAAATGACTGAACCTGACACAAAGGACATTTAATGACACCTGGTCATTAGTCAAAGGATATGCAAGTAGCTAGAAAATATTTACAGTGACTGGTTATACATTAAAGAGCATTTCTCTGGTGAGCAACAGGATCTACAACTGCGTTCATTCACATTTTTTGGTGCATTATGTAACCTTGTGTTTTGGTTTTACAGTGGCTAAAAATATGAACACATTTCATATCCCTGGAGCTTCTTTTCTTTTTCCACAAGCTACAATCACAAACTTTAAGCAGTATTACTGGAATTTTATCCAACAAACGCAAAGTTGTAAATCGATAGTGGAACCAATAAATGGTTTGAAATGTTTTTTGTTTTGTTTTTTTATTTACTAATGAAATCTGAAATGTGCGGTGTGCATTGGAATTCCAAGGAAACTCCTAGGAAACAATGTCGTTCACCACCTTTTGCAGATATTAAATTAACAGGACTTTTGGGGTATTTTATATAGTCTGACATTTTAACCAATTTTTTTTTTTCTAGAAAAAATAGCTCAAGCAGAGCCTTATTGGTATTTGGATCTGGACTTTAACTGAGCCATTCCTAAAACATGAATATGCTTTTACCTAAAATGTCCCACTGCAGCTCTGGTTGTACATATTCAGTCTGTGTCTAGCTGGACGGTGAACCTTCAACCCTTCTCTAACCCTGCCCTACATTAACTACTGGAGGAAACACGCCCACAGCATAAAGACGCCTTCATGTTTCATGGTGTGTCAGATTAATGTGTAGAATAAGTTCTCCTCCACACACTGCCCTTTAAATGTAGGCAAAAAAAAAACAAACTTTCATTTCGATCACATCACATTTTAGCTCATCAACAATTGGTTTCTTCTTTCCATTTTTCCATAAGAGCCAGGTTTATAGAGTATGAACCCCACTAAAGGTTTTCTCTTTGTTGTTTTCTCACTAACTCTCTCTAAGAAACCTCTCAAGTTTTCACAGAACAGCTGGATTTAAACAGAGGAGACATTACGAACATGTGAACTGCTAAGACAAATGTTTGGACTGGATTTATCGAGGGGTGTACGAGTAACCAAGGTCACACATTTCAAATGTATTTTCCTAATATTAAAAACCAGACATCTTTTTATTGTGCACTTCATAATTATACACTAGTTTCTGCTGTTCACATAAAAATCCCAATGACCTGATACAATGTAGGGGGGGGAGAGAGGTTGAAAACGTATAAACACTTCTGCAAAGGCACAGCCAAGGGTTTATAGTTTGCAGAGTAAAGACTTTTTCTTAGTTAAACCCCAGCTTTAAAACCATCAATGTTTTTCCTCAGAGGAAGGCTGGGGGGCGGAGGGGTGCGGTGGGTGGTGACGTCCATATCTGAACGATGATTCAAACAGTTGTTCATAGACTTCCCACCCCCAAGTCCTCCGTTTTCAACTCCAAACCCCAGCCAACAATTCATCTGGGAACGGACAAGTTCATGTGGGGGTTTTCATTCAGACAGGGAGGATGAAGTAATCTCTGGACGGCTGTGGAAATCTGCCGGCCATCTGAGAACAGAACTGGGGGAGTTTCGGTTCCCCTGGCAGACTTTCCGTCCGAGACTGGACCGCGTTCGACTTCGGTTGCTCCGAGGGAGGTTTCGACAGATCACTGACAAAGTTGCAGTGGCAAAAATACAGTGAAGAGCCATTAATCACAGTGATGAATGATGCAGAAAACAATAGGGATTTCTCTTTCAGTGGGTAAATAGAAAAATACGCATTTCTAAAACGGCAGCACATCACAATCAAACATATTTAACAGCTGCTTGAGTTAGAACTTGTGACTGAACTAGTTTTAAAAGTAGTAAAAAGTTTATTTTATTTTTTTAAACTTCCAAGGATGTTTAACACTTGTCATTATACAACTTGTCACACAGCTCCAAATAGGTTGCGGGCAGCATGAAAGGACGTAGCATAGGGTGTGACGAGTAACAGTGAAAACGGCAAAACAAAACTGTGCTAAAGGGCCGCTGGCGGTACAAACAGATGGTGGGAAATACACAGCATTCGACTCTAGTGACATCAAAGCCTGCAAAATGCAGAATTTCCTCAACTCTGTAAATGTTAACCACAAAAGAAAAAAAAAAACCTGAACAGACACACCCGCGTGTACGTAAACACCCTGCCAGAGGAGAGCACCTAATTGTTTTATACTGTAAAAAATCACACTTTCCTGTACGGGACATAAACACTTGAGCTCAATTGTGTTCTGCGAAAATAAAAAAAATAAAAAATGAGATTAGATCCACTCAGAAGTATGCACAACCTTTCTGGGCAGCTGTGGCTCACTGAGACTCGACTGACAGCATCCTGAAAGCTGGTGTTGGCAGAGAAAGAAAATGAATGTCGTTTCAAAACTTTTTACCGCATTAACTTTCTGTTGAGTGCAGACTTCCTCCATTAGATCTATTTATTACTGGCTGATCTGACATCAGTTTGAGAGAGTGCAGTAAATTATAACGACACGGGAACGCTTGAAGAACTGTTACATGAGAAAAAAATAACAAAAAGTGAAGGCGGTTTCTCTCCACTAAGTGACCAATCTCAGGAGCTACATCATCCGTTTCATTTGTCCCTTAATGCGACTGTACTGCATGTATTGTTACGCCACTTTCACTCCAATGTAGGTCGCTTTGTCTGGAAACAACAACAAACAGGTTGTTCAGCCATTAGAGCGGTGAACTGTTTTATACAGATAAATTAAGCTTGTTGAAAAGCGATAAGAAGATCAAACACAGTCAGTCAGCTGACGTCAGCGTCGAAGTCGGCTGTGAGCAGTCGGAGGTTTCCTTCTGCCCTAAGGCACGACGTGACTCCCACAGGGATTTAGCAAACACGAGTTTGTCCTTTTAGCAGACTTTCTATACCATTTTAAAGTTCTGTACTTTTCCCACAATCAGATGCTCCCTGGAGTTTTTATACTATTTTTGACATTTTGAGTGGGGCGACTGTGGCTGTGTGGGTAGAGTAGTCCTCTCGCGATCGGAAGGTTGCAGGTTCAATTCCAGCTTTGATGTCAATCGATGTGCCTCTGGTCAAAAGTATTGGTGTATAAATGGGTGAATGTGATTCTAGTGTGAAGAGTGGTCAAAATGACTGGTAAGGTGCTATATAAGTTAATTTACAAAATATTAGCATTAAACTTCCCCAGACCGCTGTAGCTTCTAAAAATCGTGAAAAAAAAATAAAAGTGCTTCAATTAGTTTCTGGTATGGCCTCTCACCCACTGACACCAGTCCAAATTCAAACAAGTATGTCTTCTTCCATTAAGGAATAAATCATTTTCAAACAAAGACATTCAGCATACACCGTCTATGAGTCTAACATTGTCTATTATTCTTGGATGATCACCCAAAAGATCAACCAAAACAAGATCCCAACCTTAATCATTTCACAGAGACACCAGTAAATAAAGAAGCAACTGTTTTTCACAATCACAATTGTTTCCCTGGAGAGAAAAAAATCATCTTTTTTTTGTGAGCAACGGGGAATGTCCAGTAGCCTTGGTGCTGTGACCGACCACATGACCCAAAAATACAGTTAAGACAACGTATTGACTCGAAAGAAGTCGGGTCTCAGAGGAATTACATTTCCGTTTCCGTTTCCTTTCCTTTCCTTTCCTCTCCCTTTGCTTTGCAAATTAACCAGAACTAAAAACTTATTTACTCAATCAATACAAGGAGTTTCAAGTATTTGATGAATGAAAAAAAGCGGCAAAACATAAAGACTTCTTGTGTAGAAGATCAATAAAGATCAATAAAGATGTCAAGCTGTGCCACCAAGGTATAATTTAAAGTCCAAAAAAAAAATCAATATATGCTGCCATAATTCTATCTAGTGTTTTATTTAGACACACTTGCATCCAAAGTGCTCAACAAACCAGTATTTCAGCATTGCCAAGTAACCACATAGCATTGAGTGCTGAATGTGAATTAAGAGGCTTCAGATTTCAGCACAGCAGTATTGAAACCAAACAGAGGTCAGAATAATGTGGCGAACATGACCCAAGGATCACCGAGCCCCATCTGTCAACTGGAACCTTCCAGCGGTTTTCTGCTGATACAGACTCAAACTTAGACTGCAAGTGCACATAAAACTATCTATTTCTGGATTAGCTTTAACATGCTACGGATAAATGATGCTCCTTCATTGTGCCTAATTGCTTTTGAGTTGAAAGTAGGCACTAATGTGAAAGGAATCATGTTACCCTGGCAGCTGACTCACTAAATCAATTTAATAAGTCATAACTGGCCATGACTAGCCTGTATGAGAAACACTTAAGTACCGAGTCTAAAGCTGACACTGCAAACCTTAAAGCCTACATGTACCCTCTGCAGACAGCTCATGGTCAGCTCATTGCTGACCTCAACCCATCCACCACCACTAACACTCATTAAACAGCCTGTCATCCGTGTGGGAACCATAAGCTGCATGCAATTTATGGCTCCAAAAGCGTAATGTCAAAGAAATGTGCGGAAAAATAAAGGACTAAATAGAAAAATCAGAAAAACAACATGGAGGTGAAAGGTGTCTCCATAGGCTGGTATTCAAATCTAAAAATCATTTAAAATCACATCGTCTAAAAATAACGGATGTTTTTTTGTTGCGTGCAGCACAAATATTAAAAATAAATAAATAAAAATGCCTGCCCCAACCTATTACAGCTACAGATGTTCCCACTCTAAAAGGTCACTCAGAGGGCACACATTATAAACATATGGAAAGCATAATAAAATATTTTAGGAAGTAAATAGACACTGGAAGCCATCGGAGTGTTTTTGCGGTAAAGATACCCGAAGAAGCTTAGGTCAGCGGACACTCACATAGTCAACTGTACATTAAAAGTCAAGTCACTGTCTAATGTCAGATGATTTTAACTACAGCTACAGACCTGACTGTACATAACTGAAAGTACTCTGACTAAACACAAACAATGAAACTTGTAATGTAGCTTTGAGCACCATGCCCCAACGACTGACCATGCATGGGAGCAGCCGGTCTGTGACTGGGTGGTCTGGTAAGGGCTGAGGTGTTGAAACTGAGACCAAACATATTCTGCCAGAGAAAATGATATCACGCATTATCGTGTTCTTTTTTCTTTTTTTTTTTTTTCCCCATGCCGAGCCAAGACGAGGATTCAATTGATCTTCTTGTGCTTTTAAATTCAGACGACTGTTTCGCCACGGCGGTGGAGCCAAGTCATTTTAATAACTGCATAACTGCCAGAGTCTCGTCAGTGCCTGTGGGTGTATTTCAGGCACGACACAACCCTCCTTCGGAGTTTGGCCCTGCCACTGATGTAAGGGTGTGAAAAAATAATGTGCACTGATATTATGGCGCTACTCGTTGAGGCAAGTTGCTAACACAATCCATCACGAAATGCATGTCAGGGTTGTAACAACACAGTCTACGGGCACGCAGATAAACAATCGATTTTAGCTCATCTCCAGGAAATGAGTAAGACCCACTTTAAGAGGAACTGCAGCGAACTCTGCCAAAGGAATTCAATTGCCGACTTGATGCATTTACTAAAAAACAACTAATAGATTTGCATAAAAACTGCAGGAATTAAACCGAAGCCCCGCCCTTTCGGTCTCTCTCATGTTTGACTTTGTTTGTGCTTTGTTTTTACCTGTTTCTCTGGGGACTCGACTGAAGGGAGTCTACAACTGCAAGCCAAGCTCCAGCACAATGTGGTCTGAAAGGCCAAGATACACATCAGCTCATTGAAGGGGTTTCCTGAGGATTTCTAAGCACTGGGAATGTTTGATAAGTCTCCGGGCTCGACGCAGATTTAGGAAGGGACTATTTAAAAGGGAAGGCAAACGTCCAAAAGCTAAGCAAAAACAATAAATAAAAAGAATTTGAAAACAGCCAGATGAGCAGTTGACAAAGAAAGTAGCTGACCTTTTTGAAAGTTTGCTGGTGCATTAACAGCACTGCTTGACCCGTGATCTGCGTTTCCCTATCAGCTCTTTCTGTGACCCGGGCCTCACTTTTCATATATAGAAACTGGGCCACTGCTGAGAAAATGCCTCATGTTCCTCACACCCACTTAAAAGGCCTGAACGTTCATCTGCGGATGATCGGCTGAGGAGGCCATGTGGGAGACAGAGTCAGCGTGTCAGAGTCAGTGACGGGATTTATGACCGTCACATTTATCCAGGGCTTTTATGAGCAGAGTTTTAACGGCTACATTACGGTAAAACTAATAAAACATAGAGATAAAAAACTAGATAAATCTCCCCGGTTTATCTTTTTCATAGACAAGCTTTTAACTATCTCTGAAAATAATCTGCTAAATATTTTAACAGCGAGGTAGCGATACTTTGAATTTGCCCTAATTTGCTAACATGAAGATATAAAAGTTAAACCTTGCAGAAAAGGAAAACAATCGCATTAACTGGTCTGACACTCAGAAAATTAGCAGGCTTATAACAAGTTTCTCAGGAGTTTGACAGTCTGACTGCTGGCCATAGAAGAGCAGCTTCTGTCAAGATGAGATATTTTAACCCTTGTGTTCACAAATGGGGTCCAACCGACCCCACGCAAGTAAAACTTGTGTCATTTGCCACAATTGTCCATATTTGCCTCAGTCCTCGCACACACAAGGTTTTAACCAGTGGTGGTCCTTGCCCCTCCTCCTGCACAATAACGCAACACACAAACCAAAGCACACTCCCCTCACAAAGTCTAATCTGCGAAAATCTTTTGTTACGTGACTTATCCAAACCACCAAGAAGCAAGTGTTTTATGTTCTACTAAAAAATATTAAAAATCCGTGAATAGACAGATTTTCCATCAAGAATTTATTGTTACATTTCACAGAACATATATGCAGGACTCCAATGTATACGTCAACATTTATAGCAAACATACGTCTTTTACTGATTCATAACTCTAAGTGAGGATATCAGACTACCGAAGGTTTCAGCAGGTCAAAGCTTGAGAAAACAAACAAATAATGGCCACAAAATTCTGAGCGGTGCAGTTCTAGTGCATACATACATTTACACAGCAGCAATCAACCATCCATCCGTCAGTGGAAGGCGCATTTACCAACGATTGCCTTCCACTAACCATGAAATGCTTTCAGCAAGAACGACACACGATCACACTGGGCTCCTTCAGACTTTAGAAAGCCCGATTTTCAGCACAATCAGGTTGAAGCTTTTGTGTCAAATAAAAAGCTTCATTTCTCCTCCTCGGGCATGAAAGCAAATCCGTCTCGCCGTGAAGGCCTATTTATATTCACAAGGGCATTCTTGAGCTTTAGCAGTCATGTGGCCCCCGCTGGACAGGAGCTATAGACACTAATAGATCGGAGAACTGCTGCTTAATGCACTACCTTGACGTGAATTAACAACCACGCTTTCTTTGTTTACGTCCCGGGCCAAAGAGATACGGATCAGACGCTGGCGAAATATGACGAAAGCCGGTGAATGTTGTGCAAGCCCAGAGTTTGGGTCTGATGCCTCAAATATCCGCGCTCGTTCTTCCCTGTCATGAGTCACCATTTACCTCTACCTCCAAAACTCGTGAGCCTAAAACAGGTTCTTTCACTCCGTGCTCGACGGCGATGCCCCGGAGACGAGGACACGCCTAAAAGCAGTGAGTCATGGACCTACGACGACGCAGGGTACGAGACATGTCTGAACTGTAAATGTGTCCTTCCTTGGAAACTTTGACTTGTGACACAGAAGTCAGCCAGATATCCCATCAGTGGTAATGTAACGTGAGCCTCGGGTCAAAGCTGGTCGGGCTTGGAGAACACTTAGTGGAGAATGGATGCTTCGGAGCTCAAGTCCCTCATCAGAGCACTTCAGCTTTTCATGACTTCCAAGAACCATTTCAGACTTTCTCAGCATACAAAAGCATTAATCCTGAAGCTGAGTAATAACTTATTATGTCTGTGACTCTCTGCTCAAGACCTGATTAGGTCAACCTACTGTCAGGTTGATCTCTGGTTGTGTAACATGACAACAGTAATAAGTTGTTTTTTTGATTGTTTATTTATTCATGAAGATCACTTTGTTCTATAAAAATAAAATATTTGTGTGCTGGGCCTATAATCTAATGATAGATTGTTGATCGATCAGGAAAATAGCACAAATTAGATGCCAAGTCTATTTAGGTGGAAAGTAACACAGTTTATAAAACAGTATATAAAAAAGCCCAACCCTTATATTTAGTAGGGCTGGAACAATTCATCGGATCAATTGAAGAACTGATTATTGGAATAATCATCAACTAATTGAGTAATTGAGTTATCTTAAACAGGAGTATACAGACTCAAAAAAGGCCAAAAGAATGACATTAGAGAAGTAATTAAGAAAAAACTGTAAAAGGAAATATATGCATGCTTGATCATTTGCTGCAAATGATCAAGCATGCACTAAAGAAATGCCATGTTATTGAATTTTAGGTAATAAAATCTTTATTTTCCTCCTTAGAGAAATAATTATTTAATGCAGTTCCAAAATTGCATAAAAAAGCTTAAATGAAAAATGCAGTCTTACCTGATAAACCTATTAATCATCAGAATAATTTACAACATAATCTGAGTTGTCTGATGCAGCAATAATATATAGAACCTAAAACGGTGTAAAAAAAAATCACGTCTTGTTGAACTTCTACAATATTAATACAGAATTATATACAAAATAAGACAAAACTGTTCATTACTGAAACTTTCTGATTGTATTTTGTCGTAATAACCAGCCCTGATAGATCTCCCACGTGAGCCGGCTCAACAAGTTCAGCGTCTGTAAAAAATTACATCACACAACAGAAAGTATCAAAGAGCTAATAAGGGAGCGTCAATACATTGTCTAGTAAATATTAAAAAGATGGAGGGTAAAGGTTTCCTGCATGCCTCGACTTGGGGAACATCAAAAAGTCACACACCACCCGCCCTCTGTGAGTGTGTCCTCGTATTTAACGAGCGCGTGTGAATAATTCACCCCTACCAATGGCCTGGAGATCGAAAAGGGACTGCAGCTATCATTAACTATTCACAGAACCAGCATCATGTCAGATGGACACACACTCGCATGTGCAAACATACTGTAAATGTACAAATATACATAACAAAAGGCTCCTGCCAAGGGTACCCAGCCATCTGCCAGCCCCAAAGGCTCTGCCTACCAAGCTTCAAGGAAACCCATTTATTTATTTACTTGCTTTACTCAGACCCACGTAGTAGTTCGCTCAAACCCAACAGAGGCACAAACTTACAACATCTATCAGGATACCTGCAGGTGAAAACAGAGACCGATAAGAAACAATTCAACACTCACCTGCAGAGTGAAATAATGGGGAAATGCTCCAAGTTCCAAGCAGCACACATCAATAACTTTTTTTTTTATTGCTCTGCATACTTCTTCGTAATCATACGGTTACAAAATCCTCATGTTGAGGCGTTTTGGTTTACCGCAGGTTTTCCTTATAACTGTGAGAGACTTCAGTTTGATCGAAAAACTGTCTCAGATAATCAGTCGGCGAACTGTAATGCCTTGTTTCCACCGATCTGTTTGGTACGTTAGGCTCTCTGTTTTCATTATAAAAGCGCCTCATTGCAAACACTGTCAAATTTTCTGCATTTGTTAAGTGTACAGGTTTCTTGTCTGGTGTACAATTATTGTTTCATGTAAATGAATATGTTTGGCATAACGAAACACATGAAGTTTGAGCTTGACAGCAGAAAATCTTGCTGCATCAGACTGCAAACCAAAAGCTGTGAAGATATCTCAGTCTCTGTATGACTCAAGTTCCTCTTTTGCTGCGACGGTGCTAAACTTCAACATGTAAAACTATGGCTCCTCGTCACACACACTTAAGTTTTAGGAAGTAGCGAGATCTTCTGGCTCCAATCTGTCTCAGAAGGAGGCTCTTTGTCTAATGAAAACCCGCCTGTCGTCAGGTTTTGTCCGATTCGCTGCCACTGGCAGGTAAGGTCAAGAAAATAGATGGCCGATGTGAACCGGGTCCATATCGGTGCCGTCATGCTCTGCTGAGCCTTTCCCTAATACACAATGGCACGCACCCTACTTTCTGCTGCATCAGAGCGAGGGCCTCAAAATAAATCAAGTGGCAGTCATGAGGACAGCCGTCCTCCACAAGCGGATCAGATGAAAACAAGCAGCAGCTCCACAAACCTGGTCTGAACACAAAGTCACAGTAAATCAGACTAAAGTTTCTCTTTTAGGATCATCATCCAAAGTAACATAATTCTACATTTTATCCGTATGATCACATCTTTCCTCACTCTTCTCTTGTTGTATGTTTGCCTTCTCTGTTGAGTTCCTTTTCTTACTTTCTGGTTTTATATCTTTTCCTCTGTGCGACGCTACATGCTCCTGCTTGCCTGTCACTTCACTGCTGGTTGAACTTCTCCACTTAGAAAATAACAGGTCGTTTCTCTTCTATTCTATTCAAAGATTAAGATAAATTAACCTGTACAATGAAGCACTTTGTACTTGATTAGCATCTTACAAGAGGGGTTTTTTTTTTTGGTAACTTTTATTTCTACTCCAATAAAAATATCTTAAAGTGACGCTGACGTGAGAAACATTTGTGGCTCCTGTACCCACCTCTTGCCGTAAATAGCTGAGGTCTTTGCACTGGACTGAATTAGAACAGTGTGATCTGCCTTTTTAGGCTGCTTTTTAAGAGTATTGGCTTCTTCCTCTCCGAGTGATCTTACAGCAAATGTAGGTGCAGGACTTTTTTCACTGTGGATAAAAACGTTTTACCTGCTTCAGCCAGTGTCTTTGTGAGGCCTTTTGTTTATTGTTCACAGATTTTGAAACAAAACACGTTTATCACTGAGACACCGAGCCCATTTTCTACATTTTTATAGTCCTTGTGTTTATACAGTTTTGTGAGCAGATGAACGTAGCCCTAGTTTCAGACATTTAAGAACTGTTCCCATGGATCAACCAGACCGTTCTCTTCCTGATACCTTGGCAGATTGTCGTTGTTTTTTTGTCTCCCGTGTCGTCACACATGTGAGCGGTGTGTTTGAGGCGTTGCCTTTAAAACACATCAGCAGGTGTGTCTTAATTTAACTTAATGTTACATGACCTATTAGAACTCACAAAGGCCTAAAATCATAATTGGGCCTTTCACAACTGTCTAAAGGTAGAGCACAGAGAAAAAAAAAGCATTGTCTAAGGATATGCAAACTGTTTTAAAAGAAATTATTATTCTGCCGTTTAGCAAATAGGTCTTTACTGACCTAAAACTGGAAAAATTTTAACTTGCGCTTTTGTCAGTGGGAAAACAAAGTCACTGTGTCTTTTTGTGGTTTTAAAACATTTTCCAAATAAGTGTAAACTTGATTAAGAAGATTCACTGATCAGAGTACTGTGGCCTATTTTTCAGCTCTGGTTATTGTAAAGCTCTGAGAAACTGGTACCAATTTTAGCAGACTGATTAGATTTTAGCTTCAGAGCAACAACTTTAGAAGATAACTGAACAGGATTCAGCGTATTTTTCAAGAGTCCTTGCCACGGACAGTCATTAACTATTCAAATTAGGAGCAGAAGCAACGTCACACCTACTGCGAGAGAATGAGGAGTTTTATTGTCATGTTAAAACAGAAAGAAGACATTTTAAGACGTTTATGTGCGTCATTTGGAGAACACAGACTCGTACTTTAACCCCAAGACTTTTGAAAGATCACCAACATTTCTAAATACACCCTGTTCCACAACCAAGAGGTTTAAGAGGTTTTTTGAAACTATTTTGCAGCTACACGTTGAGCCTTACTGTTATCTGCTGAAAGTCCCGCTTTCTTCCATTGCTAAAATGCACCACAGACGTCGTGTTGACGTGTCGTAGGGGCTTTTAGCTCCCTTTTTAATAACTTTTTGCGCTGACTTCATTTCACACAGCCCAGAAATACTAAAATAGTAGACCAAGTTTTCTTCAACTGCCACTGAACAGTGTTGCAGTCAGTGTCCACATCAGATTTAATGGACTGAACTTATGTAGTGCTTTTCCAGTCATTTTTGACCACTCAAAGCGCTTTACACTAGAGTCACATTCACCCATTTGCACTCACACATTTATACACAGACTCTTTGAGTCGGTGTATAATTTGGCAATTTGGGCTTAAGTGCCCTGCCCAAGGGCACATTGACATGTGGCAGGAGGAAGTTGGAATCAAACCTACAACCTTCCGATCGCAAGACGACTACTCTACCCACCAGCCACAGCTTACCAGTTCCCAACTGATTGGACACTAATCAGGTAATTGTCCGAAACCTGTCATCAATTAGTTTCTCAGTGTGTCTCTATCATCACTGTTGGCAGCAAAAATACCCCCTTCTTTAAGATGCTGCTTTCCTAAAGCTAACCTTTCCACTTTCAAACCACTGAGAAACTTATGAGAAGTGCGCTCTTTCTGCAGACATCAAATCAGTATGAGTTTCTTCAACTGCTTTTCTTCCAATTTGGAAGTTTCTCGATTCCATATAACTTCAGCAAAAACAGGTTTTCCCACTAATGTTGAAATATTCTCCATCGTCTTATTTGTAAAAGCTCACTGTCCCGGAGGCAGTGTGTAGTCTAAACCTCATGAAACTAACAATAGCTTAGCGTATTCTTCAATAACAGTATCTGCAGGAAAACTCCACTTGTAGCGCTTAGTTATGGTGCGTCGACTTATCGTGGGAAAATAAAATCTCTATTTGTTTTTGGAGCAGCTAAAAACGAGCTGACCCCACTCTCACCACGCTTGACTTTTAAAACTCTGCAGCAGCCAGTCAACAAGCACCATCAGGTGACAACCCACAGACGAAAGGTAATCAGAAAACATGTGCGTGTAAAATTTTTTTGCTTGGGTCAGCAACATTAAATTCTTCACAACAAACTTTTCCAGATGACGGTGGATGTCAGCCTGGCATGCGGGTCACTTCATGTGCAGCAGAAGAACTCATCTTCTCCAGTCATAATCAGAGGCTCTGCCCTCCGTGCCCTTTGTACGGGGGCCGCTCATTCCTTCATGCACACAAAAGGCTGGGTTCAACAACAAAAAATTGCCTAAATGGCAGCAGAGCTTCTGGCCAGAGCAACAGAGTCCAGCTGAATGATTCTCATTGTGTCCCCACAGTCAACAGGGGGCTAGCAAAGCTGAGCTGTTTTTTAGGAGGCCATTTTGGCAGGCCTGTGTTCTTATCCCAGCAACGCATGGAACAGGCATTTCCACTTGGATCAGATGGAGGCTTGCAATGGACCCAAAAAAAAAAAAAAAAAGGAAAGGAAAGAAAAGAAAAATCCCATCAGGTAGTGACATGAAGCAGGCTTCCAGCCATAAAAGACAACAGGATGAAGACATACTTGCAGCTACATTACTGCAAAGACTCAAATGTGAAGCAACCGTAGCTTGTCGAGACGATTGTTCGATTTTATAAGCACACTACATTTAGACACGTAGACGGATTTTTTAAGAAATATAAACACCAACAGTGAACCTAAACACACATAACGCAGCAGAAACAAACCCTTGAATTTCAAACGTGTGATGAGGAGCAGAAGTTCACAAAGAAGAGACTTGAAAATATCTCATGTGGCAGCCACAATGCCGCGTTTAACTGGACAAACATCGAGGTTAAACGTCTCAGCAGGAAACTTCCCCACAAGCAAGCGTCACAAGTTTGACACGTGAAAATGGCCACAAATTTTAAAGAAAAAGAAGCAGCTTGATGAATGGGACGGCGTTTCGCCTTTAAAGCTGGAACCTTCAAGAGCAAACGGACTGGAGATTCATAACGTTACTCCTCTCAGAACATGGAGCTGGGTTCAAGAAGACCCACCAGCAACATTTACCAAAACCCATGAGTTAGTTTTATTTTTCATTTGAATATTTGAAATAATATTTTTTTTAAATTTATTCAACATGAATAGAAGGTGACATTACCGATCAGGTGCCAAGAGTTCACCCTCATGTTCAATTATTTGTTTTGATTTGGTTCACTATACAGCAGTGAGGGTCAGTGCGTGGTAGAGAGCGGTGCAGCTGCGATTACTAGAATTTCAGTTTCGAAACAACTTCACAGAGACGGAGTCCTCATTTCAATACTGCCAGGTCGGTTTGGTGAATCCTGCCGGGAAACATTTGTCTGACAGGAGTTAAATAAAGCGGTTCTGTAATGCGTGTCGCTCCTCTTCTCCTTACAGACATTTGTTTACCGACATGAAAAAAAAAATAACAAAAAAAAAAAAACAGAAAATCATTTATACAAATGAAAAAAAAAAAGAAATAAATAAACCCTCTTCTTTTCCAGAACCAGGTAAGAACTACAGTATACCTCCAGATCAAGACAAGCTTAAATATTTCACATATTTAACGCATCAACTGGACTGTTTTGAGGGTTTTTAAGTGCAGTTATCGGGCTCGTTTGTTGTAGAACTCGACTTGCTGAGAGACCTCCGGTGATGTCCAGACCACATCTCCTCACTCTGCTGTGCTTTTACTCTCTATGTATGCCAAAGTTATTATTGGTGCAAGTGGACTTGTTTGTTTATCTGGCCCAAAGCACACATCCCTGGCCTGGTGCTTTCATGGTTCATTGCACCATCTTGTTATCTTTTACTGCAGAGTCCCAGGCAGAAAAAAAAATAAAAAATTCATAACAAAAAAAAAAAAAAAAAGAGATAATGTACATTTTTGACCAGATAAAATAGGCATGTTCACATTATTAACATTACTTTAGAGAACTTAATCATTAAAATAACAGTCTCATTAACGGTAGTCACTACAGACATCTATAATATACTTTAATCATCTAGTGTTGCAGCTGCATATTGTCAATGATTCATTTTCTAAACATCTAAAACCAGAATCCCAGATAAACATCAGTGGCAGGTCTGCAGTCACTGTGTCCGTACTGAACATGGAAAACACATTAACCTCATGGGTCAGCCGGCTCTGCAGCACATAGACCAGCATCACCCTCAGCAGTGACGGATGTGTAATAGAAAGATAATACACAAAACTACTACAATTGTCTCTGACCCTGGAGAGAGAGCGAGCTGAGAATAAATCGACCACAGATTGGAATCTGATCGTTTGATCTGATCAGTGGTCAACATGTCAATTGATAAAAGAAAAAATGCTTCAAAACTAATATTCCCCTCCTCATCAACCAACGGCATGTCATTCAGTTTGGTAAAAAGCAAATATAGCTTATGGACGTAGAGATAATCTTACAATTCTGTCATTTTCTGCATTTATTTTCCTTTTGACTCTCTGAAATCTTAAGAAACACACATTGGATTGTGTCAAAATTGGAATCTGCATTTCAGACCTGAAAGAAAACCAGATCTCAGCATCGTCCAGGGAGACCTTGATCGCTGAGTCTTTAGTTGACATGAGCCGTTTATAAAGAAGAGATTGTGTAACATTCTTATTGGGTTTGTGGGCTGCAGCCTTAAAGCGTTAAGCTTAGCACCTTAGCCATAGGCACTGCACTTCTTGTGTGTGTGCTCATTGCTTGCTTTAAGAACGGATGCTGCAAAACCACGAGCTCTATCCACTTAAATGACAGCATCGTGATTTTACACATTATGTATCTGGATGAATGTAAAACAAACAAAAAAGAAAAACCTAAAATGGTGGTAGATCAGATTAAAAACTCTGCTTCAGCTTTCACTCCCTGGAAGAAAAAATCCATATCAAAACGGCCATTTGTGTATATCAATATTCTGCACATAACAGGGACTACAAGATGGCAGTGAAACGCAGCTACAGCAAAGCCAAATGGAAAAAACTGACAGATGTTTCTTCTCTTGAGCCAATAGAGAGATGAGACGACTACTGAAACCAAAACAGCCAGGCTACAGAAAACATACAGACGGCATTTACAGAATAAAGACTGAGAGGGAGTTAATTAGGAACATCTTAATTATCTAAAATTTCAGGGACCTCAGTAATACCCAATTATTAGACAGGAATTAAGTATTTCGCTAAAGAAAAAGAAAGAAGTGGGTTTTTTTTGTTGTTGTTGTTGTCTGGTGACCATCATCAGACAATTTTATGGCTGACTGGCTCTGGTCAGTGATCACCTGCTCAAAAGCCACAAATCTGATCACTCCGTGCTCAACGTGTCACGTTGACGACACTCAAACTCATCGGTGCGGAAGCTGTTATTGTGAGAAGGCGACCGTCATCCATTTTCAGAATCAGTGTGTAAAAGTGAAGCAGGAGAAAAGAAAAATGTTTGGGCAGGGCAGCAACGTTAACCCAGCTAATGGTGCTAATTGCCCTAAATACTAATCTATAGGAGGTAAAGCACATCTTAAATGACCAAATCTGGCATGTTGGTTTTATTAACTAACAAATAAAACATAATCACCAGTGGGTTCTACACCGACTACTTTTTGAAATGAAAAGAATAAATTGTCGGACAATGTTACTCGTTTGCTGCTAAATAATATCAAAAATAAAATCATCTTTTCTGTTGGATTTTATTTACCGATATCTCTGTTACCACAACGTGAGGAATTTCACTCTATTTGTAGATCCTCAGAAAACTAAAGACAAAGATCTGCTCGTTTTGGCCTGTTTTTAAGACGGTTTGGTTTTCAGTTTACGCAGTCAGTAGAAACTATTTAATGTTAATGTCAGCAAATAAAAGTTTATCGTCTGATCAGAGATGTTCAAAGTCAGTGACCAGAAGTCGGTCAGAAAGTCTCTGCTTGGTCCATCTGTAGTTGTACGATCTCTAAAATTT
This sequence comes from Poecilia mexicana, assembly GCF_051168715.1. Taxonomy (NCBI): domain Eukaryota; kingdom Metazoa; phylum Chordata; class Actinopteri; order Cyprinodontiformes; family Poeciliidae; genus Poecilia; species Poecilia mexicana. Next base: position 28,403,729 of record NW_028263376.1, read on the forward strand.
GAATGGGATTTCAGCCTTAGACACAAACGCAGAAAGAAGAAGTTCAAAGATTTCAGAATCAGTAGCTCAAAGATGTAAGACAATCTAAATTTCTTTCTTTTTTTATTTTTAAGAGTCATTATCTTTTACACAAGCACCAATGCCCTTTGTAAGCCGTTAATTATATGGTTGACTGAAAAAGAGCTTTGGATCGCATATTAGAAAACTGAGAGCCCTCATCTAATATCTAAAATGTTAGTAATTAAGAACCAAACACTCGCGGTACAACCTTGAGTAAGAATATCAGTTTTGCAGTAACACAGTATTTACAAAATATTCATTACACGATCTATTTGCTTTTACTTAAAATAAAAAGCAACTATTATTCCTACAGAGATAAAACCAAAACATTGATTTCTACAGTAATAACAATGTTGTCTATGCTATGTGTGTATTATTTTGATATATTCTCACAAAAAAATAGAAAGCATTCGATAATAAACTTAAAAGGTAGTTTTCAGCTGTAGTTTTAGAACAGCCTTAATAAGACGATGGCTGACACTACACCATAACTGTAAGGCAGTTTTAGGAAAATTTCCAGATGGCCAAATTTCTCAATTTCTTTCAAATGAATAAAATACAAAAACACTGCTTTCCTTTTCAGCCAGCTGACCAGCGGTTTGTAGCAACACAGCGGGGAGGGGCAGCAAATGGCTTGTTCTCAATCCACTTAGTTCAGAACTTTTATTACACAGATTTTATCCGTAATAACGGTATTACAGAACATTTTAGAGGTTTTGAAAGTATGCCCTGATACTGTCAACAAGAACATACCCTATTAGTAACGATATAATTATCACACCGCTAGGAATCAATATAGAATCGTGATTGTGAAGGATTTACACGACCGCTGCACAGAAGGACTGAACTTATTTGGATGCGTGTAGTCTCGGTTACAAGAAGCAGGGCAAAGGGGATTCTGTCAGGGATGTGTGACAGTGTGTCATTGGTTCTGTAGGGAAGCTGCACAGCTGCTCTGGGGGAAGGGCTCCCTTCAACCATGTACTGGATGGATGGATAAATAAATAGATAATGTCCAGCGATATCAAAATAAACAGATAAATCAGCCACTCACTTCCACTAGAGAACAAATTGCAAAATGCCCGTACAGTCATTTGACCACAAGATTGAGAAAAGATGAGCAGCACAGGAGGATAAGCCTGTAATTCTGATAATGGCAGGTTTACACAGATGAATTAGGTCCTGCACACGCCAATATAGCTACATACGTGTTCCAGCACTCAGAACAGTCTCTTTGTTCCTGTGACACCACAGCAGATGATGACTGTAGGCCTGTAGTCAGTACATGTCAACAGTAATCAGTGTGAGTCACAGTTGCACAGCAATAAAACTTGTCTGAAGCGGAAACCTGTGCAGGAACACACCCTGTCAGGGGCTTGTGTGACGTTCAACTGAACGAACATGTGGTCACAGGTGAAGAAGAATTAGACAAAAAAAAAAAAAAAACATGAGGAGCCAAGGTGACAAGAGAGTCCAGCTCTGGTAGTCAGACCTTCCCAGAAGCTATCCCAGTAGGTCAGACAGCCACACACAATGAGCTGTGGCCTTGACATTTTATACACAAAGGAAGAGAATTGCTTTTGACAAACATGTCTGAAGTCACGTTTGGGTTCACGACATTAAGGAAGAAAGGGGGTAAAAAAATGGAAGAAAGTCTGTCTTCTCCGACACAATGCAGCTTGTCATGCTCTGCTAGCTTGTAGTCCCTACATCCTGTATTAGCTCTAAACCAGCTAAGCCTGAACGCCTCCCGTGTGCTCCCATTCAATTTACCATAGAGAAAAGTAGAGCAGGTGAAGAAGAAGTGGTGTTTTAATTAAAGCCGGCAGACACAGAGAGGTAGGAGACACACGATGCTATCCGAAAAATTACTTAAAGCATCCTCCGTCTACCTCCAACCCTCTCTTCCTTTACCTTCAGACAGCTCCAGGTCCAACTCCGCCAACTGGTCTCGAACCTCCTTCGGCAGGGCGGACAGATCCACGCCGCGGTCCGCCATGACTTCGCCGAAAACCACGAGAACAGTCTATGTGGGAAGAAATCTGGCCGTCGCGAAGAGATTTTGAAAAACAAAAATAAAACCCCTCCCTCAAGACACAAAACAAGCATCGGAGAGGGAGAGACGGCCCATCCGCACGGCTTGCCCTTCCGCCATAATGGGGGGGACTCACCAACGGCAACGTGTAGTCACGTTACCTCCGCCTGCCTCTGTTGTTGCTTCACCGCATCCGAGGCGACAGGGCACTCTGTTAGAGCTGCTCCCCCTAGCGGCGAACTGACACAAGCACACGCACGCCTCTCACTAGAACTGCATGACACCAGAATGAGTGTACATTTTTTTCCAGAAGTTCAGCACATAAACTTTTCACAAAGGAAATATAAAATAGATATCTTAAAAATGTAATCCTATACTCCAATTAATGTTAAATTAATTGGAGTATAGTTGTCATGTTTAATAGAGGTTAAAAAAAGACAAATTTTTACTTTTTTTTTTCTTTGCCTCACTTACTTAAATACATGTGTGATACTTTAGCTTTTTTACATGCTCAAGGATTCTTGCCACGCTGGTATGTGGGCTGCCATGCCAATTCTGTTATGAAGTACTTCTTAAGTGTGTCTTACTGTTTTTTTTTGTTGTTGTTTTTTGCCTTTGTTGTTTTGTTTTCCATTTACTGTTTGTGAAGCATTTATGACTGCTGTCTGAGAAAGGTACTATATAACTAAAGGAGGAAAATCCACGGTTTCCCAACACATGCACAGTTGGTTGTTAGACCAGTAAAGCATGCAGCTCTGTGATAGACCAGTAACCTGTCAAATGTGTAATCTGCCCAATGGCTGCTGGAAGATTAGTGGTTATGGAAGTCTGTCGTTTGTATTTCCAAGATCTTTATGCGGATGAGGTAACACAACTTTAAGTTAAATCATTTCAAGATGGTTCAGTTCCTCACCTGTCACTTTATGTTATTACCACTACGCCACTATGAACCTACACAGCAGATACAACAGGAGATACAGATCCGCATGTCCTCTGACTATGCCTCTAATTTCCACTTAATGGCATAACAAAAAAGGTTCAGTTGAATCTATAAAGAATCTGTAAACTATCCAAACCTTAGTGCAGCTATGATTGTTGTGCTCTCAGCAAGTCTGAAACATGAAAAACAGGAAATCTTTTCAAACTTCATGAAAAGCCTTCAACAGAAATTCAGATACACCATTACTTTTCTCCACACTAACAGCAGGGTCTTCAATATTTGGGAGAAATCACAATGGAGAAAAGAGGAAAATGTGAAAGAAAAAAAGTCCCACAAATTTCCTTATGATGTAGTTTCTTTAATTAAAACTGCAGCACTTTAAAGTGTTCATGGTATTCCACTTGGACATGCATGGAAAAGTATATATATTTATATAGTACAGATATGTACAATAAACATTTCTGAAATCATCCATCTGACAATGGGAGTGTGAAAAATAAAAACAGAAATATATGATGTGAAACTGTTACCATAGTTGCATTTTATTTTCCATTTACCTGTCATTTTCATAACAAGTCAAATATTAAAAAGGCCAAAGAGTGAAAAAGCAAAATGTAAATTGACCAATTTTTAAAAACAAAAAAAATAAGTTAGACAAAGACAGCCAAGGGTGGTGACTTTTCTTTTTGAAAAAGGTTTTAAGTTTCTTCTATAGAGAATAAAAACAAGCTGTTAAATGAAATTAGTCTATATTCATCAGTACAATCAAAAGTAGTATGAGAAATGGTTGCGCAGTGTTTACAACACCACACAACAATAAAAGAACAGTAAATGACAGAAAAGGTGCCCATCACACAAATGAAACAAAAATATGAGAGCTATATTAGTTAAAATTTTTATTTCATATATCTATATGGGACTGCTGGCTAAATATAGTGCCAACAGGTAAAACAAAAAAAAAAAAATGCCAAGGTCGCCATTGGGACTGTAGGATGAGAGGTTCAGTCTGAGCATAACGTTTTGAAGTTGGTGAGAAAATTCCCCATTCACATCTACAGTACGACTTTTACAAAATTGTCATGAACAAACTTCTGTTCTGAAAAACAAAAGAGCTGCACAAACGTGACCCAATGAAGAGAAATACTAAGCCACAATACACTCTTATTTTAGTGCATATTAAAGTATCATAATGACAGAGAGATATCTTGCTTTTCAAATATAGTATCTTGCAAATATATGGCCATAGTAGGCAAAAAGGAGAACAGAAGTGCACGAGGACAACAGGAAAAGCGTGTCATTTCTGTGTTTATGGGGGGGGGGGAGAATTATTGGTACTTAGTTGAGTATCTTGGATAGATTTTTAATTAAACCTTTTAGATGTTTCTGTTAAAGCTTTTACTAGAAAATACATTTTCTCCATTTCTCCACCAGATGACAGACAAGTACAAGTAAAGTATTTTCCCCAATTCTTCATTTTCAAAACAGTAAGTTGCTGACACAGTATAAGAAAACTGTTGAGTTTAGTTTTAGGAAGTTATTTGCAGATTTGCAGGTGATGTTAAATAATTTCTCCAAGTAAAAATTGTTTAGTAATACCAGGCTGTGTTTTTTTTTTTTAGACATTTAAGAAGAAATATTAGAGGCACTAATGTGATCTTAAGGCAAAAAAAATAAAAATAAAATAAAAAATCTTCAGGGGTGTGTGTGTGTGTGACTGTGTCAAAGTGCAAGAAACAAGTAGTGATAGACTAGATTCTGTCACTCTGACACAAAATAACAGTCAGACTACTTCCTGTCTCAGAACAAGTACCAGGTGGTCTTTGGAGACTCAGAGATTATGGCTTAGTTTAGGTTTGGTAAAGAGCACAGCGACTTTAAAAAAGGGTTCATCACACTTCCATCGAGCAGCAAGGATGATCTGCCATCCTGAAAAGTGTGAAAATAACAGTTATACAAAGTCCTGGACCCACACAGAAATGTGATCAGAGTAATTTTATATAAAATTAAAAAGAAAAGAAAAAAAAAAAAAAAAAAAGGAAACCAACTTCCAACCTCGCTGAACGGTCGGCCTGATTTTTAAGGAAACATGGCGGACAGCAGAAGATAAATTCCCTTCAGGTTAAAATGAAAATTTTAGGGAAAAAAAAAAACTTGTTTGAAGTTAAAATCTAATCCTTTTTTGGTTTTAGAGACCGATATTGGATGATATGCCAAATCAGATAGCTGCACATACTTTACACCCACTCGGGAAAAGTTACATGCAAACATCACAGCTAACAATGTGTCAAATCTGAAGCAACTACTCATGTTCTTCTGTACATAAGTATACAATCACACACAGTTAAAATATGTCTTAAACATAAAGAGGAGGTAAATGAGGAAACGTGTTTGGGTCCGTGATCAGATCACATTGATGCCGAACCGTTAGCAGGAAGCTGAAGCTGATCGTCAGAAGTGGGGAAAGTTGTTGCGTCTTTTGAGCTGCAGATGAATGCGATATGCAGCGACGGGCGTGTGGGTTGCGAGCATGGTGATTAATGTCCAGGGGCACGAGGCACTATTCCCAGCTGAAAACAGCATAAAGTCCTGTGTGCTGGATCTGATTTGATCAACAACGTTTATGCAACTCCTGTGGGTTTGAAATTGTGCACATATAGGAAGTTCATAATCACGGCAGATTACTCCACGCACTTTCTCGCAGCCTGGTGAGAGGGTCGTCTTATTCACCGAGGGTGAGGGGAGATGAGCAGGAGGGCAAAGAGGAAGGGATATCGGAGTCCAGCCCCTGTAGTTTATGGCAAAGTTAACAGGAAGCTCTCCCAAAAGTCTCAGTCCGTTCCCAGAAGGCTGCGGCTGCTGCTGCTGCTGAGCTCCAGGCCACAGCTTGATGGCTCCACAGGAGGATCAAAAGAGGAGATGTGGAAAGAGGGTAGCGGGAGATGTGAAATTTGGACCTAAAGGCTGTGGATGGTGGGAATCTTTTCTACCCCTGGGTGGCGAGCCAAGCCTGGGCCAGTGGTGGCGCTGCTCATCATCTGCCAGCAGACTGGGACTGTGCAGCCATGATAATGTGCGAGGGTCCACCCTCGACCCTCTGGTGCTGCTGACCCATTCCCGCTAGCACCGACATGGCCATGGCCTCGGCCGCGGCTCTCGTGCTCAGGCCGTTCTGAATCGCAGAGGGGCTGGGAGCCAAAGAGCTGTGCTGAATCACTGGAGCCGGGGACCCTGTAGGCTCAGAGGTTTCCTTTAGGCTCTCTTCTGCAGCTGCAGGGGAGGAAAAAAAAGCAACACAGGACAAACGAGGCTTGAAAACTGTAAGCTCTAATTTATGACAAAATGCTGGATATTTGTTATTTGCAACGAAGCAAATATATGTCTGAGATTCTGTCAGAAATTCACCAGAAGTTGTGCGCGCATTGAGGTTTTCCCTGTGAGTTATTAAAAATGTTTCATATTAATTATTTGATATTTTTCACTTTGTTATTAACAAAATTGTGGGGAAAAGAATTAAACATTGTCCTTTGTGTCTTTAGCTATGCACATCTGTGTGGGTGGGACATGTCCATGCTAAACAAAGATTTCATTGGTTACCTTACTTTTGTTTATTTGGTGGCTGCTGCTTTTCCATAAGCTAAATGTGACTGTGCAGTGAAGATGACTAAAAACGAGTCTTTTAAACAGCTAAGTCAGGTCGAAATGTTTGCCAAGAAGAGTAAAAAATGAACCAAATGGCACAGACGCAGAGCCTGAATATGGAAAGTGAAATTGGGTAGGTTTTGTTTTCCTTTTTTATAATTAAGTAACTTGTAACAAATACAATATATAGATGTACATGTGTGCACCTGTGTTGAGTCGTGTGCGTTGGGGTTTGTCAGGTGCATCGTTTTCGTGTGAATCGCTTTCGCGTGTCATATTTGTGTGGGTCAAATCCTCAACACGCCCCTCAACAGGGGCGTGTTGAGGAGTTGTTGTTTATGGGCGGCAGGTCCTTTGTGCACATGCGGCTTGTATTTGTGTTATTGCGCATTGGGGATGTGGCTGTGTGGGTCAGGTGCAGTGATGCTCTCTGATAGTATCCTGCAAACATTCAAGGCCTCAAACACGCGCGTCCTCTGTTTCTCTTTTGTTGCCGCTCTCAATAACACTTCAGTCTGTGCTGTCCTCTTTGTATCACATCACTCCAGCCTTTCGAAACCCATGGGTGAAAAGTCAAATATTGGCCGCGTCAGTTTTTAACGCGTGTGAATAAAGTGTCCGTTTATAGACTGCTTAGTATTTAAATTTATTAATGCCACACATCTTCTGGGCTGTACCTAAGTATGCCGTTTTCTTTTGTAGGGTGGTGACAGGGCAGTCCTTGTGGGCGAGCAGCAGCTGCTTCAAATGTGCCACCTCGTTTCGCAGCAGAGAAACCTCGTTCTGAAATGAAATGGAACAAAAGACATCAAACATCATGCTTCATTTGTGGGTTATGTTGTATAAGAAAAATTAAATAAATAAAATGGCACCACTGGGATCCATCATTTGAAACAGCTGAGCATTCATGTATGTATTTTTTGTTTAAAGGGGTTTTAAACAGATGTACCTGCTCCAAGATTTAAGTCTTGCAGCACTTAAACTTCTGAAAAAGTACAAGCTTTCATTCCTCTTCCACCCACTCCGAGCCCACTCACCGACAGCGAGACGTTGAGAGAGCTGAGCTCCTCGGCCTTCTTCTCCAGAGAACTGACCCACAGTTTGCGCTTCTGTCTGCAGCGTGATGCCGCCGCCCTATTCCTCTCCAGGAAGCGTTGCCGTCGCTCATCTGGGTCATCGTCTGCCGTCCGCCGTCGACGCCCACCTGTAGGCTGTGCTGGGGATACCTGAGGGAGAGAGATGGCAAGAGGTCAAAAGGAAACAGACAGACAGGCGAGGGGAGCGGAAGAAAGACAAGAAAGAAAAGGGAAGTTTGACTCACAGTTTCAGTATTTAAAACTAAAACACATTCCAGTCATCTCAGTGCTTGGTTGCAAGTTTTGATGACTTCAAAAGATTATTCAGCCTTCATAATCGATCAAGATTAATTTTTATCTCCGTTTTCTTTCAGTTTCAAGTCTATGGAGAACAGCAGCAGGAGCCGACATAAACACCTGAGGTTGTGCAGGCGAAGGCGCGTCCGGATGCTGGACAAGCAGCTGGCTCTGCTCTGCCTTCTGAGGAACCATGGGGCTGCTGCCCATCACCATGGATCCCAAGTTCTGACCCGATGGGCTCTGCTGCGACAGCGCTGCTTTCAAGCGCTACAGGGGAAAAACAGTTAAAAGAGAGATATCACTGGCAAACACAGGAAGTTGCACTCTCATACCAAGCTGACGCTATGAGCAAAGTGGCACTACTGTTGTGAACATGATCAAAACACAGAGGGTATAAAAATGCATGCTTTGAGGTAATAAAATTACTGCAGCAAGTCCATGTTAACTCCAAAACTTCCAGCCACACTAATTTATTTTAAATGGCATTCACCTACAAGATAAAATCTTTACCTACAATCAAGTTGAAATCTACCCTAAAGCAACAGACATAATGCCCCTGATCAGAGTTCTCTGAGCACATCATCGACTTTCTGAGCTGAAAATGATAACAAGGCATAGCAGAACACGGGATGTATTTATTTTATCACAGCCGAACATCAGTGGAAACAAATCAAATGGAGAAAAAATCTAAGCAGAAATATACCATTGTGTTACCATTTAACTCAGTGTTGCCATTTATTGTAGTTTGAGTAACGGAGTCAAACTCCAGCTCAGACTTGTGAGGGTGGTTGAACCTCTGTTACTCTAATGAAACCTGAATAATTCAGAGCTTAAGTTAAAATCTGTCAAAAGTCACTTGTTTGCAAAAAGGTTCACCAATCAGCCTGATACTTGTGTGTCCTGTGATGTCATTTACCGACATCCCCTAAAAGCAGAAGTAAGACCGAAGGGTGTATTTTATTTTTTTTTTAAAAAAAGTATTTTGTGAGATCCTGCAGTGGATAAGCCACTATTCAGCTAGCTTTCTATCATCAGCAAAGAAAAAAAAATAGGATCCCTGGAAAGTCGTTTTAAGGCTTTTTTCAAAAATATAACTCAACATAATAACTCACATCCAGCTCCCGTTTTACAGTTTGAAGCAATTTGTTGTTCCCACTGATGTAAAAGGTGAGCTGTGTGATGCAAGTTTATTTATAGGGGGAATAGCAACAATTCTCTGAGGAGTGGATATAAAAAGGTTTGTTTTCTGCAGCACACTCATGTGACATGGTGATCTATCTAATCGGGGCTTGGTTCTTGAGGCATTGCATGTCCCTGGGAAAAGTTTCAGATGATGATACTCGATTATTATGATGTTGCACTGTGATCCTCTATTGTCCTGTTGGCAACGAAGCCTGGCCAATAAGGTATAAAAACCTATCAGTCACAACATACACATTAATCCAACAACAATAACTTTCTGGGCACGAATAAAACAGCCAAAGCTTTTATGGGAACTACTGCTCTTCAAATGAGCTAAAATGCCAAAATAAAGCAGCAGCCTTCACTTTTTCAGCACCTACTGTGGCGATGCATGAAAGGGTTAAATAACAAGTTACTGCAGTAAAAAGTCATATGATGTACAAAGTAAGGCAAAGCAGACCAAGTCTGGAGGGTAAGGATGCAGACAAGAAAAAGAGATAAAGAGATAGAAATAGAGAGCTAATTTAGTGCTGACCATCTTGGCCTCTGAGTGGATGCTGCTGTAGCCAGAGGGGGAGTTGGAGCCGCTGCTGCTGCCTCCCAGAGGAGGACCAGGGATTCCAGGAATGTTGGGTACCATACACATGGGTCGAGCCAGCTGGAGTCAGACATGATGCATAAATGCACATAAATTAAGACATAACAGACTTATTCCCTCCAACGATGACATTGTACATACTGCTGGTCTGTCTTACATTAATGACAGAGGGTATCTGGACAGGACCGGGGAGCACAGGCACAGCCTGACCAGTGGGAAGCATCATCATTGGGTAATGGCTAGTTGGTGAACTATTAAGAGACAACAAGAGGGGAAAAAAGGAGACGTTTGCATGAATTGCTTTTATTGTGCAGTCATCCTTTTAAGCAGAAGTATTAACCTTTGTATCATATTGAGGGAACTCTTAAAGGTCAAACATAACTAGACAAAACATAAAAGACAAAAAAAACCCGTCATTCCTTAAACAAGCTGGCACTCTGGGTTTTTCAGTACATTTTTGAAGTACTTTGGAAACAGCACACACATGAGCAAATTGCAACAGACTTACAATAAGAAAGCACCAATGGACAATTCAGAAGTGGTTTTCTAAAATGTTTCCTGTCATCAGTGTTCAACACAGTTTATCTGTGTTTATCTCTGGTTATCCACAACTAACCATAATTAACAAAAACAGTCAGATATGCAGATTAGACTGAAACTGAAATTAAAAACTGTAGATAACATTTAGAAAAGATAACTTTAAAAAAGCTCTTTTTAATGAATTTTATAAACTTAACTAAAAAGTGACCAACTCCCTATGGTTATTGCTGGGTATGGTCTGGATTAGGGCTGTTGTAAACGAATATTTTAGTAATCGAGTAATCTATCGATTATTCTTACGATTAATCGAGTAATCGGATAAAAAAAATTATAAAATGAAATATTGGTAAATCTGGCATAATACCGGTGTTACCATCAGATATCAATATCAGTCCAATTTTTCATATTTGAGCATCCCTAACAGTTGCTTTTTTGTAGTTTAGAAAACTAACCTGTAACAATAATAGCTCACTTTCTAAGTTAACCAGAAGAAAGGTTATAGAAAAATCTGAAATTATATTGAATTTAATAACAAAGAGGCAGGCTCACAAATATGCTTATAAAAAATGTCTACAATCCAGCTTTTAGTTTATGTATTCATCTTCAGTGAGTTTAATAGATTAATTAAACTCACCTTGCCACCTAACCTGTCACGCTTTGGGTGTGAAAATATGGGAAATGCCGCCTGGAGTGGGAAGAGAGGGCGAATGAACGAACATGGGGTGGAGGGGAGGAAATAGACCAGCGGACTGACGAACCGTTAGACCGGGGGACGAACACGGGGGGAAGCAATACGGGATATTTACGACACCTTCACTCATAGACATAATATAAGGATAGACGCCTCATGCCCCGCTGTCGCCTATTGTCGCTGACGAGATTTAGGGCGGCCATCTTGGAGCGGTATACCACTCCACTCGGTCCTATGTGTTTAACAGGCACAGTGACGGATCAGCGCATTTAATCGATCATAACACGCTTTTTTGTTACTGGAAACCATATTCAAACATCTATCAAAGCTACATTTATAAACAATTGTATTATTTAAGTATGTTATTTAAGTTATTTAAGTATTTAAATATGCTTAGTGGCTAAAACAATAGAATAGGAATGGAATATTCTGATATTGATGTATAAAGAGCATATTACAAAGCACACAGCCGTTCATAATTTATTTAATAAATTATTTAGTAATATCAATACATATTTAAATAACTATACAACACAAATAAAGATTCATAATGGCACAAATAAATAATTAATACTGAATATATATATATATATATATATATATATATATATATATATATATATATTTATATTTATTTATTTATTTTTTTTGCCGACTTCTAGCTTCAGAGATTCAGCAGCTGAGATTAAGTCCAAAATCTGATGAGATCCATCCGTGCTGCAGTGAATCCGTCTCTCTTTATAGATTTCTCCCTCTTCTTCCTCACATCGTGTCTTTATGAAACTTTCAAAACAAAAACGGAAGATTTGGGATGTATCTTACTAGTGAAAGAATTACATATAAATAATAGTCTTTACCACCTGTGTAAACTTTGCTGGTGAATGTTATAACACAAGTTTTATAATATGTGTTATATTGTTTCATTTCTAATGCTCTTGTGTCATATAATCTAAGTCAATGTTAGAGAATAATTAATATTTTTAGATGTACAGAATCTCAGTTAGCCTTCATAGCGGGGCTGAACCCGTATTACACCAAGCACTGTAGCTAATATTAGCTGGTATCTCGCCGGTGGACATAAATACAGTAAAGTAATATTCTAATCACAATATATACACAATAATATGTCCATCTTACTTGTGAAATGCTGTCTGTGGAGCCCTCACATCAATAATCCATAGATCCGAACAATAATATCCCTCAGAGCTGAGGCATCGTCTATTGTTTTGATTGAGGAAAGTAGGAGTTTATACCGCTCTAAGATGGCCGCCGTATTTCCTGCGCCGGAGCAGCCAATGCGGCGTCTACCCTTATATTATGTCTATTCCTTCACTGGTCACACTCAGAAACTCATCTACCAGCCATGTACGATGCGCTCCGCCACCCGTTTCTTCAGGCCGGGATATGAAATTTATTGTGCGGTTCGTCGGTAAAGCTACATTTACACGGTAAGCATCAGCTACTCAGCCGCCCGCCCTGTTCAGGCTATCCGCTCACCTCAGCGCTCTTCCCGCCGTTCGCTTTCAACCAGCAGCCCCGGAGGAGAAATGCTGCCGTACTCCAGGCATCCCCCCAGTCATTTTAAGGATGCTTATTGGTTCCCCAAAAACGATAAAAAGTCGGGCATTATCATCAATCAATAAAATCCCCACGGGCCAATCTTGAAGATTGGACTTTATGCCGCTGAGACTTAGCTTTTGTCAACAACTCAGAGGCGGAAGTGAGAGCTCCGCGCAACGCAAATGAAGTCCCGGCCGGAACACGGTGCGCTAAATAATAAAACATAAATTAACGAAGCTTCGAGGCAGGTAAATTTTCCTCGAGGAATTTTAGTAATCGAGGTACTCGAATCATTCGAGGAATCGTTTCAGCCCTAGTCTGGATCAAGGCTGATCCAGACTACTTTCTTGTTTAGTAAAATATTACATCCTTAGTTCATTGTTAAGCATGTAGAAACATTTTCTACGATATATTTTTGTTATTTTAGTTTTTTTTAATTATATGTTTGTTTATCTGGGTACATGCTTCATTGGGAAACACTGAGTCTTTTCAATAGTTTGTGGTTAAAGTAGCGATTTATATTTTCTAGGAAATACACAAAAATACTGCAGCTTTAGTAGTAATAAGAAGCTAAAAACAACTCTAACTCAGGGATTCGACACATTTTATATTGAAAAACTCCCAGACTTTTCCTCATTAAGTGTCCCAAAGTTTTCAGTTCCTACGCAGTATTTTATAGAACATAAAATACTACATAATTAAAAAAAAAAAAAACTAATAACGACTAACAAAGGAGGGCACAAGGCAGGAAGAAATAATACAAGAAAAGAAGGGAGGCTGGACACAATAAAAGGAAGGATAGGAAGCAGGTTGGAAGGAAGGCAACAACATTTAGACAAAGGAGGGAATAAAGTCTGGAAATATAAATGCATTTCCAGATTTTTTCCCATGCTTATCAGAATAAATGTAAATCAAAAATGCCTAAATTATCTAGAGTATGCAGGAAAACCCTGTTAATCATTTTGTCTTTATTTTAAAATCGTAAAACCCTGATATGACTGACTCTGGCTCAGTCAGCAAAGTAGTCAGGATGTAATCAGAAAGCTGAGGGACGGAGCCCAGCCACACATCCATGTGCCCCTGAGCAAGGCACTCGATAACAAATTGCTGACCAATCAGCATATCAGTGGATGAATGCAGCTCTGATAAAAAGCACTTTGAGTGGTCAGTATGACTATACGAGTTCAGTCCATTGATCATTTTTACGCTCTTTTAAACAAGCTGTGATGTTTCTGACCCCAAAATAATAATCATCACTTGTGTCTCACAGCTGGAAGGCTGAGAAAAATATACGGGATGCTCTTCTTCTGTTATTTTATACAATGCTTGGACAAAAAAACGTTGCCACAAAAAAAAACCCATCACACACCAATATTACTTTATACGGCCTTCAGCTTTGATTATGCTATTGTCTGTGGCATTGTTTTAAACAAGCTTCTGCAAAGTCACAAGATTTATTTCCATCCAGTGTTGCATACATTTTTCACCAGTCGTGCATTGACAACGGGAGTAGAGTTTATCAGGCCTAAAAGTAAAAAAAAAAAAAAAAACAAACCCGGCTCAAGGCCATAAACATTGTGTCCGAGGGCGATCCAATGGACTAATCAACTCTAGTTAGAGGCCAGAAGAAAACCCGCCAGGAGAGAAAAACATCACAACTACCAGTTTAAAGCCCTTCCAGTTCTCCGACTTTGCACTCAGCTGGTGGAGAAGAGCTGAGTGCTCTTCTCCACCAGCTGAGAAGAGCCCTTTTAGCCACTTTTAGCTTTTGTTTAACATCTTCCATCTCCAATTTGATGCTAATTGTAACTGCAGACTCGACCCTTCTTAACAGACGAGCATCTATTTCCACTAACATGGGCTACGTCTTTCAACATGCTTAAGAAATGAGAAGTTACTCATTGCATCAATTTGGGTTATATAGCTTGATGCCAGCTAAAAGATAACTGGATATCCAGTAGAAGGCTCATACTCATTTGCTTAGTGAAATCCCGGTAGCAGTGCAGTGCAACAACCACCAGCTAAAATCAGCATCAGCAAGTCCAAGTTGGATATCATCAAATTATCATTGGTATATTTTTAGTGAGCTGCAGACGGCTGAAAATTACTCACCCCAAGGTGCGATTTGAAGGCGGAGCCTGTGTGATGACGGAGGTGGGTGACGGCATGGTGGGGTGAAGGGCATCGAAGCCCAAGTGTAGTGGAAGAGAACCTGGGCGGACAATAGTTGGAGTTGGAGCTGAACTCCTTGGTGGTGTGTCCTAAGAGAGAAACGATTCAATATATTTCTAACAGGATTTTACAGAAAATGGAATTAATACATTTAGAACTGAATGTTGTAGAGCCAAAGCGGCAGTGATAAATTAGTTATTCTTTTTTTTTTATCCTTCACACCTTTCCTCTAACCACTGGCTCCTGGTTGCTGTCCGACTTCCCAGATATCGATTCAGGGCTTTCTGGAGGCGAGGAGTCGACTTCCACAGGTGACTCCCGCTTCACCTTCACATCTGACGGCGTCTGCAGGCTCATGTCTAAAGCCACAGAGTTGGCTGCAGGAAGCTATAATGTGACAAAGAAAAGAAAAAAAACAACAACAAAAAAAAAACTCAGAATAATAAAGCATTAAAAAGGGAAGTTGGCATTTATTATACAAATCTGCTTGTCACGGTTAGCTTCATGAAAATCCATGTTCAGTGCAATGAACAACCAATGCATCGACTGAGAACTATACTTGCAAACTTCTGCAATAACTGAAATTCTAATGATGCAGGAAAAAAAAAACTGTGCAACACAGGAATTTCAAACTGTAGTTTTTGATTAAATCAGCAACTGAGTTCGAAAGAGGGAAGTAAAGATGAGGGTTTTTTTTAGTACACTGGAGTATGTAGGAAATTTCCCCAGTCTGAACATAACGATGCATGCAGAGATGAACATTAGCGCAACAGAAAAAAGCAGTCATGGACGTCCTCCCAATTTCGATTTCTTACAGAGTTCTTCGCCTTCTTGTCTTCGTCATCTTGTTCGAAGGAGCTGGCGAGTTCGTTAAACAGACCGACTTCTTCGCAGTTCTTAAGAAAACGAGTGGGGGTAGGCGTTTGATCTGGGAAAGAGCAACGACAACGAAGGAAATGACTTACAACAATATCACACTTGGTTAACTCCTAGCAGCTACGATAAAGACATTTTTGAGTTTTTTTTTTGTTTTTTTCAATAATTGTGCAAAGGTCTTGCATCACTACTCATTTCTTTATTTTATTTTTTTAAAGTGCATAATTTCCAGTTCAGTATTTCAACATCATGCAGAACTTTTTTTTTAAACCTGCTTTATTTTCATCTGTGGCTCAGACACAAAAACAACCTTTTTTTTTTTTTTTTAGATAAAACACCTTAAACTGCATCACTACATGACTTGATCAGATCTTTTTTTTTATTTTAACTTAACTGGTAAATGGACTGAATACATAAAGAACTATTCTAGTCGTATTAATGAGAACACGTGGCAGAGGACAAAATAGGAATCAAACCCACAACTTCTGGATTGCAAGACCACTACTCTACCCACAGAGAAAAAAAACTCTTCAGCTGACAAACATTTTATCTGTGAATCATTGGCAGGATTACACAATATAGAGGACAGTCAACATGCTCCCTTGTGTTCCTCTCAGTCCCTTATTGTGTCCATGTACAAAAATAAAAAACATTAAACTAATAAACTAATAAATAAACTCCATCACGTTGAAAATAAGCAACAATAACTAGCTACAGTAAGAAAAACGTATTCTATTTTAATTAAAAGCAATTGCAAAAGTTAAAAACTAACGTAGACATTAAAGTGTGTAATATTTTTACAAAAAGCTATGCCATCAGAATCTCATTCTGACCCTTTCTTACATACACTGCACAGGTAGGCAACATTCTCGCCAAACTGATTAATATTTTTGAGTAACTTTATTGGTTCAAAGTCAGCTTTAAGTGCAGATTGAGGTGAAGAAATAGGAACAAACTATCTTTACTAGTGCCTTCTTTTATTAAAAACAATTGACAAAAACAACATTTATAGCTGATTCTTTTGACAAGTGAACTGAAGACTAGGGCTGCATGACACCAGGAAAGCATGTACAATATGACAAGCAATAAATAAGAAAATCCTTTAGTACGCAGCATTAATGTCATTCTGCTTTGGGTTTAATAAAATTGTAGGCCCAGACAGTGAAAAGCATGGCATTTCTGTGGGTTAACTAATATATATTGCAAGCTAAATAGATTTGCAATAATAATAATAATAATAATAATAATGTACACACTGACATTACGATGAAGATAAATCTGTGACATGTTGTGCATGCCTGTCATAATAATGAATTCCTTGAGTTTAGGAGCCTTTTCATGTTAAATTTATATACAGGCTAGTGGAGAGATTTGATCTAGTCTTAAAGCTGAAATCAGGATATGTTGTACTTATAACGAAGATGCTAAAACTGAATAAAAAAAAAAACTATTCTCTCCAGCCTTTTGGCTATTCATCTATTCTTCAATACAGTCTAAAAACTCACAAAAAATATTGCTATAAAAATAAACTTGTTCCCTATTATAATTACATTTAATCACATTTCGAAAGGTAATCACAGCACTGATTGGTCATGGCAGCATTGGGGGGGAAATAGCTCAATCAGTAAAAGCAACAATCCCAATCAAACCATCAGTTTTTGTCTTGGTAAAAATCTTATTAGAGCTTATTGCCATTACTGCAGTATGACTATTTCTTATGACATTTCACAGGACAACATCAAATGACACAATGCTTGTTCATCTGTAATGGCTAGTTGTAAATAATAATCTAAAAAAATGGTCAGAAGCCACATTAAGAATTTAAAAAAAAAGACCTTCAGAAGCCATAAAGTCCACTGTAAATGATAAAAAAAAGAAAGTTCTGGCTTCTGGGAAGCAGAATATAAAAACTAAGGGAAGAGTAATGGCTTTATAACAATACTGTATGCTATACAAAAAATGTACCTGCAATTATAACAGAGTCGGTCCTGGCTGGTCCAAACTTCAGTGTCATCTCATGCTTGTGTTTGTGCACAGCTAAGTGGTCCTCATTGGTAAACCTCTGCAGCAAGTGAACAAGAAGAAGGGGAAGAAACACGAGAATATTACGTGAATAAGCCAGCAGATAATTGTAACTGTTACCTAAGGAGGCAGCCCGTATTACTGTAATCCAGACATCAAATTGCAATAATCACACACAGATGTAGCACATCATATGCAGGCAATTGAGCAAAAATTATGAGGGAAAACCCACAAAGAACACCAAATCTTTGGTATAAAGTTTCTTGCAAGCACAGGCCAATAATAGCTTAAAGACATGGGCTCACATAACCTTACATAGATGAAACTACCAGACAAAGATAAAAGATCAGCGTGGATTATAGCTGAAATTGTTTCAAATGAATTTAATGGTGTAAAAATGCAGGGAGTGAACGTTTAAGTTAACTCGATGTCACCAACGTTCACGTGCAAGGCTTAGGGATAATGTAAACTATGACTGGCCCTTCAATATTGGATTACCTCCTATCAGGTATCACATTAGCAGCTACGGGAGCTCCACTGCAGGACACAAATCAGACATATAGACGAAGGGACGGCCGGCGTCCTCTGAGACACGCACCGTCTTCTGTTGAGATGTGGCAATGTGATTCACTCTGAGACGTAGGAGGAATAATCTTGGCTCTCGCACCAGCCTATTCACTATTCACTGCAGCCTATTTTAGGGCACTGCGTTACAGTTGCGACTTCAGTCAAGAGAGCGCAGTGGAAACACAGTCGAGTGTCAGGAGCCTTATTTTTAGCCCGACTAAAAAGCATCACCAATACATGTCTCATCCGTCTCTGTCCTCTGAACGAGACAACTACATTTTGTGGGAGAAACTATCTCCAGGTAATCTCCGTGCCAAAGATAATGGAGGCTAGGATTACCTTCCTGAGGCAATAAATACTGGGCACCAATTCAGGGGGTTTGTTGTTGTTGTTGTTGTTGTGGTTAACTTGGTGAGAGGAAAACCTTGGCCAAAGCCAAAAGTCAATCACTCTTGTTCTATTACGGGCAGGATTCAGATTTTCCTGGTAGACAACTGTTGCACGTAAAGGGCAGCAGTAAAACAGCATTTGGACATTAAGATCACGTACCGTTAAGGGTGTTATATGTCCAATGCACATAAAAACCACGACAGCGATTGGCCTAAAAGCTCATAAAATGTAAAATTTAGTTTTTAAAAACAAACAGCTTGCCGCAGGGCTTCTGGCTTGTGGAGACCTCATTCTCACAAAACGAGGGGATGTTGAAATATGTCCTGTTCATGCTGAACGTGAACTCAGCTCTCAGCTTTTGATTCCACTCATTATCACATCACGTCCAATAACGGGTGGGTGTTCTGGGCTCTGCCTTGAAATAGTTTTCTTCATCTCTGAGCAATTCTTGTCATTTGGCTGCCTGCCTCTACTTCTATTTCTTGTTGCGCCACAAGGCGCCATTTACTGATCACATTTGGGTAACATCGCTGCTGGACCTTCAGATGATATTCAATTATCCATTTCTTGTAAACACAGAGATGCCTCCAAGTTGCATAATGTTGCACCTGTTGTACATCTGACAGATTGTTGGCGGTGAAGCCTCTTGGGCCATTAGGCTTATTTGTTAAAGTTTCTGGATGTTTCTGTCAAGCATCTGGTTACGACATGGTTTTAGCCTCTAAAAATGTATCTTCTCTTACTCTAAACTGATAATTATGCAAGCTATTTTCCCTTCATGACTAGTCCAGTTTATTATTAAAATGTTGTAACAAGAGACACTTGGACAATCTGCAAGTTGATCCAAATGCTTCTGGAAGGCTTTTGTTCTTGTAGGGGCTCACATACATCACAACTGTTAAGTCACTTGCTCTGGATTCCCAGTCACTACTTCTTGCAATTAAAGGTCTCAATTCTGACTTTTAGAGCCGTTCAGGGACAAGCACAATAATTCATAATGAGTCCATTTATTTCTAGTGTCTGATTTCTTTTTTCAGCCAGACACTGCATTGCTTTAATAATTAATTCAACAGGGGATGTCCACATCCAATCACAAATGTTGGATCTTGTCCCAACGATAATGTTTTAAAAAGATCAGTGTCACCGATTTGGCAAACTTTTAACACCTGCTACTGGCGTACAGTCAATGTTTCACCGCAAGTTTGATTGAAAATTTCTAGATTTATTTTTAGCATAAATATTATTGTTATATTTTCAAAGGGATACTTGAAATGTGGGGTCAAGTTTCGAACGTGTTCATCCTCCAAAAACCATTAAAATAAAACAAATGATGTTCAAAGATGGAAAAAAAAAACAGGAAAAACACATCTTTAAGAATAAGAAAAATTATTTTAAATTTTTCTCAAATCACAACCCTGATTATAGGGTTGAAGACTTATCTAATGAAGCCTGTTAGTTTTATCTTAAGAAAAGAGCCGTCTATTCCCTGCACAACCTCAGTGAGCTTGATCTTAGACAAATCCTCCTTTGGGATTTTCTGGTACAGAGCAAATTTCACAGTCCCATCAATAATGACAAATTGTCCAGATGCAAAGCAGACAAAAACTACACAATGCCCCCCATGTTTCACTGTTGTTGTCAATGTTTTTACATAAATATCTTGTTAGTTCTATGTCTAATGTAACCAAACAAGGCAACAAAAATATCTGTGTGTCATTTTGTCCTCTTTCTAATAGCTGAGTATTAAATGCTAAGCATCACATGAGCGGTTGTGGAAGTTTGAAACATTGGGAATATGGCAGGTAGGACCAGAAAAGAGCTTTTTGATCTACTGTAGTCAAAACTACAAAAACTGTGTCTATGAGGAAGACTAAAAGAGAAAACCGAATGATGCCACAAGTCCTGATGCTAGTTGTGCTACAGAGCCAAGACTACAAAGCAGAGTAGCACCACAACCCCAGCGCAGCATCTTCAAGACTAACTCTGCTGTTTGAGAGAGACTAAACAGCGTAATGACACTCTTGTATCTGAAACACTGAAGAATGGCATGAACTAACCCTATATGTTTAAGTGTTAGAAGCATATTCCGCCTGTCTTAGTTCCCCGATAAGGATACGTTTCCTCCTGCAACTACATATCAGCTGCGTCCATCTACAGGCAGAGAAACGTCCAGCGGCAAGTAGGTATGAAAAGGTAACGGGGAAAAATTATCAGTTCAGGTCACATCTGATCATTAAGTGTCATCTTCCATGCTGTTTAGACAGCAATGCTTTAAAACAGTTACTGTCTAAATGACTTCCACATTTTAGCCCAATTAGTACAATAAAAACATTTTCAAAGTCCAATTGGTTGGATTTTTCTCATTTTCATAAGAACTCTATGAATTCAAAATAGGTTTATGCCGTATCAAAACGAGTGCTTTTTCAGTATCGTTTGACAGGTCACCTTTCAATATAGTAGAACTGAACCAAAGCATCATTAATCTGGGTTTTATTTTACACTTGGATAGCTTGTTTTCCTTATGAGAGGAACTTATTATTATTCATGATCAGAAATATTTAGGGGTGACAAAAAAAAGACATGCAAGGGGTCATTTATTTTGTTTAGATGTCAAACAGAGATTTTCTATTGACCAACACGTCACGCTAAATGACTAATTCATAGCAGGACCAAACGTGTTGAGGCATTCCTAAATATAACAGCACCAAAATTAACAAAAAGTTGCCAAATAAAACAAAACAAAAAAATGAGACGTACCTCTACGCCTACACTCGACAAATTCCAAAAGATGACGGATATAGTGGATTAGATATTAACTTGATATAAATCACTCAAATCCTGGCGAAAACTTTGCAACCGCAAACCAATAATGGGCTTTGTTTTGACACATGGCCCTGAAAAGTTGCAAAAAGACAATGTTTTTGAAGCTAGATCTGCTTACATTCCACAGGGAGAGGTGATGAGGTGATATTGTAAATGTGTCACAGTGTTTGACACCACAACACAACTCCAGACATGTTTAGTTTGACACTCAAACGAAACTGCTGGCAGAGCCACATCTGCGGACCTGCACTGTCATCAACACGGCTTTGCCTCGAGAAGCTGCCACGATCCTGTTTTAACTGTTCTTCTAAATTAATAACGCCATTAATTAAATACGAACTGATTTACATTGGTAACATTTGTCAGGGAAAAGACATGTGTCCCTTGTGTATCCATGATACACGACAACAAAGGCAAACAAATGACTTATTTATCGTTTGGTTTGTATGACTTCTGTTTGAGCTACGTTCACATTTGCAACAGATAGCTATTAATCTAGAGAATGAAAAAGCCTGTACGACTTAAATCTTTTAGCAGCTACATGTGCATTTTCTTCAGACACAGGAAGGCTTAATTAAATACAGAGTCTGAGGATTATCGCACCCAAGAGAACACAGCAGCTAAATGATCAGACATGATGTTTCCTGTGTTAAACAATTACAAGTTCGATGACAAAGTTTGTATCATTTCTTATTCCTCCTTCGATATTAAGCCAAAGCCGCAGCCGAACACCGTGTAAGCTGCATGTGAGTGTACTACTGGCAGTCAGCTGAGTCACTGCCTCGGCTCAAAACTGTGTCTGCAGGCGCTCAGCAGTGACAGGTTGAAACAATAACTCCGCTCTGATTGCTCACTGGAGCTTTGAGTGAGTCACGGCTGGAGGAGACAGCGTTGTCCCACCAGAGCGTGCAAGGTAGAATGTTACGAACGTGTTGCTCATTAAACGTGTTGCATAAATCACAGACAGTTTGCTTATGTTGGCGCTTCAGGAGAAACGCCAAACTCCAATCAAAGGAAGCGTCTCTTCCCAAGCATCAATCTGTTCCAGCTTTAAATTATAAAACAAGTACAACATTTTCAGCCCAACGGTGACAATTAAATATGGAAGAGCAGAAACGGGTAGAGAGACACAAATAAGAAAGGAGGTGGGGGGAAATTTTTTTTTTTTAAAAAGTCTTACCTGTCCACAGCCGGGAGCGTTACACACAAAAGGTCTGTCGTCCCCCATTTTTGCAAAGAGCTTGCAATGAAACTGTGAGAGAGAAGAAGAGAACATTGCAGCGAGCTTTTATGGATCTCAGAGCTGGCAAATCCCGAAAACAACAAAACAGGGATGCTGCGGCTTGTAGACTTCAGTCTGAGCAGGAAGCCGAGCGCTATTCAAAAATAACCCTGGCACGGAGGAAAACATGCACAGAGGCAGCGAGGAGAAGTTTCCCTGGTGATATTTCCTTCACGCACAGGGGCTTGTGGCTGGCCAATGAGGAGCTGCTTACAGTCAGGAGCGACAGCCGGCGTTTACACAAACACAGCTCCCTCCCCTGCTACCTTTTGCTCAAACTCGCCTAAGTTCACTTCCAAGCCCTTGTTCTCTCATGACCACTCCCTCTGTTTACCTCTCCAGCACCGTCGAACCAGGATTCAGCATCTCCTGCTCCAACTCAGCCGTCTGTCTTAGGCTGTTAGTTTTTAAAAACTTACTTATGAATTTACAGCAAAAGTGTATAAGCTTAGAGAGAGTAGGAACACTCGCATGGATTAAATTGTTACCGATTGTATTTGCTCTCTCAGTCGTTTTTTCTAAAAGACAATAACGGAAAAATTCACACAATAGATTCCTCTTTTTTTATTTTACTTGACATGTTGAAGTAGCACGAGACAAATATTAGTTATTTGCTTAATATTGTTGTATAGAGGTATGTAATGTAGTAAAAGCAAGACTGCTCCAATTAATTCTCATTTTTCCCTGATTACCAGGTCACAAATAATAAAACAAAAAATGTGATTTTCTTTTTCTCCCTATTGATTAAACACAGAAATCTCTCACATGTTGCTCTATAAAACAACACAAATCAGCAGCTGCAGTATGCAACTTTTATAATACAATATGTTGTTTTTTTGCACTTTTTAGTTATAATTGGAAGAAAAAGGCACAATAATGTTTAGGTTTTGCACAAACTTATTTCAAGGTTGCACAACATTTACTGCCCGTTTTTAAATTTTTTGTAATACAATCAAAAACAGAAGAAAATCTGAACATTTATGAATTGAAATCAATAATTATGCACCTCAGATTCAACTCCATCTTGTTTCTATGTTATATTGTTATTAAAATACAAAAGTGCATTTTGACATTTATTCTGGATATCAAGTCTGTGCAACCTTTGTTTTAGCTTTATGAAAATATTAGTCAAGTCAAGCATAACCAAGACCTTTACTTTCCTCCAGCTGAAAAAAAAAGCTTAACAAAACAATGCTTTAATGCTGGTAATGTAAAATTTGTTCAGATTTAGTGATTGAATAAAATGCACTAAATTAAAATAAATTGCACACTGAATAAAATAAAATAAAATTTCCAAATGACATTATATTTCGAGGTCATGTGTATAAACTCATTTCAGGATATCCTACTATCACATCCTAAATCCTTTGTAAACACAGCAAAAATTGGCACATAAGTGGATGCTTGAATCCGCAGGAAACACCACAACTCTCCACAGCTCTCAAAATAATCACTTCATCCTGCTCCTTCTGAGTGGATGCTCTTGTAAAGAGTTAAATATGCACAAGCTCCCGTTTGGTTTCTCCTCTTGTAATGCCAAGCTAAAACTGAGCGCGGCCGGCTGCTACTTCTATCAGCAACTCCACCCTGCGCCGCCCTGCACAGCTGGACAAAACTCCTCGTGAAGAGAAACTGGAAAAGTTAAGTGAAAAAAACATTCGAGATAAATCAGGGGGGATACGGGAGGGGAGAGGGCCGGCGGCAGACATGAATGTTTCAGCATTCTCAGCTGGCACAAAGTGACGTCTGGCTGCTATTATGCAATCCCGTCCCACTGACAAAGCAGCTGCCACCAATATATAGTATGGTTTTATGTATTAAACCACAGGCAAACAGTCAGAATATGTACAAACCACAAGTTTGTAATACAGATGCAAATATCCCTGCTAAGTTTAAACCTAAATGATCTCGGCTAAGCCGGGCCTCTTCTCCGGGTTTCTGTTTGAATCCGACACCCAAATAGTTGAAAAGGGAAGAATATTGAATCAAATTTCATTCCTTTAATATCACCGAGGCACTGACCACATAAACTCTTGTTGTACCTAATATATGGGTGAACCGCGTTGCCAAACGTTCTTGCATGGGACATATTATTCATTACTTTGGCCAGGAATAAATGTCTGAAAGTTTTCCCAGTGTTGAAGTCAGTAAATTTTCCTCCTCCTTCCCCCCGCCATCTCTCGCTCTGCTGAGGACAGCTGCCCTTGAGCCAACACATGATTACTGAAGCCTTGTGCTGGAAGACGTGCGCCGAACATGCAACGGGCCTTTTCTTCTCAAGAGGCAAAAATAAGCTGCATTACATTTGCAAGCACCAGCTGTTCCTCTGTGGACAAAAAGACAGAAGACTCTGGTTTGCTGGAGGACGGACAGAGGCAACAGGTCGGTGAAGGGGGGCCTCGCAAACTGCCTCCAATTTACCAAGTCTATTTGTGCAGGGATTCGTCTGCAAACGAGATACTCCATCGAGCTCGTTATACCGAGGGTGTGGACTGAGTGGAGAACCAGACACATCTGGCGTCAGGAGTGGGAACAGATTTTTAGAGTTTACATCTTACTAAAGACATGCTAGACATTAACTTGGCTGACTGGCACCAGAGCTAAAACGTGGGATTTGATTTTGTGGAAAGTCCTTCATAAATCGCAAATGACAAAAGCGGAAAATACCGTTTGTTGTGGGAGCTGCCTTGATGAAAATTTAGGCCCGATTAAAGCACTTTTTCAGTGCAACGCTGCAATTTGAAATTATTTTTTAAATTTTTTTTATTAAGTCAGAGCCCTAAAAACTGATGCAATATATGTGCCTCTGCGTAATTCCTGTGCATACAACAATAAATGCTGCAGCAAATGCATCTTTCCTCGCTGAGGAAACTCTGGAAGTAATCTTAAGAGTTAAGACAATCAATCACTCTCCTAGTTACTGCGGTGCCGATGCACGTCGTCGATATTCAATACACTCCACCTGTTTTTGCCTCCTTTCAGCCAAGGTGACATGGAAGCACTCAAAGGGCCCGGATTCCTCTCCTTCTCATTGAGCCACTGCCATCACCCCCCGCCACCTTCCTCCCAACAACCCCACACAACTTTGGGTTTCTCCAACTCAGCAGGTGTAGGGGAACAAGTCTCAGCTATAATCAGCCACAGCCAGGCAGTGTTTGACGCTGCCTGCTAGGAAACTGACTAAACAAACTGTATTAATAGCTCCTGCTGCAGCCATGACGCGAGACTCTGAAGCTTAAACTGCTAGAGGACAGGGGAGACCCCACCAAGCAAATAAGGAGGTAAAGAAAGACAGAAGGGAAAACAGAAATAAGTTGCAAGGCTTGGCAGAAGTAGTCGCACCTGGCAAACTTTTTCACATTACAACCACAAACTTCGTCCGTTTTATTGAGTTTAACGTTGTGTACTCTTATGCGCTTCATAAAAGTAGAACATGGTTGTGAAGTGGAAGGAAAACTACACATGGGTTTTTAACAAAAATCTGAAAAGTGTGGCGTAGCCCCTGAACACAATTCAGTAAATGGAGTCCATCTGTGTGTAATTCAATTTAAAAATACATTTTTGGAGCAGTGTTAGGATACACAAATACATTTCTCAACCTTTGAGCATCTCAATCCATCATCATCATGACACAGCAAGCATGATTGAGGAATGAAGAGCTCAAAATGTTCCAATTTTCAAACTTTGCAAATTTCCGGAATGTATTCATTTTGTCTGAGAGCCTGAGCTGTTTTACATAGAAAATGGGCAAAAAAATAAAAAAAAATAAATCAGTTTATGTATGCCGAGCAGGAGGAGACAATCCTAAATCCCTGCAGCTGTAATTGCAGCTTAAGGCAGTTCCACAAACACCTGGACATATATGTACACCACACTTTTCAGATTTGTTTTTTTTTCCTGAAACATTTTACAAAACAATATAATTTCCTTGCATTTCACAATCACTTAGTGTTGATCTATCACATAATACTCAAATTACACTGAAGTCTGTGGCCTTAATGTGACAAAATTTGAAAACTGTAAAATGGGTAAAAATACTTTTACAAGGCATTTTAAGTACAGCAACATGGATTTGTATCAGATCACAGATGATACTAGAGATCTGGATGGTGGTTGGCTGAGTCCAGCAGCCAGTATTTATTTATGTCAGCAATGGGAACACAAGATTTAGTAAATGGAACAAACGTAACCTTAAACCCATACCTTCATGGCTAAGAAAAATTGAAATCTATGCCAAGCCCTCGGGACAATGCAAAATAAAGGCATGGTAGTATTCTAAAACAGAAGCAGCGACAATTAAACTTTGCTGTTATTGTTGTGCAATTTCATGTCTAATGATAATTTTTTTTTTTATTAAAATTATGCATTGCATTTATCAAAAATGTTTAGCTTTCTGGTCTGTACTTGGCTGTGGGTAGTAACTTGTTAAAACTAATAAGTAAAAAAAAAAAAAAAAAAAAAAAAAAAACTTTTAGGACTGCTTTTCCTGCAGTTGCACTTTTTACTTTTACTTGAGTAAAACCTCTGGCTACTCTCTGTGAGTATCTTCACTGAATGAAGACTGAACACCTTTTAACCAAAAATGTTCCAGAACCAAACACAAGCCTACAGTTTAAATGCTGAAGTGATTGAGTTTGTACACAAGCGTTGCTGCTCAAATGATATGTATGCAGTGCCTGGCCTTTTATGTATGCTACTTGCAGTAGATATTAGCTTCATCAATTTTATGCAGAAAAAAAATTTGGTAAAGTGCTTGAATTTGTTTTTTGTAATTGTTTAGTTTTTGTTAAACTTTATATTTTCTGTCTTGCAACATAATTTTTAAATAATAAATTAGATGTTCTGATCAGATCATCAGTATTTAACCTTCTTTAAAAAAAAACACTTTTTTGCATGGCTGCATTTTACTTTTACTTAAAATATTGTTACTCTACTTTTGATTGCAGTTTTCGGGTACTCTACCCACATCTCCACTCTATATTCTTGGACTTTCCTTCTTTGTTGCACAAAGATTAAAATGCATGCTTTTTTTCTGAGAGTGAGTCAAATTTTGCGAAGTTTAAGAAACTGCGGGGTTTTTTCCCTCAGTGCAACACCTCTAAGTGATGGAATGAGGTACAACTGTGCCAAAAACATGACCTACATTCCTAGCTGAGGTGTTGACATGCGTGGGGACACGGATCGTCGGGCGTCCGACAGTTCAAATTGCTTTGCTGTGGATGTCACTGCATCCTGAGACGTTCAGTTCTTTTGAGGTTCCTCTTGCAGACGCAAATTGCTGTCAGAATTACAATTCACGGATAGTGCGATATTTTTATGCTGAGATCCGGGCTTGCAAAAGTCGAAAAGGTCAAGCTGAATTCCAAAGGACCCACTCAAACTTTAGTTCCCTCTTCCAGACAGCGCTGACTCTCTTAAAAAAAGTTTCTCTCTTTTAGCCTCCATTACCTTCTTGGCTCACCGCTTTAGCCCCGCCTTTTCCCGTAACCAAACCGCCTATTCTGTACAGCAATTGGTCACCAGCGTGTCAGTCATACGCATCTCATTCGCACATTGCTTTCGGAGCCTGTCAATAACAGCGACGAGCCAACTCTTATTGGTCCAAAGCTTCGTATCAACTTTTTTGTGCGCTCGCAAAAAAGAAGCCTAATGGCTAGCTGCTGTGGCTAGCGTCGCCAACAGGCCGAGCGCACATTGAAAATGAGTGATAACAACGATACTAACATTTTCCGTTCTGACAACAAACACACACCAACACAAACGTAACTACGCCAAAAGTCAAACTGTGCATTTTAAAAAGGCATTAAAGAGGATGAACCCCCCGCCCCCGAGTAGCAGTTAGTTGGTTAGCGGAATGACACTTGAGTGCAAAGCAGCGAGACTGTTGGTCCGAATGAGACGCTGAAGCTGCGACTAACAGTTCTGACAGTTACATAAACATGAACACATGTCCACAACAAGCACCGAAATGAGTCGGAGCGACAGAAAGTGTGTCACATGTAAGAGAAGTATACATAACTTTAATGAATTTAAAAGTTTGAAGTGTTTATAAACTCACCCTGGCGCCCCTCTCTCTCTCTCTCTCTCTCTCTGATTCCCCTCTCCTCTCCTCTCTCTTGGAATTTGACACTCCCCTCGACAGAAAGTTATCGCGAGAATTCATGCGAGTGGTAATCACGCATTCAGAAAATGCTGCCTGATTAGCTTGCTTTTATCCGACAAGAGACTTTCTAGAGACATAGCAAAAATGCTATTTGGCTAAAATACCCTTTTGTCATTTTTTTTTAAAATTTGCCTTTCTATTATTTCTGATATTCTTCTATCTTATACGATATTGATATTTTCTCACACCTTGCTGTTCATGCAAACAAATATTAACTGTTTAGTTTGCATCGAGGAGTGTCTACATTCACAATTCAAGGGTAAAATCCCAAGCTCAAAGTCTTCGTTTGAATGTCGTATTTAAAAAATAACAACCTATAGGCCTAATTCAAAAACTCACTTTTCCTATAATAAATAAATAAAAAAAAATACAAACCGTGTACGTTCCCTGAATTAATATTTTCCTTCCAGGAACTTCACCAAAACATACCATATACTTTCCCTGGAGTTTGCAAGGTACCTTAATGTGGAACTCAATTTATATTGAAGGTCTGGGGGGATTATGTCCCATTTTATAGCACAATCAAGTAACTATGTTACCTTCAGTCGTTATAATACTTTATATATCAAACATAACTTAAAAGACATTTGACTTTATGACATAAAATTTTTCAATTTTACATATCTCTTCTTTAATTCTTTTTTTTCTTTCTGGAACTTAATCGTTGCTTTCCAGAAAACAGTATATAACTTTAAAAATAATTAGGAAGATTGCGTGAAAAGGAAGCAATATTTGGAGATAAGATCAGGTTAATTAAAGTTGATGCTTCAACAAAAACACAATGCTAAATGTAGATGATGTAATCCACAGTCAATGTTATCTCTACTACTCCAGTACTTATGAGATTGAGTATTCATTCATAGTGTTTGTTACCGTCACTGGAGCTAGAAACAAAGCAAGAGCGACCCCTAGTGGAACGGGTTTTGACCACATTCAGTACAGCTTTGGTCTTCAATAATCTTTTTGTCAGCGTCTTTTTGTAGATTATTTTTCTTAAATTGCTTTAAGAAAAATATATTTACTGACAAAGATGTAGATTAAATTTATGCGCAAATACATTGTCGTTCTTATCTTAGGGATTTGCTGCAGAGCGTGGAAGATCCAAGAGTCAGAGTTTAAGTTAGCAGTGAAGCTGGTGCGGCGCAATGTGGGAGCTGTGAACGTGAGCTGGCAGAAATAAATCCCAATCAGAATTAAATTGTTTGCGTTTAAAAATAGCAAAGAGAAAAAGGCAGACAGGCAAAGAAAAAAGGCATTTACTTGCATTATATTGACAAAGAAAAGAAGCACCTTTGCAGGCATACACGAGAAATAATCGCATGGTTAATTTATATGTATATTTACACAACAGGCAGACAAAAATAAGTTTAAGAAATGGTCAGATTCCAGACCTCCAACACATTTTTTTGCCAGCTCATTGAGTGGCTTTACAAAAGACAAAACTTACTCATCATGCCATTTCATGGTTTTAACATTTAAATATTGAATTTAAAACAAAGTGACTCTAGTTTTGGAACCCGTGAGCACCCTTGAAAAAAGTTTTGCAAATTTAAACCTCCATTGTAGGAACAAAAAACAAACAAAACAAAACAACAACGAAAAAAACACACTCAATAAAGCCCAAATAAACAGAGAGTCAAACATGACACCACTTTTGTTAGCGTTGAACATATTCAGAAGTCTACCTGGCACATTTAAGTGAAACCAACACTAATAATCAGCATCACTCTGCTGCTACAACATAAATGCATTTGTTCCCATCTGGTACAATCTTTCCTGCTCCAAAATAGGTGTGTGTGTTTAATGCTATTTTCTTAGTGAATATCACTGACCGATCACAACCAAAACTTATCATACAAATTATTTCAACACAGTGCCTTGCAAAAAAAGTTCAACGGCTTTCAACTTTTCCACATTTCAACACGTTATAACCACAAGTTTCAGTGTATTTTAGTGGGAGTTTATGTGGCAGACCAACACAAAGTAGAGGATAATTGTGAAGTGGATGGTAAGTTATTAATGTTTAAGTGCGTGAGCGTCTGAGGGAAGTTAAGCGAAGTAAAACATTTTCTCTGCCATCAGAGCTTCAAAGATATTCAAGAAAAACACATAAATGTCACAGCAAAACAAAAGGGCTGTCATTTTGTTCCTCTCCTTTTAAACCTTCATATTTTCAGCACAAACCAAATTTCTTTGCGTGCAAACATTACACATCATTTCTAACTGATTTTGGTAAGGTTGAATGAAGTGGTGTGGTTGGCCTCTGCTGAACCAACCTCAAACTGTTATTAAAATCCTTAAAGTGATAGCGACACAAACAAAAACCTGCATTAATCAAACTCAAAATGTCTGACACTATTTTTGTTTAGATTTGAAGAGGTTCACCTTCCAGCAGGAAAATAACCTTAATATTATGAGCAAACAATACTCATGTGTTAAATGGGCTAGTCAAAGTTCAGACCTACATCCAGCTGAGAATTTCAGGCAAGGCATTAAACACAGATGTCCAGAGAAGCTCTCCGTGTAATCTGAATAAGTTTGAACTATATTGTAAAGAAGACGGTCGCTACTTTGAAGAATCAATTATTGTCTCGCCATAAATATAATTTATTTTTTAAATCTATGCAAACATAAAAAGAATACATTGAAATTCTGTGGCTGTCGTGTGGTAAAATGTGGAGAAGTTAAAGGGTTATGGTTACTCTTCCCAGCTATTGTACATATAGCATCTCATAAAAATGACTGGAAAACCTTCATACTTACGACATCATTCATCAACTGGGTTGTTGTTTTTCTTTTTTTTTATTATTCCCGCATGCTGAAAGCATGTCACTGTACGTTTATTATCGTTTTTTTTAAACAAAGCCGTCTTCTGAGTTCGACACAGTTTCATTTACAAAGCCAATCCAGCAAAAATGAGTAATAATAAGCATTCTAAAATATTCTAATGAATAGCTTTTTTAGAACATAGCTAAGTGATCAAAGGACTCGTTTGATCTTGGTTTATTCCCACGAGGAAGTCGAGCAAATCTGATGCTTTAGCTTGGCGGAGTGGGAGGGGGTTTTCTGTTTCTTTTTGCTACCAGACTTCAAAAGAAAAACCAACAGCTGTTTAGTTGAAAATGTGCAAGTCCTGCCTTGTTCATTCACATGACACTGATTAAACACAGCAGTCTGCACTTAAATCACTCCTCATCCAGATGTTGTGTAAATACAAGAAAATAAAAAAAAAGGACATACATCTGTATCGACTTGCCAATAAATGCGGTATGACGAGCTGTTTAATCATCAGCCCATGAGGTCTGAGGATCCTCCGCCGCCGCCGTCATCAGTCTCTCAGTAGTAGATAGTCTTTAACCGTTTCCGGTAGGGGAAGCCCTTTCACGGCGGTGGGGAGGAACTGCACTCCGAGGCTCTGCCGTATGGTGCAGCGCGCCAGCGAGCGCAGCGTGGGCGCCTGAGCCACCATGTTGGACAGCCTCGCCAGCAGCTGGGGGTCTTTGCTCAGCTCCTTGGGGAGGGTGCCGTCAGCCCGCCGGATCTCGAAGCGCCCCGCCGCTCGGCAAAGCAGCTCCAAGCACTCTTCCTCCTGTTCCGTGCCCAGGCCTCGGGCCAGCAGGGCCACCAGCCGGGATATAGGGGTCTGACCCTTCAGGTTGGTCACATGGACCTGGGCGCCGTAGTCTAACAGAACCTTGACGCTCTCCAGATTGCCCTTCATCGCTGCCCAGCTCAGAGGCGTGTCATTGTTGTAGTCCCGGGCATTGGGGCAGGCCCCGCTCTCCAGCAGGGCCCTCACACACTCCGGGTTGTCTTTGAAGGCGGCCCAGTGGAGCGGCGTGTCCTTGTTGCCGTCCAGCGCGTTCGGCTGGGCGCCGTACTCCAGCAGCAGCTCCACGCAGCTCTCGTCCTTCTCCGCGGCGTAGTGCAGCGCCGTGCGGTTGTAACCATCCAGAGCATTCACCTGACGGAGGAACCAAATGAACTGAGCGCTCACGCCAACAGGAACGCAAAAAAGTTTAGTTGTTGGAAAGACAGGATTCGGCCTTCTAGACCTTTACTGTACAAATAGCAGCTTATTTTCTGTCATGTGGGTAGCAGAGATGACCCAACCAGTCACCAGGAAATTAGAATAAGCCAATATTTTCGTCATCGGCTCTAATCGGTGATCTGAAGGCCACAAGCTAAAAAAAAAAAATCTAAATTTCTACTTTTCGTTAAATTCATTGAAACTAAGAACTCTTACTGTTTTTGGTCAATAAGCCAATAGTGTGCATTTCATCTACTTAAAATCAAAACATTAAGACAGTTTTAAAACACATGTCCTTTTATACATAGTGTTAAACTTTATAATACAATTCTTTTGGACTCCAAATACTTTCTTCTTTAGGTGTTAAAGCTCTTGATGCAAATCAAAAATGAGAGAAGTAAACAAAAAAAAAACAAACAAAAAAAAAAACGAAATTGGCAGCTCAGATCTTAAATAAATTAGGATAGGGCTTTTCAGTGTATCTTTAATACATCCTTATAAATACACAAAAACTAACTCCTGTGCTGCACGGAGAGCAAAAAACAACAATTTATTCCTACTCTGTAAATAATAAACTGAAGACGGCATAGACCTCAACTTTCTTTAACGGGTTTAGAGTTTTTACTTTTAAAGTACGACTCATTTCTGAGTCACTTTGTTAGAATAATGAACACATTTTCTCGTGCAAAGCTTTTGTTTTCAGTGCATGTCGCCTCTAGTTACGTTCCCGAAAAACCATTTGAAGTTTCCTTTGGCCGTCGGTGACAAACTGTGGTGTGTCAGGAAGCAAGTAAACAAACTAGTAGCTTGTCGGTCCAAACAGATTAACCAACTTTGAACACGATCAAAGGAAAACCTGCATGTGTTGTCACTGTTGCTGATAAAGTCATAGGAAGTGCACATCAGGCATGTTGTGGTTCGCATGTGTTTTCACTAAACCAATGACACATGTGCCACTCCAA
This sequence comes from Poecilia mexicana, assembly GCF_051168715.1. Lineage (NCBI taxonomy): Eukaryota > Metazoa > Chordata > Actinopteri > Cyprinodontiformes > Poeciliidae > Poecilia > Poecilia mexicana. Next base: position 28,437,637 of record NW_028263376.1, read on the forward strand.
CTTACTAAATTGATCAATTTAAGCCGCTATTTAAAACACATTTCCTTTCTGTGGCTTTTAACACTAGTTATGCAGGGCATCTGTGTGTTGGCTGTGCTTTAATTGATTATTTTTGCTCATTTTTTGTTGTTAAATTGTTCATTTTTTTTTATTATGTAAAGCAATTTGGTGAACTGCAGTTGGTTTTAGATGTAGTATTTAAATACATTTGACTTGATTTACTTCTTCTCTGATGTTATAAGAGCAATTCTGTCAAAATTGCGCCATTTCTGCTGCACAAATTTCGTCTAAACTACTTTTAACTCATCTCTACGCTTTTTGATTTTCAAAACTGAAAAAACTCAATTTCCATATTGTTTTTAAAAAAGAAGAATTTTCTGTCAATAACTCAAAAACCAAAGCAGAAGAGAAATAAAAGGTCATATATTTTCTGATTTTTTTATTTTTATAATCTTTTAGTTGGTTGAATAAAGTATGAAAACTGTTCTATCGCCAATTTTCTTTTATTTCCTTATCAGACTTGGAAAATGAGGAAAATCAAATTCCGTACTTTTCCCAGACATGTCAAGACTGCGCATGAACCCGGAAACCTGGTAAAATATAACCATCACTTGTTTTCCAGGGCTACGACAAGCTCAAAAGCCACATCTTGTTGTACAGCACTGCTTCAGATCAACAAGCACAAACAGGCTCAGCTCTCTCTGAGTGATCTCTATCTGGAGAGCTGAATATTCATCTAAAACGCGCGGAAATAAACCCACCTCTGCGCCTTTCTCCAACAGCAGCTCCACACAGTCGGCATCGGCTACCATACAGGCACAGTGAAGGGGTTTGAGGGTCCCATGCATCCGGTTTACATCAGCGCCCTAAGTAGGGTTGGACATAAAAATGTCAAAACAGCCAGGAGACTTTGTTTTTTTTTTTTTTTTTTACTGATAAGCGACATACCTTACGAATCAGATCCTCCACATTGTCGTGTGGAAATGAGCGGATGGCGGCGATGGTGCGGATGAGGCGTTCGGACAAGGAGTATTTACTTTGAATGCTCTGCATGATGTACCACATAGTAGAGCTCATGTGTAACAGAGGACCATGGCACCCAGGCAGGGGTGACACTTCGGCACACTGGAAGACAAATTTTAAAAATGTTAGGGTTACACACTGCTAAACATAATGAGGTCATGGAATACCTTAGTAATAATCGCTCAGGTTGTTCATATAAATGGACGTCCTAACTGATCGCATTTAAAACGTCACCACTTAGAAGGATGAATGCTTTACAGCTAACCTGAGGCAGTCATGCACTGGCGCCACCATGCCCTTTGACCTCTACCTGCAGGCAACGCATGTGAAGTTTCTTGCTCAACGACAAAACGGCAGAGAGAGCGGGGATTTGCACCGGTAGACTTTGTAAAACACTCTGATGCACATCACCTAAAATTTTCATTATTTTGTTTTACAGATTTATGCAACATTATGCCTTTAATCAATTAAATTAGTTTTTTTTGTTGCTAATTTCCGATTTTTTCCGACATCTGAAAATATTCAAGCTTTTTCTTGTAAAAAAATGTAAAATTATAGTAAAAATTTCTGAAATTTTTGGCAGGTGTATTTTTTAATATCACTCGATAGGTGTTTAGTTTATTTTCCCCTTTAACAATTTTTATGTTTACGTTTTTTATTGACATTTATTTAACCATTATTTTACCAGAAAATCCCTTGAGATAAAATCTGTTTTTCCGAGAGAGATCTGGCCAAAAGGCACAATAGTGTACATTGCAATTAAATCATCACAAAATTTACTTAAGTGTAAACTAAACAAAAATAAATAAATGCAAGAATAGAGCATAAAATTAGAACTAAGATTATGTCAAATTTCGTGTCTCAAATGTCAGAAAATAGGTGTAAATTCGTTGAAAGACTCCATATTTGGTTATAGAAAAAAACCCAACTGTTATTTTAATTTAATCTCTTTTTGAGTATCAAACGTCTGAGTAAGTATGTTGTTTCCAATGGCTGCTGCCCTTTCAGTAAACTTTAGCTGACAGTTAGAAAAATGACCCATATATACTGTAGCAACGCGGCACCGTACAAATACGTGGCAATAGCTGGTGATTTACATTAAAATAGTGGCACTCGACCTATACTTAATCAAAGTTTTAACGCTGGAACGTATGTAAGCAGGCGGAAGAAGCTGCTGAGGGTCTGCTTTGGAGAGAAGAAAAAAAAAAGACAAAACAAAAATCCCGGCTAGCAACCAGCTAGCTAGCAGCAGCTAATGCTAGCTTGGAGATACGAAGAAAAAACATCCACAGCTAAATGTAGAAACACATGACACCTCCTCCAAATGCGTGGAAAAACGCTTCAAAACACACTTTGCGTCAAACATCGTCAAAACGCCGATGCAGAATAACGTACCGTTCACAGCCCTCGATAGATCGAGCAAGTTGCCGTGTAGAGTCAGCTGGCTTCTGCTGCGGCTTGACATAAACACGGACCCGTCACGCAGCCACGCCTTCCGTCTCAAGCTGTCACAGCGAATGCTGGCAGATGTTTCCGTCTGGACCGCAGATATCGTTACATTTCTCTAAAGGGATCGGCATGTACCGGTGTTATTGGCTCCGATGGTATAGGCATGTATGGTGGCGTCCACCGACAGGAGCATGCCGCGGATACCTTCAGGTCAAGTGGAGAGGAGCAGCACCAGAGCCTTTCCTATTAACAGGTTATCAAAGAAATAACATACACACTTTACATTAATATTCCTAGAAAACTAAGATGAGAACAATATCCAAAAGAAACCACGTTCATTTACACAGAGCCGGCCAAAAATTACAGAGGGCCTTGAGCAGAGGTCGACATGGGCCCCCATTATTTATTCAATTACTTATGCAGACAAGCTTCTCTCATTTACTTAATGTCCAGGATACCATATTTAAAGTATGTACCAACAGTTTATAATTATATTGCTACTCAGTTCAGTTAATTTGAAGTGATTAAACTACCAGTATCAAATAAATTCAGAGAACTACAAATATTTTCCTATATATGATTAAAAGGTGCACATTTGTCAGTGTTTTTTTTTATGCTAAATAAATGTGAATTGTGCAAAAATGCACACTCAAGATCTTCAAAAAAGGTATTTTCTGTCATTAAAAAATTACCATCTAAATTTCATAATTTTAAAGCCTGGCATAAGTTGAAATGTCAGTTTAAAAATAAAAGTGGAAAAATATTGGCATTCAAATAAACCCGTTTTATTTTGAGAATTTTTAAGCTGTACCAATTGACTGCAAAACACAAATTCTCACATTTTAAATGACAAAATTAATTTTTTTTTCATTTTAACATTAAGGTTTACTTAATGTTAAAAGTAAACCTTTAACATTAAAACCACATTTTAAAAAAATCTTTGATCGTGTCAAGATATTTTCTGCAAAAGCATCTCCACACAAATCTGCGCTACAATTTTACAGCATTGAAAAACAGAAAAATGAATCCTCTTGAATTTTATACATCTACAGCCATGAATTTACTACTTTCATTTTCCCATTTTGTAAAACCCCATATTGAAAACATAAATTCAATGCAGAATTGGCTATTAAAGCAAATAAATTTAAAACACTTCACAACGAGCCTTTGCAGATAGAAACTTATTACCATGTAAATGTCTCCAGCTGTGAATTACCAGTTTGAATTAAGAGAAAATGCCGAAACAAAAAAACTACAAGGTAACCTTTAACTTTGCTGTGTGTGGGGCGAGAACAACACTTGAGAACAAACTTAAGACAAGTGAGACTTGGAAGCCAAATCAAAATAATTTATTTTTGGTGACATTTCATACAGTTCTAAGATTGTGTCTCAAACACTTGGTTGATCGATTACTACATGTCCTGTTGCCACCCAACCCAAATTAAAATGAAAAAAAAAACAAAAAAAAAAACAACCCAAACAATATTGCAGAGGGGGAAAGCAATTCCTGTAGATATTTGCAAGCCTGTCAACATCAACCATATGCTTCTAAAATTTCACATTACTCATGAGTACGATTCTTTTTAAAAACAAGTTAGTGCATTTCTTTAATTATACTAGATCACTAGCTGCTCATACTCAATGGAAAATAAAAATAATAATAAAAAAAATAAAATAACAGCCCCAGTGATTGGATATTTGTTTACTGCAGTATCAAACCCAAAGTAAATGCATCAAGTATTTTTCTCTCAACTGACATCTCGATCAGTATACAAATGTCATATGCGTGATTTTATTTTGACAATGCGATTTCACACAACTTTGGGGAAACCAGCCTACCAAGATTGGGAGAAAAGCGTTGTGCATTAAAATTAAAATAAATAAATTCAAAAAGCAATACATACAGTGAGTCAAACTTCATGTTCTAAGTCAAACTGTTTTCCAAAAATAAAAAAAGGAAAGAAACAAACCTGCAAACTCACCCTAAAGCACAAAAAAAAAAAAAAAAAAAAAAAAAACAATCCGATAAGATGCCTCGTCAATAGCCTCTCTCTCTTCAAATTTAGAACTAGAAATAATTACATTCTCCCACACACATTTCTAGTGAAGGGTTATAACAACAATATAGCAAAGGCAACTAAAACCTCTACAGCTTCTCAAAAATCCAGTTTCACTGAGCCAAAAAAAGCTTCCCAAGCTAAATTATTTAGCATTTCTCATCAATAAAAATCAAAAAACTTTATCCTAGAACTATGATCGCAGGCAGCTGGCACATAGCAGGGGAAAAATGCTCTTACTTTCCACAACGTGGCTGCCAGATATTGTGTAGCTATCATCCTTATCTAACAGCACTCCACAGCCTCTTTTTTTTTTGTTTTTCTTTAAACGTTGTCACTATTAGGAACAATTCACAGATATAAGCTTAACCTGAATATCCTGGGATAATGTAGAAAAGCCAAACCTCACCTGAACCACCAGGCACACTAAAACAGTCAACTCTTACCATCAACGTATAGACTTCTCAGGAAAACGCCACCCGCTCCCCGCACTACCCCCCCTCCCCCAAAAAAACAAACATGTAAACAGAGAACCTGACTGATTATCAACGATGACGAAGTTCTGAATTCATTGCAGTGGATAGACCCAAAAATGGTTCTGATAAACGGGAAGAAACCAAACAAAAACATGAAAAACTTTGGACCAGGCTTTGCAGGTTCACCATGGCAAATGGACCAGTGGGTGCCCCCAACTTGTATTTCGGCTTCAAACGCAAAAAAAAAAAACAGAAAAGAAAAAGGAAAAAAAAAAAAAGAAAAAGAAAGAAAACACAGACGACAGTGGCGTGAACGGTTTCCAAGTCCAATCGTAAATCGGAATCAAAACACCACTGTTAAACACATTTTCATTAATATACATTAGAAGACCAGACCGTCCGTTCTCTGGACAATAATTCAGAATCTCTGCTGTAAAAATCAAGTTATCCGTTTCGTTACGTCAGTGCAGCCGGAGCACTTCAATCATTTTGCCAAACAATCAATGCATACGCAGACATCAGTCAACCCTTCAGTCATACTTGCAAACCTAAGCACACAAGGAAAAAAAAAAAAAAAAAAAAAAAACTATGTCTCTTTGCGTGTTAGTGATATCTTTGTATATGTACATGACATATATGCATGTTGTTTTCGTCTTAGTGCATATTGTTCTTGCAGACCAACATCTATTTTTCAAAATAAAAAGAGGAAAAACAGGTAGAGGGCCACTTATGAGGCCCAGCATCCCACCTTCCCCAAGCAGAGCACGAGCGCAGCCTCCAGATAAATCGCACTTAAAATCTTTTAAGCGTAACGCCGGAGACCAAAACAAGAAGAGTTTCTGAACCAATCGTAGAAGTTCATCAGGTGTCACTTTGCCCTCAAGTCCTGGATGTCAGTCATTTAAAAGCATTTCTTTGGACAGTCTCCGTGGGGGCCGGGGGGAAGGTGGCTACCATAAAGTTGTTGCTTTTATTTTATTTATCTTAATATAGTTTTATATATATATATATATATATATATATATATATATATATATCCATGTCTGTGTATATATATATATATATATATACATACATATTTTTTCTATTCATACTGAGTTTTTACTTTGGCGATACTGGTGGTATGTTTTGCTCTTTGCCAGTGAGCCTGAAGCCTCCCTGAGGGGAGCCTCGTCGAGCCGGGGGCGGGCGCCGCTGGTCCCGGAACTTGAGCCCCCCCCCGCCTCTGGGGCCGTTGCTGCGGTAGTAACCCTGAGAGTCACGTTCGCGCGGCGGTCGGCTCTCCTTGCACTCCCACCCGCCCTCCTTGTCGTGGCCCCGCTCCTGCTTGTCTCCGGGGCTGGTGCCGGAGCCCGGCTCCTCGGCCTTGTTCACGCGCAGCTCACGCAGCGGCTGGCCAGACGCCGTGCCGGAGGGGGCCGGGGCCGCGGGGGGAGGGTCCTTGGGTGGCCGCTGGCACACTTCAGCGTAGCTGAGTTTACGGGGTTCCTGAAGCAAGAACATCCAATGTTAAAAGTTCTGTGAGGGTGAAAAATTATTTATTGATTTGTTTATTTACAGTGCCTTCAATAAGTATTTATACAACTACTTTAGTTAAGCAATGAAAAAAGAAAAAAAACAATGCATTTTGCAGGAATTTTATGTAATAGACCAACACAAAGTACAGCATAGTGACGTAAAATAAAAAATTATGTATTTATGCGTTCTTTCAAAACTAATTAATGCCACATTATATGTCATTTTCTTTATTTCGGTCCTACTTTATTTAATTTTTGTTTATTTCTACTTCAATCTCAACAACATTTTGTAGGTCTGTTGGGAGTAATAATGTGGTGGAAAAATATTACCATAAATTATTCTGAAGAGTGGGACATTTTTTTTGGATTAGGAAAAACTTTCCCTAAACATGCCAACGTAGTAAAAAATTTTGCTTGATGCAATTTGGAAAATTATGCAAACTGACGAAAATCCCTTTAGAAAAACTTGTTGACCATTTCATGAAGGGAGATCTTGAAAAAATGGTTTTACAGCTAAAAAAAAACAAGAAAACATTTGATATAGTTATAATTTTGAAAAACTTTAGTCGTTTTCTTTTCTCTTCAAACTTACATCACCTAAAATCCAGATGAGGTAAATCGAGATCGAGGCCTGTGGCTGTGATGTGAAAAAATTCAGGGGGTATAAATACTTTTTGTAAGGCACATTGTGATTTATTTGGTCAAACCCTCAGATCTCATAATCTTAATGGTCATTGGGACAGGAGTGAACTTTCTGAACTGAAAGGAGGAAAGAGAAGAGATTGAGATGAAAAGAGAGAGAGACAGAGAGAGAGAGAGAGAGAGACTGTCCACTCCTTCATTTCCCTCTATGCAAAGTTTCTCGTCATCAGGGGAAAAAAAAAAAAAAAAAAATCACACTGAAAAGTTGGCAACAAAAGAGCAGATTTGATTCGTTACCTGTGCTGGGGTGGTAATAGCGGCTGTAGACGGGGCAGGTGTGCTGGGGGTGGCCGGCGTGGAAGCAGCAGAGGGCTGAGGTCGTGAGCTAGACGTGGGCTGTGAGGAAGAGGAGGAGGAAGAAGGGGAGGAGTTCACAGTAGCTTGAACTGGTGTACGCTGAGTTACTTTGGACACTGGGGGTTCAGCCCGTTCCACTCTCTTCTCCTGATTACTTATACTGTCAGAAAAAAAACACATCAGACTTTAGTGCACCAACAGAAACATGCGAGTGTCTCAAAATGTGAAAAATAATTTGAGAATCATACCGGGAAGCCAGAGATCCAAGTGGTTGAGAAACGGATTTTGAGACGGTCGGAGCAGGATTTGAGACGGTCACAGCCACCTCTGTGGCCAGAGTTTGGGCTGACGCTGGACTCACAGTGGTATCTTTATTGGTTTGCTCCGTCTTTAAGACATCGAGAACCACAAGCATTACACCTCTGAAAACCCAAGCAGCTCAAGCATTGCTGAATCAGACAATCCTTACCTTGTACAAACCACGTACGACATCGGACATTCGGTTTTCTAGCACCGGCTCGCCCTGTGTGCTCACCACACAGCCAGGAAGAGGCGGGAAGTTGGTGGCAGCCAAGTCAAACTTGGGCGGAGAAACCTTCACCTCAGCTAAGGGGACCGGCCTCTGTGAATTAGAACAAAGAAAATACAAATAATGGAATCACAATTCAAGCCCTAAAAATCAACATAATCTCTACAATGAGACGCAGCCGTTTACCGTGTTCCGCTCCTCTTCTCGCCTCCTTCGCGTTCCTCTGTAGGTTGTGCTTCGTCTGAAAGACAAATGGTTGATTATGAACTGTGGAATAAAACTGACTACAGAGAGAATCAGCGTAACTGTGCGAAGGTAAACATTATAGAAACATCAAAAACAGAACTGTTAATAAAACTGTGCGCTTTTCATTACTGTATTTATTTTAGGTTTTATCTGGTCAGTGTCTCGTCTGCTTACAGCTACCAGAAAAAGACTTTTGTGTGCAACCTAAATGAACCGACAACTGATTTGAAATAAAACCTTGATAAAAAAAAACAAAACCTGACTGTAGAGTGAAACCAACACCTTGAATCAAATGTTTACTTTTACTTAATGTCCGGCCCTGAAACTCTTTATCCCGAGACGCAAGTCTCAAAAGATCACAGTACACACTAAACACCACCACTTCAATAGTTTTCAAACATCATGACCGAATGTGTGAAACACAACCAGTACTTCATCGACACAGAAATGAGGTTTAACGAGGGGATTCTCGGTTTACCGTCCACGTCCAGCCATGCCGCTGTCGTCATTCGGGTCCAAAGACGATGAAGAGGAGGAGAGCTGCGAGAAGGCTGGGGTGATGTCAGCGGTCGTCTGATGAGTGGAGGTGGGGGCGCCGATGACGGGAGGCTGGGGGCTGCGCAGGCCGGTCAGACTCTCCAGGGGAACAGGTGTTATTGAGGCTGCAGTCACCTCGCTGGTCCTAATCTGGGGTTTAACATGGTTTCTGTTGAAGTAAAAATCCAAATAAAGTTTAAATAAAGGATGAGGTCATTTTAACTTTTAATCACGTGTATTTTTGCAAATTCCCAAACTTCTGAATGATTCAAGCCATTTAAAGAAAGATACAAGACAAACTGTAGACACAGTGAAAATTAAATTCACTTAACATGATTTCAGCCTTTCTATTTAATCAATGTAATGTGTCCGATGGACATGCGCTCACCAAGGACCAGTGTTTAAAGTCTTGTTGCAGAAAAGTTATGAAAAATCAAAAATCAGGGCAATGTTTTGCAAATTCAATACAGGGAAGTTCAATGCATCTAAAAATCCACACAGACTTGGGATGTTTGGCTTTCAGGTGAAATTTATGGAAAACGTTCACACTATAGTGACATCATGGAAGTAGGACATCTAAGAAGATGACTTTGACATCTTAATATATTAAAACCAAAGCCAATAGTGGTGAGTTTGCCACAGCAAAACATACATCAAACATCTGTTGTTAATAAGCTTCTTTTTGTGCAAAAAGTACTGAAACATTAACAGTTGGACCCATGCGTTCAGAAGCTTAGAGGAGGTCACATTAACTTCACCTGGAAAGGTTAGAGTGCGTTTTAGGTTCATCCTGAAATTTCACCTGGAAGCCAAACATCCCTGACTTTTTGTGAGCAAAAACAGAGCAGGTTCAAACACCAAGTAAAGCTCCCATACTGGTGAAAGTTAAATTTTATTAGATCTACTTCACCGTTTCCAGTCTTCTACAACAATTTCTCAAGGATGCAAATTTTAGGAAACATTCAGAATTTTTTTTGAGATTCGCAAATGGAAAAGGTTAAAACACATTAAGCCACAACAATCCCAATTCAACGAAAGTGGTTCCGGTGCTGGTTCAGAGCTGAGCTGCAGATCAAGTCTTTCAACAGGAACTGGGATTAATCTCTGGAGTCGAGTCTAGAGATGCAGCTAACAATTATTTTAGTATTTGATTATTCTATTAATTATTATGACAATTAATTGGAGAAAAAAATTGTCACTTTGTGCAGATTTTTTATTTATCTACTCAAGCCTTTTTATAATATGGAAATATACAAATTATTTTTTAAATAATCAAAGTTTTGATGCCTAGAATGCAATGACTCCTTTAGTGTATGCGCCATCATGTGTAGGAACAGATGCATCTGCAGCAAAAAAATAAAAAATTACTTCTAGCATCAACGTGTAAAACTTTCAGCCCTACTTGATTTAATATCTATAGCGTAGGGCTGATCTGTTGATTATTTTTTTAATAAATCAATAACTGGATAGCAAAAAGTGCTTAGTAAGAGTTTTGGAGCTAAAATAGGCCCCTTGTTCTGAGTAGAACATAACACACATGTATATATTTTTTGTACAATTTTGGCTTAATTACTGCTCTGGGTATGTTTTTCTTTCAGCAAATTGCCTTTTATTGAGTCTGCATACTTCAGAAAACAATTATTCAATTTCAAAAGTTATTAAAATCCAATTAATTGTTTCAGCCCTAATGTATTCCAGTTAATAATTAAACATCTTTTCTGCATAACCGAAGGTTTTGTATATAAAAGGACCAAAACATAAGCGATATCACACTGAACACACCAACGCCACACTAACGTATGTTGGTGGAGGTCCCTTCCTCCCCCCCCAGCAGGTTTAGTGATGCTGGTCTAAGTCCAGCTGCATGTGAGAACAACCTTTAACAGTTAAGACAAAAATCAATTAATCGTAAATAACAAAATGTACTAAACAAGCACTGGAACCACTTTGGTGGAGAAACACCCCATAGAGGAGAAGTGAGCTTTACATTACATCCAGAAAACGGCAACATGCAAATGATGCGACAGGAAACTATGGATCCACCGACCAAACCACACAGCATGCTGCCTCCTTAATCACAGTGTAGACAAGCAGATGGTTCATCTGGAATACATGTGCACCTATGATTGGCTGGAGGGCTGAAGACTGCCACCAATCATAAACTCACCAAGTAGAGCTGACACCACTCGAGTAAAACGGCTAAAATTAAAGCTTTTTTGATAAAACATGATTCAAATTTTCATCTCTTAAAGATTCAACCCTCAGATCTCATAATCTGAACGCTCATCGGGATGGGAGTGAAGTTCCTGACTTTGGAAAGACAGAAACAGAAGAGGGGGAGAGAAAAGGAGGAGTAAAGAGAGGACCAAAGCCAGTTGGCTTCCTCCCATGTTGTCCCTCTATGCGCATCATGATCTCATCATCGGGTCAAACACGTTTATCAGCTTCTCTACTGTCGGCTCTTTTGCTTCAGCACATGACGCGTTGGGTCAATGAAGAAAGCAGCAATGAAAAGTAAAATAAGTGGTTAGTTGTAATGAGGTTTAGCAGTTACTATGATGTATGCTGGTGTATCAATGCAAGGAGGATATGGTTGGTGCCAAGAGTCCTCAAATGGCAAAAACTGTAGCAATCAAATCACAGGAAAAATCCAGCAATTTCATTAATATGAATGGCACCAAGCATCATCACAGCAATGAAAGTTTTAATAAGGACCAAAATAAAAATATCCAATTGTCAGTCCTGGTGTGGTTTTAGTCATTAGGCTGCAGCAGTATGGTAAGACATGAGGATAGCGATGAAGCTCATCATACAGTATTGTATATTGGTACCTGAAGGCATTTATTACATTCTTTCTCGAATACAGAGGGACACTGTGAGGACAATAAGAAAGAAGGGAGTGAAGAGCAGTTCCCTGTGGGGTTACATTTAGGCCTGTCGCGATAAACGATAAATCAATTAATCGCACGATAAATTAAACCCATCAATCTCATTTTAATTATTGGCTTTATTGTCTCCTGCCTTTTTTTCTTTCTCTTGATGACACTGAATAAAAAAAGGCTCAACTCCGGTGATCTCCACTGACAATCCCTTCCTCATTTCCTTAGTGTAATGTCCAGAGCACACGACACGAGTTGTCGGCCGACTGTCGGCCCATTTTCAAAACCTGAGAGAAACATTAGCCGACAGAAATCCTAGGTATAACGGTTCGATCAGTTTCGATCGTGCCGTGGGGTGTCCAGCTACCTGGGCACAAAATAATGGCTACAAGTCCAGTTGACTAATTTTAAAACCAGGCATTAATCAATGCTTCAGTAGAATGTACCTGTGATGCATGTGGCTAGATTCAGCGTAAAGTTCTGACTGAATGAAAATCATTATAACCTATTTATGTCACGTTAACGAAGAACAGCTGAAAAGTTACAGGGTTTATCAACTGAGGTAGCAATTTGGCTCCAACTCCTCCCCTTGTCATTTCTATATTATTTGCACGAAATGTTGAATAAACATTAATGTTTCCACACATCATCTCCAATGTCTGCTGGACTTCGGGTTGCGCTGTGTCAGCTCTTTGGGATTCCCCTCCGTAATTTCCCATCAGAAACCTCGGAGGAGAATCCGCGCTTTCTGATTGGCTACCTGTCACATTCAACAGGCTGCCTTGAGCTCCCAGTCGGAAAACCCCCGATTTAGATCTGAGCGGCCACGACGATCTAAATCACACTTCAGGATGGTCAGTTACGAAATCACCAGCGACAATCTTAGATCGGCCAACGATCTAAGATTGTCATAAGGGGAAAATGGGGGCAAAAAATCGTGTAGTGTGAACTATTGCATCAGGTAGTCGGATGTGCCCATCTTCTCTATTTAAATCTAGAGATTACTGAAAGGCAATATAATATACAGACTTCATAGTTTGCACTCTTTTGGTTGAATGCCGTATTTATTTCCACTTTTGCTTTATGTTTAGTTTTTATTCAAGTACGTTTTTTGTTAATGGAGACTGAGAATCCATTTTATTTTTGGTTTTGGTTGTTTTCTTTATTTAGTTAATCAGTTCCAGTCTTATGTGTTCTTTTGAAAATAAAGTGCATCTATCTATGGCAGGAAATCACATGCATTATTAGTCATTTCCATTAAATCAGTGTCAAAAGGTCTTGAAACAATATTATCGTTTATCGCAATAATTTTTTTAGACAATTAATCGCTCAGCAAAATTTGTTATCGTGACAGGCCTAGTTACATTTTCTTCAGACAACACTGCATTGAAGATGATCTGACATTCACAGTTTAACCTAACATGCAAACAACAACAAGTGGTGAATGCCACACTCCTTAAGAGTACATTTATGAAATCAGCAGGCTGTAGTCTGAGTCACAACTTTAAAAATGCAACACAGCAAATAAAAAGATCCTGCTTACCGGTTTCTGTTGAATGGGCGAGTTAGGTTAAGAGCAGTGGAGCCAGCTTTGTAGTGTCCCGCAGAGCCGAATCCATTCACAAAGCCGCTGTTAGGAAACGGTGCCTGCACAGGGAGGAAAAGATGTCAGCGTTGACTAATCCTGTTTCATGTAGCAATTTGTTCAATTATTTACTCTGCAGCAGTCCAAGAATGTAACACAGGGGAAGTCTAGAAGACCTTTAAGCTCACAGAGCAATAGCGATTCAATGATTTTAGTGAACAAGATGTTAAAACTCATTGTGGAGACAACAATTCTTCATCTTCCTAATATTTTGCAGAACTGTACATTTTTCTCAAATTGAATTGATAAAATGGGTTACTACATTTGTTCAAGATTTTAGACTTCAGTAGTTTTTCCTTACATTTTTGAATGCAAAACATTTGTGTCGTTTGGTCTCACTGCCCAGTTCACAAACAATAACAATGCACTAAATATACAGAATGAGGAGACTCATGTGTTCACAAGAAAAAGCTTTCCTAATTGGAAGTAATAGAGCTGTTAATGAGCCTTTTTTTAATTTTACACACTTCTGCTTTAAACAGAATGTTTAAAGTTGACAGGAAATTTGAAAATATTACTTGGTAATTATGTGTTATTGGAAGACATTAACGATACCTAAACACCAACCATGAAGTCTTAAACATAAAAATAAAAAAAATAAAAAAATAAAATAAATAAATAAGCAATGCTTAGCCTGGTGGTCCGCCAGGCTTATAATGCACTGGGGGAGACCTTGACATTAATCCATCATATCCACCTGATTCATCTATATATGAAAAGCCAAAATAATGATCACTGGTGAATCATTAGCAACAACAAATAAATGCATCATTTTTTTAATACAGCTTATTAAAAATATACATGGCCTGGGACCCGTTCCAGCTTCACGTAGTTTATTTAGAGTTGGTTCTTACCAGAGGAGTTTCAAAATAGGGTGTGGGTGAAGGAGTCCAGGTGGGCGGCACAATGCCATAGACCGGGTACTGCTGCTGGGGGTAGACATGCTGCATGTAAAGTGGAGAGCTGTACTGGGACTGGTTCTGGGACTGCTGAGCATACAAGCTGCTGTCCATGCTACGGTAACCATTCTTCGCGAAAAATGTGTTGATGGCCTTGATCCGTGCCTATTAGATGAAAAGAAACAAGAAATGACTCAAGGTTTCTTAAAGGAGGGGACTTACAAACTAACACGTTTCAGCTCAACGTACCATGATGGGTTTTCCCTGAAATGTCTTGACTTCTTCCCTTAAGTACTTGTAAGCCTGGAAGAGCAATTCAGGAGTCAAATCAGGTCGTTTAAGGTGTTGCATTTTGAATTAGAGCAAAGTGAAGTTTAACCAGACGTACCTGCTGAGCATCTGTGTCCGATTGGAATGTGATGTACCAGTTGTTGTTGTGCGCAAACTCGACACTTATCACCTTTGGACAATTTTCGTTTTTAAACAATGACTCAACTTCCTGTGGGATTGAGACAACGAGTCAGTTCTCAGTTTCCAAAAATGTCTCAATAATTCCTAAACATGAGCACAACGAGGCAGTACCTCTACAGGTGTGGTTTCAGGGACCTCTCTCAGGATGATGATGCATCGTTTGTGATTTGGTCGCACCTTTTCGCCTTTCTCATCCACTTGTACCATTGGAGAAGCTGGAAGGGTAATTTCAAATATAAAATACAGACAATCAAGTCATATTACTAATAGTTTTACAAAGTAACATGCTCATCCTTCCACTTACATCTCAACACGTCCAGGATGAGCTCCATGTCTGTGGTGAGAACCTTTATGCCCTCCATGCTGGCTATAGTCCAGATAGGGACAAACTGGTCGCTGTCCATCTGAGACATGAGGTATAAGTCCTTGGAGAGGTTTTCTCTGTGCAACAAAAGGGTAAATACATGCAAATTAGTTGCATCTTTTGTCACAAACTAAAATATCCCCACTTGTTGCTCCAGACATTTTACTTTACTTTCAAGAAACAAAACGAGCGTCACCTGTTGTATTTAAGGAAACAGTGTTGAAACTAGTCATTGGGTGACGCATTTCAAGTAGCAGGCTGCAAACTATCCAAACAGGGTAATAAATACGTTTGCTACACTTGTGTTCCTCGATGAAGGGAACTACAGCAGAAATGAATAACAATGTGCACAAAAAGTACAATAAAACTAAAAACTGGCAAGTGTTTATTTTATGTTTTCACTTTAGTCAAATCAGAAAAATACAAACAGCTTCATGTTTCACTATTTTAGCAACAATGGGAATAATTTTATCTTTTTTAAAAATACAAGACTTTGTGTTTATTTAAAATAAATAGATTTTCTGAGTTTCTAAAAGTCAGAAACTCTTATTCAAGCTCGCTATACTGCGAGCCAGATACAACAAAATCATAAATCTAAAAGTCTTTGGCTCTTACCTTGAGAAATAAAACTCTAGCTCCTTCTTCAGAGACTCTCGTAGATTCTCAGAGGACACTTGTTCTTCAGTTTTGGAATCTAAATATTCAATTGCAAGAAAAAGGATCAAATAAACTTTTGTACAAATAACTAAGACCATCCAGCTCAGACAAAGAAATATATAAAAGCATTAAATAAACAAAACACAAACTAATTACATTCATATGTTCTGATGAAGGTCTAATTCTGCTGTTATTAGCAAATACTGCAGCAAGCCAACCAAATATATCCACATATTCATGTGTATCAAATTCTTCCAAAGCCATTTCTTCTATGCTAGACTGTGAACTGAGGCAGCATATCACTGTCTGTCATCCAGCCTGGTGAATAGATTCGTTCGGTTGTTTTGTGTCCCTACATTTACATTTCAGAGGTCCATACTTCCTCTCGTTCATGCCTTCGTCCTTCTCCCTCTCCAGCAAATCTGAACAACTTTGCAGCCAAATACAACAAAAAGTGTCACCAGCAAGAACAGCTAACAGGAACGGCGATCTCACAAGATGGCGCCTCAAAACTGATCTGCAATGCCGTGCGAACCACTTCACAAGCAAACATAAAAGGACACTTTCAGACATGTCTTTAAAAACATATATATCCAACAAGCTGTTATGTATAATCAATGCAAACTTGGCACAATAAACAGTTCCCACTCTACTCTCAATGATCAGCTAGAGGCCTGAATTGCACAGGGTTTCTATCACACCAAGCAGCGGCCAAAATCCCTCTGAACTGAGCTTTGAATGCTGCACTGCACTCCGGCTGACTCAGCGCGGGTCTCCGTCGGCATAAAAATAATCACCAGATAGGACAGGACACCAGACACATTAGCACCACAAAGAAGAGATGCAAGGGTCATGTCTGGCAGAGGGCAATTATACAACACAAACGACTATTTGACCCTGTCGAAATCCAAAGCCCATGGATGCCGTTTATAAAATAAAACCAAATGACTGTTATTTTTTATTTTCCCCAAAAAACCTATTTGTTTCAAGTTACTGGAGACGGGATTCTCCTTAGCCACCGTTAGCGAGTGGGGGAGGCTGCAGGTGAGATGACTGACCGGAGCTCCCTGTCGTGGACTCGGCGGGGGAAAAGCCCAGCTCTTGAGGGTCCATTCCATTTACTGCTATCTCAGCGGTTGCTGTGGAGCTGCTGTCACCCAGGGCGGTAAATCCCACAGAGTACGGCTTACAACCAGCTGACGAAGGCTCTGAATAACCTGGTCACATTAAAAGACAACAAAAAACAAAAAAAAAAAAACGCATTTGATTCAAGAATCAGACGTTTGTGAATATTTCATGCAGATTCTATTAACGTGTTGAGCACTTACTGATGTCTGAGGGAGGCCAGTGAGGACTGGTGACGGCCTCGCTGGAGGCCACAGGAATCTCCTGCCACACCTTGGCATTTGGGTTCAAACCAGCACCCTTTGAGGTGACCTTCAAAACAGAAACCACAGGATCAGGTGAGACTCCACTCAAAACACGAATGAAGAGAGCTTGGATTCTGGCTAGTCTGAGGATTTCAAAACACTTGCAGGGATCGTTTTACCAACGTGCAATCTATGCAGCATTTAAAGCAATCAGTTTCAGACATAATCAGAGTGTTTTAAAGGACAAGTGTTTTGCTGGTCCACATGCTTGTCATCTCAATTTGTATTGTTGCCAGAAATTATACTCTTGTATAAATTTTCTATCAAATTTAAAACACAAATGCCAATCCTCAAAAATATATCTAAAAAAAATCCAGAGGTGGCAACAAATAGTTCTAACACAGCTTCGTGTTTCTCAGCAATTCCAAGCGATTTACTTTTGTCCTTCCTGCAATACACCAAGGTCAAATTTTTAAATTACTGCGTGCAAAAAAAATCATTATATTAAACACTGAGGCAGCTGGTAGTGTGTGACAGGAAAGCAGAAGAACAACCATAACTAAAAGAAAAAAAAAAGGCAAAATCTTCCCTGGAAATACTCCGCTACTGAGATAACGGCCAAGTCATTTTAGCAGTCACACCAATCTGTTTCGTCATCGTTTCACCACAAAGCCCAACATGCTGATAAAAAAAAAACAAAAAAAAAAAAATCCCCCATAGAACAGAAACTTAAAAGTGTTTTTTAATGTTGCGTCTAATGGTGAGCGGCTCCTCTTGGTTTAGGTTTTATAGATTCTATGAACCTATCTATAGAGCTTTGGAACGTGACGTCACTGTTCTAGTCGGAGGGGTCAGTGTTCTGACTAGTTTGTTTTGGTCTGTGGGCTGCAAAACATGGCGCCGAGCGACATGAACGTCATACGCTGTGCCGTCAGCTCCAAAGCTCTATAGATATGTTAATAGATATATTTTAATTCACTGCTGTTGCATTTTTTTTAAAGTCAATTCAGAGCTGGTTTTCAATACAATTATAAATGGTAAACATAAAATTTGCAAATTCAGCTGCATATTGACCTTTAAGTTTTACTTAGTGAATTTAAAAAGTTTGAAGTTGCAAACAATGACGTAGCAACCTGGCAGTGCAGGTTTATTAGGGGGAAATATGAACTCGCCATCTTCAATTCTTCTATGAATGATCTGTGCGTTGGAGGGGAAAATATTAAAGTATACCATTTTTAGCCCAGTCAAACCAACACTGACTGTTTCTCTGCAGAGAATAGTCAAAGGAGTTTGATTTCTTAATGCTTTAAAACGTTTTTTTTTTTTTCTTAAAGAGGCACACTTACAAAACAAGGAGTAGGTGTTGTGCTTCCAAATACACTGACAAAGGTAAAGGTCTTCTGTTATATTATGCTCATCAAGATGCAGAACCACAAACTAATTTGAAATGTTACAACATGTATAATTTATATGATTAGTATTATAGATCAGTATCATTTTTCAAAAAAATATTTCAGTACTCAAGAATCAGAGTAAGAAGTTTGATGCATATTAATGCATTTTGCTTGATACTTTAAAATTCTTCAACAAGCACAGAATGGGGTGAGAATGCACCAGGGCTGCATATTGTGTTATTGCAGTATTAGTTTATGCAATATTAACACTGCAATGGACTGTTTGCAATGCAGTAACTAATGGCTAATATATGGAAACCATTCAAAGTTCAGTATATTTGATTGAGTTTCACTTCAATAGATACACACACCTGACACAGATGACCGTACCCAAGACAATAAAGGTCACAGAGTGTCTGCAGAATACTAGAGAAGTGAAGAAAGTGTGGATTTTACATGCCAGTCCAACATTGTGCAGCTGTAACAAAACCCCTGTGATCTCAGATGTTCAGAGTGGGTGAGAGCCCATCGAACCCATCCAATTTTTTTTTTTTTTGTCTGAAAATTTGCTAAATATAGCAAAAGCTTTGCTGATTTGGTGATTATTTTTAATCATACAGATGTGACCTGGTGACCAGGTCAGTCAGTCGGGTCTCTTTTACAGAACAGCAAGAGAGGACAGTGGTAGCGGAGGTGGATATGATTAGCATCTCATACGAGTCTCGGCCGCTTGCCCATCTCTCAAAATTAAGGAAATCATGGTCGATTTATCAGCTGACCAATTTATCAGTGCACCTGTAGTTCCAAGTATATTAAATTTTGCATTTTAAATGTTGTATGCTTCAGTAGACTGCAAGAATGTTCTAAGCTTTTGTGGCATTGCATTAAAGTGACAAAACAACTTCTTTGCAGACTTAAGTGAACTCTGTATGTCTGTGACTGCATGATAGTAATCAGCCGACAATTTTTTTTAAAAATGCACCAGTTATGAAATTGGCTTTGTGAGGACACTGGGTATATAAAGAAGTGTGATATTTTGCAATACACTGCAAACAATAACTTTTTATAAATGTTAAATTTATTTTTTTATCCTCTCATGTTACAACTATACTGTCATTAAGTGGAATTTATATTCATCACAATGAATCAAAATTCTTTTATAATAAATGTAACAAGGTAACAGATTTTATCAAAAAATCATTTACTAATACATTCTAACTATATTAAAGTCGGTTTATTTTCACTTGGGTACATTTAGTGATATTTTTTCTTCTATCTCAAACAATCAATGTTTGCTGATGTCTGCTCCAAGACAGCTAAATATTTATTCATCGCTTATTAGCACAATTAGGTGTAATCTGTGTTGACATAGTGGGAATTAGTGAGACCTGCTGATGCATCAGTTTGTGTCCCCAACTTCCAACAGGTATGTTAACCTTTAACCCCTGCAACTGCCACATCAATCTGCCTCCTGTTTTGCCTCTAGATTATCCTGTGTATGCAGCAGTCAAAAACGAACAAGCCCAAACGATCGGCCCTCTTTTGTCACTCAAACAGGGAAGGGCATTTATGGGCCGTGCAACTTGACACATGGTCACAATGCATGCTTCTGTGTTACAGGCCGTGGACAACCAAGAAGTGTCAGCTGACTGCGCAGCACGGCGAAGGCCAGGTATTCACAACGCATGTCACCGCACTAGCTAGGCTAACTAGCACTGCGATTAGCTGAAATAACATCACAGCAAATGAACGTCTGTCACTCGGTCAACAGTCGCAGCACTGTTCACAAATTAATTCAATACGCATTCTGGACCTTTAAATTGCGTTTGCTGTCATTATGTGGTCGGGTAAAAACTTAGCAAGCTAATGATTACTCAGCAAACTACTTAATAAGAGAGCTGGACGAAGCGGCTTCGTTAGCAGCAATGGAGCCCCTTGCTAACGATCAGTGCGCACATTTGCATTAAGTGGCTGCAAACAGACATTTAAGCCGCAACGTCTCAGACTGTTGTCACAATATCGGCTTGTAAAATGTCCTGTAAGAGAGGGTTAAAGAGCAAGCAAGGAGTTGAAACGACTCAAATGAAAGTTAGCGTCTTAACGATACTTCGTTGGGTTAATTTTAGCTGATAAATGTGACTCATGCACGAACAGGTCTCTAGTAATATGCCGGAAAAAACATCCACCCCCCCCCCCAAAGCACGATTTTCTTTCCATAAATGAGTTAAGAAAGCACGTCAAAAATGGCAAATTCCCTACTCTTATTAAAGTGTTTTGAAATTATCTTTGCTTTTTCAGTAATTTATTGAAGTGCACTTTTTGCTGAGAACAAGGGTTATAGATTTAACAAGTGTGGCATAAAAAACCCCCTACTGTGTACATATGAGGAAAAGACAGAATGGGACATTTGTTTTATTAATCACAACTGACAAAAACTGATCAGACTTTCGCTAAATCAAATGTACTTCCCATGACTGGGTGCTTTTTTTTGGTACCACGTCGAGTGAGCAGAAGTAGCTCAAATAGCTAGCTGAGAAGCTAACGAAGGCCTCACTCACCATGCCGCCTGACCCTCCCTCGCTCCCCAGCGGAGCCTCGTCCTTCCCACCGCTCTTCGGTCCGGGATCAGCCTCCTCCTGCAGCAGCGGTGGCTCTCCGCTCTGGTCTGAACTCATCAGCCGCTCCTGACTCGCTACCACCCCGTCGCGTTCTCCCGGCCCCCCGCCTGCCGCCACCACCTCGTTTCCAAACAGCGGCTGTGTTTTTCAGTCAGTCCAACTCGTCTCCCGGTCAACTGGATGGGCCAGCAGCACACTCCAGCTAGCAAGCTAGCGCGCTATGAATCAACGAAGCGGGCTAACGACAGCTAGCTCAATGAATTAGGCTCGCACGCTTGGATAAGAAACGTAGAAGCGACACCAAACCATGACTCCTGTTATACCACGGTATCGGCTGAAGTTTTATCAAATGCTAAACCACACAGCGACTTCGCAAGGCGCATTCCTTATCGGGCGAGCGGAGCGGACACTGGGGACATGCACCTTTACTCGGCGAAGGCACACAGTCCGCCGACGTCCCAACGGCCACCGCGAGTTCTCATTGACCTTTGTAGAAATTGCTTCCTTTTCCGCTTCCTGTAGTTTTTTACTGTAGTTTTATTTTTTGAATATAAAGCCAAGCTCCGAACGCTTCTACTTTCCAGTAAAGCCTAAAAGCATAAGAGTTTAATTTCAACCTCATAAATTATATGTATGCCTTTAATTATTTTTTTAAAAAATAGAACACTTTCAATCCACTTTTTTCCGTTTCAGAATAAATCTTAAACTTAACATAATGTAGAAAAGGGGTGTGAATGTTTTCTAACTGCAGTGTAAGTTGTAAATGAACACATACAACAACTCAGGTTTATAATAATAATTATGTCATAGTAATAATTATAATGTAATTTTTATCATAACTAGACTAAAAGTAGGAATGGTTTTATAATATTTTTCAATTAATTTTCTTTATATATTTCATTTGACAACAAAATTATATAATAAAAATAAATAGCATGTTTTTCTTGAGAAATCCAATTCTGGAAAGCTTACTAAAAATGTGTTTACTGGATAACAACTTATAGTAAAAATAACACAAAACAGTCCAATAATAAATAGTTAAACTAAAATATTTTGGCACTTATCAATCCAAATATTTTAACCACATTAAAATTGCAAAAATAAAATGGTTCTGAGTGTTTCCCAGCAGGTTTTGTGGATTTTCAGTAACCCTTCATTTCTCAACAAGAGAAAAAGAGGCTTGTGATGTAATCAGCTCTTTTTTTCTGCTATTGAAACTTAATCAGAGAAGATAAGCAATGACGAGGCTTAAACACAAGCATAGGTCAGAAGGGTTTCTGTCAGCAAATGTACTTATCTAACTGGATCGGTGTGAAAAACAAAGATTTGAGTTGTTGTCACCTCACAGAAAAAGAGAAATTCACTAGAAAATGCTGAGTCATGAGTGAAAGACTTGCAATGTTAAGAGAAATTCCCCTTACTCTGGTAATCTATCTCCTGACTTGAAAGTAGGGGAGTCATAGTTCAGTGAAATGCTTCGGGCCTCGACTGTAACATAGCATGTCTTTCTTTGCAAAATTTAAACTGTGACTAATGAGTTTAACTTCTGCAAGTATATGGGGCCTAATAGCAAATACAGACTTATACACTCATTTGGTCACTTTAATAGTGGTAAACCAGTGTGAAGCACAGAATTTAATAAAAAAAAAGACCACATATTCACATCTGTAAAGTCAACATCTCTTTTATTAAGACACAAAACACAAAGGTTGAACTAAAAACAGCTAACCGAACGGGGGAAAACACCTCAAATTAATAATCAGCTTCAAAGCAAAAATGCTCCTTCTACTTCCAGTGGTTTCCCCTCTTGCTGAGGACATGCTCCATGTCGACGTGCTCAGAAGTGTCCAGCTTGATGTCATACTTGGCCAGGATCTTCATGATGGGCCTGATTTTCAGCCACCACTGTGTCTTCGGGATCCGATGCCTGCAGTGAAGCGAGAGGAGAGGGATCGGTCACCATTCTGACTGACGCTCTGCCCAGCACAGTATGTCGGTTTAGTTAGCAGCTGCGCGGCTTACTCAAAATCTGTGTCGTCTTTCAGGTCAGCGATAGCCTGGAAGGTGAGTCCTCTCTTCTTCATTCCCAGGACGCAGGCGGAGTTTGACGTGTTGGCAAAGATACGACCTACGGAGCCCACAAAGTCAAATAGTGAATCCATCACCAAACTCCTCAGACTTGCTTCCAAACCTTACAAGTGTACCTCAATAAATTAGAATATTTATCAAAAAATATTTGATGGTCTCACTACAGAAAGAGTAATTTATTTCAAGTGTTTATTTCTATTCATTCTGATGGTTAAGTCTTCCAGCTATTGAAGGTTTTCCAGGAACCAATAACATCCCAGAAGACCACTAATAAGAAAAAAAAAGGATCTTAATACGAAAATATGACCGTACTGAAAGGTGTCTCCATGTTCTGGGTAGTGTTTATTCTCAGTTGTTGTCATGACTCCTTAAGCTTGAATTATTGGATCAATCCGGCATGGAGGTGAAGTCGCTTTTAGCAAATATTTCCTGCCAGATTTCTGCTGTGTAAATCACAAACACTCTAATGCAAGTCTTGGCTTTTTTTTTTTTCTTTTTTTTTTTTTTTGGCTTTAAACTTCTCAACTAAAACAACAACTGGGTTAAACCACCATAGTCATTTTCTGTGTTTCCTTGCGTCAAAAAAATATGACAAAAAGTAATAATTGAGTGCTGGCTAACTTTTGTGTGCGTCCATAGTGCTGTAGAGCATAGTTTTAGGTAGCCGTACCGTGCCTGCAGCACTCCTTGAGCTTGTCAGTCAGCCAGAGAATAGATTTGGCTCCCATCTTTGTTCCAAAGTTTCTGTCAAAGGGAGTCGGAGTGCCACCCTGAAGTTGAGAGAGGACAATTGACGTTTAATCACTTAAAAAGAGAAGAAAATGTTCTGACTGCATTTTTTTTTTCTGACCTGCTGCATGTGTCCGAGAACATTCAAACGGCAGTCAAAGATTCCTTTGCCTTCTTCAGAGTAGAGGTTAAAGAGGAACTCTGTAGTGTAGTTAGCATTGCAGTTTTCATTCCTGATGGGAGAGAAAAGACAGACATTTGAAGGGATCACAACTCAGGACAAAACAGAAATGGAGGAGAAAGGACATTTAGATTAATCGGATAATATGTGAAGGGAAGGCTTTGGCAATAATTTTACAAATTAGGTGACAACTAAACTAAAAAGTGCTCCTGAATTCTAGTTTTGGGCAAGTTTTTGTCTCTTGACTCTCTTCTGTCCTGCAGCTGAAACAAACATACCTGAGAATCAAACCTC
Source organism: Poecilia mexicana (assembly GCF_051168715.1). Taxonomy (NCBI): domain Eukaryota; kingdom Metazoa; phylum Chordata; class Actinopteri; order Cyprinodontiformes; family Poeciliidae; genus Poecilia; species Poecilia mexicana. The sequence continues at coordinate 28,462,059 of NW_028263376.1, forward strand.
TCTTCACAGTCGTCTTCATTTTCTGCACAAGATGCGCTACGTTTGCCTGTGGCACAATTTTAAACATCACATGGTCAAAACATGTTCCCTTAGCCTAATAAAATTGTTTAAAAAAAAATCAATGTGCATGAGCTGATATACAATTTCATGCTGCAAAGCGTGTTTCTTTATGGATTTCAACTTGCCGTCAGGTCCTTGATGCTGAATTTATCCTCGTATATGTAGGCGGCGTCAGCCCCGGCAGCCAGCCCTGCCATGGTGGCCAGGTACCCACAGTATCCGCCCATGGTCTCCACAATGAAGACGCGCCGCTTCGTCCCAGCTGCAGACTGCTTGATTCTGTCGCAGGTCTGCACAGAAAGCAAACCATGAACGTTTCAAGCCGTTTGATTTTTCCCTCCAATATGTAGTTATTTTTGTCATTTCACTGCTGACGGTGGTGATGGTGTTCAGGGCGGTGTCGGCGCCGATGCTGAAGTCGGAGCCCGGGACGTTGTTGGAGACGGTGGCGGGGATCACCACGAAGGGTATGCACAGCTCTTCGTATTGTTCTCTGGCCTGAAGCAGCTCCAGACCGCCAACGTAGGCCTGCAGCAGAGGAAGATCTTTTTACCATTAGGGTAAAAGTGTCAATTTGTTAATCGCTTTATCGCTTGTGAAAAATATACAGACACAGATAAACCCAACATTTACGAAGCCTGGCTCTGACTTTACCTCAAATCCACCGATAATAACCAAAGCATGGATGTTGAACTTGGCAATGTTCAAGGTGATTTTCTCCAACAACTTTCCTGGCAGAGTTCTTCAGGGAAATAAACACATATTTAGCTGTATAAATAGAAGCTTACGGTAAATAAAATGTCACGGCAGGATTACAGTAACACTCCTTCACCTCTTGGTTCCCAACATGGAGCCTCCTTTTCCAGTCCAGCCGGACACCGTATTCCAGCTTATGGGCTCAATCTGCAGTCAGACAAGATGACCGTTGTCTAAACACTAATTTCCAAAGCAGCATCACACAGAACACAAAATATTAAACAACATTTAACCCCCGAAATGCTTACAGAAAGAGACGCTAAAGGACGGATCAAATTGAAGAAAACTGTGTTACGAGTGCGACCCTGGACCTCTGTCCTAAGAAGAATGAAGCATGAATGCAATGTTTTTAGTCGTTGTAAGTTATAAATTTGGTTACGCCCACAACATGGCCACTGTTGTTTTGTCGTTAAAAATCTGTTTTTCCAAGGCCAAACCTATTTTACTCTCTAGACGCATAATGTTTTGCTGTTAAGCAGGTGTTAGAAATGATTTTCATCACTTCAGAAGATGTCAGAACAGCCCTGCAAATGAAACGGATGACCATTAACTGGCTAATCTAAACTGCTAGTCTCTGTGTCGCCTGGCAACAGGTGGACAACCTCTCTGCCTCTCGCCCAATGACCGCTGGATATCCCAACACCCTCATGTATGCATAAGTGGGAATAAGACAATAGATGAATGGATATTTTATGTCTACTTGCATTAATATTCTCAGCAAGCTGTGATATAGCGAAACTTAAGATTATTGATATCTCTAGCAGGGAAACAGGAAATGAAACTCTCAAATGATAATAAAGCTAAAAGGAGGATGAATTTTTTCGCATGTTTCCAAGTCCTTACGGTTGAAAGACCTTCTTGCCATCACCCTAATCTTTAGCTTCTTCCACACAGTTTTATTAAATACAAGTCAGGATTCTGGCTGGGCTGCTTAATATTATTTCCAGTCAGAAGAAAAGTGTGTAAAATGAAAAGATTTCTTGCCCTTCACTGTAAAAAGGTGCTTTATAAACCAAATTGATGGAGTTTTTTTTTCTTGTCTTTTTTCTTTTATATATATGGGTCTGAAGCACAGATATTAACAATGAACATACCTGTCCTTGAGCCAGCCCATCAAAACCTTCATAGACAGCAAACATGGAGTGGCCCTCAATGATGCCCATCCTCACCGCTGCTCGGACCGCGGCGTTCATGCCGGCGCACGGAGCTCCGATGTTCATTACGGCCACGTTGATGTTGCTCTGCCACGAAGAGAACGAGCCCAAGTGTTGGTTATAAACAAAAAATATATATCATTCATTTGGATTGTATTAATCAAAAAGTTGTATTTGGAGTCTAGTACGACATTAAGTAAAAAGGAGGCTCACCTTCACATCTGGAGGATTTATGTGCGCCAGCAGCTTGTACGTGTTCCAGTTATTTGCAAAACTCCTGCAAATGAAAAAGGTTATTTTCTGTATTTTTTTTTTTCAGTGATTAGAACTGAGAATATCTGAACAACTTATTATGAAGCTGGAAAAAAAAAACCGCTCCATTCATTTGTATTTTTTTTCCCTATTTCATGCACATCCTATCAGCATTAGATAACATACTTTCCCCTGAGCTTGACAGCGTCTTCAAATCTGCCCGAAGCCATGGCAGCAGTCACATCTTTGGTCTGCAAGACAAAGAACACGTTTAGGGGAAAGCTGAAGAAATACATCTTTGCAATGTTAGTGAACAATCAGCAGGAGCTGTAGGTAAAAATACTGATACGTACCACTTGGACACACTCCATGAGGGGCAGTCTGACTGCCTGGTTCCCAGACAGACTGACCACACAGGCAGGAGTGTCCGGCGTGGCCTCCAGCAGCGCCATCACCGCCTCCACGCCCATCCTGCTGCCCTGAGTGACGCACAAACACTCACATCAGCACGTTTGTGTGACAAACGGTTGAAGCTGCTGATGTCCGAGACAGTCACCAGGACTCTGTCGAAAGCGGACGGCGTTCCCCCTCTCTGGACGTGTCCGAGGATGGTGGTGCGAGTGTCAAAGCCCAGCCTTTCGGTCACCAACTGGAGGCAGATGAATGTGCAACCTTTTAAATATTGTTGTGAGACACAATCAGAGTAACGGTGCACAGTCAGAGTAGAGGAAGAAGGAGCTTCACCTTTTTGATCTGGTCTGATGTGATTGCTTTGCCGTCTCTGGTGATCGCACCCTCGGCCACAATGATCACATTCAGACGAGAACCCCGAGATCTTTGCTAAATGATATGAAATAGTCAACAAGACACCTGCACATTCTGAAAAAAAAAAAGTATTTTTCCTTTACATTTACTTTTATTATTTTTCTTCCACTTTCCAATTGTACACTACCTTGTGTTGGTCTATCATATTACGCAAAGGGAAGCTGGTAGTTGCAGCAGGATGAAAATGTAAAATAGTTCCAGGGGTGCGAATGCTGCTGCATGGCACTTTATGAGATCCGTAGCAAATAAAGAAACTTACGTCTGCCAGCCTCCTGCACAAGTGGTTCTCCCAGCCGTCATCCGGTGGCATCTCTGGAATGAAGACCCAGTCGGCTCCACAGGACAGAGCCGACACCAGGGCCAGATATCTGCAGCCACGCACCAACCAAGGCGACAATCAGAGCAGTGGTCTCCATTACGCATAAAACGAACAAGGAAGCATCGAAACAATAAATGCACTTTAGACAATATTACTGCAGTTTTGAATGAGAAGAGGAGGGTGGTGTAGTGATAGGAAAGAAACCCCCAACAACTGATGGCTCCATGACTCATGACTTTCTAGAAATTCCGGAATATAGTAAATAAGATGATTGAAGTACTTGAATTCAAAGTACTACCATTCAGGCTTTAGGCGCACACATACAAATAAAGAATTGGAAACTGACCCGCAGTGTCTGCCCATCACTTCCAGGATAAATGTCCTCTGGTGGCTGCAAGTAAACACAAAACATTTTAGAACATTTTGTATCATTTGTTTTAAGGCCTGAAAAAAAAAAAAAAAAAAAAAGAAAAACAGGGTATAATACTTTTATAAAACACAGCACCGTAAACTGTTTAAATTTGTATTATATAAAAATAAATAAATAACTATTTATTTAATAATGTTGGCATAAAAAAAACGTCTTTCATTGAAAGATGTTCAGCCACTTCTATTTTTCTCTCACTTGAGATCTAAAAGGCAATATTGCTTTGTAGTTGTATTCCTTGAGAGGTGCGCATTTAATTTTCTGGTTCTCGCTTCTTAAAAAAAAAAAAAAAAGCAAAGTTGCACAAGCCTGTCTGAACCTCTGCGCAGTTGTAGTGATGGCGTCCACCACCTCGATGATGCGATGGAGGGCTGAGTCAGTGCCGATGGTCATGTCAGTGCCACAGAAGTCGTTGTCGATAGAGCCAACCATGCCGACAATGTTCAGGTGGGACGACTTCTTGGCTTCCTCCTGTGTAATCTTCCCTTAAGAAAAGAAAAACACTGATTGTAATGTTTGCTGTCTGAATACGACTGTCCAGATATCCCGGATCGTATCAGATCCCACCAGTTTATTTATTTATTTACCATCTTTGACCAGGTCAGCCAACAGGCCGCCCCAGTCCGTCCTGAACTGGTTGGCTCCGGTCAGACTGCCGTCTCCTCCAATCACACACAGGTTGGTGATGCCGAGCTTCACCAGGTTGCAGGCCGCCTTCATACGGCCCTCTCTGCACATGAAGTCTTTGCAGCGGGCGCTGCCGATGACGGTGCCACCCTGAGACAGAGAGGACCTGCTTTGTTGTGACTTTCGCACTGCCATTTGCGATCAAAAATCCGAAGCCAGTGATGCCACTTGGTTTGTGGGCCAACGACGATTTAAGTTTGAAGGCAACCTGTCGCACCCACTCGACAGCTCGCTATCATCAGGCCTTCACAGACGCACCGAATCTGGGTATCAAGTTCAAAAGCCTCTCAGCTGGGGCAGCTAAAAGGTCAGGCCAGATAACTGGACTTTTTTCTGGCACTCGGTTGCAGACCTCCTACTGTTCTGCAGTCAGTGTCCGGCTGCATAACCCTTTTAGGACCATAAATTAAGATACTAGAGAGTCCTCTCTATTTCCTAACAAAGCTTTGATATATAGAGAGGAACTGCTTAGGTCCTAAGACTGTACAACAAACCCGGATCATCACTCTACCACCGCCATGCTTTACAAATGGTCTCAGATTCTTGGTTTCCTCAAAGATGTTGAGCTCTGTGTGTTATCTCAGTTCAACTGTGGAGGAAGAATAAAGGGATTGGTGACAGGTAGCGTGTCGTTTGTTCACTTAGCATGTGGAGTGTATGCCAACAACAGACAATAACTGGGAGTAACCTGGGTCAGAACGTATTGGTCAATACTGATTCTCCACAAACTGCAATTTAAAATGCTGTTTTAATCCACAGCATGCCTTTTATGGCCACTAAAGAACACAGTGAATTTAGATGGGCAGACAGATGAATTAGATAAGCCTGTCTTTTTGACGGGCAATTTTGCTTGCAGAGACTTTTATATCTATTTTATTTATCGATTCAGTTGTTTTGTATATTTATTTTGGATATTTAAAATTTCTTCTAGTTCCAATGTTAAATGCTTATTAGAAATAAAATTATATTGATCTTTGAGAGGGTGTACTTGCATGATTATGCAGTTTCCGTAGTACTGCTTCAAATCGTCTCTAAACAATAAATATTATCGTTTATCACAATAACTTCTGGGACAATTTATCATGCAGCAAAGTTCATTGACAGGCCTAAAAAAAAAAAAGCCTGAAAATATTTACTCCACTTATTTTCTCCATCTAAACCCTTAATTAAATGAAAGTTCAGAGTTTCTCAGACCACACATTAACCACTGTGCTCATTAAAATAATGTACGCTGGCCCTTTAAGGAAATACATCGTCGGCTCTTTTTGACTGACTATGCAACCATTAATCTGTGTGACTTTGCATAAAGTGATGTTGCTGCGCATCACTCACCAGCTGAAGCATCATGGACACGCTCTCCCATGTTGCAGGCCGGATATGATCCCCTCCATCCACCAGGCCTTGGTAACCCTGCATCCCACTTAAACTGTTATTTTTTTTTTACAGATATAGAAATCACACACATCATCAGCGTTTGTTTGACACACGATAACCAGAAAGTGCCTACCTCATGAACAAAGAAGACTTTGGCTCCGGTGTAGAGACCAACTCTGACTGTGGCTCTCACCGCAGCATTCATACCTGAGAGCCACAAACAGTTTCATCTGTGATGCTTGTTTAATTCACAACGCTGATTCCCCCTCAAGCTAAACGCTGCAAAATCTCAGCCCGATCTTGACCTTTAAGCGAGTTAACCTTCGTCTTGGCACCTCAAGAGACAAAAATAGCCTTGGATCAAAGAACAGGAGCGTGGTTCAAGGGACTCCTAAGTCACGTGCGGCGTTCGTCCCCTGGATGTTGTTGCGCCAAAGGCCACTGTGAGAGTTTGTGTTGTGAAAAAGCAATGCGGCATGTGGCGGCTCTTGTTTCAGCAGACAGCAGCTGAAGGATCAGAGGGCGTTTCTTTTCTCCATACCAGAAAAAGGTCAACGCCACTAAAATTAGCCCCAAAGGGGAGAAAAATAAGGAAACTGATGTGGGCCAAAGCAGGCGAATAAACACAAAAAAGACTGATGGGTGGTGAGGAAAACAAGGAAAATAAAACATCAGGCAGTTGAGTGAGTTTTGGGCAGATGCGGAAGGAAAATAATCCAAATTAAGTGCAAGTTAATGCAGCAACTCGTTTTACGATTTCAATTTAAAAACGTCAAGACAGAACAATCTTTGAAAATGGTGAGGTAATTGTTTATCAATCCTCATGTTTTCAAGCAGGCTTTGCAGCTAAATGTCCATATAAATCAGTCATTTGTTACAAATTGCACACGAGCATCTTAAGATTTCCAGCTTTAATAATTTGCCTCCAAAACAAGAGACCTCGTTTCAGATTTCCTCTCACACACACCAACATGAAGCAATACGCTGTTTGAGTTCCTCTGCACTAATTTAGTGTTTTATTAGTTCATCACAAAGTTGAAAATTAAATCAGGAGAATTTTGCTAGTCACCTTGAGCGTCTCCTCCTGACGTCAGCACAGCTATGGACCGTCCAACGCCCATCTTCGTCGGATCCATGGTGGCATGAAGGTCCGTGGACATGTTTCACGGAAAGACGGGTGTACTAGGAGAAGGGGTGGAAGGATGAGGAGGAAAAAAAACCTGAGTAGTTCTTCTTAAACTCTCTGCTTCTCAGGGGAGTCACGAGAGACGGCTCAGGCTTTATAGAAAAACCAGTTCTATTCTTGCCCCCTCCCTCTGAGACCTTCACCACTTACTCACTCATACAGCCAAACTAAATATAAGCAGGACCACAGAGGGCAGCTACACGCAGAGAGACAAAGATCACCGAGCAATAATGGACTTCATGATGAGGTATATTCCATTAATACAGTAGTCTAAAGAACTTGAAGACAGCTTTCAGAGATTGATCTATTTTTCTCTCATAAATGAGTAATGAAATGTGAATTATTATTGCAGGATCTCATAAAACACAAACTAAAGGAAAAAACGGCCAATTCTGTTTGGTGGGTATTCAAGTTGATGACATAAGAAAACGTTCAATAATTCGTTGGATCAGCTGGGTTTTTTTTTTTTTTACATCCAGCGTATTTGAATCAGAATCTGCTTTATGAGTCAGGTTTGTCCACACAAACAAGACATTTGACTTTGGTTTCACTTTGCTCTCAAAAAAAGAGATTTAAAATAGAAATGTATCCATAAGCATCTATGCTGGTTTTTGCACACAGCAGTCAGTTGCACCGACTTGAAGGTAAAAAACGTTAGCAATTTATCTGCAAAGATGCAAGCTACCCTGTTCCTGACCCCAGACCTCCTGGATGGAGGGAAGGTCAGGACTGATGATCCTGTCTGGAGAAGAGCTGCAAAGTGTTCAACACTGTGTGTTTGAGTTTACTCCCTTGACACTGCTGTGGATTGCCAAACAGGAAGAAAGGACAACAATGATTGTTGGATTGAATTTATACTGCGCTTTTCTAGTCATGCAGACCACTCCAGCACTTTACAATAGAGCCACACTCAGCCAATCAGCGACTGGATTGCAAGAAGGCTACTCTGGAGTTGCCTGGAATGATGGTGAGGTCCAGGTAATTTCCTGACAAGATTAATGCAGGTTTGTGTGTGTAGTGGATTGAACTGTGCAGATTATATTGTAACTCTCTCCACCTTGAATTCATTTTTGGTTGCAGTAGAAGATGATGAAGCAATTCTACAAGAAACACAGCTGGGGCTTTTCCAAATCTTAATAACCAGAAGACATTAACCAGAAGACAAGGTTTTTATATTAAAGTGATATAAACGATCACTCAACATTAGTACTGCATGCCGTTATGAAAGCATGCAATTGCAATGCTGTTGTTTAGCATGACAATGTTGAAGAGGTTTTTCACTCTCCCCATCCTTCCATCATCAGCAATGACCCAATATTTTTTCGTTCTTCACCATGCTTATCAAAATCTATGTCAGTTTTTGGCAGCAAGGACTGAGAAAGGCCATCAAACTGGCCAATATATATTGTTTTAATGAAGAAAACTTATGGGAAAAAAATATTTTATAGTTGAAAATATGTTTTCAAAGGTTGTCATTGGACATGCTTATACTATCTTGTGGCAATTATTAAAATATTCTTTGTGCAATTATAGCCACTGATTTAACCTGAATCTGAAACTTACCAGCTGATGAAACTGATTCAGAGCAGTCATCTTGGGTTTCAATGGGGCACACTGAAGTTGTGATGGAGTAAAATTACAAAACATAAGAATAAAGTAACACCACAAACTACAAAAGCCCCCAAATTAACTTATCAGATTTTTACACCTTATGTAATATCACCAGAGGCACGTCAGTTGAGGCTTTACTATATAAATTGTATGGATTAGATAAAAAGAAAAACTAATAGTAAAAAACTAGCATTTAAATGTTCAATAATTGGCGAACATCTAAAGTGAGTTTGATTGATTACCAGAAAGTCTGACTAGCACACAATTTAGGATGAAGGCAGTGTTGGAAGCGGGTCTAGAAAGGGCTTTGAAAGCATTTCCAAGCTTATGTTTACAGATCTGCAATGGGACAGATTGCCAAAAAAAAAGAGAAGTAGTCACGACCCAGTGAAGTCTAATACCTTTCTTCCCCATGCATAAATATGCCAGTGATAAATGTAAGTGGCTTAACAAAAAACCTGAAAAGAACGGCTTCAGTTTCTTTATTTCAACCCTGATGGTGACCAGACTTTGTTTAGACGATGAGGAAAAACCATACAGTTTGGGGGACGAACGCCTTTTTCAGTTGATGCTGTCGGTTTTAAACGTTAAATACGTTCATCCCCCCCCCCGCCGCTCCTCCCCCCTCCTAAAAAAATAAAGAAAAAAAAAGACATCGAACCTCTTAACAATGTTCAATTTCTTCTAATGTATGATGCAAAGCTCAGAAACCTTTCATTACGCTCGGATCTTTTTTCACTTACTTGCTACTTTCTTAGCTTTACTTTAATTCTTCGACGTAACCGCCGTAAGTTAGCGTGCCAGCTGTGGAGCTGCGTCATTACCTTCACGTCCTTTGCCAGTATGACAAGCCGTTTCGGTATTTAATAGTCGTCTCAACAAATAAGTCTTTGTTCATCTCTTAGAATGTACTGGAACTCCAGTAGCAGATGGCTTGATGGCTTTAAAAGCAATTATACAAAAGGATGATTCACAGATTCGGATCAATTGGATGGTGTTATCGACATCCTAAATTTTCTTCCCGCCGTCTCATGCCTTTCCTCTAAAACAGGGATGCTCAAGTCAAATCCACCAGGGCTACGATCCCTGCTCCTACACGCCTCAATCAAAAGACCGACTTCTCTCACTAGCAGGATTGCTCAAAATCAATAGCAGTATTTTATACCAGCTCTACATAAGCATGATAAGCTATACACTTGATCCAGGTGTGTTAGAGGAGGAATGCATCTAAAAGTTGCAGGGTGGTAGCTCTGGAGGACTCGACTTGGGCACCACTACTCACTACCAGGTGTCTCCTCACACTGAGCCTAGTTTCAATTCAAAGGGAATGGTGCCTCTCCACTGTCACCGTGTCTTTTCTCAGAAAGAGGGATTGTTGCAGCATCAGTAACTTGGTACAAACCGAACATGGATAAATAAAAGTGGATTCTATATAATTGGATCTAAATGGGACCTTTGTTTTGCAGAAGGCCTCCAGATCACATTTGTTGAGTTGTTACATAAATAAACTGAAGCCCTCAAAATGGTTCAAAACTAAAATGAATACAAACACTAAAATGTTCCAAAAAGACAGAGATTTGAAAAATAACTTTTAGTCTGGTGACATGTTCTGTAGTTTATGAAGATGTTTTAGGTGAACACTGCATATTTATTAAAGAAAAAAAAAAAAAAAAAAGAAAAAACCTCTTTCCAAGCAAAAACTTCTAGTTTGGAAGGAAAAGAGAAGCAGGTGTCAGCTCAGTCTGAAACTTCTAAACATGTCGGATAAAATATCCAAATCCTCCTAATAGTGAACAGAAATCACTTGAGTTTTTAAACATATCAAGGATGTTTGGTTTCTAACTGAATATGTTTGTCCATCAGGTTTCTGCTCATTCAGCTCTCGTCTAATCTGCATGGTATGCCGTCACATGACGCTGTATGTTCGCCCTGTAATGTGCCAGAAAAAGGTTTGAACCCTGCCTGACCTATTGGCAACCTGCGGACTGCAAGACAACATGCCATATCATATAATCATCTAACTTCATAAGAGTAGAAAGAGAAATTCACTACATCACATTGAATGTCCAAGTCTCTTACTTTTATGGTTTTAGTTCTAGAAAGATAAATTGGTCTTTTCTCCCATACAAATTATATTGTTAGCAGTTGAATCCAAGTGAACCAATCAACAAAGAGATGGAAATTAAAACAAACACTCGTTCCAAATGTAAAAAAAAATCTTTTATTATAAAGTTCTTATATAAATTTAACAATTGATAAGTAGTAATGGTCATCAAAAAATGTCAGAACAAATTTTTTATTAGCTTTAATACCAATAAAATTGTCCAAAAACCAAACAATTGCTGAGAGCTGCTAAATTTTCAAAGGGTTGTCAGAATGCAGGTCATCCGTCATGCTGCGAGTCAATCGGGACAAATCTCTAGAAAAACAAAAAGAAAACATGCCGATACTTAATATTTGCATGTCTGTCGACAGAATATGAACATTTATTAGGTATGCATTTCTGGAAATAGTTTAAGAATGCATGTGTTAGTCAAGTTTACATTAAAGTTTAAATACAGCAGGAAAGATAAGAAATGCATCACTGAATGACATAGAATGACTCTGATCATACAAATGTAAAATGTGACGGTGGAAAAAAAAAAAAAAAGCTGCTGAATGACTTGAAAGCTATAAAGCACATATTTGGATCGTATCTTGCCCTCTAAGAAAATTTGATTAAAAAAGGCGTCACAACATGATCTGGGAGACTTTTTATGGGAGACTTTTTCAATTGCTTTGAATCTGTAAAGCAATTAGCATTTTTTAGTAAAACGCTAAAAAAGGATTCACCTTCAATTAATTTTTTTTCTTACTACAATCTCAGGAGACTTTACTACTTCACTTTAATACCACCAACAATGGTAGTAAACACAGTTTAAGCAGTCATCCGTCCAGTCATATGCTCACCATTGACTCCTCAAAGTGCAAAACGGAGGCCAACGGGTCTCCGCAGCGACGATGGACAAACCCGGAATCACCAGGGACAGACACCGAGGTGTAGGTCGCGACCTCCTCGTCCATTCGCAACTCCTCCAGAGGAGGAAAACGCTTTCGCAACATGGCCACTGCAAGATTCAGAGAGCAAGGCTTCTGAGTGATAAAATCTATCAGAGGGTAAAAAAAGAGAGAGAGAAAAACATGTTAAGCTCTCAACAGTAAGCATTATGAATCTTTCTGAGGTGAATGAAGGGTCAGTGGTACCGCTGTGCAGTTGCTGAACGACAGAGTTGCTCCGGTGAGTCGACTCCGACACGCCGCTCTGTGCAGTTGTGAACTTCTTCTGTTCTGATAAAACTTGATCCCGTTGGGTCGAGGCTTCCTGGTTCTCAAACCGCGGCGCTCTGATCAACTTTTTACCAGTCGAGAAAAAAATGACAGACTCTCTTGGTGGAGCGTGGAGGAAAGTCTTCATCTCCTCCACATCCTCTTCATCGTCACGTCTCCTTGTCTCCGCCTTCTCCTCTCTAGGAGGTTTACTCTGAAGAAGCGAAAACAAAATGAGTTAAACCTTTGATTTAAATGCACAGGATGTCGACTTTGAATGTGAAATGAATTTCATACAGAGGAGGATGGAGCCGAGACCTGCTCTGATTTTGCTGAGGAATTGTTGTCCGTCCCAGCTGTGACCAGTTCATCTTCTGGATCGTCAAATAACTTCTGGACAACCTCCTGCCACAAACAGTCAGATGAACTCAGTCTCTTACTGTGCGCTTATTTCCATTAGTGCTGAGTAACATGGCTTGAAAATAAAATCTCAGATTTTATCGTACTAGTTACTAATTTGGTTAATTTTTTTTTTGTTTTAGAAAAAACTAGATTTCAAAAACTGGCTTTTATTTTAATCATCTCTTCTGTGAGTTGTCCTCAATTCAATGTTCAAATAAACAGCTATAAAACACACTTAAGATGTTAGGCTTTAGGTGTGAAGACGTCACTCTGAACTATGGAAATTCAAGGAATGCATTGTGGGGAAAAAACAAAAAAAAACACAAGAAATCAGAATTTTTCCAAAAATAAATTCTTCAAAAAAAAAAAATCTGGATGATCAATAAACTCATTTCATCTCCCAGCTCAATTTTTAATTAAAACTGTAATTATTTGTAGTTTCCAAAATATCAAAAGTTACAATATTTCTAGATTTAGGCAGTCGCATTATCCAAAGTTTGACAACCAAAATCAGAAATTACTTATTTTTTAATTGTACTGATAAATAATCCAACCTTTAAAGACCATTCATCTAAAAATCAACAATGTCAACCTTTTCTCATCTTGATTGCTGTAGGAGCTTCATACGTAGGATTAATTTGACCGTTTTACCTCCTGACATGGATGAATGTTCCTTTTGTAGCTTGCGTGTCCAACGGTGCCGCATGGAGACTGATACCATTTCTGAAAACAGAAGCAGCAGCACGGTGAGGCGAAGCTTCCTGAAATACAACCAGACCAACACGGTGAGGTATGCGTGTACAGACCATGGCAGACATGGGCTGCTGCTTGGTGTTGCGGACTCTCTGTGGAGTCCATTTTGTCTTTGCTGTCTCTTTGAACTCTGCTGCTGAGGAGAAAAGAGAAAACTCAGCCACGTCAGGCTGAACAGGCTGGACAAACCGATAGCGCGGGAGCATTAACGTAACAGTGCTGCATCTTACCCACAGTACGACTGGTTGAATCTGGACAACTTTTCTTAACAGGCACTCTTTGAGCCTAAAAATATTTAAGAATTACGTGAGGCAAATGAACAAAAAAAAAAAATCAAAGAACCTGGAGATAAAATGCAACAGGAATGAGAATGAGCAGTGATGACATGAAGTTTATTGTGCTCATACAGTGTAGATTGAAGTGCCTCTGCCAGGTGGACACACTGAATTTCTGGACATGGCGTCCTTCACGCCCTCATTCTGAAGGATGCTCCGCAGAGCGGCGTCGTCGGGCGAGAACGCCACTGACCTCACCGGTCCTGACAAACGAAAAGAAAAACTCAGCTGAGAGCATCATGGTAGAACAGAGGTGTATTTCAAGAGGTATTGCAAATCCAAATCCAAGAAATGTGGCATGCATTTGTACTTAGACGTCATGAGTAAAGACTCTAAAACATATTTTGCTGCAATTTGCAACTCTTTTAGGAAAAGTCTCACTTCTCCAGCTCCAGTTGTGGAGTGCTACTGCGCTGCAACCTTTAAATGCATCCCTGCTGCGATCAAATCGTTGAAGTACCTCTTCGGCATGCCATCAAGTTTGGGAAAAGCTCGTTAACGATTCATTTGATTCACAAGTGTCGGCGCAAGGATGCATCTACAGCTGCAGGACACTGACCCTGGAGGACTGGATTTTCATCAACCTTATGTTTTGTTCTAAATATCTGACAAACTTTATACGTTTTATTACTTTAAGGTGCACGACGTAGTCATCAAAATGAGCAAAATACAGACCCAATCTCACCTTTTGCTCAAAGAATCCACAGAGCACAAGTTTCACTTTTTGAATAACCAAAATAAATTAACTTTTAAACTGTAATCTAACTGACTGAAATCTTTCTTTATAATCTCTATGCCACCAAATATCCGAGTATAGAGTATATCTGGTCTGTTTAGTGCAGTGTTTCTCAACCCTGGTCCTCAGGGACCAACCCTGAGGACCAGGGTTGCATGCAGGACATGCAACTGTCCTGCATGTTTTAGGTATTTCCTTTCTGCCACACACCTGAATTGTATCTCTGGGTGATTAACAGCCTTCTGCAGCACTTGATGGTCATGCAATAATTTGAATCAGAGAAACACTGGTTTAGTGGCACTGATCAGATGCCATGAGGATTCAATATTAGTGCAATTCAAACTAGTTTCCATGCAATATGAAGAAAAAGAGACCCCAGAACTTAAATCATTATAAAAAAAAACTAAACAAAAGGAAAAAAACGCTTAATTGTTTCTAAGTCGCTTTATTGTTCAGTTCTGACCTGCGAATGCTCCCTCTTTTTGTTGAGTCTTCTTAACAGACACTCGTTGAGGCTGCAAACAAGAAGAATCACAAGAATGTGCAATATTTCAAATTTCTGAGCACTAAAAACAACATTCAGATGGAAATATTCAGGACTAAGGTCAAAGATGCAGTAAAAGCAAGAATATAGTTCTGAGATAAAAGCCAACTCACTAGGTAGTTGTATTGTTTGGAGCATTTTGGAGTAACAACTGGTCGGCTTGCACGGCCTACGCCCTCGTTCCTGAGGATACTCAGCAAAGCCGCGTGGTCTGGTTGGAAGTTCTCACTTTTTTCTGAAATTAAAAGCAATAATTTTGTACAACTGACAAAATATTAGAAGAAACGAATAAGAAAACGTCTCCTAGAGCATAAAAAAAGCATGCCATAAATATGGAAGAAGGTTTTCCTTATTGACAGTGGTGCTACAAAGAAATTGAAAACAGTGAATTCACTCTTCTACAAAACAACAATAGTAAGTTGAGTAATCAAATAAAATGTTGCACTCTTAAATGAAAATTGACAT
The DNA here is from genome assembly GCF_051168715.1 of Poecilia mexicana. Classification (NCBI taxonomy): domain Eukaryota; kingdom Metazoa; phylum Chordata; class Actinopteri; order Cyprinodontiformes; family Poeciliidae; genus Poecilia; species Poecilia mexicana. The sequence goes on from NW_028263376.1 coordinate 28,477,251, forward strand.
GAAAATCAGAGTAAAGGAAACACTCACCACTTAAAGGATTTGAACAACTGGCCTGTGCGGTCAGTGACACAGTCGGATGAGCAGCTGAAGTCTTTGGCAGATCCAAGTTGACCTCTGGATGAAGATGAGCTTGGTCTGAGGTGTTACTTACATTTTGATTCGCCATCTTACCAGATGTGGATGTAGGGTTTTTCAAATGGGCTAAAGTCTTTAATTTTGGACTGGGCTGCCTTGAAATGTGAGTTGCATTTACTACCGTCTTTCCAAGGGACCTCCCTGAATTTTTAACCGAATCTTGATGTTTACTGGGTATTTTGAATGAGATGTTTTCAGGTCCATTCCCCAGAGTCCTTGATTGAGGGGCTGTTAAAGGTTCACAGTTCTCAGTTCCTCTCCTTGCGGTTCTCCGCTGCGAGAAGTTAAACGGTACAGGGCGAGTGCATGTCTTCTTCTTTGTTTTACCCTGCAAGAGGAAAAAAAAAATGAAAACAACAATGATGACATGAAAGAAAACGTGTTGAACTGAGAAACTTACGGCTAATGGCTTCTCTTCCCACTTGCTGTGGGATTCCTTGAATACAGGGGGCGCCTGGAGTTTCAGGGACTTTGCGAGCACTGGGAGCCGGCTCCCGCCTGGCTGGAAAGGAGGCTTTCGTCCAGCTTCTCCAGGATCTTTGTTTTCAACACCTTTCTTTGAAAGGTGAAGCGAAGACATTCCTTCGGAAAGCTTTGGCTCTGGCTGTTGAATGTTGTGTTCATTCTTCATTCTGAGTAGGGAAATAGTTGGAACTAAAAAAGTTACACTTCTCAAAATTGCATCTCTGCTTCAACACACACCGGCCCTGTGACACCTGTGCTCTATATATATATATATATATATATATATATATATATATATATATATGAAAAGCTGCAGGTCCTGACAACATTCCAGCAAGGCTGATCAAAGAGTGTGCAGACCAGCGAGCCCATGTGCTCAGGGTCATCTTCAATACGTCACTGCATTAGGCTATTGTCCCCTCATGTTTCAAGTCAGCTATTATTATTATTCCAGTCCCCAAGAAACCAACCATCACATGTCTTAATGACTTTCGACCCATTGCATTAACATCTATCATCATGAAGTGCTTCGAGAGAGTGGTTAAGGGTCTTATAATCTCTATACTGCCTCCATCATTTGAACCTTTCCGGTTTGCACACAAATCTAAGCGCTCGACTGAGGATGCCATCGCCACTGCTCTTCGTCTGAGCCTGGTACACCTGGAGAAAAGAAACACCCACGTACGGATGCTTTTTTTGGACTTCAGCTCAGCATTCAATACGATCATTCCCCAGGACTTGGTATGCAAACTGGTCCCCCTGGGCTTCAATACTCCACTGTGCAACTGGCTGCTGGACTTCCTCACGGACAGAACTCAGTCTGTCCGTGTGGGTAATAACACCTCCAATATCATTTTTTAACACTGGTTCCCCCCCTGCTGTTTACCCTGATGACCCACGACTGTCGTCCCAGGTTTAACACCAACCACATCATGAAATATGAAATATGCAGACGACACTATAATTATGGGACTCATTCAGGACGACAATGAAGTGAACTACAGAAAAGAGATACAATATCTTGTGGACTGGTGCAGAATAAACAACCTGCTCCCGAAAGTCGACAAAACAAAAGAGATCATTGTCGACTTCAGGAGGTCTCGACCCAACCACACACCACTCCTAATCAACGCCAAAGGAGTGGAGATCGTCAGCAGCACTAAGTTCCTGAGGGTGCACATTACAGACAACCTCAGCTGGACAACTCACATCGCTTCACTGGTGAAAAAAAGCACAGCAGCGCCTGCACTTTCTGAGACAAATGAGAAGAGCTTCGCTCCTCCCTCCCATCCTCTCCACCTTCTACAGAGGAACTATTGAGAGCCTGCTGATCAGCATCTTGTCTGGGTGCTGCAAGGCCTCAGACTGGAAGTCTCTGCGAAGCTAACCAGATCCTCTCTGATTCCACCCATCCTCTCCATGGTCTGTTCATCCGCTTGCTGTCTAGGAGGAGAGTCCATAGCATCTGCTGCAGAACAGCCAGACTCAGAAATAGTTGTGTCCCACTGGCCATCAGATTGCTCAACAATCCCATCATGAAGACTGTCTGAGACTGTTTGAAAATAGTAATTATTATTTGCATATTATTTAATTATAGGCACACTTGTGCAGCAGGGCCGAGCGCAAATCGTGACACCGCACCTCGTACTGGCACTTCCGGTGGCAGGTCTGACACCTGCCACAAGTGCCACTGCGTTCGGCTGACTTCGGCTGACCTCGGCACCTCTTACTGGCACTTCCGCTGACACCTGCCACAAGTGCCACTGCTTTCGGGACTAGCTGCCAGAGTTGCCACTGCGTTCGGCTGACTTCGGCTGACCTCGGCACCTCTTACTGGCACTTCCGGTGACACCTGCCACAAGTGCCACTGCTTTCGGGACTAGCTGCCAGAGTTGCCACTGCGTTCGGCTGACTTCGGCTGACCTCGGCACCTCTTACTGGCACTTCCGGTGACACCTGCCATTAGTGCCACTGTTTTCGGGTCTAGCTCTCAGTGTTGCTACTGACTTAGGCAAATGGACTACATATCCCATGATGCTTTATTACTAGTAGAAGAAGAACTTAAACACAGACGAAGAAGACAGAATTTAATAATTTTTTTTTCGCATAAATACTTATGTTAGCTGAATTCCTACACGTTTATTATATCATGTATGATTCGTTCATCCTATTTATTCACTAAAGTTCATCTGAATAATCCAGCCGACTCCTTCCGTCTTTGAATTAATCAAATACACAGAAGGTATCAGGGATGCCATTGGTTTCGGCACCTTTGTAACAGCTGAGTCTCGCCTCCACTAGAGCTGCTGTTAGATGTCCAGGATGTTTCAGAGCTGTCACAACTGTTTCCGATGTTTTGGGGGATGGCAATGACAGTTTTTTGAAAACGTGTTACTTATAATGCGTGTTTATAAAAAAAAATTCAATGGTAATTGTATATTTATCCATTTAACACTTTGAATATTTTTGACTGAGTTTAATTCAATCAAGATGGCCAATTGAATATACTATAAAGTGTCACTATTACAGTGGAACCTGTCACTATGTTCAAAGACACATCTGGTTAATCACACATCACTGATAGTTAATAGGACTTTTTACTTAATCAAAATGACATTCAACCCTTGCCCATGTTTATATCGCAGAACAGTGGCTGACATAGTGCAACAGGAAGCCAAATGTTGCAACTGGATAATAGTAATAATAATCAGACTCTGTATAACGTATATTGTAGAAATTAATAAAGTTTGAAAAATAAATTTAAGCTTAATGATCATAATTTCTCATGGAGGAATAATAAGTTATTTGATCCTGATGTAGTAAATTCACACGTTGACTAAACATGAATTTTACAGTAGACTTCAAATTGCTGTTTAAAGTATTTACATACAATGGCTAATAAATATTGACAAATCAATTACTATGCATATACTTTGTGACATAAACTTGAAAAAATGTTGAAACATATCTGCCAAATAAAATAATATGTAAACAGCACAATTTTCTTTGAAAAAATCATTTGCATCTTAAGTATAAACTAAAGTAATTTTTATTTCCAAAAATATGTAACATTCTTGTTCTTAATGCTGCTTAAGATTCACACATTGTCAAATTTTTTGAGGTGTAAATAATTTGTGTTTTGACTTATCAATATTCAATATTGGTGTAAAAAAATTGAAGTTGTTTTAACTTGAAAGTGAAAATCCTCCTGCTGCCTTGAAAATGCTGTTGAAATGCATTTTTTAGCTCAGATTTTAGTCATTCTCTCATCTTTGAATAAGAAAACTTTGAAGACAATGAACCGAACCAGAAAAAAACACAGAGAAGCAACCTTCATTTATGCCACACAAATCTGTAATAAACTTGACAAATAATGAAAAATAGCGGGGATTAAATGTAATAAATAAAAACAAGTAATAACTATTTAAAAATGATTAACTGGCATTTTTGGAAAATTATGATAACATGTTTCTTTTTTTAAAAAATGCATTATCTTAACAAAAAACACTGAAAGTTATAGTGGCTGCCTGGTCTATTAGATAATAGACCAGGCAGCCACTATAACTTATGACATCCTGTGCACTGTCATGGAACCAGGCTGAACATAATGTCACTCTGGAATTGTCAATATCTCATGTTGCCACTGTCAGAAATGTTAACTAATAAGTCAATATTAGTGAACTTACCCGGTTTAATAATCAATAGCATTATATTAAGGTCATTGTATGAAAATAATTATAATCCGGAACTGACAGGAGCTTGTCAGCACTGACATACCATGGCAACCGAGTGTCAGTTGTAGTGGTAGGTACCTACTGGTAGCTATTATCACCTGTTGCAGAAGAGGTCCCATCTGAAAGCGCAGGAGTTGTCTTTCTCTGTTTAAGTCTGAACACCGGCTGTATATTTAAATATGTATGAGAATTATGTTGTAATTAAGATATATTTTATTTCTATTTGTTTGATCTAAAGTTATTCATATGCTACATTCTGTCTGAAACAGATAGAGAATGAGGTTAGCAGCCTGTGGCACCCATGGCCACCTTACTTGTGTCACCTTACCCAGTGGTAAGGTGGCACAAGTGGCACCTTACCCAGAAGCCCGTGGCACAAGTGACAGCTTATGGCAACTGTCAACATGTTTTCACTGAGGCTGTTTATTGGAAACTGAAATTTGAGACTGTATAAAAAATAGACCAGGGCATATTTGCTTTTTTTAAGGGAACAGAATACTTAACAAGAAATGCAATACTTTGTGCCAGATCCACCATTATTTTCATTAATTATAAATTCATTCATATTAATTCTGACACAGAAGCTGTCACCAAAGAATATTATATTTCTATTCTATTGTTTTCCCCACTAAGCATATTTAAATATGCTGAAGTATGTATAATACAATTAAAAATACTTTAAAAATACAACTGTTTATAAATATGGCTGCATGTATAAGGTTTCCAGTAACAAAACAGCGTGTTATGAAAGATTAAATGTTCAAATACGTCATTGTGCCTGTTAAACATATAACGCTGAGTGGAGCGGTCGAACGCTATAAGATGGCCGCCCTAAATCTCGTGAGCAAAAATAGGCGAGAGGGGTCCGTGAGGCGTGGGAGGTGCCAGTATGAGGTCGTGGCAACCCTTGGAAGGTGCCGAAGTCAGCCGAAGTCAGCCGAACGCAGTGGCAACACTGACAGCTAGACCCGAAAACAGTGACACTAATGGCAGGTGTCAGAGGAAGTGCCAGTAAGAGGTGCCGAGGTCAGCCGAAGTCAGCCGAAGTCACCCGAACACAGTGGCAACTCTGGCAGCTAGTCCCGAAAGCAGTGGCACTTGTGGCAGGTGTCAGCGGAAGTGCCAGTAAGAGGTGCCGAGGTCAGCCGAAGTCAGCCGAACGCAGCGGCAGCACTGGCAGCTAATCCCGAACGCAGTGGCACTTGTGGCAGGTGTCAGACCTGCCACCGGAAGTGCCAGTACGAGGTGCCGAGGTCAGCCGAAGTCAGCCGAACGCAGTGGCAACTCTGGCAGCTAGTCCCGAAGGCAGTGGCACTTGTGGCAGGTGTCAGCGGAAGTGCCAGTAAGAGGTGCCGAGGTCAGCCGAAGTCAGCCGAACGCAGTGGCACTTGTGGCAGGTGTCAGACCTGCCACCGGAAGTGCCAGTACGAGGTGCGGTGTCACGATTTGCGCCTGCTGTCTCTCCACTTGTGTTTTTGTGTGCGCTCCGGTGGCCAAGTGATGACATTGCATTGCCAATTTTACTTATGTTTCTTTGTGCAATGACAATAAAATAAGCCTAAGTCTATATGGGTAGCAGCCATTTTAATTTGATTATGTTCTACAACAACTTTCAAGAAAGACTTCTAGTAACCCTCAAAGTACAAATTTTCAGAATATCACCAACTTTCTGTTGCATATCACCTTTGAAATGCATATTATTACAAGAAAACGTGCTTTGGATAAATCACACACTAATGTTAGGAGGGAAAAAGTGAATTTGCGGGCCTTTATATATATATATATATATATCTTACCTTAGAAAATCAATGCGGATTTTATTCTGACTTTGCTGACGAAGGACTGGAGAAGAACTCATGATGCTGATCGGGGTAAAAAGACAATCTCAGGATTTGAGCAACTAAAAAAGGGAAACAGAATAAAACATTTGAGCAGCAAAGCATAAATATCCGAACACGCTTTTAAAGATAGGGAGTATAAAACTGACAACGCTAACCAACAAGAAAAAAAATAGCAATAATATTGGCAACTGCCAATATTATTATACTTATGTTTTTCAAAGAAAAACAAATATTGCCGACAAGGCAAACAATAAAGCGAAAACACATGAAATGGGTGTTGTGAAGAGCCAGCTAAAATATTAGCAAACAAAGAAGTTAGCTTTGACCCAAACAGAAAGCTACGATTAAAGCACACGCTACACACGACCGAAAGCTAGCTGCTGCTTCTTTCAGATACATCTAAAAGGCCTATGGTCCTTTATCAGTCGTTTGAAAAATGAAATAAACTCTTTCAAAGACAGCTTATTCCTTACTCCAAGTTGGTTTGGTTTACCAGACGTTTCGTGCTGATTTAAAGCTCCTTCGTTCCGTTCTTTCTTACTATGAAAAAGGCCTGTCAACTTCCTGGACCATAAACAGTTTTCAAAAAGCGCGCTTCGTCATTGGTTAAAAGTAGATCCCAAATTGACCAATGGCTGTGAGGAATTTGGTAACCGAACAAAGGGCAACCAATAAGCATCGGATCTTCACAAACAACTCCATGGTAACGATGATAAGGTTGTTTTACCACGTGACTAGTTTATTTGCCGCGAGACCCGTCACTCTCCATCTCCCCCACCGCTACGTAGATAGATAGATAGATAGATAGATAGATAGATAGATAGATAGATAGATAGATAGATAGATAGATAGATAGATAGATAGATAGATAGATAGATAGATAGATAGATAGATAGATAGATAGATAGATAGATAGATAGATAGATAGATAATGTGAAGAGTGAAAACATCTGTTATTCTGTATTATTAGCAAATTCTTGCGGATTTAACGTTACTTGTTTGCTAAAAAAGAAAAAAAACAAAGAAAGGGAAATCTAAAACAAAAACAAAGTCAGAAAATCTAAAAAATAAAATGAAATGAAAAAAAAACGATCAAGAGGTTAATGATAACTTTAGAGGTACAGTCCAAGAAGAAAGCCATGAGAAGTCAGTCCTCTTCACGATCTGCCATAAAACATGGGTTTGGGACACAGCAAATATGCGGCGAAAAGGACAATGATCAGGTGAGATTCCAAAGACAGTTTCCCTTTCACACAATAATAAATAGTGGTGGCAGCATCATGCTGCGGGGATACTTTTTCCTCTGTTTTACCTGAGACAGGGCTAATGGAAAAGTGAATGAAGACGAATGTTCAAACAGCGAACATTAGACAAAACAGAAAATAATGACATAAAATCATATCTGAAATGTATAATCTCGTGACATACAGCATGCTCTTTGTGCTAACATAGCATAATGATATATAAATCCCAAAAACTCCAATCAAACTAGATTCATGCAGCAGGCACGACAATAAGGAACAGTCTAAACAGACAGACACAAACGACATGTTTTAATTTTACAGCTATACCTCCATCAGCTTTGATTGGGATTTGGTAAATTATTATTTGTTAACATTTTTCCTTTGATAAATAAAATTATCAGTGTCTAGAATTAGTTTTAAATCACGTTGTCTCTATTAAAACCTTTTTTTCTCTCTCTCTCTCAAGTCAAGGCAGAACCCTCCCTGTCCATCTTGTGGATGTCCAGCAGGTGTCGCTGCCCGCAGGCTTGCAACGCCACACAGCAGCAGCAGCAACAGAGTGCGTGTCTGCCTGTCACCCAGGGGCCCCGTGTCAACAGCAGAGGGAAGAAGAAGACAGACACGCAGAGGAGGAAATCAGAAAATAACGGCGCTGCAGAAATGGACCTGCGCTCTGAGCTGCTCAAGTCCATATGGTACGGTTTTACTGCCCTGGATCTAGAGAAGAGTGGGAAGGTGTCCAAGTCTCAGCTGAAGGTGAGTGGAGGGTCCTCTAACTTGAAGATGGAGGGGTGTGGGGGTGGAAACAAAGTGATCTTTTCGTGTCTGAGGTGAAGATTGACAGACGTGGTGATGTTGCTTCATTTCCTACCAGGGTTCACTTTCAACAGATAAAAGTTTGTCAGGTACACAAGTAAATTTAACAAATAATTGCTGTTTGCCTAGAGTGTGTTCAGCTGTGTACTTCAGGAAATGAGAGCGAACTGTCTGATTTCCATCACATTTCCTGTGCAAAGCAGCTTTACTTTAAACTGCGGCAACGAGGAACAATTTTGTTCCCTATATTTCCAGTGAAATGCTTACAGTGCTGAAAAGAAGGCACAATATGCACCTCTGTGTGGCAGGCAGGCAGGCAGCACGAGTTTGCTCTGTCTGCATGTGAATGGGACCCGTCATCATCAACGCTTGGGCCTCAATGTGCCATCTTGTAGTGCAAAGGGACCTCTGGCACTGGAGAGCAGCCTCGTTGAATAGAGTATGTTCCCAGCATGTACGTCAAACAGGACATTGTTGCATGTGAGGGCAAGGACAAAGTGGAAACATGCTGACGATTGTTGCGTCTCGCTGTAGGGCTTCAATAAAGCCACTGTGCTTCTTTCTCTCTCTCTCTTTCCCTCTCTCTGTCTCTTCTTTTTTGTTGCTCTCATTGTTATGTCACTTTTTCTCGGTGTGGCTCAGGCTCTGTTTTCCAGCCACCACCACGTTTCTGCAACGTCGCCCAGAGCTCCTGGCTTACAGCGAGTCAGCCTTATGACTTGGCTTATCCCACTTCCAGCCCTCCATCGTCGGCATCATGCAGGTCGTGTACAGGCACCATGTTCTGTGTGGAGGCGAGCACTTTGCATGCTGTGGCCTCAAAAGTTAACAGACGTTGTAGAGAACTGGAGACTGGAGACAGGATGTGGTTATGGCTCAGCACGCAGAAACTAGGTGCCTGATATCGTGCAGCAGATGTCTTAAGATGTTGCACTCCCTCGGCGACAGAAATAAAATAAAGGGGAAAAAGTTGATAGAAACGCAATAGTGGTAACTCTACCACATTAATCCAATATAAACAGATCAAATTAGATATCTTTCCTCCCTCTGCTCTTCATTTTGGTGCAACATCTGCTAATAATCTGTCATTTTCATTTAGTTAATTTCACTTTTCATGAGGCCACACCGGTCCAGACTGCAAACAATTAGCACCTCTGAACATGTTAACATCATATGGTTAGACAACAAAATTAGAGCCATGAACTCATTTTCAGACTCGGTTCATCCCTTTTCTGCACGCTGCTACAGGAAACACTGCTCAGAAAACGTACCAATACTGTTCCGCCAAGGGAAGTGCATGCATCGAGTGTCGCACACATGGTGCAAGTTGTGTGTTATTAGCTGTGACAAAACTATTAAGTTTTAACGGACTTATTAAAAGAGCACATAAGAATAGAATGCTGTCAGTTTATGAACTTTTCGAATGTGTTGTCATAAACAAAGCTGCTCTTTTCTTGGCCCTCTTATAGGCCAAAAGAGCAAACACTGTTTAGCGTGAAGTTTATGCCAAATTTGACTTCTGCGGGTGTGGAATAATATTTTGCCCAAAACATGAAGAAGTATCATCTGAAAATTTGCTAAGCCAGATTAATATGAACAAATACAGGATTCTAGCATTTTCTTGAAACGCCTGGATTGTTCTGGTACATGGAAAACGTATGAAAATTAAAGTTTCTGCCCATGTTGAGCTATTTCCAGATGGCATAGTTTATCTTTGATTTGCCATTTGACAAGTTAGCTTTTAGTCAAATGTATTCATTGACTGTTTTTTTTTTTTATTTACTGACAGAACCGATGGATAAATGGAAAAGTAAAAAACGATTTCTTAATGCTCTTTGGTTCTCTTAGTTCTTGATTTTAACCAAATTATGTTGCTCTCAAGGAAAAAAAAAAAACCAAAAACAGAAAGACGTGAAATCAATGCTAACTCAGAAGCCAACCTCATTTTGTGCATTTTATGATTTCTGAGAAATCATTATAAGTCCCAACTGAGGAAACATTTTAGTTAGTAAAAGTATATAATTTAGAAATAGATTTGTAAGAAAACTTCAAAAGTGTTAGCAGGAGAGCTAAGCATTGACAGATCATCTGAATTCCCTCGATATATTAACTCTGTCAAAATAAGAACTGCTGCTGTCTGTAAACGTGGAACAACATGTACTTTGTTCAAGGTCAAGCGGATTTGGGTAACTGGATGCTGGATTCAAAAACTGCCACCTCTGGCAAAGAACCAGCAACACACTTTTTTCCCCAGTTTTTTGCTTTGCTTTGCTGTGGTGGAAATGTTGTATGTTTCTTTGTGCAAACTAACTAGCAAGAGCGAATAGTACAACACTCACCGTTTAACTGCTGTCTAATCAATTAGACGACGCTTGTTTTGTTCTATTTTGTGAGATCAGACAGAATAGATTTTTAAACTCATTGGCTGTGAGTTTTCAGATTGTTTTACGCTGATGCTTATTGAGAATTGTGCGACTTTGTGGGCGTGTTTAAAGGCTCGTAAAAGATTGCATGAAACCTGAATTGTTCAGAGCAGTGCATAGGTGGTGATCTGATGTGCTGCTCTCCTTTCTGCAGCAATCTTTAAAACCCAGGACTCTGTCTGATCTGGATTTGTTTTGTTTTTTCCACTTCACAGACCTACAGAAGAAGAAATGATCAAAACTATGAAGCAGAAAACTATCAACATGGCCGCTCAGGTCTTTTAAGAAAGAGCATAGCCTTCAAAATAAAACCGCACAGATTTCAAAGGGTTAAAACTGAACTATATTGCAGCAGTACAGAAGTACTGACCGTGTTGGTAGCTTCCTGCACAGCAGTTTTTCTAAACATTGTATAAATGCATGTTTTGCTTTTGTAATCTGTTACAGGCTATCAGAGGGTTAAATATAAGTCACATCTCTTACAGTGCTGCATCTTCGTGTTAAATAATCTGTAATACACAAAACAGACATAATTAATCCGAATACGTCTCGAGAATATCAGACTTTTTTCAGGACATAAAGGGGAAAAAAGATATCTTTAGAAAAACCGAAAGTGTGTTATCCTGACAATCAACCACACAGCTGAGACACACATGCCACCAAAGTTCACAGATACTTGAACTGACTTACCTGAGCAGAAAATTTCACATTTGTCTTATTCAACTAACTGCTTTGAGAAACACAATGCAGCTCATGTTGAACAAACATGGTGAATTCTCTACTCACTGCATTTTATTCTTTTTGCTGCACTATCGCTGGAAAGGCGAGCAACAGTAAAAGCCAAACCTAATGTTTTTCCATGCACTATTTTCTGCAGCTTCTTGCAGATTTTTATTTTTTACTGCTTTGCAAACTGATTGAGTGCAAAAAAGACAAGCATCTATAGCGTCGTCTTAAAGCTTTCCTGCCCTGGTTATCAATCTGAAACATGCAGAAATCGGTCAAAGGGAAAAGACTTCCTACAACAAAATAAAAATAGCAAAATGTGCTTTATCTCAGCTTTATCAAGTGATCTGTGGATGAAGTTCAAAGTAGCAATGCGTTCGTCTCAGAATCTGAGCAGAAAAACAGTTTTGAAAACTTTTAGCAGGTTTGATGCTCGTTAAACAACGTGCTGAAATCATACTTACCATGCATAATGTCGCATTTGTACTGTTTTTTTTTTTTAAGTTGAAAAGATATTAAATGTCTGAAAGTTACACCAACAGGCATGGGATCGCAGTATCAGAACCTGTCTAAAAATAGGCACTGAAAAAGAGAATTTGGCACCAAGCTGCTCAAAAGTACTTAGATTAGGAGCCACTCATGACGTTTCTACAACAGTTTGCGGAAAATGTTAATGTTTTTCTGCTTCAGCAAGTAATTTTGAAGGCCAGGATGCAGCTGAAGTTTTAAAAAAAACAAGTTTGCTCTTAGAAGAAGATGTTGTCCTTTGTATTGGACTAGCATTTCTCAAAATGGACTGTTCAAATTTTCTAAAAGTGTTTCATGCGGTGTTTGTTCATGTATTTTCTTTAATCGTTATAGCATCTTGTGAACTTGTCTCTTTCTGTCTCTAAAGATCTGGATAAATCTTATCTTTGTTTGAAGTGTTTTAACCCTGCATTTTGTGTGTGTGTGTGTGTGTGTGTGTGTGTGTGTGTGTGTGTGTGTGTGTGTGTGTGTGTGTGTGTGTGTGTGTTTTTAAACACTGCGTTTACAAAAATTGATAAGATTAAACCATTTTATCAGTTCGATGGAAATAAATCTTCTCCTCTGTTATCTGAAGGTTTTTTTTTTCTCTTTGATTTTTCAGGTTCTGTCTCACAACCTTTGCACAGTCCTGAGCATCCCACATGACCCCGTGGCTTTGGAGGAGCACTTCAGGGATGACGACGACGGCCCCGTTTCCAGTCAGGGTTACATGCCTTATCTCAACAAATACATCCTCGATAAGGTGAGCGCACACCAGCACAGCTTTATTTCTCCTGGTGTTCCAAGAAGCTTTAGCACATTTTTAATCGCTACATCCCTCCGCTGCTTTAGGTTGTGGAAGGCTCATTTAATAAGGAAAACGTGGACGAGCTTTGTTGGACTCTTACGGCGAAGAAGAACTACCAGCCAGACAGAAGCAGCATCTCGGTTCTGCCAGACCGGGACGCTTTTCGACTGTGGTGCCTTTTTAACTTTCTCTCCGAAGACAAATACCCGTTGGTTATGGTTCCAGATGAGGTGGGTTGAACCAGAAGGTGGATAAATCTACTGCACACCTAATTATGAAGTTGGATCTTCAGAAAGCCACTGAGTTGGAAGCGGGTGAAACTCTGCTGCTTTCCACCATGGGACACGGTGCACTTTTCGTGCCGCAATGTGGGCTTGTTTCTCACTCGTAAACACCCGTTTTGGTTTCCTGTCATGCGTTTTTTTTTTTTCACCCGCTGCCAAGAGAAAGCTCCAAATTTCAGGGTCAGAGTGTTTGCTTTAACTCAGGGTGTGAGAAAACACCATTCAGCTTTATTTTGGTATGTTTTTCACTCAGGCACCACTGTACCAAAAATAGTGCTGCAGTGAGACTGACGTTACTATATAGGTTTGGCAAAAGAAAAAAAAAATAGTGTGTTGAAGCCTTATATGCTACATGCACGGTTACAGTTAGCAAGTCAGGAAACATTTCTGCAATGTTAGTAATAATGCTGGCAAAGAAGTGATTTTTTAAAAATACGGTTTTGATAAGAAAAACGTAAAACTTCAGCAAGAACAAGCTTAAATCTCAAATGTTCAACAAGATATTACTTTAATCAAAGTTCCATACACAGAGACGCCTTTTAAAGAAAATGTTGTTGGAAACGCCAGCGGCTCACACAGATCTTCTCCCTCTTCATTCAGGTGGAGTACCTCCTAAAGAAGATATGCATGGCGATGAGCATCGAGTTCAACTGCGTTGAGCTCGATGACTTCTTCTCTCAGGACTCAGGGCATCAGAATGGCATCACCGTATGGGTCTTTCTTCAGATGATGAACTCTGGGAAAATAACCCGAGCCATCGACAAGAGCATCACCAGCATGGCGATAGAGGAGGTGTACAGGGAGATAGTCGGCGACGTCCTGAAAGAGGTAGGCGGACAGGAAAGTGCTCCCTTTGTGCCACGCTTTACGTCCGTGAAGTCATATGTCCGCGTTGATTTGGATTCAGGGTTATCTGTGGAAGAAAGGCCAGCTAAGGAGAAACTGGAAGGAACGCTGGTTCACTTTGAGGCCCAGCAACCTGTCCTACTACACCGGAGAGGACCGCAAGGACTGCCAAGGGAATATAGTCCTGGACGGGAACTGCTGCGTGGAGGTAAGCGGAGAACGTCGCCGTTTTTCCTGTTTGTCTGAAAAAAGGAAAACTGAAGGTGGGGACTTCCCTAAAATGCAGAAAGTAATCCAGAGAGGACAGTAAAGTGGTTACTTGATATCTAACCGCTTTTATATGCTGTGCTTTTCTTTAAAATGTAGTTTTTGAAACAAAGCAGCAGCTAAAAAAGAAATCACTCAAATGCTCCCAGAGAGAAATAAAACGTTAGATGGGATATTTCTTGAAATTGGTTTCTAAAAAGAAGTGAATCGTTTTACATTTTTTTATCCCCTGGCGTCTCTTCACCTTGGAGCGGTGCTGTTGCAAGTTTCCGTAAAATGAGCAAACTGTATTTTTGAAACTTGTTTAACCTGTTGGCATCATTTGCCTTTCCTGCTCATACTTGAGGGCACTCAGTAGGTTCAGATGTCTTCGGGTCGCTGTGACTCAGCTGGGTCCTCAGAGAACAAGAGCAAAACGAAGCAGACAAAGGCTCTCAGAGCAGCTCATATTCAAATCTGTCTCTTTCTGTGGTTAGGCAACACAACTGTGTTTTGTCTGATTTTTGAAACAATAACATTTTGCAGTAGTGAAATGCATTATATTTTGGATAAAGACACAGTTGTACCTCAGTGTATGGTGACAGCTCAGATCAGATAGAGTCAGACAAACTTCCCTCCAAACCCACGATGATATTTTAAAGCTGCATAATCATAACGGCTTGACTACAAAAATCCCAGATGATGATTCTCTTTCAAACTTTCCAGTCTTGTACCAACATTTTAAATTACTGCTGCTGATATTCTCTCTACAATCTACAGCCTAGTGTAGCGTCATCAGCCATCAGCTACAAGAAAACGCTTCGCCTATCCTCCAAAATGCTCCTTCAATTCAGATCATGACTGGAAGTAAGAAGTTTATAAGTTGCACTCGGAACAATCTCACTAATGTGACCATAAAAGTTAGAATTAGGACGCATTAGGACACTGGACCCAGGCTGCGTTGATCATCCATACATTTCCCTAATGATGCAGTGAGAGTTGTTTTGGTCACATGTCAGAAGCAGTGAACAAACCGCCTGGGAAGATTAGGTTAGATGTTAGAGAGATGAAATCTGAGGCCACCTTGACAGATAAAATGAAAGAAGTGAGAGAGACGGCACATCCGAGAGAGAAGAAGAAGTCCAGTTGTCTTCTGCTTAGAAACTTGGCAACGCTGCTTTCCATCTTCACCTAACTTCAGATTTAACTGAACGGATTAGATCTACATTAACGAAGCAAAAATCCCGTAACAATCTACAGCCGTTTTTCTGTGATGTACTTGAGTCAAGCAATAAGGCTTTGCTTGCAGTAACCTGTTTGCCCGGTTGGCTGGACTTTTCCTGCTAACTTTCCTGTTATACTGGGTACCACAAACCTGAAAGTGACCACTTCTTAGAAAGCAAACGAAGGACTTCTAATGACAAAAACCACAAAACTCAATTTCTTTTGTTATATGTTTTAACTACAATCTTATGGAATAAAGGACGTCCAAATTACACAGTCCTGGCAGCTGCTTGCTATAAATGTTTTCAGTCTTGGAGAGTCCTTTCAGTGATGATACAGAGAGACTGAAAAGTATCAGATCAATTATAATACTTGTCCTTCAGCTGAAGTGATTAAATACCAACAAAATATGTTGTCTGAGTGAGAAATCAGCAGAAATGCAGAATTTCTGCCACGTTTGATTCAATTTCATGGCCTGAATCAGGTACAGTACAAAGTACCGTAACCTGTTTTGGTGAGTGTAAAATCATGCAACATTATAATACAAACTTTTAATAAAAAAACTTTTTTTCATGCTTAATTAATGTAAATAAAACTCAAATTTCATCTTAAAGTGTCCATAAGACTAACGAGTCCAATTTCTATTCAGAAATTTTTCATCAGATTAATTCAAGATGACAGTCCAGTCATATAAAGAGATTCAAACTCAATTACATGACTTAAAATTTGGTTGTAGTTCTGATAAAATCCAGTCTGTAGCGCCACCTAGTTATGGAATTATCAATCTAAGCTGGCTGCATGGAGGTCGTGGCCATGCGGCATCCTGAGCAAGCATGTGGCGACAGCGGAAAGGAACAACTCCCTTTTAGCAGTAAGAAACCTCCAGTTAATCCAGAAAATAAAGTCAAACCTATCCAAGTCCAGACGAAGAACAGAGTGATTCAAGAAACGTGGAGTAAAGAATCTTGGAAGAGAGACTGATTGCTAACATTAGCTAGCTAGCTTTGCTAACATCACTTACATATAGTTTGTATTTCTTTGTGCTTAGTTTCTAAGTGGAGGTAAAATGTACAAGTTGCTTTATGCTTTTTTCTTTCTTCTTTTTTGTTG
Organism: Poecilia mexicana; assembly: GCF_051168715.1. Lineage (NCBI taxonomy): Eukaryota > Metazoa > Chordata > Actinopteri > Cyprinodontiformes > Poeciliidae > Poecilia > Poecilia mexicana. The sequence continues at coordinate 28,493,660 of NW_028263376.1, forward strand.
CATGTTGGTTTACAGATATTCTCTCTACAGTAGCCAATTAGTAGTCAAATTGTATTGCTGAAGATTTTGGAGCCATCTTGTCCTGCTCTTAAAGAACTACTTCCCATTTTCTTGGAGTTTGAGTTAAAGAGGTCGGGGATGGGTGACGACTATAACAAAATGCATATTCAGCAATGAGTCGTGTGATTGCTTGGATTCAAACCGAGACGTCCAATAAAAGCAAGGATGTCAACAAATACATTTATTCCGGCAACTTACCAATATTCGCTTGACTGAACTCGAAATAAAATCCTCAGAGTTCGAGACCAGGACAAGACGGGGTCTAAATGCGTCCAAGACGAGACTGAGACCATCAATAATGGCGACTGGAACAGTACAACACTAACACATATAATTTAAATTCTCTACATTTACGTGTTTGACCAGGTGCTGCCTGACCGAGATGGGAAGAGGTGCATGTTTTGCTTGAAAACCTTGTCCAAAACCTATGAAATGAGTGCTTCGGACACCAAACAAAGACAGGAGTGGACGGCAGGTCAGAGAGGACGCTTCTGTTCTTTGAGTCGCACAGCAAAATCTAAAGACCTTGACCTTCATCCTCTTCGTCTTCACAGCCATTCAAACGGCCATCAGGCTGCACGTGGAGGGCAAAACGTCTCTGCATAAAGACCTGAAGCTGAAGAGGCGAGAGCAGCGAGAGCAGCGGGAGAAACGACGGCAGGCCAAAGAGGAGGAGCTGCAGAGGCTGCGGGCCTTACAGGAGGAAAGGGAGCGCAAGCTGGCGGAGCTGGAGCTCCTGAAGGAGGCGCAGAAGCAGGCGCAGGTCCTGATGGACCAGGACGAGCAGAGGAGACGCCAGCAGCACGAGCAGCTCCAGCGCACTCTGGAGATTCAGCTCCGCGAGGCGGAGGAGGTGAGCGGGGCAGGGGAACGGAGGAGAGCACTTTAAAGAGTACAAAGGAGGAACTTGGGTAACTTTTTCTCCTTCTTTTCCGCCACTATACAGGCCAGAGTTAGCATGCAGGCCGAGATGGCTCTGAAGGAGGAGGAAGCAGAGCGGCAGAGGAAGAGGATCCAGGAGCTGGAGGAGATGCAGAAGCGTCTGGAGGAGGCGCTGCAGCAGGAGATTAAAGCCAGGCTGGATGAGGAGGGCTTCCGTTACGCTCAGGCCAGGTAGATGCTACAAAAAACACATTCACGCATGCAGTGGTGGGCCGAAGAGACGCTTTTGTGTGGAGACAGTAGATTTCAAGCTCCGGGGTTCACGCAGGGTTATGTTCCTGAGGAAGTCGGCCTGCGTGGCAGAGGAAGTTGGCAGCTGTTTGTCTGTACTCGGTGCTAATTCAGCTGAAAGCCTCCGATCACACAGTTCACCTTCCTTGCATGTTTATCTTGTCTTTCGTCCTCAGGTTACTGGCTGAGGAGGAGGAGAAAATGAAGGCTCTAATGGCCCTGCAGGAGGAGCAGGAGGAGTACATCGTGAAGACGCAGAGGGAAAAACAGGAGCTAAAGCAGGAAATGGAAGTCAAGTCTCGGGCCCTGGATGAGGCACAGAGGCAGCTGGAGGAGGTCCGAGCCAACAGACACAGGGTTGACCAGGATGTAGTGGTGAGTGGAAAAAACACAACACACACAGCCCATATAAGTCCTTCACTTCTCAGAGTAAACTCAGAGCTGAACTCCAGCTAAAGACAGCAAAACAATTCCTTTAACAGAGTGTGATTCATTCCTTTTATTAGCTGGAATTATACATGTTTGATATTTGTAATAATTAAAGGCAGCTGCGTCATTCCAGTCAGGGACGGACAAAAAGGCCCAAAAAGCAGCGCGAATTGCCACAAGGAACAAGATTGACTCGAATCATGTCTTGGTCAATAACGGAGCAGAAAATGCTGACGGGAAACAAAGGGATTCCTGAACAAACAGAAACTAACTTTCTTTTTTGAGTTAGACAAGGCCTCCTGTAAAATTACAGATGTGCCATTTATTCAGACATTTTCCCTCAATCTGATCCACAATCAGATTCTGGAAATCCCTTTTCTTCTTTTTATCTAATCAACGCTCATCCATCCAAGTAATTTGATGGAAGTTTAAAAACAATCAGATAAGCGTTTCCTCGGATGCTTTGCTACATAAATGGCTGTAATTTTGTATCTTCTGTTGGATTAAAACTTCAAGCCTTGTCAAAGAACCTGCAAAACAATTTTTCCTTCTTGTCCTTGAAAAAGCATAATCCAGCGAGGAAAGGCCCAATCTGTGCATCTCTATGCAAATAGTTGCAGTGAAAACTTAACAAAGAGACGTTTATTTAGGTCTGAACAACCAGGACTACTGTCACAGAATTGTAACCTTCAGAATTAAAAGTTTAATTATGTCTTTTTTAAAAATGTTTTTGTTACATCTTTCAGCAAAAATAAAGCAAAACAGGCACCTCAAAGCACTTACCAAGACAATCAGATGCAGTTAGTATTATGCAGTTTAATCAGTCCAATCATCCAGATTCAGATTTACCTATCTTCCAGTTTCATCCTAATTATACAATGAAATCAAGTTCAATTGGTAAAATATTATTTTGTCCACTGAAAGAAATCCAGCCAATTGAGTCAGTGACTTTGCAGCAGTCTGTCCCACTAAAACAGGATGTGGTGACGGTGGACGGAGTTGTTAATGTTGCAAATGGCCCCCTCATCGTCAGCGTGCATGAGGCAACGGCGGGAGGGAAAGTTACTCTGAATTTCATGGTTGTGAATTAATCAGAATATCAATCAGATGAGTTCAGAGCCGACTGTGACTGGTGGATGGTCACACTGGTTTCTTCCTGTTAAGAAGAAAGATCGATGCCTCCTCAGGATGTGAGCTTCTCTGTCGAACAGCAGAATCATAATGACATAATATAATAAAGTCAGTGTGATGGTTTTAATATTATTGTACTGCGTGAAATGATATCAAAATATGATTTTTGATGCAGTTGTTCTCAATGGCTTTCATCTGCTGGTCTTGTAAAGTGAGCTGAGGTGATATTTTGTGCTCCTCTTGGTTCAAAGATGATTTAGAGGGTTTCTCTCTTCCCGTGACAGGCTGCTCAGAGGAAACTTCGCCAGGCGAGCACCAACGTCAAACACTGGAACGTCCAGATGAACAGGCTGATGCGGCCGATCGGACCCGGCGGTGAGCTTGGATCTTAGTTTAGGGAGCGTCGGAGGCTGAATTAAATGTCCCTCTTGAGCTGTTCTGGTTCATTTCATGCTGTGTCTTAGAGGAGTTCATAGTTCATGTTCATAGTTTGCCGTCATAGTTTTCTAAAATCCATGTCAGTCTTGTGAAAGGAAATGTGGCTTTATGACATCTGTAAATGTACAAGCAGGGTGTCGCTTAGGGTTATTTTAGTTTTGAGGAGTCATGCTCTCTCTTATTAGCAGAAATCAGAACCACAATCATATAAGGTTTTATTAAAAAAATAGTAAACAGATTGAATTATACATGATGTTTAAGTTGACTGTTGTCATGGTGAAAACACTGATTCAACAAAAATGAAATGATGTGGTTTAAGCAGGGTGTCGCTTAGGGTTATTTTAGTTTTGAGGAGTCATACTCTCTCTTATTAGCAGAAATCAGAACCACAATCATTGACTATTTAATATAAGGTTTTATAAAAAAAAAAAATAGTAAACAGATTGAATTATACATGATGTTTAAGTTGACTGTCGTCATGGTGAAAACACTGATTCAACAAAAATGAACTGATGTGGTTTAAGTACGTGGGTTCAAATAAAACGTAGTTGCTGCCAGATGCAACATGGAAGGAGGAAGAGGAGAGTTGGGTCTGAAATGGTGATGTTCGCTGGTGAAGGAGCGAATTGACCTGCAGCCTTTTTATCTGCAGTTGCAGCAGGAAGTGTCCTGCAATGCAACCAACAGTGCCAGATATATATATATATATATTAAAAAAGTGAACGTTTTCTTACTAAAGTTACTCAGCAAGATATTTTTTTCTCTAAAAGAGACAACATAAGTACCAGGTAAAGTGCTCTAGATAAATATTTCTCCCGTCTATTGAAGATTTATCCAATCTTTTCTTTGGACTTGGGACGCTTTTTCACTCGTTTTCAGTCCAGCATGCGGCCATTTTGACTGGAATGTTATTTTGTTTAAGCCACTTTACGCCGACCTATGACTCACTGAGGCATGAAAAGGCTGCCAAGCTCAAAGAATGAAGCAGTGTTTGTATCGACACATAACAGACAAGTTTGCAAAGAGCCATTTTCGAATTGAATCTTAAGGCTCTTTGGAAGTAGCAGCCTGTCACACGGACACAACTTGTTCCCATTTATTTTGCTGAATCCATTGTAAGATTTCCAGAAATTACTTTTTTTTTTTTTGCTTCAGCAAAGTTTTTCCTCAAAAGAGCGAAAGCGAAAAGTCGAGGATCAGCTAACAGCTGATGTGCATTTTCAGGCCCAGCACCAGGCTGGAGCTGGATTTTGTCCTGTTGCTTCATGACATGACAGTCAGATATTTATCATCTGCTCGAGATGACGAGACTTCTTCTTTCGTCTCCTTTTTTTGTACACTTTCTCTCTTGTTTTAAGAACACAGCAGCACAATAAGGTCTCAGAAAACATGGCAGAAAATTAGGATAAAAGAAATCTTTGAAAGACCTTTTAAATGGCTCAACTTCTTTTTAAGGAAACTCGTTGGAAGCAAATTACACAAATTCTACTTTACTTTTACATAGAAGTCTACAAAGTAAGTATGACTCAACTCAGTTTTAAATATACTTCCTCCATAGTGTTTTTTTTTGTTTTTTTGTTACTGTCTAACATATTAATTTCCTCTTTGCCACTTCTTCCGCCCAAACAGTTTACTCAAAACTCAGTTTTTCCTTCTGATTTCCATATTTATTTTGTTTTTCCTTACAGAGAAAAGACCGTCTCTGGGCAGCTCTTTCCAGTCCTTCCAGATCCCGACACAGCGGGACCCCGGGTTGCGTCTCCGAAGGAAGTCTGGATCGGAGGATCAGAGCGAGGAGAGCAAAGAGAACGTGGACAACAGGACCGGGTGCGACTTGGAGAAGCGGCACTCGCACGCCTCCAATGGAGACATGGACATCCCCTAAAAGCATGAATCATCAGAGCCTGGACTTTTTACCCCCGACGGTGTTTTCTAACAGGAAGCTCAGTGAGACAAGTGTGAAAGGCTGCAGGACTTCTGCACTTAAAACTGAATTTTCTTTACTACTGTTTTCGTTGCAAGATGAATTTACTGACCTCAAATCCAAAACAGTAACCGTTTGAGACATTTCGCAGAACATTGCTCAACTAATACTGCTACCACTTCTTGTGTGAGGCCTGACGTGAACAGAGACGATACCTCGGCGCAAGTAAAAGGGCCTCTAAGCCAAAAAACAAAAAAAAAAAACTGAAAAAAAAGGATCCAGGCAAATGTTTTAGCAATGATGATTACAGACGCGACGTAAAGGAAGTTCATCCTGTGTCATTTTTACATATGTAATTTTCTGATTTGTTTTTTTTTTTTTGGAATGTGAATTTTTGATGTACAGATCTGTTTCAGTATTAGTTAATAGCATCATTTCACTCCTGACAAACAGGAAATAGAGAGAGAGAGTTAGAAAGAGAGGGGAGGGGAGACAACTTCCTGTTTCTAATGTCACCTAACCTAACATGAGTGTAAATAAAAAGCAGTGAATCAATGTCTTAACTACTTTTAAAAACATGTCTCTTTCAGGAGCCTGTTTACGTGCAACATTGAATCTGCTGATCATCACACACATAAAGTACCTCCAGTGATGCATTTATAAAAGATTAGATGCAATGACGTTTTTTTTTTTTTTCTTGTACAAGCGAAGAAGTAAAATGCCAGGCAGGTTTCACATTCGACGGTTTACGCCCACTCGGCTTTGTGTGAGCTGCAAGCCCTGCTTCAGTTTGAATTTGGGCTTACATCATTTGTCGGTTTGCTATGTGTCACCACCGACTAATTTGGTACCCTTTGCTCATTGATCCTGAGCGAACGGGGACATCGCCTGACTAAATGCTCTAACTACAGAACATACATTTATGTTTTAACCAGAATTACCTTTAAATAGGGGTTCAATTCAAACGACAAAGTTTTAAGGAAATTTTATTAATTATTTGGATTTGCCATTACAAAAATAAGTGCTTCATAGCAAATTGGAGGCATTACAGTCACCTCTTCATTTACATCAGAACTCGTGTTCTTAGTCATGATGGAAATGTTTTGGATTTTAAAAAGATAACAATCAGCGACTAATGGCTCTAACAAAAGAAAAATCTAAATATTCATATCTCTCTTCATGTTTATTACAGCATAATTAAATGTACAAGATTAAGTGTAAAAGTGCATTTTTAATAAAACTTCTATATTAATTCTTCCAGTACTTAGTTTCTGGAATAAAAAAAAATAACATTGCTGCCTTGCTTGATTAATCAGAAATCTGCCAAGGATATTTTTAAACCTTACAAAGTGAGGGCCTCGGGCTCGGAAAATAAAACCAAACCTGTGCTTGTTGATCATTTGAGCTATTTGATGTAATTTTTCCAGTAGTGCATAAACTCAAGAGCTAAGCTTGACATGCAAGATGGATGGTGCTGCAAAAAAATAAAAAAATAAAAAAGTTTGGTAACACTTTATTTGAAGGGGTTGAATAAGACTGTCATGACACCATCATAGACATGACATAACACCTGTCATGAACATGAATAAGCCTTCATGAATATTTATGACTGTTGTCATAAAGCGTCATTCGGTAAATTATGACACTTTTAATACAAAGTTGACATTATTCAAAATGTCTTTGTTACGACAACTTGACATTAACCAATAAATCATTACTGTTTAAACTTTACCTTTAATAACATAAAGTTACCTAATTTTTAAAGTGCAATCAGTAATTATTTTATAACAAATTTATATCAGTAATGATTTCTTGGTTAATGTCAATTAATACAATCCATTAAGTAAAAAAGACTGCTTGAGTTGCAATATTTCAAGATGTCTGCGATGCATAATTATTCCCACCAGTTCACACATAACCCAAAGCATGCCCTGACTTGAACCCAGAAGAGAGTGACAGAAGAGATTTGAAAATGGTTGTATAAATAAGACACATTTCCAAGCAAAAGGTGTGCCAGGCTCTAAGGATCAGTCCAAAGAAGGCTGTCGCTTCCTCCAAACAAGCTTCAGCAAGTCCCTGTGGTCTGACTGTCATGAGTTGGTTCTGAAATGTTTCTTTTAAATGATTTTACAAGCTTGTGATTAGATGAGATGAAAATGATTTGCTTATTTCAGGAAAACATGAATAATTGCGAAAGAATTTGATTTAAAAATTGGTAATTTATAATTCAGACTAAATGAAAGATTTAAACTGGACTATTTTAACAGAGTCTATAACTTACATCCAAGCTGAGGAAGAATATTCGGTATTTCCAAACATCCAGGCTAGAGAGGAGGATGTTTTTATTCCTATTTTATGATTGTTTGAATTTCTGTCATTAATATTTCAGTTTTGTTGTTGGTGAAAAGAGCAAGGGAGACAGAAAAAAAGAGTCCCTGTAGTGATGCTAACCAGCATGCCATTGAGTACATTGACTCATTGTTAAATGAAGATCCAATAGTTAAATATTTAACTAGTCTCTCTATGACAAGAATGCTATATGTTAAGCAAGATATAAAATATCTTGCTAAATATCTCCCTTCACTGATAAGAGCAGGTAAATAGAGGCTAACAGTAGTCTAGCTAAGCTAACTCAGCTAACAGGTTGATAACTACACCCTCCCTTCTTCTTTGTGCTTTGCAGTGCTGTATTTTAATATGTCACAATGACATGGTCTCTCAAACTGTAGACGTGAATCTTATCTGGTCTCCAGCAATTACAATTTACAGTACTCGTAATAAAAACTTTAGCAATCCTTTACAACAGAGCATCCAACATGACTAAGCAATTTGACTGTCAAACACAATGACACACGGACATGTCATACTGATGCACTGGCATGTTCACTGACACATATACTTATGTCTCAGAGATGAACTGAGGCTTTTGAGAAAGAGACCGACTTTTGCATAGCGCTTTGCTGTTTGTACAAATTGTTTTGAGAAATGCAATTACTATTTTGCAAATGTCAAGGATGATTCAAAAATGCACCAAAACAAATGAGACAAACAAAAGCCTCTCCATAGCGTGACATGAGCATGGTGAACTCAGGGTGATATCCACTGTTAATTATCCAATTCACATACTCATCTGATCAGAACATGTTTTTCCACGTCTTTGTTTTGTCACCTATTTGGCATGTTGCAAACTTTAAACAGCACTTCCCACACTCTTTGTTCCACATACCGTTACAGATTTCTTTTTTTTTTTGAGTACAGGACTTATGATTGTTCGATCAACAGAATTTCCTAAGGTGTGGATCTCTGTAGCTCCCCAAGAGTTACCACGGGCATGTTGGCAGGGTCTCTGTCTGACCTCCTCTTGCCCAGTTTACTCTTCTCCTACACCTGTGACTCAGCAGCTCATCAGGCAACCAGTACAAAGGAACTGGGAGGACTGGTCCTTCACTGCAAGGTGGTGAGTAAGATGTATTAAATCTACTCTCTTGTTCTATGAATTAGCATTCTTTGAATCCTGTCTGCGTTTGCTCTAGCTTCAGAAGATTATTGATTTACCTTCTAAAGAGAGACTCCAAGTATTCATCTCGAGTACGTTTTCCTGTTTGAGCTTCTCTGCCTAGATTTCATCTGCTTGGGTCTGTACACCCATCTCACGCTTTAACAGATACCACGGTGACATTCCTGGTCATCAGGACCCAACTCCCTCAGTGCTGCCTCCGGCCTGGTCGTTTTGACCTCATCATAATCCATCTAGATGACATTTCACTAATTAAAACGCGCTCTCTTCATGGATCTTAGACAGATTGCAGTTAAAAGGATTCTGTTCCTGTAATTATTTTTCTTCATTTTGCAATAAAACTGTTCACATTTATCTCCTTTCTCAGTGTGTTTCTGAAAGTGAGCTTAAAAAAAAAAAAAAAAAACTTAACCCAAACAGAAAAGCCTTTTTTTTTTAGGGGGATGCATTTAACTGATTCTGTATGTCACATATAAAATTAAATTGTAAAGTTATCCATCTGCTTTTCTGGGGTTTTATATGATGCTCGGTAAAATTCAAGCAGAAATCAGTGAAATAAATGGCTTATTGTGTTCCCCATATTTCCTGTCAGATATTTTTTTGTTACGTTTGTCTTGATAGGTTTTTCTTATCTGATTTTATGATCTAATTTATTCCGTGAAGGGATCTGAGTTGTTCAGTTCAGTGTTTGGCTGATTCGGTGTGGTGTGTTTGTGTGCCCTGACATGTGACAGGAGTAGGAGGAGGAGTGAAGCAGGGCAAAGGAAAGCTATGAACGACACACAGCGAGAGAGAGGGGGAAGAAGGGAGGGATTACCACTTAACTTTACTTATTTGCACAGGATATAGTAGTAAACACTTTTTTTCCCTCATGTTTACACTTTATCCTCCCAGCTGCAACACGAAGGCCCTACTCTGTCTTAAGTTTATGTTAGTTAGCTGTCTGACATTAGCTCTTGTTTATTAGCCTTCAAACAACTTGTCAACAGCCGATCGATCCGAGGACCGCACTGCTCTCCCTGCTGGTTTACTTTAAGCTGACTCTCGGAGCGGGAACATCCCCAGAACCAGCGGCGCTACAGTGGGGAAGGTAAGCCAACACGGTAGCCAGAAAATGCTGTCTACCGCAGCGGAATGTGAGCTAACTGCTAACAGCTAGCTAATAGTACTCAGTCAATATCAAGGTTAGGAGCTAACTAGCTGAGATGGCTAATAGAAGCAAACTGAGACTAGTTCTGAGTGTAATGTGGTTTGTTGTTGGACATTTTAAACCTGGTTAGGCGCGTCTATCCTATTTGTCATTATTTCTCAGTCGCCTGTATCCGATTACAGTCGTGGTTGTGACTCAGTGCTCAGTAAGTTAGCAAATACTTCCGAGAACCAGTGTGACAGGTTGTCTGCTCGGATCACCCTCCACAATCCCGGTGTTTAATTTCTGGAAACCTGACAGAAACCACAGTCTGGCCTTTGTATGTCATTGACCCTCAGTGTATCCGCTTTGTCTGTTGACTTCTGATAAACGATGTTTTTCAATCACGGCTCAAAAAGCTACGGACACTGATTGGTTTCATCCGCTAGGGGGCTCGGGGGGTAAAAATACTACCTCCCTCCCCTTAAAGCTCCTCTGTTCCTCCAGCCCATAAGTGCAGCGCAGTGTGTACATAGTGCATGCACCCTTTCCCCTTAAAGCAGCTCAAAGACACACTGTGCACCCTGCCAAGCAGCTGAGGCAAACAATAATACAGATGTTGCCATGCCGCAGCAGAGAGAGCAAGCTTTGAAACAGAGGAGGAAAAGGAGACATGTTCAGGATGCAAGCAGAAACTGGGTGGTTTGCTGATCCTTTGGGATTTATACATCTAAAGTCCGGCTATTACTTCGCAGACATGTTGTCTTATTCCTGTTGCTTAACCTCTCCTGAACCAGAGACGATGTCATTAGTGTCTTTTGTTATAGGAAATTGTGAACCCTGAGAGAATCAGAGAGACGATTATCCAGGCTTGAAGTTTCCACAGCCAGTAATGATTTGAGGAGCCATGTCACCTGCTGGGGCTGGTCCTCTTTCTGAAAACAGAGCAGCTTCCTCATCTGAAAAGATTTATTAAAACACTGATTTCTTTTTCTTTTCTTTTCTGTTTTTTTTTTTTTAGCATCTGCCCACACTTTCAAAAATACCAATATATCCATGTTATCACTGTGCTTGATTGGTCAAAAACTGGAATTTTGTTAAGACTAAGATGAGTCGCTAAAATCCAACAATACAGACAAACAGGGGGCTATTAAATCTGGACTGTCTTCAAACTAAAATCATTGCTACAAAGTAATCACATTCATACCACACTGCATTAGAATATATAATATTTAGGTATTTAAACAAACATATTGGCCTCATTTTATATATATATATTTTTGAGAAACTAAATTTATGTCCCTTTCTGAACTGTGGGTGCGTTCTTTCAGTTGTCTGCAGTAGTAGGTGGGAGAAAGACTCATAGCCAGATATCTGTGGTCACCCCAATTTTTTTTCCTGCCATCTTTTAACCCCGAGAGCTGCATGATGGAAACCTGTAACAGTTCTGAAACCATAGCTTCTGTTTTTTTTTAAACTCTTGGATGTATCACTGAAACTAGCAACGAGGCCCCGACACGGTTTACACTCGCGCTGTCATTTAGTTATTTCAAGCTGCATTTAATATGGTGAAGACTTTGCTTGTGTTTTAAATGTTCTGCAGATCTGGATGTAATCTCACAACATGTCCATCAGCATCTGGAGTTCTTAAAAAAACAAACAGTAGCGATAAAGAGACAGCCCTAAATACATAACGAGGGATTACAAGATCACTCAAAGCGTTTTTCAGATAGCTTACCAAGATAATGTGAGTCTAAAATTGCTTACAGTGCTTTTACCTGCATATTTATACACAAAACAGAAATTAAGAGCACTGTTTTGGGTCTGCTGCATGTTTTGACATGCTTAAAATCAGACTGTTAACCCCTCACATCCTGGACATTACATCGACAGCTAGTTGATACGCAGGCATGTGGAGCCGCTTAAATGTTGGCAGCTGTACATTCTTGCTCTGCATATAGTCCACATGAAACATACATGCGGCTATTTTTATACTGAAAAATAACTTTGTTTTTAGAACGTCAAGCTGTGATGGCTACGTGACATGAGATGAGCCGCTGAGTTCAGCTTCGACAGGAACCATGGACGGGTTTCAGCAAACGGACCCAGAGCAGCACAGCAGGGTGAATGGCTACTGCGAGGCCAAGTCTCCTCAGGACAAGGCGGACGTCAGGTGGACGCCTCCGGAGGAGGAGTCGGCAGGCTCGGACAGCTGCGGGGCCGCCGGCGCGTCGGAGACGACGGATCTCAGAGATGTGAAGACCAGGGAGAGTGAAGACGAGGAGGACAAGGAGGAGAAGGGGGAGGCGCTTCCTTCCCGGGGCACGAAAGGGGAACAGAGGAAGAAACAGAAGGACGGTGAAAATCAGGACAGCAGCCACAGCAAAGACAACGGTGCATCATCAAGCTACACAGGTGAAAACACGGAAAGGAGGCGGCGAAAAGGACACAATTCACGAGGTGTAACATTTCTGCTCTTTTAAAATCGGCAGATCTCTCCCAAACGTCTTCGCCGTCGCTGTCGGAGCAGCTTCGTCTTGGCAGAGAAGACAACGCGGCTTCTGGGATCAGCGTGGAGTGCAAGGTCTGTGGGGACAAGGCGTCTGGTTTCCATTACGGAGTACACGCCTGCGAAGGCTGCAAGGTAACAGTTTAGCCGTCACAACAGGAGACATTGCGGGCTTACAAATATCGGCAACAATGTTTTCTTTGTGTGTGTGTGTGTGCACAGAAAGTTGTAGTTGTTAAGCCGGTTGCATTGTCTCCGATTCAGGGCTTTTTCCGGCGGACCGTGCGGATGAAACTGGAATACGAGCGCTGTGAGCGTTCTTGCAAGATTCAGAAGAAGAATCGCAACAAGTGCCAATATTGTCGCTTCCAGAAGTGCCTGTCTTTGGGAATGTCCCATGATGGTGAGAGGGGAAGAGCTCTCGCATTCAAGGCTAAACAACAATTTTATTCATCGAAGATATAGAACATTTAAAGTTGCAGTGTGTCACTTTTACAAGAACATGTTTTTTTTTTTTGTTTTTTTTTTTTTATACATATTTGTTAAAACTCTCACCACGTCGTGACAGTTTAATATGAGACAAATGATTTGTGAAAAGATCGATCTCCTCCCTGAGCTGCTATTGCTGTTTGAAGAAATGCATCAAAAATAACCAATCAAGCCAGAGTTGGCGCTGTCAGTCAAACTTGTGTACATGCTGCTAAATGTACTTGCTAACTAGCCTTAGCATTCGTGTCAGGCTAAGTTGTGGTGAATCAGCTAAGAGAGTGATTGAAGGCGCCAAGACCCAATTCCTGGCTCTGATTGGTTATTGTGGACTCTGGAAGAAGGCAGATTAACTTGATTTTTCTCTCAAATTAGCTGTCATACTATACTGTCACATCATAATGATAATTTTTTTTTAATGTAAAAACCATATATGTTTTATAAAAGTTACATACTGCAGCTTTAACATGGCATTTTGTCAAATGAAACCCGACTTTAACTGATTTGTAATTGTGATATCCATGCGTGCGCGTTTCCCCAGCGATCCGATACGGACGCATGCCTGAGGCGGAGAGGAAGAAGCTGGTGGCGGGTTTGCTCGCAGAGGAGCTGAACCTCAGCAAACCGGGCGGCTCCGACCTGAAGACGTTGGCCAAACAAGTGAACACAGCCTACCTGAAGAACCTCAGTATGACCAAGAAGAGGGCCCGCAACATCTTGACGGGCAAAACCAGCAGCACTGCAGTACGTTTTGGTTTTAGCCGGAAAAACGCATTAAATTCAGCCGCAGCTGAAACTTTCGTCAGACTTTGTCTGTCCTCGGCACTGAGAGTTGAAACTGTTGCTTCTGAAGTTGATTTTACTCAAATTAAAAGGATGGTGCACATTTCTGCCATTGGCTGACATGTAAATTGTTTAAATGAGGTCAGCATTATTTACTTTTCGTGTCAACATTTGCTATAAAAACCCTAACATTTGAGGTTATCCAAATACTTTATAGGCCTCATAGTTGCCATAAATGGTTTCTACAAAGCCTGGAAAAGCATGGAATTCGATCTAAGTGTTTTCCAGCCTTGAATGAGTTTGTAGAAAGAAAATATTTGTAATTCCAGGTTTTGTTCTGTCCATTCATTCGTACAAATTTAAGTTAGGTGTGAAATTTGGCTTGGAAAATGTGGGAATCCTGAGACCAAGGAGACGCTGGAAGAGCTGGCATGAGTGGCTGGGCAGAGGGAAGTCTCTGTTTCTCCGCCTAGGCTGCTGCCCCTGCCACCTGACCCCAGATAATGGATGGAAGGATTGAGAAAAATTCATATTCTTTTTTTTAGTTATAAATGTCAGTGCACAGAGGTGCATGCATAATACAAAATGCTCAAATGAAACATGGTCCATGGTGTTGGGTAGGTTTCATTTGAAAAAGAAAAGACTCAGAGAGTGATTCTTGAATTTATCGTACTCTCTAAGCTGGTATTTGTTAGAGGTGGTTTCTGACGTCGTTTTCGTCCACGGCAGCCATTTGTGATCTACGACGTGGACACGCTCTGGAAAGCAGAAAGCGGGTTGGTGTGGAGCCAGCTGGTTCCCGGCGCACCGCTGACCAAGGAGATCGGAGTTCACGTGTTCTACCGCTGTCAGTGCACCACGGTGGAGACTGTGCGAGAGCTCACCGAGTTTGCCAAGTGCATTCCAGGGTTTGTGGACCTCTTCCTCAACGACCAGGTGAGTCGCCGTCTCCTCGCCTCATGGCGGAACGACGGGCAGGCTTGTTTTCGGACGTGCAGAAGGCACAAATGGACACCCGTGCGTTGCTCTCTGCAGGTGACGCTGCTCAAATACGGCGTTCACGAGGCTATTTTCGCCATGCTGCCGTCGCTCATGAACAAGGATGGGCTTTTGGTGGCCAACGGGAAAGGCTTTGTGACGAGGGAGTTTCTGCGCAGCTTACGGAAGCCCTTCAGTGAGATCATGGAGCCAAAGTTTGAGTTTGCTGTCAAGTTCAATGCTCTGGAGTTGGATGACAGCGACCTGGCCCTGTTTGTTGCTGCCATTATTCTCTGCGGAGGTGAGATGGAGAGTTTGTGGGTGAAGTGTAAATAACTGATGTGTGGTGCAGGTAGTGTTTTCTTATTTTCTTTTTCTTTTTCTTTTTTTTTAAACACCTTAATTTTCAAAGAAAAAATTAACACATATTTCCACCCATGTCTGCCTTTGGTCTGACTTTAAAGAGTCTGACCAACCACAGTCAATAATTTTGGTTCTCTTTTTGGTGCTTGTCAAAACCAAACATCCAGTTTATTTCATTAATGGTTTGTGCTTCATACCAACACAAAGTAGAGTAGGATTTCTCCTGGAGAGAAGCATTGTGCTCCCATCTGCCAATCTAGGCTTACAGCCACATCTGGTAGGGTTGCAGTTCTGTCACATTCATCTCATTAATTTAACCGTGCTTCCTTAGGTGTCCAGTGCGCCAGATTTTGTTTTATTACCGACCTCTGCAGGTTATTTCCTGACCCATCTCCTGCATTCCTTAGTTTTCATGATGGTATTTGTTCTCTAACAAACCTCAGCTCAGAGCAGCTGAGTTCCTACCGAGGTTACGCAACACCCAGGAGAACTCTGCTTACTAATTAACACACTTCTGAAAGAAAGGGTTTGGATTTTATTTATGTGCATCGAAGTAAAGGGGCTGAATACATTTGCATTACAGAATATTCAGATTTTTTTATTTATAAAAAAAGTTAAAGCCGTGTTGTTTTTTTTCTTTCTTTTTTTCTTCTACAGTTAGACCCTACTTTGTGTTGCCGCAGCACAAAAAAAAAAAAAAAACGCAAGCAAGACAATAAAACTGAGATTGTTTTTGTGGGAAAATGTGGAAAAGTTCAAGGCATGTAAATACTTCTACAAGGCCGTGTTCTTGGTGTCTGGTTGCGGGCTGGCTGGTGTAAGCCTGACGATGAATGCTAACAACATTGTTTCTTCGCACTTCAAACGCCCCCGAAGTCCACTCAAATATGCATTTGCTTGGATAAAAAGCTTGTTGTAACATTTAAAATGTTTAAAATTCTTCTAAAATGTCCTCTTCAATCCCAGCCAGTATTAGCATCTCTTTCAAGAGTTTGAGTGGGCCCCAACATTGTTTTTGATTAAAACACCAGTTCTTACTACAGTACAAAGGTTCTCGGCCAGGATGTTGGCATTTGTACAAGTTTTAAACAGTCCTGAAATCTTGACTTTGCCCCACTTCGCTGTGGTCCCTCCTCTGTCTCCCTTTGGTGGCAAGCCGTCAACGTTGTTGAGTAAGGCAGCTGTTTTTTATAAAGTCAACAAAGAGCCTCAGTGTGTGTTTTTTAATTGTGACATCCACGCTGAATGACCTAAACCACTTCCACGCTTCCTCTCAGAAACGTTGGCATCGTTTCTCTGTGTCTGGTCTGGACAGATTTGCCCATCGGATCTCTCGATTCCTGTAGGAATAAATGCAACAACAGTTCAGATTTTGACGTTTCTGCCGCTGTATAAAAATGAAGCGTCTTGGAAAGGAGTTTCTGGCACGAGTGTGAAAAGAAATAAAAAAAATCTAAAATGGCTGACACAGCATTTGACTAGATCAACACAATTTCTGCATCCTGAATCCACCCTATTTCTGGTAAAAAAAACAAAAAACAAAAAAAAACATACGAAAGCAGTTATGTTCCGTCAGCCAGGATGTATAAAATACGTCTGTACAGGAAGACAAAACTGTTGAAACCCTCATGATGTTAACATTGCAGCTCGACTTTGTGCTGATATGGCATACGTAAATATTAGTAAATGATGGTCCAGGATCACTTTTCTACGCCAGATTGCCATGGATTTTTCAGACTATTCTTTCAGCTATGCTACTCTAGATAATTTTAATACATCTGGACATTCAGAAATGCAGTAATATATGTTGCACAAGCAGGTGGCGATGCTGTCTTCAAAATTCAAACGAAGACGGTTCAAGCATGACTAAAGCGGTGTAAGGTTAAAGATTTGAGGCTTATGTTTTCTCTGATACGGATACGCCTTCCACTCATTTTCTTCTTCAGATCATTTCAGTCTTAAAAGGAACAGAATGAGGGCAATACGAGACGGGGCGGGAGGGTATAATAATTTTTAACATGCAATATGATGTCAGTATATAATTTATAATGAGGTTATATTATTAAATTTATTTTGCTTTAAAAGATACCTTCTCTAATATAATTTTCTTATTATAAACAGATTTCTTGGTCGAATGAGAAGTTTATTAATAATACTCAACAAAGATATTAATTTGATAAGTGTGTGTATACTACAACCTTCAATCAAACTAACTCATAAAAATGTGAATTGAACTTGACAATTAATTTATGAAGACAAAGTTGATGTCTGCGAGTGACATTGAAACGTTAAACAGTGTTGATTTGCTATCTTCAGATGTCTGTAGATAAATACTAAGAATCCAGATAAATACTAAAAAAATTGATGCTGGAAAATTGTTTGAATGGCAGAAGTCTGCTAATGCCGAGTAAGAGCAGAAGGTTTTCTTGTATTGTATTATATTGACATGATTTTATATTTGATTTGCCACATACAGGCTCGATTCAGATATTTTACAGATTGATGACTCATTCAGAAAGCAAATAAAAGGGCAATTTCACTACCTGGTTGGTCTTAAAATAACTGAAGTTCAACTGTTTCTCTGGAATTTCTCTAAACAGTTTTTATTTACTGAGTTCACAAACATTGCTAAACATAACCTGTATTTACTTTAGGATCTTCCATTTCTAATTTTTTTTCCAAGTCCAGTATTTTGTAACAGAGAGCTGCTGCACGTTAGTCCAGATGTGATAAAAACAGTGAAACAGTCCTATATTGCAGTTCGGAGTAATTTTGTTGCTTCATTACTTGAAGAACCATAAGACACTTTTCAGCCATGTTCAAAGTTAGTTGTTTGTTCTTAAATGTTCAGAAAATATTCTAAAAATTGGAGTCTGGAAAATTGACTCATGCTTGGTTTGCTAAGACTTCATGATCCGTACCAGCTGTGCCCGCATAAACTGAATCCTGAACTAAAAGCTGCTCAGATGGGAGTCTAAATTGATTTCTTTCACACCGACAGAAATATCTACAAAAATTAAAGAATCTCATGGTGTGACTTGCACCAAAATTCATGCAGGATTGAGCATTTTGTAGCTTGTGCAGCCAAACAGAAGCAGATGCACGTGAGTCAAAACGTTCAACTTCTGCTCTCCGAATTAGGTTTTAATGTCACGTAATCTCTGCTTTATCTGTATCACGGTGATAGTCTTGGGTTGTTGATTACTGTAAAATATCTTCCTGTTCCCCTAGATCGTCCCGGGCTGATGAACGTGAAGCAGGTGGAGCAAAGTCAGGACAGCATCCTCCAGGCCCTGGACCTCCACCTCCAAGCCAACCACTCTGACTCTCTCTACCTCTTCCCCAAGCTGCTTCAGAAGATGGCCGACCTTCGCCAGTTGGTCACGGAGAACGCTCAGCTCGTCCAAAAGATCAAAAAGACTGAGTCGGAGACCTCGCTCCACCCTCTACTACAGGAGATCTACAAAGACATGTATTAGAGAAATCTCCAGCACAGACTGATTTTTGAAGCAATACTGTTACAAACAGAATCGTTCGGTTATATAATAACACACTGCATTCAGTGAAAGCACTGTTTTCCATACGTTGGCATGGATTTGAACTCACAGATGAAGCAGATTCACTTTGCTAGGGCTATCACAATCAGGAAAGATCCCACAGTGTCAGCGTTGCTCTCACCGCACGATGAGCATCTGGAATCATTTGTTGCAAAACGCCTTAGTTTCCCACAACGGCCACCTAACAGGAAAAGTGATATGTTTTCTTATAGAGGCTGCTCCTGTTTCATCCTCATAGCAAAGCTGACCCCAGAGCAGTGTTTAGACAACGCGAGAGAGAGTGAGAGAGAACTTCTCCTCGCTCGTCCGTGCTTTGCGTTCCGCTGCAAAGGGAAAACATTTCATGTTCCTACGCCAGTGGTACAGTTGAAATGGAAGAGGGAGATCAGGGTTCTTTTTTTTTTCTTTTTAGAAAGAGTGATTGTAATTATTTTCAGAATTGTATTACAACCGAAGATGCACAAATTGGTATTTGTTTACAACATCATCACCATCATCATCATCGTCGTCGTCATTAACCCTCCCACCTTGCCATTTGGTTTGAAGAACACAAACTGGGGCTGGCTCCAGCAGTGTAGAGCTCTCTTAGTGTCTGTGCAATATCATTTCTGTTTGTCAATAAATGTGAAATCCAACTCATTTAGGTTTTGTCTTAAAAGCCGTTGACCCAAGTGAAAATAGTTCAACTTACCTGACACTATAAACATGTGACTTGCAAAAGTACGAGGGACAGCAAGCTTTCTTTCATTCGTGCGGGAACCTGAACTTGCCATTCTCCGGTTTTGTTGGTGCATTTCTCTGTGATTATGTTACAAATTATTTGTGTTTGTTGACGATACTGTTAGAGCAAATTATGAGTTATGCCATTTCATGGATTTAAGTATATTTGTTTATCCATGCCTACCTGTTTAGATTAGGTTTTACCAAATATATCATAATGCAAACCAACAAGCTTTTCTTGAACATGAACGTGTTGAATTCCATGGTGCAGGAGGACTTTATAGGAAACCAGCATACAGAACCATTATATTGTGACTGGCAGATTCTATCATAATTGAAAGTCTAACTCGGCTTCTGAACTTTTGTATTCAAGATATATACAACCCAAACGTACTGTTCACTTTTGTGTCTGATTTATGTTGCAGCTTGACAGTTTTGACTTTCTCCTGCCAGTTCTGATTTACGCAATTCACCTTTCAGTAGTCTCTTGTGCTTTTGTCTTTATCCCCATCTACCTCCAAATGTATGAATATTTCACTGTCTTATCGAATCTTTGACATTTATTTTTGCCTTAATCCCTATTATTAATGCACCTTGCAAAATTGTGTATCATTGGCTCACGTCAAGTGTGCTATGCAAAGCAAAGGATGTTGGCTGGGTCGGTGCATGTCATGGTAACTGGATTTTCTCACCAGAAAACGGTAATGGGAAGGGGGGGGGAAAAAATGAGGAGTTATTTGATTTTTGTTTTAAAATGCAAATTATTCAGTACAACCAATTTTTGCTATCGTTGTGGTCAAAAAAAGATGTACGTTTTTGTTATATTTAAGATAGCGAAATTTTTTTTTTAAATGCTCATTTTCCTCACCTTCCGCATCTTAACATGTGCGAGAAATATGCGTCACTGCGTGACGTCATTACCTATAGGGATGAATGTGGCTCAAACAGTTAGTTGTTTTTTAAACACGTATTCTCATCCAAACCCTTCAAAATTTTATACATAGTTTCTTTTCATATATTCGTGTCCATTCCTGTTTGCTTGTGGTGATAAGCTATGTGGAACAATACCTGTAAGTTGTAAGATACAGCACCTCCGAAAATCACTGCAGCAGTCACACATTTAGGTGCCTGTTTTGGGAATTTTAAAAGTTTCTTTTTTGTTGTTTTTTGACCACAAAAATAAAAAAACAGGCACATTTTAAAATAAAAATATAATATATATTTGCTCTTTTTTTGGAGTTGTCTTTTGATTACTGGTTTCTAATAAGAAAATCCATTTACCGCAGACATCTGATAAAGCAAGAAATTACACCAAAAAGTGTAAACAAAAAAAAGCTACCTCTGTAAATGGTGGGTTGAATAATTTGTTTGCAGAAGCATGTAGTAGAACTTGAAATATTTTCCTATTGTAACATGTATAACCTATATTCACTTTTTAGTTTAGTGATTTCTCACATATAAAATAGAAATGAAAACACTGATTTTTCTCTCGTTTTTAACGGTGCATGTGCTTTATGCCGTTAGGAACTGTTATGACTGACACATGCATTGGCCAATGAAGTGTTGCGCACATTACGTAGAACCGCCCAGTTCAAGTTCCCATTGGTCGGTTGCCATGGTAATTAGTGGGGAAAAACAGCTGTTAGCTATTTAGAGAGGAAAGAAGGAGGGTGTCTCGGTTGGCGGCTTGCTCAAAAAAAAAAAAGGAGGCAGAAAAACGCGTTGACAGGATGGACTCGGTTCGTAGTGGAAACATTTGTAGGTAAGCAGATGAAATCACACAATGGACAAAAAAAATAAGAAGGGCTAATTTGCACTTTAGAAGTGGCTGTATTTTCACACTGTCAGTACTACGGTAAGCTAGCCATACTTGGACAACTTTTACCTCACATTCAGTTCAAAACTGAGTGACAATAAAAGCTGTTTGAGTTGTTAAACTGCGCATGTTTCTTGCTACCTTGTCCTTACGTTGAGACAATGTATATATATATTTATCAAACCGTTATAATTTTTTATCTTTGCTGGCCGTTATTGTTTCCATGACACCGATATTCTGTCCGTGCAAGCGTCGAATGTTTAGGTTTAAAATGAGATCAAATACTTAATTGGGTTAATTAATCAAATTTTTGTGGGTACGTTGGTTTAAAACTGTGCGCTAATTAAAACATAATCCTCAACGACGACTTTCTGGAACGAAAATGAATATCAAAACGCTACATGGCTGCTGATGGGGAGCAGGTTTTAGTATTTAAAAGTATTTTTAGGACTACGTTTTCCTTTTTGATGGAGTCATGACTGGGTACATCAGGAGGGACGGCTCATATTAAATGTTTTGGAGATGGAGGCCAGACTGAGAGTTTGGGTAAGCTTTTTTCTGACTATATCTGAAGGTTTTGGTCTCCGGACAGAAGGCTCAGAGGAAGCCCAAAAAGGAGATTTATTGACGTTTTGAAAGAGACCATTAAGTTGGTTGATGTGAGGATGCAGAGGATGGGACTAAATATAGACTCGTGATTCACTGTGGCGACCCCTGAAGGGTAAAACTGAAAGATTCACATTCACTGAAAAGTGATTTTGACTTCAAATTTACATGATGGCCACAAATGCTTGTTTAGTCTAATTTAGTGGACACTTAAATTTCATAAAATGTTCTCCAGTATTTTTATTTATTTATTTTTTTTTTGTAGATTCTATTGGAAGCAAATATCATGAGTATATTTTTGGTTTAACCAGAAGAACAACAATCTGTTCCTGGCTTTAAAATCATTCTGATTGGCTCAGATTTCCTCTTGTCATTCAAATAAACATGTTGCTCTGTCAATGATCCTGTCATCCGAGCAGGAAGCGGAATGACATCTACACCAGTTACTGTAAATTGAGATGCACAACACACCTTTCAGTTTCTGGAGCCCGTTTGTAGATGTTCTACACATTGAGTTTTTGTACTTGACCTGGGTAATGTCACAGAGGTGACCACAGGCATAGTGTGATAAATTAACTGCATATATGGTAAAAAGATAAAATGCATAGTAAGAAATTAATCTATAAAACTGAGGAGATTTCAAGGAAAAACATCTGCACATCATGAATCAATGAATGGGACGCAAGGGACATTGAATCCAAACCTCTTTTGTGTCTTGCTGCAGTAGTTTATGTAGCCGGTAGGTGAAAATAGAAAAAGCCGTTTCTGTTTACTTTGGGACTAGGAAATGAATCAGTTCTGATAAACCATCATATTTGGACATTGCTGCGGCAACTTTATTATTTTTTTTTATGTAGCTAACTCATGCATTTATAACTTGTGGTCATAAATGCATGAGTTTATAAATTGATCACACATTTGCATTACATCTTAGTTCCTCCAACTGTAAATTGCTGCTACATTAATAATTATTTTTTTGTTTTTTTGCACAGGCGCTTCATAAATGGCTCTTGCAGATTTGGCCGACGATGCAAGTACAGACATGAGTTCACCCCTATACCTGCATCCCAAATTTGTCGGTACTTTCAGAAAGGTGGCTGCTGGTATGGTGAACGGTGCAGGTAACCCCCAGCCGACGTACTCGCACACAAGTTGGAATTTGTACGTTTTTATTTTGTCTGAACTTTTAAAGGACTATGAAGCTCATTTATTCCCGCCACTAGGTTCTTTCATGTCCTTCTGCCTCAAGTTGGACCAGTGTTTCCAGGTAGAAGGGGTTCAGTGCCTGTAGCCTCCCCCTCCGGTATGCCCCACTACTCTGAAAGAAGAGGGTCAGAACCAACTCTTTGGCGCGTTAATCTCTCATCCAGGCAGAGATGCAGTGGATCACAGTCGGCAATTTATCCCTTCAATCTTCAGCAAGAAACTGGGCATCTGCCAGAATATGTTTTGGAGGAGCTGTCACAAGGTACAGGAGGTTTATACAAGTAACTGAGTCATTAGTTAACATTTTAATACTGTTCCCTAATTTCTTTTGGCAGAAAATTATTTGGAGTCGGCCCCAAGTTCAGATATTGCTCAAGCAAGTGCATGGGAGGGAAGATATGAGGTTGGTATTGGATTTCATGGCTTAATTGTAGATGGGGATCCTTCTCTATACCACGAATCTAAAAAAAAAAAAACGGCTCAATTGGTGGTGACTATTTTCTGTTTGTGCATTTAGAGAAGAGCCTCTAAATCTGAGATGTATGAAGATGGAGCTTCAGCAGCTTACAATGAAAAAAGTGAAGAAACTTTGGCTTTCCTGCAGAGCAAAAATGTGGTCTGTGGGATCTGTATGGACAAAGTCTATGAAAAGGAGAATCAGAGAGACCGGGTCTTTGGGATTTTGCCAAACTGCAATCATCCCTTCTGTTTAGACTGCATCGCGACCTGGAGGAAAACAAAAGACATCGGACTTGACGTCGTAAGGTACGTCTTTGCTATGACGGCACATTAAAGTTTCCTTCACAAGTGTTTTGACCTCTATGTATTTGCAGGGCTTGTCCTCAGTGTCGAGTCAGGTCTGCTTTTTATGTGCCAAATAAATACTGGGTGGAAGGTCAAGAGAAGGAAAATGTAATTAGTGCTTTCAAGAAAAAATTTGGGTAAGATGCTGTTTTGATTGCACTCAAAGTAATTCACCAGTTTACACAACTGTAATGCAACTTTTTGATCAGCTTTAAGCGTCTGCAATGTATTTAAGTTTATAGTTGTCTCAGTTGCTGCCTATAAACCCTTATAAAGAGCCTGTTGCACCTTATTTTCTTTTTACCTTCTTGATGGTATTTCTCCAGACGGATTTAAGAATGGATACTAGGTACCATAGCTGTATTTTAAATGTTTGAAAATGGGACATTTATTGGACATACTAGTAGTATGTCTAATACTTTAATGGTCTTAAATACAGATGCATTTGGAAACACAAAGTACCTGTGTATTATACCTGGCCTTCGTTTGTAGTGAGTTGAAAGTGCAGATGGTAAAAGCTGAGCTTTATTTATTTTTTTTAGTCAATGGAAACGGTAACTGATCAGTCTAATAGATTAATGTGTTGTATTTCTTTCCAGTAAGAAGAGATGCTGCTTCTACGACAGATATGGATGCTGTCCCTTCAAAAAGGAGTGTCTCTATCGGCATGTGGCAGATTCTAACAGTCCAGTGTTTTCAGTAAGAGCGCAGTGCTTTAATATGCTTTAGGTACTTTCCAAGGTGGTGTATTTATGTTCCTTCTTTGCCTCCTCACAGTACCTCTCGGAGGAAGAGGATGACGGTTTTACTGATCTGCTTGGTTTTTTCATAAGCATGAGCCTTCTTGGTGGTGAAGAAGCAGATGAAGAACTTCTCTTTTGCCTAACTGAAGATTACGGGTTTTAAGCATTATGTTTTTCTTGGTAGTCTAAAATACAGAGTCAATCCACCTTTGACCACCGTCTCTGTTGTAGTTTGTACTAAGCCAGCTTTGGAGTAGCCATCTGTCAGAATTGGGTATGAGGGCTGTGAATCTGTGACTGTTGACTTGATCACAGAAGCCAAGTTATTTAGGATTTTGAAACAAAAGCGGGGGGGGAGGGAAATGTCAGCAATAATTGTCCTGGTGTTTTCACATGTAGAGTCTGATGTAGGTCTAAGGAAAATTGAAAGCATCTTAAGTTTTTTCCCTTGATCTTGTTGACATTGGTTTGTTTGAGGATTTTTTTATTTCTTTTTTTTGTTTACCCTCTCAAAGCTATGATTAATGTGATTGTTCAGCCCTCCCCCCTTCCCTAACCTCAGCCTTTCTTCCTTAACCTCTCCCCATATTTGATTGCTCAATTTAAATTTGTTCCACTCACTGAAGGCAATCTTGATCTTTTAAAACATTGTGTGGTTGGTTTTAATTGTCAAAGTAAAAAATGTGCCAATATACATCTTCAATTGTGGGGCCAACCTCAAGACTTAATTGTCGTTTCCTAGTTTTTGGCAAGAATATAACATGTTTGGCTTTTATTACTTTTAAAAAGAATGTACACTAAAAATAAAAAATTATCACCTGTCTCACTGAAAATGCCTTGTGCCTTGTTCTTTAACAGTACCAATAATTAAAGATAAATGGTTTACTTTGAAATACCATCCAGTTACTCAGAAGTGGAGGAATGTTTCAACCTGTAATTGCTAATGAAGGGGAAAATTGTAATGAGAGAATTCTACTCCAGGACGGTAGATGGCGCTGTGTAACTTTACAGTCAAATATGTAAACAAATGGTTTGAGTTCTCATGGCGGGGAGACAGCATTTCTGTGGACAGGGATTATCTATTCAATCTACTGCCTGTGTGGACACCAGTACGCTGCTGGGCCGGTTTGACGGACAGTCCAGGCTGCTGCTCACTACATTGATGTCCGGAGTTTCCGGGGCTAAAGCCGCCCTGACTGTCTTCCAGAGACAGCAGCGGGCTAACTCAGAGTCTACCCTAACTAACTTCATACTAACGCTTTGCAGAGACGAAATTACCTCATCAGCTGAAGCGCTGACACTTTCAGTGTAAGTACACGGCACTGCTCCCTACAAACTCAAAGATTAAATATTTCTTACATGCATCTAACAAAATGTCTGCTTTGTTTTCATGTCAGTCCTGCTGGTGTTGCTGCACAACATGACATTTGTGCAGGTTTTTGAGGAAGCTGAAGCCAGACTTTATTTCAGACGATCCCTGTCCAAGTTGTCTAAAAAAAAAAAAAGTAAATCTATAAATTGCTGGTAGAAATATTCCAAAAGACTAGAGCTCTAATCGCAGTGAAATATTTTTCTGCTTTATTTTGACCTATATCAGGGATATATCTTTAAAATTACAAGGAGCCACTTTTCCCCTTAGTCCGGCTAAATTAAACTCGTTTAGAGCCACACATAAATACGAATCTCCGTTATATACCTGACCTTTTGGGGGGGAAAAAAAAAAAAAAAAACTTCCGTCTGCAATAGGAAATTTGCAGGAAAATAATGCCAAGAACACCAGGCCTAAAAATAGATCTTCATTCTACTATTGGTGTTATCTTGTTTGGGAAAATTTAAAAAGAAAATCATATGGGAGAAAAAACAAAATACCTGAATTAAAAATCTTTAAAAACATTAAAAGTTTCGTTGAAAGTGAGAAGTAAGCTGCAGAAGAGGTTGTATTCTGACAGATGGAAATGTTTTAAGGATTGTGAATGCTTTTGCAGTACAATGTGCTAAATTCAAGAATCAATGAAAACTAACCACCTACAAGTTGCAGTTTTGAAACGAGATTTAGAGCTGCAATCCTTGCACAACTTGTATCCTTGTTTCATTCAGTTTTGTTTTAATAAAGTATTATAAATATACAGAGAACTAATGGCCTAACTCAAAGAAAAGGTTGCATGTGGGTTAATCACAAGTAACACCGTGATACTTGTGCAAGAAATGTTTTCCTTAGATTTTGCAACCGTGATTAAAACAACTCTTAAACTCTACTTCTCTAGGAATTCACATATATTTTCTATTTCCGCTTTTAAAAACTTTTCTAGCAAACCGCTCGTCTGCCTGTTTCCACCAGTGTTTAAACAAAACCTACTGATCTTCCTCTACTTGGTGAACTCTGCTTTTCCTGGGCCCACCGTCCTGCTGCTGCTCAGATGTCTTGCTCAGGACTCCAGTCCAAGCCCCTGGGTGAGAGCTCTGGGCAGACTGCTGGAGAGGAAACTGGAGATGAACTTCAAGGATCCTCTGTACTCTGAACAATGCAGGCAGAAACTGAAGCAGCTACCGGAGAATTTGGGAGGTTCTAGTGAGGCTGGAGGTTGGGCCGAATGCTTCAACAGTCAAACAGAGGAATCCGAATCCTATTGCGGACGTGATTTGCTCGAGCATGGGACACAGCGGAAAAGACGGGCCAGTTTTGATGCGCACGTGGATGCAGATGGAGAGGAAGCAGTGCAGGAGAGTAAAAGGTTGAAGATGGACAACATGCACGTTGATGAGCCAGTAGATGCAGAAGACGAAGGAGTGAGGATGGACACGCAAGGAGGGTCTGCAAGTGCTGCTGAAACGCCTGCAGACCGACCGCATGATGGTCTACCTGAACACATCAGGGTAAACTCTGTGAGGAGAGGGAGGCTTGACATTTTTATTCAGTTTTTTCATTCTGTAAACTAGATCCATTTTTAAAATGATATTCACGATCTGTTTAAAGAAACCAGGCCAAATCAAATTCACTTGCCTGTTTTTCTGCCCACTCAGGGCTCTGTTCTTCACATGAAAGAATTACTGGAAAGTCAGGCTGAGGTAAGAACAATGTTTTCTCCCTCATGGAGTTGATGTGAACTTTGATACAGATGTAAGTATTTTGTGTCCTTTCTCTTTCAGTGGGACCAGAGCGCCACAGATGTGTTCAAAGTGTTAAACGAATGCAACCCAACCCAAGTAAGTCCAGAAAGATTTCTTTTTTTTTTTTCATTTATTTTTGCAGATTTTATTCATCTCAGTTGTTCTGTTCACAAATGGAGTCAATATAACATTGCCAAAGCACCAAGTGTGTGTGAGGTGTAATAAACTAAATGATCAATTTTAACATTCTTTCTTTTATTTACTTGCTACATTCATAACTGTATAAACACCTTTTTAAGGGTGAAGGGCCTTCAGATGATTATTTGTTCTTCTTAGGTGGAGGTGTTGTGTGAGACACTGAACTTTCCCATCTTACCTGAACACACCCTGCCTAAGCTGTGCAACAGCATTTTGTCCCTCTCTCCTGATCTGAGCTACAGTACGGCAGCATCCCTCATTAGGAGCATCCTGCTGCAGAAGGTAAATCCCTGGACGTGCCAGGTAGATGTATATGTGATGTTTCTGCAGCACTCGGAACTTAAATTTATTTATTTTTTACCTGTATGTCTTTCAGGTCTCGTCCCTGTCAGAGCCGGCCTCCAGGTGTTTGGTAACGGCGGTAACTTCACTGTGCAGCCGCTATCCGCGACCGATGTGCCGTGCGGTAATCGAACCAGTTCTGGAGGACAGGAATATAGGTGAGATACTGGTGGTGCTGCTTATTTCAGTGAGCTGACATGGATATGCAGCGAGAGCTAGCACAAAAATCTGCTCCAGTGTTTTGGCTGCAGATGCGTTGACCATTAGCACTGATGAAAGAAACATTTTACATAAGTTTTCTGGCACTGAATAAAGCACAGTCTAATTTATGCGTAAAAAGTACTTGTAATGAAAGCCTTATTTGTTTTATGTTCACAAAGAAGAAATAATGGGGGGAAAAAAATGAGAAATTGTAGCGTAAAACAAACAAAAAAAGAAAACAAAAACAGCAGTGATGTCCAAAATATTTGTGACCTGATCTGCGGCTGGTGGCATTTGGAGAGAGTTGAGTGTAGACTGTGTTTCAGGTGGTATCCTGGTTTGGATATACATTAACTGAGCTGATACCAGCTTTCAGGTCAAGGACCTTTTTAGTTGGTGTTTGGCCTCAAAATAAGCGGCTCCTGCTTGAGCTTTGTGTTGTTTTCAGGGCCGCCTCAGACGGAGCTGCTGAACAGACTTATAGAAAGCTGCCTGGATTCACACTACAGACTGCTGATGCTTCAGTGAGACAAATTACATAAAAACTACTTTTAAATAGTAAATAAGCATCCAGTGTGTAGAATACATGATATCTATTCATATATGTATTTTTATTTTTAGAATGACATTCAGGATTCCTTGGAGTGAAGCAGTCCTCTCCATCATCCACAGCTTGCTTGACTCCAAGGTACTCAGTGGACATATAATAGACCTTATATTCACATACACTATGTAAAAATACACACCGAGACTCGGTTTTATTAGGTGGGATGGTCAAAAATGTCAGCAAACTATTGCGAGAAACTTGTAGAAAGAGACTCAACACGTTTGATTTCCTAAATATTCTGCCAAATACTTAGGAAATGTATGTACGCCTTTAAATATGAAGAAAGTAACGACGATTGTCCCTAGAGAAATGAGACTTTCAGTATTTATTCAACAATAAAAATATTTTTGTATTCTAATTAAGTAATTAAGCTAAAATAAGACAGGTTATTGTCTGATTAAAAACTGGACAGTGGGAGGAAAGAGTTTGTATTTTTTACACAGTGAATGTAAATATCTGCTTTCATTTGATGGTAATTAGTATTTTTAATGTGTTGTTGTTTTTTAATGTGTTTGCTCTGCAGCTGCTCTTGAATGAAGAAGTTTTCACACAGCTCACAGAACAGCTCATCAGCCAGGGACCTCACTTCACCAAATCTGTGAAATTTGCCAAAATGATGTTAACAGTTCTCACCAAACACAGCAGCCACGTAAGTCTATAAGCCTCCCGTCCTGTATTACACTGATGACGTGGTATTTGTAATCCACTGTATTAGTAAATGAATGAATCTATATTTTCCAGGTGACTGCTGCACAGAAACACTCTCTGGCGAGCTGCCTGAACTCGAATGAGACATTCCTGAAGAAATCACTTCAAGCTTCTTTGAAACGAATCCCAGACGCGTGACTCCAGATTTGACTTTATTAATGCCAATAACCACCAAAATAAATCCACTCCAAAAGGATAACATACATTGTCAGATTATGTTCCAACTCACCCATCACTAGACATGAATTGCCTGGAAGTTTTCTTGCTGTATTTACTAATATATGCAAAAGTGACATAAGAAGGTGCACATGAGCAGGTACAAACAGAAAGCAGTATTTAATTTGAATTACTTTTACTTATAAAAATAATCGGGCAGGGTTTTTCCAAAGAGCTACAGAGGGGAAGAATGTTTCCCTCTCAAGTTTAAAAAAAATTATTGTGGATATTTATTTTTCCTACTTTTGTATTTTTAAAGTATGATCCCTGCAAACATCCCAATACATCAACTAATTTTTACTGATAGATAAAACAAGTAATACCTGGATATTTACAGTCAGTATTAAAGTTCAGCTTTGCCAGAATTTGAATTCAGATGAAATTCTTGTTGGTTGATTAAACAATTATTGTGGGTTAGTTAGTTTTTATGTGTCCTTCTAGGGGCTAGAAGGCCACATAGATGGCTACAGTGGGCCAGACTTGGCCCACGGGCCTCGAGTTTGACACTCGGTCTAGCTCATGTTACAAACAATGTTTAGGTTTAGAAGGCAATCACCTCCTTCAAAGCACCAGAATGTTTTGGACCGATTTAAAAAAAAATACCATTAATAATATCTTTATCTGAAATTTCTAAGTCATAAAACATTTAAGTTGGTTAAAAAAGCTATTTTTTCCCCACTGAACTGTATAGAAAAGGAACAACATTTCTGTCTGTCTGTCTGTAATTTGATTGACACCATTTTCAGTGTTCAAATGTCAATACTCATTACAGGTGGCTCGATCAAATTAATTAGAAGAAATAAAATTACATGATAAACTTTATTATTCAATAATTATTTACTGATGCGTTTTTAAATAAATAGGATGTGTGAAGCCTGTGTTGTATTGTACCGGCTGAATAAAGTTTAGTTTAAAAAAGCGCTCTCTGAATGACGTAGCGCGCCTTTATTTTGCGTAACTTCCTTCAGCACTTCCTTTTTCAGCGTAGCGCGACGTCGGGGACAAGCCGCTAAAATGAGGTTAGCATGACTTAACCAATTAATACGTTAAACAGTGATTATACGTGTGTACTAATGCAGCCGAATTAGTTGTATGGGCTTTAAAAACGTATTAAAGTGTGAAAGTTTTGCTTTTGTTCGGTATTTTTTCTTCTAATAATCTAAATCTTTAACATGCCACCGGTTCGCCAGCCGGTGAACCCGAAGGAAACGTCACTCAGCTTTTTAAACAAACATCCAAATCCATCTGCATGGTTTAGAGCATTTTTTCACTGATTTTTGGGCGTTTATAGTTTCATCGCTCATGTCAGATTATATTCATCTTATTTTTACCGCACTTTGAAGCCATTTTAAAAGTTTTAGCGTCATAGCTTTGCAGCGACCCACGAGTAGCTCTTACCGAATGTATTAGTACAGATAGTATAATATACCACGTTATTTTCACTTTAACACCTGGGTTTTCATCCTAACAATTAATGTGTTTGCTGCTCCCTCCACCACAAAAATATACATTTTACAAATAATAAGCCATACATCTGTTCTATGGTAAATGTTAGCTGCGTTTTTCACTAGTTAGAAAAGGTTTAATTACTAAATTGACAATGGTCCATTATTATTCCTAAAAGTCGGGCTTGTTTTAGTAGAAAACATTTTCACAATTTAAATGGTAACACTTGATAGGACATGAAACAGAAGGGCATTAGTGAGTTGGTTTGCCCGGTTGATTACACTCATATTCTTTAAATCGTAAAATGTACTCAAATCCCAGAAAGAAATTGAAAGATTTTATTAGTGCGCACATGGCTGATTATCCTGCTCAAACATCATACTAAAGTGTAATTCTACTAATTATATTATCTACTTTTGAAAAGAATGCAATCTGAATGCCTTTTTTTCCAGGGGATATTATTTGTTAATGGTGAAAACATAATGTTCAGAAAAAAAGTTACCTTTTGAAATCTTTGCAGACATACCTGCTCATCTTAAATATAAGAAATGGCAAACTAATTTTCTAGAGTCGGAATGTGTTTGGTCAAACTGAGGAGTCATGAACTTTGTGTTTTTTTTTGTACAGTAAGGTTTCCAGGGATACGTTGTATGAAGCTGTGAAGGAGGTCCTGCAGGGCTCCGTGACCAAGCCAAGGAAGTAAGTGCATGCCTCTGAAGTTAAGGTTTGTACTTTTGTAAAATAGATTTTAAAACGATGTATTTGTTGTTAGGTTCGTGGAGAGCGTGGAGCTGCAGATCAGCCTTAAAAACTACGATCCTCAGAAGGACAAGCGTTTCTCCGGCACTGTCAGGTTCGCCACTTCACTGTTTCACCCAACCTTTTCCCTGTTTGCTTCCAACCCTGTCTGAGGTCAGATTTAGCCATTTTTCTAAAAGAGGAAAACAAAAGGGTAAATTCTCGAAAGCCCAGACAGGACAGGAACAAGCATGGATAAGTAGCTGGGTAGTCTGACTGAGCCCACTCAGTTTCGGCTGGTGTCGGCGACGCAGACGGACCCCGACCCTGGGTCTTAAAACATGAGGGGAGGCTTTGAGTGGCTGCACGCCCTCATGCCGACCATGTTACTGTTACCATGAGGGTCAGCAGGACACCAACCACTGCAGTGGTATGGGTAAGACTTTCTCTTTATTACAGAAAAAAAAAATCAGGGAGGTGAATCTTGGAAATGACACTTTTTCCTTGCAGTTTGTCACTCCACAATCTGTCCCCGAAGCTCGATCCGTACCGCTAACTCATTTACTAAAAGAAATGTGTCCGGATCATTACAAAAGAAAAAAAAACGTAGATCTACAAAGCGGAACATTTGTGGCGTCAAGTCAAATATTTCTTGCTGTAATGGCAATCTTTTTACCCAAACAATGTTAGAATTCCTTTAATAAATGATTGTCAGAATTTAGTTCAAAAATTGCAATTCACAAAAAATGTTTTGACAGAAAATTATGATCAAAGTATTGTTTTACAATTGCAGTGAAATACAAGAAATAAAAATCCCCTCCCAGAATTATTCTGGGACAGATCATGGATTGCCACAGTTCACACGTCAGTTTTTAATTTTTTTATTTTATTTACATATATAGATGCTTTTTCCTACATGTCCTAACTAATAAATTAGTTTTGTTAAAATGCTGCTGTTTTATAGTGTAGTTAGAATCCAGTTTAAAATTTGAGGTAAAATGCACCTGGTGGGGATGATTAGCGCTTCCTGGATGTCCTCCCAACATCAAATCCATATTTTGCAATATTGATAATTATATTAATTACGGATATGCAATGTGGTTTGTAAGTATATCACGAATATCTAGATGACGAAACCAGCTTTTGAATAGGGGTGGTGATCACTGTGCACGAATGGTTTAAAAGATAATCGCACTTTGGTTTCCTGTAGAGCAAAAAAAAAAAGAAGTGATGTTTGATGCATCTATTTGACTATGATTTTAGAGATAAATGTTGGATGCTTTCTTTCAGAAGATTGGAAGATGACCAATCAGTGTTTCTGCCGTTGAGTGTCCTTGTGTTTTGGTTTATCCTGTGGTTCACTGTGGTTGACATGCAGGCTGAAGACCCTCCCCAGGCCCAAGTTCTCTGTGTGCGTCCTGGGAGACCAGCAGCACTGCGATGAAGCCAAGGCTGCAGATCTTCCTCACATGGACATTGAAGCTCTCAAAAAGCTCAACAAGAACAAAAAGCTGGTCAAGAAACTCGGTAGGTTCAGTCGGCTGAATGACAAACTTGATCAGTTTGAGGTCAGATTCAAACTTCATAGTTACGTTTTTTTTTTTTTTCTCTCCCTCTCTTCCTGCAGCCAAGAAGTACGATGCCTTCCTGGCCTCCGAGTCTCTGATCAAGCAGATTCCTCGTATCTTGGGTCCTGGGCTGAACAAGGCTGGCAAGTTCCCTTCCCTTCTCACCCACAACGAGAACCTGAACACAAAGGTGGACGAGGTCAAATCCACCATCAAGTTCCAGATGAAGAAGGTACCGTCAGCTCTTCTAGCAGCTTCGGTGAAGCATTTAAAGTCGTGTTGGATGCCATTACTCTGTTGTAACGCTGGCTGTGTTGTAGGTGCTCTGTCTGGCTGTGGCTGTCGGACACGTGAAGATGACTGAAGACGAACTTGTCTACAACATCCACTTGGCCGTCAACTTCTTGGTGTCTTTGCTGAAGAAGAACTGGCAGAACGTGCGTGCCCTGTACATTAAGAGCACCATGGGAAAACCACAGCGCCTCTATTAAATGCTCGTTTTTCTATGAATAAAAGCAGAGAAACTCCAGTATGTTGCTCAGTGTGATTTATTCATTTATTTTAGGGGTTTAGTTGCTTTTCAGCTTAACACTTTGTTTTATAACTATCTTTTGTGTTTCAATGTAAAATCTTTTTGTGCACAAGGTCAAAAGGATATATTCAATTTTGTGTATCTTTGCATGTAGCCAAGCCAGGGGTGTCCAAAGTCGGTCCTCAAGGGCTGGCATTCTGCATGTTTTAGTTCTCTCCCAAGTGGTTGTAACAACCTCTTCAGCAAGTCAGTGTTCTGCTTAGGCCTTCTAACAAGCCATCATTTGATGCAGGTGTGTAAAACCAGGGAGAAAACTAAAACGTGCAGGATGCCGGCTCTGGCGGACCGACTGGGCACCCCTGAGCTAAGCTTACTGCCACATACCTTCTTCAGGGATGTCAAAGTGAGTACTCCAGGGCCAGTATCCTGCATGTTTTCTTTCCTTCCCTGGTTCAACACACCTGAATCAAACAAAGGTTCATTAGCAGACCTGCAGAAGTTTTCCATGCTGGGATAGCATCTAAAGTTGTGACTGCAGCAACGCCTTACTGCATTTGAAAACAGGTGGGTTTGAATCTTTCTGCTGTTGCTGGTCAAAGCATTTTTCTCATCTCTAAGCAAATAAGTTGACATTGAAAACCTAAAATTTGCCCTCACGGTGGGGAGGTATAGTGGAAACTCAGCAGGTCTTGGTGCTTAGTTAAAAATTTTTTTATTGCTAAAGTAAGATTTTGTACTAATTTAAATAAAACCAGAATTCAGTGTGAACGGTTTAAAGCGACCCGCATGCGCAGAAGAACGTTGACGTCACAGGGCAGCGTACTGTTTACGGAAGTAATGGATGTCAGCCTATGGCTCGTTTTTAGGTCATTAATGGGAGCTGATGGTATTGTCACAATTGGGAAAAAAGTGAATAAAAAAAGCACAGCTAATAGAGATGGTGTTTAGTAGAGCATTGACTGTAACATTTGTAGAGAAGTTACAGTTTGTTTGGATGTATAATCAGGGCCAGGAGTGGTGGGCCAATGTGATGCGCTTTAAGTTGAGAAATTTCATAATTAAACGAGTTTCTAAAGCTATTATTTACACCCTGTTCATGTTCACACCTACAGAAAGTTCATTATTGCTTTTAAGTATATTGGTGTGTTTGTTTCCTCTAGCGTTTAACACACAGAAAACTTTAGACACAGCTGAGAAGGTGTGCATGAGCAAGGAGGCCCACACATCTAACCCAATGAACCAAAATTTGAGAAACCCGTGGAAGCAAACCAAATGCATTTAACCCAAATCAAAGATTTTTTGTAGAATGACTTAAAGAGAACTTTATGTTATGAAAAGTTTTACTATTCCTTAAAACCTGGTTAGAAAAAAAAACTGGCCTTTTTTAACTATGCTTTTTCAAGAGTGAAATGATAAATTATGAAGAATCTATTTAACAGTTATATAACAATGTTTGTAGTCAGAGCCTCCTTCAAATTTGTTGTAATACAGACTGCTACAGGAAATCCTCTTCCCACTCCCTGTCCACAGCCATCAGCATCTACAAGAGAATTGGGTAATATGATTTAGAATAACATTTATTAAGCCTTTGGGATTAGTAAAGTATTATTGAGTTGAACAAAACACCAACTACAGTTTTAAAATCAAGAAGTTGGTAGCCATCACGTAGCTTTAGGCACAACTCTGGCTGGATGTTTCACCGCGTCCGTGTTTAACAAGTATGAAACACAGCTTCCCATGAGCCTCTTGTGTGAGCGATCCTGCTCTGCTTTGACTGTGGATCTCTTAATGGGATTATCTAGTCTCAGGGCAGGAGAAACGCAGAGTGAGGAATGTTTCGAGGGCAGACGTCTGACAGTAAACCTCGCACCCTGAAACGTGAAATCAGCTGATGCACACCTTTTACTCTTGTGTACGCGACACTGACGAGCATGGAGGTGAGTCGAATTATCTACCATCAGCTGCAACATTTATATCTGTATACACACACGTTTATCTCTAATACCTCAAATATTTGTGTCTGTAGGGGTTTGCTCCTGACGCAGAGACAAACGGACACCATTTATCCACCATGACTGACAGCAATGACAGTGAGGAAGGTAGAATCTGAAAGAGGGATAAATAAAAGGATCAGTGGGTGATCTGGCTTTGCGTTCAACCTGGGCTCATGTTTCTGACAGAAAGCAGTCAGGAGGAGCCACCGGTGACCTGCTGGAGCGAGCTGTCCATCATAGAGCGTGTAGGCCTCAACAGGTGAGACGCATAATGACAATATATAGCATAGAAATTAGTTTAAACCTTTTATTAAGCTTTTGCCTGCTTTTTTTTTTTAACAGTGTGGACATGACAGAAAAGGACTTGGAGGTAAAACTTTTACAAACAAGTTATTTAACATCTTCATCAACCTGATTGTATTTGATTTGTGTGTATTAAGTGTATTAAATACATAAAAAAAAAAAAAAAAAAAAAATCAACCATATTCCAAATTTCCACCTGAGGACTGAAAGCTGTTTATGTGCCCAGACGGCCTTCTCTCAGATCGCCCTGGCCTTCCGCTGCGATCAGTACACCCTGAAACAGAGGCTGCAGTCGGAGGAGCACGCACGCAACCTGGCCGAGGAGAACATCCACCTGGAGCTCAGCCGAGGCAGGGAGACCCTGGAGGTGCACTGTGTGGATGTGATCGAGATGCTCGCAGTATTCTAAAATGACCTGCAAAAATGCTCACACCTCTTGGAGTTTTTCTTTACTTCACAGACACAAATTTCAGTGGTGTTTTGAAATGCCAACAGGATGTAGAGGCTCGTTGTGAAGTTGAACCAAGCATGCATTTGTAAACTTTTGCCCATATTTCTGAACAGAAATACCTCAAACTCGGTCAGAATAAATGGTGAACCTCTGGGATCATTAACTATACAGTGTTGCCACAGATTCTCAGTTGGATTTAGGTCTGAACTTTGACTAGGGCATTCTAACTCATGAATATGCTTTGGTCTAAACCACTTTGTTGTCGCTCGTACTGTATGTTTAGGCTCGTTCTGTTGGAAGGTTGGAGTTTGGGTCAGAGGAAGTAGACGTGATTGTGTGTGTTTTCAGACATTGAAGGGGCTGTGTTTGGACAGTAAACGCAGCAGCATCCTGCAGAGGCTGGAGCTTTCTCTGGACATCCTCGGAGGGACAGTAGAGCGGATCTCCAGCACAGCCGAGGTGCTCGGTGCTGTCCA
Source organism: Poecilia mexicana (assembly GCF_051168715.1). Lineage (NCBI taxonomy): Eukaryota > Metazoa > Chordata > Actinopteri > Cyprinodontiformes > Poeciliidae > Poecilia > Poecilia mexicana. Next base: position 28,530,920 of record NW_028263376.1, read on the forward strand.
CCAGGTACATGAAGGTTATGTTTATTACTGTTAAACGGCATGAAAGGGGACAGATGATGATTCTTGCCTGTTTTGAGCTCCTTTCAGAATGAGACGTTTTGGGGCCTCCTGTCTCTTTAAATCCGTATAAGCTGCTGCTGGCCACGCCCTCCATTTCAACCCTTACATTTTACACAAGTGAAAATGGTGTAAATGGATGCAACCGTACATCTTTGACCCTGAAACAGAAGACGTAGCGTCTCCTCAACCATCAGAACGCAGCAATAAGTCAACAACAAAATTCTTGTCTTTTCATTGTACAGCAGTAAAACTTGGGTTGCTAGGTTAGCCTCTGCTAGAGTTGCTAGGCGAGTGGCTCAACTCGACTGGAGTTGCTAGGTAACGGGCTGTGCCTGGCAGTTGCAACTTAATAATCGAGAGGTTTTTGAAATGGCTAATTTTCCAGATGGCAAAAAAAAAAAAAAAAAAACATTGACTTGTTGCCAGAAAATGTCCGGGTAGTCATTTTTTTAAGCACTTGCATTATTTCTAGAAGCAGTTGAGACCTAAAAGGAAATACGCAAATAGTTGTAAAACGCGAATTATTCACCTGTCTGCTTTTAAAGAAACAATATAATGTGAATCTCCTTCACTGATTTATTGGGGTTTAAGATCATTAGTTTTTAAGTGATTCATCTGGAGAGATAAAATCTTTGTTCCCTCATAGCTTCAAATTGTTGTAACTTGTGGTTTATTTTCATAGGAGGCTCGGGTGAGTCGTGCTGTGGAGCTCATGGTGGCTCACGTGGAGAGTCTGAGGAGGCGTCATGACAGACATTTAGCAGATTTGGAAGAAGCCAAAAACAGTCTGCAGCAGCAGCAGCAGCTGAGCTCCTGCAGACACAGCAATCATCCCAGAACCATCCCAGGTTTGTTGGAGTCTCGGTTCATCCACTAGTGTTTTGATGCTGTCTAAACACTTCTGGTTCTCTTACAGCAGAACCAGAAAGACAGGAGGACAGGAAGAGGAGAAACTCTAGTCAGGTATGCAGGTTTCATCATGCAGAAGAATGGATCTCCTAATAACATCCTGCCTTCTTACTTCAGTTTTGTCTGTTTATTTCCAGAGTGTCTTACGAAGGAGAGTCAGCGCATCAATCATTTCCAGCCCAAATCTGGTAAGAAGGTTTCCTTGGTGAACTCTCCTAAAGTCTTGCCGCCATAATTAGCATAATGTCCTTCCAAACAGGAGAAGAAGAAGCGAGATTCAAGGAAGAGGACCTCCTCCTGGAAGAAAAACTCTCCTCCACACCTGTCTCCATCCCTGAGCTTAGATGCCTGTAGCTCTGTGTTTACCCAAGAGGACAGCCACCTCCTGAATGAAAGGTACAGTGTGACATAAACGTTCTGCTTTTATCTGGACCACATGTTTTCAATTTTCTTTTAACAAGTTTTGTTTTCAGACAACCAAACCCAGATCCACCAGGAGATTGTCTTGTGGACCTTTCTGCTCCCAGCCCAGAGAGCCATCCGACAGAGGAAATGATTCCTTCAAATACGCACAACAGAAAGTATGGGATTCTCTCAGTAGCCTCAATGACCTTATTAGAGGTTGTAGTTTAATTTTCCTTATGAATGATGCCCACTTCCCCTTCTCTAGAAAGTAAAAAATTCTCTAGAGCAATTATTTTAAAAATGTTTTTTTTTATGATGCCAAAGAGCTTCTAATTTGCTTTTGCATATTGGTTCCATTTCCCAATTTATTAATATCAACAAACATCTGCTCTACTTAAAGTTAATATAAGTACTTGTATTACTGATTAAACATTTATAAACACACTGAGCAGCTAAAAAAGGTGAAGCATAGCAATAATAAAACTGTTAGTTGTATTTTTTTCTAAGAATTGTTTGGTGTAACAGTAATTCTGGCATGAATATTTAAAATAAATCTTAACGGAATTTTCTTTTTTCCCAGCTAATTTTAAACTAAAGTTTGGATTTGTTTTTACAGTGTGGGACTACACTACTGCAATTAAAGTTAACATTTAAGGCTTTTCACAATCTTTTTATTTTTCCAATTATTCCAATTAAGTATACTTGAACTTTAGTTATTGTTAAATATTTTACTTAAAGCTTTACTCGATTTTCACTTTACATACAACCTTTTATCCCAGATGGACATCTGGTTGACTTTTTTTTTTAAAACTGGTTCACTTCTTGTCCATAAAAGGGGCAAATAGGTAATAAGGGTTTTTGTGGTTATTTTTGCGTAACTTGAGCAAACATTACGTCATTTTAATAGCAAGCCTTTGTGGCTTTGCTGCAGCCTCTCTCTGGACTCTCTGCGACAAAGACAGAAAGCCAAAGCAGCTGCAATAACCAAAGGAAAGGAAAGAAAAACGGCAACTATCCAGAGACAAATCTCCATTGGCACGTAAGTAAATGCGACATTACTTTAAAAAAAAAAAAACCAAAACAATAAATTAATAAGTCATAGTGATTGTTTTGTGTGGACAAACAATGAGCGTCTGCCTCCTTCAGGTATGGGTCTCCATGCAGGCAGGATCCTCTGCTGGTCCGGCCGCACCGCTGCCGATGGGCGCGGATCTGCACCAACCTGTTTGTGCTTTTCTGCGTCGTAATGCTGACTTGCATCATGTGGAAGATTCACGAAGGAGAGGCTGAGCCATGACCCGTAAAAACTTTTGAATACTCCACCCTCATTCTCTTCAAGGATTTAGCTTCCAGAATAAAACCATTATCCATCACTTGTTTTTAAATGTTTTATTATAAATATACAAAAAGAAAAAAATTCTCAACACTCACACAATCATGTGGTTAGTAAGAGCACGGCATACTGCAGTTAAAACATTCATCAAACCACATAAAAAAAAACATTTGGGTAGGTCTAATAAGGTCTCAAATTTGTTATAAATCTATTTTGCAAGGGAAAAACTTAAATAAATATAGTCAAATTATATTAATGTGAAAACCTACAAGACGGCTACAGGAGGTGACGTTTGTGTATAAAAATGTGTGCCAGCCACAAAGGGGAAAAAACAAAAATCTGTGGTCCATTTAACAAATCTTTTAAGATTGCATGAGCCTCGCTTTAGCTACAGTCTAATAAGAGACGACCTAAAATAAATAAAGCTGGCGTTCCACCTTACGTTAAATTATAAATAATTACCATACTGGTACCAACAGGCCCACCTTTTCTGCACCGTGTCAACAATCTCACAGAGAGTCTAAAGTCTCAATAAATACAGAGATAAATAAACGGGAACGAGCTGGACAGGTGCAGGTTACACCTGGCTCACGATTTCAGCGTCCTCGGCCACAAACCACTGGAGTGGAGTCCCGTCTGCGGCTCTCTGGAGGACCAGGTTACCCGAACCCTGAGGAAAAGGCCATCACATCAGTGACACACACTCAGCAGAAGCTATACGTCGTTTCATTTATGTCATGACACGATACAGATGTTCATACGCCACGCTTTTGCGATTTTCTAATTTCGCCACCACGTCATCTATGTAGTTTTAGAGGATCTTATGTGATGGATGAACCCAAGCAGATGGATAATTATACGTCACACCCAGGTGGGAGAATCTGTTAACGTTATCTGTGTGACATTTCTGGAAGTGCAGCAAACTGTGCAGTTTACTACAAGCCAAGTAGACACAGTTACTTGGCTAACATGCTAAACACTATATGTCAACACACCCCACCATCCTGAATACATGACACCCACAGTGAAACATGGTAGTAGCAGAGTCATGCTGTGGGAATGTTTTTATTCAGCCGGGACAGGGAAGCTGGTCAGGGTTGTTGGGAAGATAATCAGGGAGGCTGTGCCCTCGAGTAAAGTTTCTTTGTCACAGAGAACCCCTCCCTCGCACCTTCAGCACCCGGCTCCTCCAGACTAGCAGCAGCAACAATTAGCAAACACCTGGTGGAACTGCGCACCTGCTGAGTTCATCATACAGACTACTTCTCATTCGGTTGTAAATGGCATAATGAAAAGCATAGCTGTGATGATGCGCTGAAGGTGGAGTGACAGAAAAAGTAGGAGCTTCTTAAAGAGACAGAGGTCAATTTCAAGACATTAAATTACTTTGTCAAATTTCTTTTACATGGGTATTAAAGGTGCCTTACTTTTTAATGAATAATTAAAAATCCAATTCAAATTTAATAGCTGTTCCTACTTTATAGACCCAGAAAAGGAGCATAAATCTAGGCCATAAACGGCTCATTTATGCAAAACTAAATTCATTAAATTTAGTGCGGGTATGTACCAATTTCCTTATAATTACAAAACTGAGATTTTTAGCTCTGCAGACGCAATGCATGGCTACTTATCCCTGTCAGCCACACAGATGTTAACGGTACCAGTGTTTGTTCAGTACCGACCTGTTCAAAGGGGGGCAGGTGAGGAGAGGTCGGGCTCATGACGCTCTGATGTTCTCCGCAGCCCGGCCAGAACTTCTGCAGCTGATTCCTCTGGTGCCAGGACTTCAGCTCCTCTGACACGATCTCCCGGGGCAGCAGCCTGACGGCGTGGTTCGGGTAGTCTTTCAGCGAAGGGGTTCGGACCAGCCTGGTGTACGGTGGGGGGGGCTTCAGGATGCTCCTCTGGCACGGAGTTCCTCTTTGCAGATTGTGAGCCCCTGGAGTCGCGGTCGGGAAGCTCTTCCCCGTGTCCGTGTCTCGAGGCGACAGAGGCCCATTTCCTGGCGTGGGTCTGACCTGTCTGGGGCTGTTGTGGAGGCCGCGGAAACAGGACAGCTCCTTCGTCTGTGCCCCGAAGTGGAATCCGTAAGGCGGTGGGCAGAGCTTGGGAATATCGGTGGGTCTGTCCCTTCCAGGAGAGCAGATGAAGGAGGATGAGGAGTGCTCTGAGCTGCTGTCCTCTGAGCTGCACTGTTTCGGCCGTGGAGGGGAGAACTCCGGAGAGCGCGCCACGGTTTCTGGGCCGCACCGCTGCAGAGGCGGGCGGACCCGGCCGCGGCAGCTCTCCGAGCCGAGCCGCTCCATGTCGACAGTCAGCTTCTTTTTGGGAAGTCTGTGGAGACATAAGACAATCAGTGGCTGTAAAAGTACCGGCATAACAAATATGGCAACACATTTTTCCGAGTATCTTTTTTTTTTTTATTCGGTGGTCGGTTTAGTCTCAGCGTGTTCCTCAAACCAGCTGACTTCCTGTTTGACGAAGCGTTAAAGAGGAAATTCATGGCTTTTATCACTTGGCTTTGAGTTCTTTTACTTCTGATCTAGCTGAAAATGTTCCGTTTTCATAAATGATGACAAAAAAAAAGATTAAAAGATAAAACTTTGTTCATCTGCTCGGCTTTTCATTCAGCAACAACAGCTGACTTTCTCTCTTCCGCCGATTACAGCTGCACTTCTCTGATTTTGGAGATAAATCTTCTAACATCTACCTAACTATGTGTGCACTTCCTAACACAGCCATAAAATGACATCCATTGCAGAGACACAGGCTTTGTGAAGGAAATGGCAGAAACTGCTTTTTGTGTATCCTGTATTCACATCACATTAAATGTGGAACCGGGAATGCCTTTTTAAAATTTCTCCTTCGTGAGATTTGAGGCTATTCACAAAAAAATCCATTCCAATGAACCCTACGTCTGCAAAACCTGTCCAGGCATTAAAAGTTAAAACATATCAACATCTCAGACTTCATTATCAATTTAATTCTGACTTGTAAGAATGCTTTTTACGCTTTACTCAAATATAAAGCATACTACAGGAGCCTGCTGCGGTGCACATGTTGTTAGGCTCTGTGAGTGTTACTTTGGACATGAACGGTCTGTTCACCTGAAGGATTGGGAGTACTGTCGGCGTACGAGCAGCTCTGGAGTGGAGGGGGCGCTGGTGGAGTGGTTGTTTCGTAAAGCAGAGTTCCTGACGAACTGAGTCAGAGGAATCCTGCAACTCTCAGCGGACACCGGAGCTCCTGCTGGACTACTGCACACAATAAAGCAGGAACAAAGCACTCAGAAAGACAACGCATGCTGTTAAAAAAAATCACAAACATGTAGGAGTGTCCACAGTGTAAAGCGGGACGGTGTTTTTGCCCCAACGTCCTTTAAAGACTAACTTTAAAAACCCTGAAGACGCTGAATCGGTACGTCTCAATTTGTCTCAGACCTCTCTTACCTGGACCTGCTTCTGCTAGGTGTTTGAGGTTTTGTTGATCTCTGGTAGGGCTGATCCAGACTGGATTCTTTCCACGGGGAGTTCTGGATTGGGGAGCGTTCGTGCTCCATGGCAGGCGGGCCTGGAGACTGATGAGGCGACTGCAGGGGGTCTGACTCTGAGGTGTCCAACACTGGAGGTGAGAGTGGGCAAGACGAATCTACATCTGGAGAGAACAGCAAAAAACAACAAAGAAAATGTTTATATCTTACAGTCTAAAAAGGAAATTTATATATAAAAAAATGTAAAGGTCATATTCTGTTTACTTCAGAGTCTATTTTACAGTGTGGTGTTACCTCGGTAACGGATGTGTAAAACTCACCATCATCCAGAGCCACCACATCAGAAAGGGAGCTGTCATCAGACGTATCTGCAGAGAAGATGAAACATCTTTGTCACACTCCCTGCATTGCGCGGCTCGTCCTCCGGGGGGCAGCGGCTTCACTCACCTTTACTCGGGCTGCTTGAGATGGAGATGCACGGTGAGTTGCACTCACTCTTGATCCTGTGCTGGAAAACGGCCTCCTGCAGATCCTTCACTTTCTTCTCTTCCCTTTTGCACTGCTGGAGCCGGCTCTTCTTCTGTGGTTTGCTGAGGTTCTCTTCGAGGGAGAGTTTTCGGGCCGCCTCGTAAATCTGCCGCTGGACTGCCAAGTCGGTTTCCAGAGCTTGCAACTCTGGATCCTGGGACAAAGCGAAACATGGAAACTTATTTCACCCCCCCTGCTTATTCTTTGTCCATCCACAGCGAGGACCGGCGAGGTGGCGTTTGGTACCTGCTGGTTCTGACGGATCAGACCTTCGTCCAGCTTGAAAGACGCTCCGATCCTCCTCCTGACCCGAGGCGGCTTCTCTTCGGGCAGCAGAGGAAAGTCTGAGGGGATTGAGCCAGTCAGTTCCTGTGGAGGCAAAGCAGGACGTCCGACGACGGGACAAGACTAAGTCTCACGATAAGAAGTTAAATATGATGTGACTGTTTAGAGAGAATGTTAGCTAAAACATTGAACTATCTCCTGAGTTTCCAGGGGGTCACCTACCGCCTCCCTGATGCAGAGTTTTCGAAGCTCCAGCAGGCAGAGCTCCAGACGCTCTTCCAGAGACTGATGCTTCAGTTTCAGGGCTCTGGTGTGAGTGGTCGGGTCCTTCAACGGAGAGGTGGGGCTGTCCGGGCCTGCAGGAATTACAAACACATGTTAGCTCGGAGGGCGCCGGTAAACCCATTTCCAGAGGTGTTTCTTGGTTTTCATGATGCTGTTTGTTCAATAATGTTTTCCAGGAAACCCAAGGCGTTCACAGAACAGATGATTTTTTTTTGTTTGTTTTTCTTTTAACTGAGATTAAGTGACACACAGGTGGACTGTTTTTACTAACTAGTTGCACTCGATTTTAATTAGATATTTGAGTAAAGAATGCCCATCCCAAACCATGAGTCGTTCTGTTCACACTAGTTTGTGAATAAAGATGTTAAAAACCATGCGTCCTTCTACTCTACACTTCTATGCTACCTTAACTTGCACTATAAAATAAGACTATTGTAGTTTCCATTTGACACGATGTGAAGACGTCGATTCCCAAGCAGCAGTGACTTTATCCTGATTTAATCATGTGAACAATGAAGTGTGAACTGTGCTGATATTGGATTCCTCTTTGGTGTTGTCCTCACCAGAGTGCAAGATAATCCCACTGTCCGTGTCGCTGATCTCTTCTTTGCTCTCAATGGCTGTCATCTTGGCTGTCAGTTCTCAAGTTGATCACCTGTTGAGATAAGCAAAGCGAAATGAGTTGAGAGAAAAATAGGATGGCTCACTTAAGAGAATCTTCCTGCGTTTTCCTGCCACATGGCTTCAAATCTCCTCCCTCTGCTGCTTCACTTAACAAAAGTGAATGACTGGCGGGTGTTCTTTTTACGCCCTTGTCTCCGTCTCCCACCTCCCCCTCCTCTTCATTTTCTCTCCCATGGCCGGTCACAAAAGATGCAGACCCCCGTGGCTGACTCGGCACATGTGCAGGGGTCAATCTGAATCGTGGCGCCATGGTTACGGGGCACGGGGCGACTGGCCAGGGGAGCGTGTCAGCGCGGGGCGTTTAAAGAACCTCAAAACCAAAACAGAAAGCAGATGGCAGCGGGAGTGCCCCCACCCCAACACCCCCGCCCCCTCCCTTTCTGCACCTGTTCCCCGTCTCTGCACCCCTCCCTCGGTGTCTATTCAACCAGTGTCCCCAGAATCCTCTGGGGGGCTTTGAAGTGGAAGAATGTCCTCGATGAGGCAGCATCTCATCACAAGATCCCTGCACGGCGCGAAGCTTCTCCATTTCACCCAAACACTCTGCGGAGCTGCTGTTCACGTCCTGCTCGGCTGCATCGCCGGTCCTCAGAGAGCATGTGACGGGTACTCGGCAAGGAAAGGCTGCTGAGCGAGGCAACAACCGGAGGAAGAACAAGATATTTTTTGAACCCACCAAGTTAAGATATTCAACTGACTTAATAAAGCTAAACATAAGCATGTTTCAAAGTAGCTTCAGCCCAAAGACTAAGTAAAGTTTTAGGATAATCTGGAGCCCCAAGCCAGAAGGGGGCTTAAAATTTTGTCAAGGACAAGTTTGCCACAAAGATTTGTGACATTTCTTAAAACTATTTAGGAATCCTACAAAATTCTTCTTTAAAACTTGATCCAAGTTTTAAACAGTGCTGGCAGCATTATGCTTCAAAGCCTGAGTAATTATGACATTTTATGTTCACAGTTTGCAAAACATCTCAAACTACTGATGGTGTTCTGCGTTTGTAAACACAATGACTTGACGTTCCTCCTCCACCGCGTCTGAAAAGGCTGCACATAACCAAAAGAATTAAAACCAGAGAATTAAACTTGTCACTACAACATTAGTTGTTGTTTTTTTTAAATAGAAAATGCCAAGTGGCTATTTTTAAGCATAGTGAAAACAAATTTTGTGATTTGGAAAATTGAATTGTCGGCTTACGATTAAACCACGAAACTAGGGGAGTAAATGGACAATGAAACAACGTTAGAAGATCTTTGGTGGTTTACTAATGGGCTCAACAGGAAGAGGGCCCCAAATCATTCTGAGCTCAGGGCCTCGAAAAGTCTTGGGTTGGCCCTGTTTTAAAGCATGACTCTTGTTTTCCTATTAATACCGAGCACAAAGCAGCCTCTGTGTTAATATCAAGTAAACAAACCCTCCAGTCGTCAGAGGTACAGGATGGGAGGAGGGCTGACATAAAGTCAGCCAGCATGCAGACTGTCGCTGAAGCTTCAGTGTCTAATCCCCAGCTCCTGTCTGAACTGCTGTGTTTGGAGATTGATATCAGGCCCTTTCCTGTAGCTATGAGGAAGACTCATAGCCCGTGTGAATCAGGATCCTCTGTGACAGGATATTATTGTGCGTCCCACTGCTCCGACCCATTCATTACGGCAGCTCATGTGAACTGACGCAGCCGGCGATCACAATGAGGCAAATGCTCGGCAGCTTGAGTCAGTAAAACAACTCGGCAACAAAAGACCCATATCAGCCGACCGGGGCCCTCGGAAATCTGCTGCCGCCGCAGTATCTGCTGACAGCTCAGGCTCGTTGGGAAGGAGAGCTGTGTGGAGTTTTAGGCGTGGGGATTTTTTTTTTGGGGGGGGAGGGGGAGAGGGATGTTGCTCTTGCAGACACATGGCTCCATGTTGCAGCAATCTCAAAAGCTGAAGACGTCAACACGAATCAAGCCACAGGCTGGGTAGTGTGGGATTTACCCCACTTACACCTCATAAGTGTCTGAAGAGTTTCACAAGAGTTTGTGGTTGGAGGGTCTGGGCTGAGCGAGCGAGTGGCTGAGTGGGAGGATGGGTTTGGGGATGGAGTTGCATCGTATTGCCAAAATGCTGATTTGTCATAGAGTTTGTAGGAACCTGAAGCTGCAGGAGTGTTGAAATAGTTTGGGCAGTCAGAGCCAAAAAACAAAACAAAAAAAAAAACCTAGTTGGGATCCTGGTGATAGCAGTGCCTCCACCCTGCAGACCCCACTGATGGAGTCACAAACATCTTAATTGGTGGGACGGTGCCGTCTTCGCTGATGATGATGATCTGTAAACACGTGGACGGATGAAAGCAAGCCCCGTCCTCACAGTTCACTGGCCCGCGACGGCGTAACATCCACGGAAGTTGATGTTTATGACAAGACATCACGATGCGCACTTACTGTCTCCCAGACTTCCCACACCGCCCTTTCCCATGAGCCCCTCGGAGCTGCGGGCCGCTGGATTGCAGCCACCACCGCTCTGCTCATTACCACTGTGGTCGGGCCTGGAATTACCAACGGGGACCAGTCTCAACTGAGGAAGCAGCGAGGCTCGCATGAAACCAGATCCGGGCCCTGCTGGAACCCTATAATTAAGATTTTCCTGCTGAATGCTGATACTATGCGAGAAAACCCAAACGACTTTACAGCTCACTTTTATTTCAGCCTGACGGAAAGCCAAAATCCATCCAGCAAAAAAAAAAAAAAAAACACAGGGGATCCAGCTCCATGCGAACGAAGCACGGGCCGCTGGAGGAGAGAAGTGCATGGACATGGGGGAGCGGCAGAGAAAATGGAGGAGGTGTTGAATTACGAAAGGAAGAGACAGCAAGGAGGCCGTAAAGACAAGAAGTTCACAAACTGTTCCTGTGAGCAGCCAACAGTAGTAATAATTAAGCACCGTGCCAGCCTCCTCCCAGTCACCGATGGCCATATGCTCTCCAGACCTCTGTCACAACCCAACGACAAGAACCAATAAGAGACTGGAGTCATTGTTCTCCAGGGGCTGACGGATCGAACGCTGTCCCTCTAGGCCAGCGTCCTTTCTGAGGCCTTGGACAGAGCGGCCACTTCAGGTCACCGGTCGGATGGAGTTACAGCTCAGCAGTCACAAAAAATAAAGACAAAAGAGGCAGGGCGCTCCAGTGGCAGTAATAACAGCACAGAGGTGTTGGGGGACAACGCTTCCCGTCTGTTAACATGTGGAATAGAGGAGATCTTGTTTATTCTGCTGCTGAGGAGACAAACAGGCACAAACAAAACCGCCTGTTGCTCCACAGGAGTCCTAGAGAGTGAAAACATCCAAATTTCATTCGGCAGACAGCAAACAGTGACTAACTCACATTTATTTACAGCACAATTTGACCATCCTGTTTTATTTTTATTGCTTTTGGCTGATTCAACTGTTCCAAACAGGATTAAAATAAATAAATAAATAAATCCTTCGATGGGCGTAGATTATACAAACAAGATGAGTAGGATGGAATGAGAAATAACTTGGGTGTGCATCTAATTTATTGACTAATAGCTGCGCAAACTTGTTTCTTAAAGTTTTTGCACACTTTTAATAGTTTGCTCTGTTTTTGTGCGGATACCTACAAAATGCACAATCATTTTCTACATAATGCACTGTTGTAAATATGTGTTCCAAGGCTGTTGTATTATATGTTTTCTGCCTTTCTGGAACAAATTACCCGAAAGAGTGTTAAAACTGATGTATTAATACAAAAAAGGTGCTGATTCAATACTCAGCGTTTAAAATAATCAAAAGTCAACATAAATACACAACAAGTAATGGAACCCTGTGTAGATCCTAAGTGCTAATATACTAAGAGGAGACATCATATTGACTTCTAGCGATTGCAATCCACTCTGTTAAAAATGGCTATAAAATGTAAATTACGACTGTTGGCCTTCATTTAGACAAATTGCATGTTGTTAAAAGTCTAATATAACCAGGCTCGCTGTATGAAAGTTTATTTCTCCGATTTAAAAAGTTCTTATACCTCCAGTTTCCAACAGTTTAATTCCCTTAGTTAACATTAAGCTACTTAAAGAGCTCAAACTTTGCCCTCCTCGTCCTTTTCATGGATTCTTCCGGTCGTACCGTTTAGATTTTGTTATTAAGCTACAGAAAATAGTTTTTTCCTACCAGGTAGTTTGTGTTGTTCTCCTCTACAGCATCCTCTCTGCAGCCACAGCAGCTTTAAAGACTTTCTCCTCTCCGGCTGGATGTGAGGAGCGCTTGGGACATCTGCTCAGGCAGGACAACTCCACTCCCCACGAGGGGGGGGGGGAATCATCCGGACTCATATTTAAACAAATAATAGTTCTTACAAAGCGACTATTACAAATATAACATCTCCTTTTACTATTTTTTGATAAGCTTTATTTTATAATTGTAGGTACTTTGAATTATCTGTGCATATACTTTTGTTTTAACCTCATCCCCACCCCTACTGCTGTTTGAAATGGTTTCGTCCAGCTCCGCTGACTTCCCAGGCACGCGTCTGTCTGCAGAGAAGTGGAGGGGGCTTTTAATTGAAAAGAGGCACAAAAGAAGAAGAGTGGGTCTGAGGTAGACACTAGTTTCACTGAAACACGAACAGCTGGCGAGTAAGTAGTGGGAAATAATAAAGCCCTAACCTCGTTTCTTTACCGTGGCGGTGAAAGGTCTTCACTGGGTTTAAGCTACTTTACGTAAACAAATGGAGCCCAAATTGCTCGACTCCAACATTTAATTGGGATAATATAAATAATTATAATAACATCAACTTAAAACACATTTACGATTCTTTTCGTAAGATTTTAGTGGACCAGTTTTCTTTTCAGACATTTATTTCCAGGACTTAACAAATGGAGCTAAAAGCTGTGCGTCATTATGTAATAATTTAAACTTTCAAAGTCACAATTACAAGACTCAGTCATATATATATACTGCTCAAAAAAATAAAGGGAACATTTCACTTTAATTTTGTGTGTGGCTCCAAATCCAGGCCTCCATTGGTTAATAAATTTGATTTCCATTGATGATTATTGTGTGATTTTGTTGTCAGCACATTCAACTTTGTACAGAACAAAGTATTCAATGAGAATATTTCATTCATTCAGATCTAGGATGTTATTTGAGTGTTCCCTTTATTTTTTTGAGCAATATATATATATATATATATATATATATCGCTAACTATGTGATTCAAAGTTACAAAGTTATAATTCTTTGTTTAAACTCACACTATCAGATTCAGTCATGATTATGAGGTTCAAAGAATTGTTCAATGAATTATGTCTTGAATTTGCCGCTGAAATGCTCCAAAAAATAACTCTACAAGATCGATTTGGACCCTCAGCTGGAGCCGTCTGTGACCATCCAGAACGTCTCCAGTGCTTTAACTAGACCCTGGGGCATTCCCAGCTTACACATTCCTGAAAGCCTCCAGCAGATGGCCGGTCCTTTCTCCTCTCAACCCACGATGGAATGAAAAGATTAGCTAATTAAACGAAGTCCCACATCCCTGTGAAAGAACCAGGAAAGTCCAGAGGGACAGGAGCTGCCTGCAAATCAATGCTGCTTTCAATAGCTCTGGTACAGAAGTCCAAACCATAAAACCTTTTATTTCCACATCACTCTCTCTCTCTCACACACACACAGACAAACTAAAAATCAAAAACCCATGACAGAAACAAGTAAACAAACTTGTATTTTTTGTAATGTTGGGAGTTACTAATATAAAACAGTACTGTTGAAAATATTTCTTTTAAGGGATCTGATACAACTTGACCTGATGATATTATGACTGAAACAGAAAACTGACGATGGGACAGGCAAGTTAGTTAGCATAAAAAACATAAAAAACATTCAGAATCAGAACATTGTTGCCTTCCGTGATTTTTAGTAAAAAAAAAAAAGAAAAGAAAAACAATTGAGTACTTCACCCCTCACCAAGAACAAAACTGTGAATGAGTTGGGAAAAAAACAACTTTTTTTTAAGAGATGGACAAAGTTTTAGCCTCCAGAAATAAATTTTTCATTACAATTAGCAGCGGATTAGCAAATGTTAAATTACACCGGTGTCTCTGGTTTGTTGTTGCAGCTCAGCAGGCTGTGAGCAGAAAACGTTTTTAGGGCCACAACGGTGAGAGGCCGCACTGGCAGATGGGAGCAGGTCAGGGCTGATCGAACGTCTGCGTGCGCCTCAGGTTTTCTCTGACGCGAACAAACTCTGGGATCTTGTTCTGGTTTTCCCGCTGCCTTATCTCCTCCTGCTCATACTGTAAAAACAAGTTGAGTTGGACACAGAGAAAAAAAAAAAAGCAAATAACTTTGACATGAAATTTTGTTGAAAAATTCCACAAATTTCAATGTTTTTTGACACAGAGATTACGTGGGATAGACAAACACAAAGTAGGATGGGATTGTGAAGCGGAAGGAAAATAATATGCGAGTTTCCATATCATTTACTGGCTTTTTTTAAGTAATGACATCTGCAACTATTTAGGTTTATGTCTCAATTAGCATTCATTTTTAAGTGTCAGCAGAGATTCTCCATTGAATCTACACTTTGACTAGACCATTCTAACACATGATTAAACTTTGGTCCTGGTTTTCTTCCAGTATTGCAAATCAACTCATGTCGATTCAGCTCGCTATAGCAATCATCTTGCTGTGTTTGCTGTTGTTAATTTTTCTAGGACGATGAACTGAACGATTCTCCATGAGGAGTTCAAAGCTTGGAATATTGTTTTATGACCCAACCACAATTGGTTTATGCTAAATTACAGCAGGGCCAGCTTTCTGCTTATTAATCAAGTGGCTTCAGAAATAATTTGGATCTATCAGACATGAGTGGTGAATTGAAACGCACAGCACAGTTTCTAGACTTTAATTTGGAAAGAAAAAAAAACATTGCCACTTCCACTTCACGATTGGATTCTAATTTGTTTTTGACGTTCATTTAAAAGCCCAATAAACTGAACACATTTTGTGCGGCGCTGCACAGATAAGCAGTCTGGGGAGTCACGTCTCGGTGGTCTCTGAGCTCCTGACCTCTTGCAGCTTCTGTTGCCTCTTTCGGAGCTCAGTCTCCAGGTCGGAGGGCCGTCGTTGGGCCATCTCCTCCTCCCTGTGCAGCTCCAGTCTGCGCTGCTCCAGAACCCGCTTCAGTTCTGGCTTCTCCTCCAGCAGCAGGCCCCTGAGCAGCCACAACCGTAGAGTGTTCACTCAGACAAGAAACAGCCAGACACGCTAACGGCAACACGCAGCCGGTGTTTGACCGAGGGCCGGCCCACGATGTGACCACATTTGAAGGCAGATTAGGGCAGTTTCTGGCATGAGAGCCCAGAAATTGTTGTGATCTGTGTTTTCTGTGTATTTATTTTGAGGTTTTTCTGTGTTTATTTGTCTGTTCCACTGTGAGTCTCTGTCTTCCCTGTTGATTGATCCCAGCTGTGTCTCGTTTCTTTGATTACCCTCCCAGTGCATTTAGTCCCACCTGTTGTCTTTGTCTCTTGTCGATCCTCGTCGTGTAATGTCGTCGTCATACGTTGTCTGCCAGTTCCTTGTGTTCCCTGTGCTGCCATTGTTGGATTTCATTTGGATTTATCATTAAAACCACCTTTCATCTTCCTCCTGGGTCAGCCCGAGTCTTCCCTCACCTTCCCAAACCCGTAGATCATGACAGTAATAAATTTGAATTAACACAAGACAGGTTGACAAACACACCACTGGCACACATGCTAAGAGAAAACTTCATAGTTGGAAAGTTATGCTGACAGTCCAACATCAACACATTTATGTAAAGCCTTTTATTCACAAATCTTTCACTTTCATCTAAGGCAAAGTGACTGATGTGATAATCAGGCAGCACAGATTTTATTTTATTTTATTTTTTTCCTTTTTACTGCCATTGTTGGCTCACTGGCACTACTTGGCTGGTTTTACTTCACTTACCGTTTGTGGCTGAGCAGCAGCTCCCGGTGGAGGTGCTGGTAGCTCGGCATCTCTGCTGAGGAGCCGTTGATTTTTCTGAGCTGAATGATTTCAGATCCGCTGCCGTCGGCTGCAGAATTATGAGGCAGAGGCAAAGGTCCAGCGGGCATCTCTAAGGAACAGTTGAGAAGATTTCAAAGTTAGCGCTTAGACAGCTTGGAAATGCTAAAACCATGCTTAGTTTGACTGTGCACTAGAATAAGCTTGCAGATTGTAGTGTTCTAATTTAGTAGTAAATGATAAAAATAACTTTATCTATTACCAGTCTAACACCCACCTTGTTTTATTGCTAGATTAGTTACTTGGCTCAGTCCATGCCTCAAATCCAGTACACAATAAAAATGAAATAAATAAAAATGTCACCTAAATTTTGTTTTCTCTGCCAATTTCTTTTAGTATTAGCCAAATATTTCCCTCCCGCTGTCATGTTTAAGGTTAAAAAGATTAATCAGATTGATTACTGAAATACTTGTTAGCTAATTTAATAATCGCTTAATCATTAACTGGACTTTACAGACTCAGAAAAAGGACATTTGGTGAAAGAACAACATATTCAGAGCAGTAATTGAGCCAAAACTGTACGACTATATGTACATTTGAGATTAAAAAAAAACCTTCATCTGTAAATATTTTCCACTCAGGAGCAGCAGTTTTAGCATGACCAAGTTCATATTCTGTCATGAAAATCTCCAGTTAAATGGCTTCATTAATTGGTTAATGCAAAATATAATCAGTCCTACATTGTATTGATATTAAGTTGATAAGACAGGGCTGAACCTTTCAGATGTTTATGTTAAAAGTATTTCTTTGCATACTTTAGCATTTTAATAACTCTAGATGTACTGAATGATGTTATTGTATTTTAGGCAATAACATTATTACTTTTTTACTTTAAAAGAGGAATGAAAGTATTTGTTTACATTTTTAAGTGTTTTTGATATTATCAAAGAAGCGCATTTAAATCTACAGATTAAATGAAAAATCTGCAGAATTTGCCAAAAATGCGATTAATCAGTAGAATAATCAATAGAGTGATTGATAACTAAAATAGTTATGGCCCAACTCATATTTACACTATGTAACTATGTAACAGTTTTTTTACATACATAAACTAATTTTTCTCCTTTATCGTGTGGCGACTGTCAGTGTTCATCACTAACTGCCAGGTCCACAGTCCCCCATGTATTACAGTAACATAATAAACAAAGCCACCCTCCACAGACACAGGAGCACTTTTATATTCAACATATAAGGGAATTTAAGAGAGGCAAAAGCAGGTTTCTAATTGTATCTAGTATTTATTCGTGCCCATGCATATCTTTCTCCTTCATAGTGTGCAACACTTTTTGCATAAAAAAACATTCTGATATGGCTTTTAGTTGTTGTTTACCACAAGACAACCAGTGACCCCCCCTTTTTGTGGCCCTTTGAAAATACTTTGCACCCTGTGCTCATGCTTTATGATACCTCTTTTGTAATTTCCATATCCTGGTTTCTGTGAAAATTGAAATGAGAGAGAGAGAAAGAGAAAGAGAGAGACAGACAGAAAACAATCAGGTTAATAATATTTCTGGTAAATTATTATTATTATTATTATTTTCTTTTTTTACAATCTAACACGGTGTAAAGCATGGTTCTGCTCTGCCGAGCCAGAAGGGTAGAGTTAAATCATCTCTGTTTCGTGCATCTTCTTGGATAAAAGATATAATTAGATAAAGGCTAAAAAAGACAGTGGCTGCCGTGCTGCTTAAGCAGTTCAGCTTTGTTTACAGAGGTGATATAACAGGCCTCGTCACGGGCGTGTGTCGCTTTGGTCCGTCGGTCTTCACACAAAGCAAGAATATAGTTTACATATTCCTCATGTATTCCAGAGCCAAACAAAGCAGCATACCATATAAAAGCCTCTGTTACACAATCAGACAGTGACCCCAAGCCCGTGCTCTGAAATCAGATAACCTGAAGGAAGAGGATCACGCCAAGCGGCAGATGGTACTTACTGTCTGAGCAGCCAGCTTCAAAGTCGGAGCAACCAATTGGTTTTGTTGTTGAAGAAGTTTCTGTGGAAAACTGCCCCGTTGCTGAGCATAGTAATCCTCTGGCTTTTTGTCTCCAGGGATTGTGCCTTTCACTTTTTCTATCGCGGTCACACACACACACACACACACACACACATACACACACATACACACAGTAACCCTCCCTATCCTGTTTCTCCCCGAGGACCGCTGCTAGAAAGCTGAGCTGAGAGATAAAGTGTCAGGTGTCTGATCTGATAGAAGTCATTGTTCCAGCCCAAACCTGAGAGAGTCCCACAGATAATGTAGTCCGTCTGATTTACATCTTTTGATGACAAGGAAACATGGCATTGGAGCAAACTGAGGATCTAATTTAGCAAAAACAAGAAATGGACAGAGTAACACATCCAGTGGGTTTTGGTTCTTTGGATAAGCATGCGATGAGGCTGAAAAGCTGAAATTTGAATGTATTTGTTTATTTTAAAAGCCTTTGAAAAAAGAAAACATCCTGGTGTGCAGTTGTAATGCCATGCCGACAGCCTCATTATGTTCGGTATAGGTTAAAAATAAAGTTAGGTTAGCTATGTTTTTTATGCTAAATTACTAGTATAAGTTCTCCAGTACAACAAATCAAATCAAGGGATTATGTGGATTATTAAAAGGACAATACACATCTAATTTTTTTTAGATATTGATTAAAAACAGCAGCACAGGTAGTAGCCTACTATTCAAACACGTCATTACACAAGGAACAGATGTAATATTTTCTTTCATCCTTTTCTCAGTAACATAAAAGTTTCTGCACAGATATCAATCTAAACCATTACTGCAACTCCATGTGAAATGACCAAAAGTCAGCCAAACGTCAGGCAGATGGTCACTGCACCAGACGCTGACCTCTCCCTTTCCGCCGCGACTGCGATCTAAGAAAACAGTCAGCAGTAACTCACTTTTTTAACACCTGATCCATCCATGGCAGGATATGATGGAGCTCCACTGTTTTCCCCGTCCCAGTCACGGTGCTTCAGGTTCAATCCATCATTAAAAGGAGTCCCACGACATCGCTCAGTCCGATCTGTTTCTTTCCTCCATTCCAGGTCACCATGTCATTGTTGGTGAGGGACCCAAAGGTTCGGTGCGCTGCTAGCAGCATTCGGTGGTAGTGGACTCTCAAATCTTATTACGCCATTCAAGATTACCTCACAACCCCCCACAGGGCTCACAATCCCAGATAAGTTAATTACCTCAGACGCAAATACAGCTTAAAACTAATGTGGGGCTGGGCTATTATCAGTTGACTCCTCTCTCAAAGAACAGCAGCGGCTACCTGGTAAATGTGGCTTTTGGGCTGGAACAATTAACCTCTCCCTTAAGTCCCTACACCAAGTTAAAGATGGTAAAATCCTTTCTAACGTTGCTGTTCTGTTGCAAATCCCAAAGGTTTTGGTATGCTCTGTGTTAAAGTTGAATTGATGATGTGTTTTCTCAAATTGAATTGAAAATACTGATAAGAGGAAAATGATTCAGCAGGTGTAATGTGTGTTGACATCTTGTCAGGCCTGTTTTCTGGCTCTGTTGACTGATATTTTCTACAGCAAACAACTAAGAAAATGATTCCATTCTCTAAGGCATTATTATATTTTACTGCATACTTGTATGGTGGTATGTATTTGGCATTACGCTGCTGCTTCTTTTTTTAAAAATATGTATATTTTTAAAAATGACATAATTCCCTTGTAGATAGAACAGTTTTCTAATTTTCTTTCTTTATCATAATAGTTATTCCCAAATAATTAGCCCAAATACTTGTAATTAGATGCTGTTTATATACTTTTGCATCTTAATAGTTTTTGTGCCTTTTTATTACAAAAGAAAAAATAGTTATGTTTTATTTTTAATTATTCTTTCTCCCATTAAGTTTTGACTTTTCACATATTTTATATATCGATGTCCTTTGCAAACGCCGATATAAAGTCAGAAATACATTTTTTTTACACCAATAAAGAAATAAAAGTTTTATGTTTTATTGTGGTTGGATGTACTGTGGTTTACTGTATCAAATTCATCTCATGTATTTTGTTTTTGTTTGTTTTTACTTTCTATAGAACTCAAAATTCTTAGTATGATTTTTTTTTTAAGTAAACAAAAATAATTAAAAAGAAATTAAATCAGGTTGTTGTTCTCATCAATGACCACAAGAGGGCAATGTCCTACAGTTTGTTACTTATGTCCCATAATTCCACGCGGCCGTTACCTTTTAATCCGGTTGCGGAAGTGGGTAATCCCCACAGTGAGAATGGAGAGCGCGTGTGTGAGTGAATGATGAGTGTTTGTCTGTCTGTCTCTCTGTTATAACCTACACAGTGATCTTATTTGATCCGACCTGAGTTGGGCTCTGCTCCGGTCGGAGATGATAGGAAAAGCGCCCTGCAGCCTCCGTGGCGGTGAGCAGCCGGCGAGAAACAACCCTCACAGGGCCTCCACGCTTCGTGCTGTGGTCAGAAGTGATGAATTGATCAGATATACTAGTTCTGGTTGGGCCCGAGCTTTGCTTCGGGCCTCACGATGGACAATGAGTCCAGAGGCGATTCTGATCTCACCACAGCCGAGGAAAAGCGAGGAAACCTGGACAGGGTTCCCAAAGCCTGGAAAAGATGACCGACTTTAGTTTCAGTATCGTCCAGGTCTGATTAAGTCTCGATAAAGAAAACAACGCCATAAAAAACCCCTCCTACCTCATGCAAGGAGCCGTGAGGCTCCTGCGTCACTACCTTTACATCTTCCATTTTCTTTTTTTCCTTTGTTCATTCCTAAAGTCCTCCCTCCTTTTCTTTACTTTCTGGTGTTCTACATCCCTCCCTTCTTTCATCGTATCCTACTATCCTTTCTTCATTAAAATAGAAATAAAATATGTTTTCTGCATACACTTTTTAATGGGCAGTAACTTTGCCCCATAAATATCCTTCATTGAGGAAATTCAGGTGTGAGCAAAGTGACAAATAGAACCATGTAGTTGTGCACAAAAATAAAAGTATACAATTAACATATTGTAAAGCAAGGGCAAAGTTACAATAAGAAAAGGCTACCTTTTTTAAAAATAGCAAATAGTCTGATTCAAAGAAATGCACAACTGAGTAGGATAACTACAAACAGGAACACCGATGACGGGTATTTTTCAACAACCTACATAAAAAGAACCACAGAGAACTGATGTGAGTTTTTACCAAGTTTTCATGAAAGGAGAAGACGCAGCGGACGCAAGCTGCCCACCTCGTGTTCTGATAACTTCCAGTTAGAGCGCGTCTTTTATTTTCAGAGAAGGAAGGGATAGATCCAAGAGACAAGTTATCAACAAGTTCTACACACACAAGGTCATTTCGTCTTTTCCCTTGAAAGTGCCCGCCACTTGAAACAAAAATAAGTGTGAGAAAGTCTTCAAAACAGCATTCAGAAGTTTTAACACCGGCAGTGAAAGGCCAACACTTCTAAAATCTACAGTAATATAAAACTGCTATGGTAAGATCAATAATCTATACACATGTAAGAATGATAACACATAATATTTCCAACAACCTGTATTTGTAAAAACCAGACTACAAGAAATGAGGGAGGCTGGGACTCGACTTGGAACGTGCAAATGACAGCAGAAATCCATCTACCCATTATCCAATGTGGTTATCCTCTGAGGGGAATATTGTTTTATGACCCAACCACAAGTGGTTTATGCTAAATTACATCTGCACTAGCTTTCTGTTGATTAAACAAGTGGCTTCAGAAATAAGTTGGATCTAATCAGACATAAGGTGAATTAAAATACACACCACAGTTTCCAGGCTTTAATTTGGAAAAACATTGCCACTTCCACCTCACAATTGGATTATTCTTTGTTTTGGATGCTCATTTAAAATCCCAATAAATTTTTTTGTGATGATGTGCGAAAGAAATTGAGGGTAAGTTCAAGGAGCCAAATTGCAAAGTCAATTGTTTTTAAGCTGTTTGATATGCAGCATTTTTTTAAAGAAGTCAAGGTAACATAGGTACTTCACTGTGCTATGAAATGTAACTATGTCCCTGGAAAGTACATATTACCGTAATACCGCCACTTAAAACAAAAATAAATAAAAACACTATGGATTCGCGCTGTACAAACTACAACTCCCAGATGTAGAGCTTTTCCTGTGACGTCATAATTTGTATACACACGTGACCTTAATGGTCCAATCGCGTTTCTTGAAAAACTTAGCAAGAAGCGGGAGTGCGGCTGCTCTCCGAATCTCATCTTGTTTTCTTCCAAATTCCTTTTCTTTTTCTCGTTATGGCGGAGCCCAGTAAAAGACAGCGGCTTAGCCATATCACCTGCGGCTCACAGACGGCTTCTGCGAGCTTACCCAGGAGGCCCGAAGGAGCAGGAGAAGCTGGTCCCTTTGTGGAGGGCTCCATACTTCGCATCACGATGAAAAACTTCCTGTAAGTAGTGTTTCCTACGCTGTCAGCCAGCTGCTGAGACCAACGGTTGTAAACTTAAACTGTCGCTGGAAGAAAACAAAACAAAAACAAACAAACAAACCAGAGACGTTTGCTTACATTGACACACAGGGCTGCCAGGCTACCCACTAAAACGTTAGCAACGACTAATGTTTAAAGTTTATTAAACTATTTAGATATGAACAAGTCTGAAATGAGCTACAACAAACCAGCCAACAGGTTCCACAGCAGGCACTAACAAACTTGTTAAACTAGCTAATTCTGGCTCATAGACAGGGCACTAGCTTTTCTACAAAACATTCATGCATGTTAAAGTCTTTTATTAAATCAGTCACGTCATTTTGGGAAAGTTAACTGTATTTTGTATGCGTTTTATGTGATGGACTGTTAATAGGGAGACGGCATATAAATAATATAAATAAGTAACGGACTTATCGTTACTTACAATAAGTAAGTAACGAAGATTGATACTTGGATTTCAGATTATTTTACTAATTAAGATCTAAAAACTATATAATAGAGTTATATTCAACGCCCTTTCAACTCCTGAATAATATAAAAAAGCGACATAAATTCAAATATCTAATCATTTGTAAATACAGTTCTCTTATGTGTAATTTAATCTCAGTTTAAATCCAGCCGTTTTGGAGAGGCATGACGTTTATTAGTTAACATAAGTAAGCAAACGGCATCATGAAGCACACCAAACAAAGTTGCGGAGGGGTTATAAAACAGATTTGAGCATCACATTTAGCATTGTTTGGTTGATCTTATCTAAATTAAGTTAGTATAGCAACTCTGTTAAACTATCAAGATATGGCTGTCCACCTTCACTGGCAGACCAAGGAAAGGAGAGCAACAATCGGAGAAGCAACCAAGACACTTGCAGTAAATCAGGACCTGCAGAAATCCACAGCTCAGGTGGGAGAATCTGTTTTTGCAGGAGATCTATTAGTCGTACCCGGCACCAATCTACTCGTCCAGTAAAACAGAAGGATTCCACTAGGTAGGTTAAGAGAAGCCTCTTTTGTACAAGTAAAAATCCATACAGTGAACACAACAAACACGTGGAAGCAGGTGCTCTGAGCAGATGGGACCAAAATGTAAATTTTTGGACCACATGCAAATAAACTAATACAGAGCAGTCTGCTCTTCACTCTAAACACACCTAACCCTGCGGTGAAACGGCGCGCTGCAGGGAGGACGTTCTATAGCGCCACAGAAGACACAAGACTGACTTTTATATATTCACTTTGTAGCAAGACAGTGAAGCTTGACGTATCACCAGAGAAAGAAGGGGGTGGTTTAGAAATGGCTCAGTCAAAGCCCAGACCTAAAATCTAATCAAAAACATGTAAAAGAACTTGAAAATTGCTGTTCACCAGTTCTCTAAATCCAGTCTGTCTAAAAATGAGTTGTTTTGCAAGAAAAAGTGGTCATAAAACCACAAACTAGGCCGTTGGGATTTATTAAGATTTATTAAGGCATGTATTTTATCACATAAAACCCCAATGAAATAAATTACTTGAAGCTGTAACATGAGATAAGGTTCGTTCAAGCTGCTTCCATTCACTTTAGTACAAATACAATCACAAGATGTTACCATCATTATTCACATTTTGCATGTTGGATGCTTTAATCTGGTTAAAACCTTGTTAAAAAGTTTGCACAGTCCTATAATTGGGGCCACTTGCTTTCCATTGTATGCCACCTGAATTAGAGTAGTGGCTTGAATATTTTCTTAATCTAAAACTAAGGGAACAGAACCAGACGGAGAGAAAGAGCCCAACACATTATCAGTCTTTATCAAGGTTTGATTTTTATTAGTTTGATTTTTCACTTGTGCTCTGAAATACAGCAGGACAAACTTAGACGTGTCCTTTTGTGCGCCGACAGGACGTACGACTACTCTGTGGTGCATCCTGGACCGAATCTGAACATGATTGTTGGAGCCAACGGAACCGGAAAGTCCAGCATTGTGTGCGCCATATGCCTGGTTCTGGCTGGCCGCACTGTAACTCTGGGCAGAGGAGACAAGGTGAAAAATAGAATCCCAACCACGGCTTCATACTTGATAAATCCATTTTAATCTTTATTTTTGTGTTGGACAGCTGATGTAAATGATGCAGATATTAAATATTTTTGGCAATTAGCTGTTGGAAGCTAATATTGTTTGATCTGTGTTTTACAAAAATGTATATGTATAAATGTAAAGGTCAGTATGGAGCCTAGCTCTGTGGAATCCACTAAACTAATGACAGAGTTTGTATTATTTCCACTTTACCCTCCTTTGTCTAAAGACAGATCTGCAATATCAATATTTTTAAAAACACATTAGCATTTATGGATGAAAACTACAGATTCTCCTTTCTATTTTGCACTTATTTTTTGTTGTAGTTCATGATTATTAACAGATTTGTTTGTGTGTTTAGGTTGGGCTTTATGTGAAACGTGGCTGCCAAAAAGGTTTTGTTGAGATAGAGCTGTAAGTGATTGTCAGCGCTTTCATTTTACTAACACACCTTTTAATTTTAAGAAAGTTCCAGTGAATAGTCTTGTTACTAAATTATTAATCTTTCATGTGGCCAGAATGTAACTTTTTATTGTGCAAATTCATATCGTTTTGCTTATAAAGGTTTAAAAATGGAGGCAATTTGGTAATTAGCCGAGAGATCCACGTGGAGAACAATCAGTCGATCTGGATGCTAAATGGTGGATTCAGCAACCAGAAGAAAGTGGAGGAGGAGGTGAAGGCTCTCCAGATTCAAGTCGGCAACCTCTGCCAGTTTCTACCTCAGGTAGGTTGATGTAGAGTTTGATTAAATAGCTTAAAAAAAAAAGTCTTCCATCCTCTTGGACTCTTTTATGTATTGTTACATTGTAGTTTGAGTTCTTAATGTATTTTATTGGCAGTTTGATATGACCGTAAGTGTGAAGTGGTACATTGTTTTCAAAACCTTTTACAAAATCAGAAAAGTATTTTTATTCAACAATGATACCCCCAAATAAAACCGAACGTAGCCAAAGCCTTCAAATGTGGTAAATAAAGTTTTGAATGCTTCCCCCCGCACCCCAAATTGATATCGGACCGTTACTTGATCCTTTGCAGGAAAAAGTTGGAGAGTTCGCAAAGATGTCCAAAATTGAACTTCTCGAGGCAACCGAGAAGTCAGTTGGGCCACCAGAAATGTACGAGTACCACTGCGAGCTGAAAAACTTCCGCAACAAAGAACGAGAACTGGAGGTAAGAATGAGACGATTAGATAATCCTCTAATTTCTGTATACCAGATGTCACAATCAGTTACACTGTAGTGTTACTGGATGTAAGTTTAGTGGTAGTTCTTGTGAAAGTCACAACATTGGATTGGGGTTTCTGATGGCTTGGGTTGTTTTCCTGTAGAATGTTGTGAAGGAGAAGGCGAGCTTCCTGGAAAAGGCCAAGCAGAGGAACGAGAGGAACAAGATCGACGTCAACCGTTATTACGAAAAGAAAAGGCACCTGGATGTCATCGAGTTGCTAGAAAAGAAGAAGCCGTGGGTGGTGAGTTGTTGAGACGCTGCACACAAACACAAGAGGGAAGGAGAAATTCAGCCCAGTCGGGAAGTAACTGTGCTCTTTTGGCTGTGGGACTAGGAGTATGAGACCGCCCGTAAGGAGCTGGAGGGCGTGAAGATGGAGCGGGAAGAGGCCAAAAAGCATCTGTCCGCCCTGAGGCAGGCGCAGGCGCCCATGTTGAAGAAGATCCAGCAGATTGACGACCATCTGAAGCCCAACGAGGCGCAAATGAAGGCCAAGGTGACAAAGTTATCATTATAATGATGCCTTTTCTGTTACATTTACTTCCTGTAACTTCTTTCTACAAGTGATTTATATTATATCAGAAAATTAAAGTAACTTAATTACAGTATTTAAACATAAAGTTGGACAGATAGATGGAAAAATAATTGAAATGTTATGCTTCATATCCTATCCCATTCTGTCAAAAATCCATCCTCCCTTCTGCCATCCATTTGCTTTCCTACCAGGGGATCAGTACTTAACTTTCTATAATTTTTGATTATTATTATTATTAAAATGAGGTTTGTTTTTCAGACTGCAGCAATCAAAGAAGCCTCTGTGAAGTGCAAACAGAAGCAAGATCAGCTGGATCGGAAACACAAAGAGGCAAGACCGATCCTCCGGCGAGAAACGCCACTCGTTTGATCTTTTCAAGAAAGAGAGTACACCAAAACAGGGAAACACAAGCACAAAGTAACGTTAAGCACGGCTCACTCTCCTCCACAGATCGACGACATTAAACAGAACCTGCGACTGAAGCAGACCGAAGAGGACGACCACCAGAAGCGGATCAATAACACCAGACGGACCATCGAGGACCTGAAGTCAGAGCTGGCCAAAATCAGCGACCAGCCGGACGTGACGCCACAGATCAACGCCGTCAACATGGAGCTGAGGCGGATCCAGGTGGAGAGAGCCAAGATCGAAGGAGAGAGAGCGGACCTGCGCAGGGAGGGCGACAACATCAGCGCTGAGTCGAAAAGTCAGATTTCAAGTTTGATCTAGAAAAAAAAAATTTGCAGGAAGTTTTTTTTTTTTAAAGCTGCACAATTTGCAATCCTTGCAAACATGTTTTTTTTTTCTTTTTTGCTTATTTGCAGTGTTGGTAAAGAAGCTCAAGGACATGAACAACATGATGAACGCCAAAGAAGAGAAGCTGCGAGGACGCCACAAGGACACGCACGCTGCCCTCCAGTGGCTGAGGAAGAACCGGGGGCTCTTTGAGGGAAATGTCCATGAACCCATGATGCTAGTGGTGAGTCCCACTCGCATAGTGTAGAAGAGATGGTTTACATTTAGCAAAAAAAGCATAGAGAAAAGTGCTATCATACTAAACTGAGAAGCTGAATTTGATCAAAAATGTCTACTTTATTACTTATGAGTTTTGCTTTTGTGTTTCAATCTTAACTCTTCCTTCTGTCCCACAGGTGAATGTAAAGACTCCAGAATTTGCTAAGTACGTGGAGAACCACATCTCCTTCCACGACCTGCGGGCGTTCGTCTTCCAGAGGAAGGACGACATGGAGAAGTTTATGACCGAGGTGTGGGTTGTGCTCACCGTCTAACCTGCGGCGGCGACTTTTCCTCTGACTGAGTCTAAAAGCAAAATTTGCTTCGCGACCTCTCCTTGTCCACAGGTCCGTGACAAGATGAACTTGAAAGTTAACTCCATTTCCGCTCCGCCGGAGTCGTGTTCCAAGCGGGCGCCGTCCCGAAACATCGAGTCCCTGAGGTGAGAGATTTTATTTTCCTGAAGGTCAAATTGTGTAATGGATGCATAGTTAAATGTATACTGACTGTCTGTAGGCCGTGTCCCAAATGGATTCTGTTAAATGTCCCTAAATAGGGAGCCTGCTGAACATAACTTTGCTCATTTTTTCACACAAGTTTAACAAAAGTGGTCCAAGGTTTGTATGAGATGTATCATGACTTTGTGAAATATATAAAAAAAATAGATCGCCACACTTTTATATCTCTATAAAGTCAGGAAGTTTTAAGGGACTTGATGACCTCTACAGATTCAAGACAAAGGGCTGGTCTTATGCACACTCCTTATCTCTATGAATATTTTATGAATTAGGGGCTTTAATGATGCATTTGATTCCTTCTTTTTCTGGTTGGTCTGATTATGCAAAGAATTTAAATGAGTTTCATCAACAAAGTGCATAATGGGTGGGCATTACATTCACAACTGTGCACCCAGTTGTCTTCTAACTATTGAACTTGCTTGTGTGACCAGATTTCACAGATTAGCACATCTGGAGTTGTTATAGTGGTTTATGAAACGTTTACGCTTGCAGACGCTTTGGCTTCTTCACTTACCTCCGTGAGATGTTTGATGCTCCCGATGAGGTGATGAGTTACCTCTGCTTCCAGTACAAGGTGCACGATGTGCCAGTGGGAAACGAACAGACCAAAGCTCTCATCAAAACGGTACGATGCTGTTCTTATTTCCATCCAGTCCTTTATAGCACCTTCAAATAAATCTGGGGAAAATATTTTAATTCCCATATAAGCCCGTCGCAATAAGTAATTAATCAAATAATCACTTATAAACTAAAGTGAGCTCAACAATTTCTATTCAGAAATGATTGGGCTCATTTTATATTTTTTTGAAGGGCAGTTTTGTTTGTGGAGAAATCTTAATCCATTTTATTTATTGTTTTATTTAAGATTCCTTCTAGTTCCAATGTCAAGTGGTCCTTACAAATTAAAGTTTATTGATCTTTGAGACGGAGCAAACTCGCATTATTTTTGGAATTATGAATGTAATGCTTGAAAATGGTCTCAAAACAATAATATCGTTTATCGCTATAATTACTCGGACGATTTATCGTCCAGATAAATTAGTTACTGTGACGGGGCTATTCCAAAAAATGTCATTTTAATGTTATGTGACCAACATGGTGCATTTCTTAAAAAAAAAAAAAATTTGTTTAAGGAAGCGTTACCTTTCTATCAAATTTTTTAACATTTTTAGAAAGGTCTCTACCTTATTGTTTCCAATGTTCTCTCAGGTGATTGAGGAGCCCTACCTCAAGGTGCTATACACAACAGATGAAAGGTACACTGTAAAAAGGTCCTTCTATTCCAACAAGATAAGTACCAGCAACTCGGCAGTGCACCCCTCTCAGTACCTCTCAATAACCGTGGATGCTGAGGAGAAACGGCAAGTGGAGCAGCAGATGAAGGTAAGAACTTCGTATCAAAGACAACCTGAACCCTTTCCTTCAGCCCATCGTGGTTTGGGAGTCTTGGTGCTAATACAGAAGGTTGGGTTTGTTTCTTAGGACTTCAGTCAGTCTTGTTCATCTCTGTCCCAATTAGGCCTGTGAGTCGAGACTGCGAGAGATTGATGAGCGAATGAAGGCCCTGCAGAAGGAGGCTGCCGCTCTGGATCGAGAAGAAAACGAACTGTTATCGGAGAAGAAACGTCTCTCTGAGCTGAAGGGGAAGAGGAGACAACTGGAACAGAAAATCAGCACAAAACAGGACAGGTAAGCCTGTGGGGAAAGGACAGAGGGGTGTTTTTTTTGTTTTTTGAAATGTAGATATATTTTCAAACTTTAATGAAAGCACATCTCTGTAACGTGGCAGAGATGGGGCAGATTTAAACTTTAAGAACAATCTAATCCTTTTATTGTCTTTTAGTCTGAAACAGATGGAGCAGAATGTTATCGATCTGAAAAAAGTTGAGGAGGAAACTAAAGAAAAAATTAAGGCTGTTAATTTCCTGAAGGTGACCATAGCTACAGCAATCGTGGCCCAAATGAAGGTATGAAATATTCAACCTTGAACCAAAACAAGATCATCCTGTGTTTCCTATCTGTGGAGGGGTTTGAAGTTTCATTTCTGTAATGCAATGTGTTCACATGCTGCAGAGCAACACTACATTTCTGCACTGCACATTAACACTTCCACCATCTTCTCATCTTCTGCAGCTGAGAGCCAAGCTGACGATGGAGAAGGTGCATCTGGCTTTGGAGATGGCGGGGTTAACGGCAGAGAAGAACAAGCTGGAAAACGACTGCAGGGAAAGTGCCTCTGAATTTAAAACCATGGAAGTAAGCATTGCAACGCAGCGCTGGATTGCTGCCACGTTTCCACCGAGGACCTGGCAGCACGGCCTTCATTTACCTTGTCATTGCAGCAAAGATGCAGCCGTCTGGAGCAGAGGAAGGTCCAGCTGACTGAACAGTGCAAAGGCCTGCTGAAGAGGGCGAAGTCCAACTGTCGGATGCAGCCAGACGAGGCGTTATCAGAAGAGCTGCGCCATGTTAGTCTTCATCCTCCATCTTTATGGTCATAAAGCATGAAAGCCTTCTGTGACTGATGTATATTTATTAGCTGTTCTGTTAACGCGCAGGCTTTCAGCAAACTGCCCGACACGCTGGATGAGGTCGATGCCATGCTGAACGAGGAACGCTCCAGAGCCGAGTGCTTCACTGGCCTCAGTGAAAGCGTAAGAGAGTCAAAAACCTGTTTAACTTGGCTATTTGTAAGAAACCCACAAGTAAAAACAGGGATTTTGTCACTACTAAGACATTTTCACTAGACCAAACTACTAGTTAAGGTTTTGTGTTTTTACAGTGAAATAATCACATAATAAGCTTAGGTTGCTTCATTAAACTTGAAATAAGACAAAACAAATGTACACATGGCTTTCCGGCAAGCTGTATTAGTTTGTTTTAAGTAAATTATTCCTTAATATTAATTTAAAAAAATCCTAGGTACACCGGCAAATTATTTCACATATGACATGGGGAAAATGTTTTTTTTAAGGAAATAATCCACCGGTGTAACTAGTACTTCTTAAAATCAATATTAAGAAATTATGTACTTAAAACAAGCTCCTGTAGCTTGCTGAAGTTGCTTTTAATTTAGTTTTCCTTTTTCATGTGAATTGAGATATTTTTACTAGAAAGTAGACCAGAAAGATTTTGTTTATTTTCAGTTTTCTTGTTGTAGTCCAAACATTTGTCCTGTTTGACCCTGTGGTGAAGGTTGTTGAGGAGTACAACAGGAGAGAGCAGGAGATCAAACATTTGGAGAAAGAGCTTCAAAAAAAGACCGACTCCTTGAACGCCTACAGACAGAACATATCTGAGGTGCATCATTTAATGAGCAGCAGTTCTATTGAATTCGTGTAGTCTGTAGTTTTTCTAACATTGGTGTGTGTGTGTTGCAGGCGAAGGAACGCTGGCTGAACCCTCTGAAGCAGCTGGTGGAGCAGATAAATGACAAGTTCAGTGAATTCTTCCGCTCCATGCAGTGTGCAGGAGAGGTGGATTTGCACTCAGAGAACGAGGTAAAAACAATCGGGGGCAACACAAACTACAGAGATGAATAATAATCCATGACCCAGAGCTTTATTCTAACAACTATGCAACTTTTAAGTATTAGAAGCAATTTTTATGTATGTAGATTGAACCAAAAGGTTCAAAAAGGTAAATATTCCCAGATATTTTCCTTGCCATTTTGCGCTTTTAAAACATCCTGTACGAACCTTGTCGATTGCTTGACAATTTACCCACTCAAGTCTGTTTCGATTAAATTTTTTTTTCCATATTTGCTGTCATGCTTTCCTTCAGGAGGAATACGACAAGTACGGGATTCGCATTCGTGTGAAGTTCCACAGCAGCACGCAGCTCCACGAGCTCACGCCGCACCATCAGAGCGGAGGAGAGCGCAGCGTCTCCACCATGCTTTATCTGATGGCCTTGCAGGAGCTGAACCGCTGCCCCTTCAGAGTGGTGGATGAGATCAACCAGGTACACTTTGTTCTTAATTATACTTGAATGTACAGTATAAACGACAGCCTGGCATAAAATCGAACTAAAAGGTGCAGTAGAAAGAAAAGCAGCTGGAGAAAGTTTCTTAGATGAGTATCTGTGTGTTTGTTTCTTAGGGAATGGATCCTGTAAATGAAAGGAGAGTGTTTGACATTGTGGTCCGGACCGCCTGCAAAGAGACGACGTCTCAGTACTTCTTCATCACGCCAAAAGTAAGTACGTCTACTTGATTGACTGCAGTTTGTGTGTCACTTCCTGTTCTACAGAGCAGCTTTGGTGAAATACTCAACCACTCAGGTTCGTTTATGTCTTTTTTATTATTATTATTGTTTAGCTCATGACCATTTTGTGTTTTAACTTGATATTTCCTGCCTGTTGATAACAATCGTTGCATCTCAACAGTTGGATAAAAACCTGTTGTTTCCCGTTTTGACACCCATCAGAGGAAGTTTTTCTTCTTTCTCAGGTTCTGAACTCTTGGTATTTTTTATTTCTTCTTTTGTCTGTAGCTGCTGCAGAACCTGCAGTACGCCGAGGAGATGACCATTCTCTGCGTCCATAACGGGCCTCACATGCTTCCTCCCAACGAATGGGACAAAACGGCTTTCATCCGACGCCGCCTCCAAAGAAAAGCCAGGGCTTAAACCCAACACAGCTAAACGTTTTAAAACTGGCACTGACATTTCACACATGGTTTAAAATTGGAAGTTGTTTAGTTTTTCATATCAATGCCCGGCTTACATCTTTGACTTTACGGTTTATTTTCATGGTTAACTAGATGGAGATTTAAAGTCACCATTTACTCTTTGCACTATTCCACTTTCTGTTCAGCAATATGTATGTTTTGCATGAAGCAAAAAAAATGTAAGATAGTGTGATAAGTCTAAATAAATTTTGTAAGTCAATGTGTCACTCTTTTATAAAAAGGAAACAAACAGAAATATCCAAAACTACTTTTTACATGCTGTCTTGAAAAGACTGAAAGCACAGAAAAATTTAAATTGAGGATAAAAGAGAATAAATATAAAAAGCTGAATTTCTGGAAAGCTAAAGGGGGACGGCACTGATTTACATTTAGATGATGATCATTTTTGGTGAGATTTTCTAGCCACTGTACTTGGAACACAAATGGTAATTTCACATTTTTTGACTCGTTTATTTAACTTTTTGAAATGAGACTCGATGTCCTTGAACTAGATTTGGTTTTGCATTGTGATCCCCATTTTTTTAGACATCTTGCAACATTCAGGTATTAATTTACAAGTTTTTTTTTAGGTCATGAGTATTTAAAGTATCTGTATTTTCTTAGGATAAACTAGTTCTGATTTTTCAGTTTAATAGATAAACTGATCAAAGTTTGTCCAAAAAAAAAAAAACAAACTTAATTTGTTCTTTACTGCACTACCAAATTAAAAGCATCTTCAATTCTCTTTTTCTAATTTTTTATTTTTATTTTTGGAGAGAAAAAAAAGTCCAACTTCATAAATGTTTAGCATCCAAAAGTTTGCGGTGTCAGAAAAGCCAAAAGGAAAAAATTAGAGTATTGAGGATGAAAATGAGTCTACATTAGACTACATTGTTCTGTTTTTGGTTTGTTCACGCACCACCAAAAAAAAAAAAAAAAAAAAATCACTGACGGACCGTTTTATTGTCAGGACCTCATGGTTAGCAGCAGCAGCAGTAGTTGGTAGTTCTTGAAGCCTCCTCCAAAGCTGAAGTTGAGAAAGCAGAGCGCCTGAGAATATTTTCCTGTGGGGAAAATATTCACATGTTCAAATAAAATAACTTATTTACTTACTTTCAGGATGAGTTGATGTTTAATCCGAATTTTCTATAATCAAGTATTAGCTGCTGTATGTGCTGGTTTCATTCCAACATTTTACCCAGATTTTACCAGTCATGTCAGGTAGTGGTAGGTGTTCCTCCTCGGGTCGACCCAAACCCTGATGCTTTTCTCTTGCTCTTCTTTTAGCTTGAGCTGCTTCTCTAACTTTTCCCTTTTCCTTCAGATAAAATAAAAAATAAAATAATAATTACACGTGTTGAACTGCCTTAAACTCCCCTGACACCTCATCCCTCTCACCCACCGTTTGCTAGGACCCATGGTTTCTCTCTGGCACAACATTTGATTCTTGCTCCAGAATAAGGCCGTATGGTGGTTGTAGATCGTACTCAGTTTGAAATCCAGGCTATCCTTTGGAGGCTGAGGATGACAAAGGAGAAATTGTCTCCGGGTACTGCAGGTGGCTTTCTATGCACCAACAGCTTGGCAAAGAACTTTAAAAAAAAAAAGAAATGTAATGCTGTACTTGTATAAGAGAACCAATATTTGCAGCCTGATTATTTATGTATTTATTTTTAAATAAATATGGTTTCCTGATGGTGGAATTTGTCAAGAGTAATTCTGCCATCACAATGTAAAGTTTGTCTCATCCTAGTGTTTTCTTTCGTTTCTTTAAGTCTCTGTGAACCTTAGTGATTTTGCACATTTTACCCAATAAACCTACAACAACATATAATACCTACATGAACATTGTCATTTCAAAGTTTTACATAGTGCTGGGGCTGCTAAAAGAAATATGCGGATATAAAAACAGGATTTAACTGCACCATAATATTATAGTTTGAAAGTATTGAATAATAATAAGCAGTTATTTATTTGGACAAAAACTGTAGCTTCTATTAATTATGGGTTAATTAATTGTAGAGTATTAATTATAGAGTATTTTTAGTTTAACTTGGTTTAATAATAACTTACACACTATTAAATTACAAGATCCTAAAGGTGGACGATAGACTGAAACCTCGAAAGTCATCAAGACTGTTCAAACTCAGCAGCAAATTGATGACAGAATGAAAAAGAAAATGATTTAAGGGTCAACCGTGTCAGTATCCACACCCTTGGAAAAGCATTTTTTTTTCCCCACAAGAAAGTTTTGTCCCTTTTCAAAATGTAAAACAAACAAATAAATTAGTGAGTCACTTTCTTTTAATACCATGTCTGATTTAACTAAAATACTTAGTTGAAAAGCAAACTTCATTACCGCAGTTAACTGTGGAGTAATAACAGTCCGTGTAAACGAGCTCAAAGCTTAGCCCACCTGCCGCTGCCTGGACTCGTCCCCTAGTTTTGGAGAAGGGTCCGGATCCCGTTTCGACATTTCTGAAAGGGTAAACGGAACCATAAACCGGCCCGTAAACTTTTGTTGCTGTAACCAGAGTCGGAGTTGCGAACTCCAACGTTGCCTAGCAACCTGGTTTCCGGTTTGCTTAGAAGAAATGCGGGGATTTTATACCGTTTGTTCTGAAGTTATGAATACATTTCTTCTCCGTCTCAATGAAAAAAAGCCCCCCTTTGCCAAAATTATCTTTAAGATAATTACAATGTAGGCGTTATCCTGCTGTTTATAATACTACATTACATCTTCACAAATCTATGAATAAAATTCATGTTTTCCTTAATGTTTAATAATAAAATAAAGTTTGTATATTTCTGTTGACATTTAAACTTATTTACTCAGGAAATAAGTTTAAATGTCTAGGCTTAACATTTTGAACTTTTATTTTAGGAAAAAAAAGTGAGTGAGAAGAGTGAACTTCTTGACTGTTGGGCATTAAAAACTCAAAAGGGAAGTTCCTTCTAATACGAAATTGTTTTTACACATATCGATTCATGACAGAAACAAAACGTGAAGGTGACAGGGTTGAACTCCTTGTGCATCACCTAGCAGAACATCTGGGCCAATCGCCTCTTCCTATTTGCTCCCCGTACAAACCACACCTCTCACAGCCATGCGCCAGGCACCTGAGGGCCCAGGTCAACACTGCTGCATCACTGCTGCGCTGCCAGAGCTGAGATGGGGCACCTGAGGATCTGCGCTCTTTCTGCTGTTTTATCGTGGCTGCTTTTCGCGCACACCTCTGCAGATCTGCCCATGTGCAAAGGGGTGAGAAGATATACACTGTTGTTATCGTCACTTACTTTTATTTTCTTCCCCCGCCTTGTTGATGTTGTCAGCTGAGACAGATGGTGGGGGTCATGAAATGTTAAAAGATGTATGTTTGGACAATTTCATAACTAGCAGAAATAGTCAACTGGTCACCAAATTAAATATAATGCAAGAAGTGGAAGTGATCATTTATAATACATTAATGTTAAGAAATGCTTCCATTTATTTAAGATGAGGTTTAGCAACATTTTGGCCTTCTTGATGTACAATGTGTGTGTGTGTGTGGGGGGGGGGATGTTCATAGCAAGGGTTTGTATTGCAATCTGCTTCCATCTGTTGTTATGGTTATTAGACACTTGTTTTACTACAACGTCCATATGTTGCAGTGTGCTCTGCGCTCGCACCACCCTCCCTTATCTGTTTTTCGGTTTGCATGAGAGCAGTTAATTTTCCTACCAGCCAAAACCGTTTTTATATCAGCCTACTCTGAGCCACAGTGTATGAGCAGCTTTAAAGTTCTGTTATTTACTAAAAGATTAATTTACAAGTAATCCTGAACAGGTGAGTCTGTTCCCATGCCAGTTCCTTTGACCATGAAGAACAGCTGTCACGATGACCCGTTGCCTTGGTTTCCCTCATGTTTGCTCATTGGAGGTGATTAAGTTAAGACCCGTCTCCAGTTTGCTGCATTTTTACATTAGACACCTCCCACTCAAACACGCTAATTCCCTAAGGTTGGCTAAGCAGAAAAAACAGAGGCAGAGGAGTGCCGGTGCTGCCGTTTCTGTTAACTATTAATCCCACAAAGCGGCGATTGGTCCCCCGAGTGACCTTCCTTGCTGGACGATTATTACACCTTGTTGTTGACCAGAGACCAGATCTGCAGATTATGCAGAGCTCAGTACTTGTGGATGGGTTGGGGTGGGTGGTGTCACGTCCCAAAATACATCCCTTTGGATGTGATCGCTTGAGCACAGCTAAAACTTTGTCCCCGCGCCGCTGCTGGTTCAAACAACACTCTAATATCTGTTTACTGAAGGATTGTAAGGATCAGCCTTTCTTCCTTCAACTCGGCAAATAATCCCTGAAAAACCGCAGAGCATCCTTGATAGGTTTGACAGTCGAAATGGCCCCATAAGCAAATATTAGCCTATCCTTTTATTTGTTTAGGAGGCTGGCCTGGATAGAGGATTGAAATACCAGAAGTACTTAATGACCCAGTGATCTCATTTTTACAAACTGTATTATCTGTTTTTTCCTCATTCCTGCTCGGTGATGTGTATCGTTTTACTCCTGGGTGACTGGTTTCAAGCTGTTTTCTTTTTTTATTTTATTTTTTGGTAATGTTTTGTCCCTGAAATATTTGCGTCCTATTATAAACACACTTTATGACTCTGTGTGAAAGTCACACCTGTGTTTTGCCTCTGCAGTCTGATTATCACTTTGAGTATACAGAGTGTGACGTACTCGGGTCAAGATGGAGGGTCGCGATTCCCAACAAGGCGGAGACATGCACAGGCCTCCCGGATCCAGTCAAAGGGACTCTCTGCAGTAAGTGACCGCAGTGGTCTGGAAACCTATTTTACACATTTACTGTCCTCTTCATGTTCAGTGTATGGTGCTTGCAAAAATATATCAATAACTGAAATGTTATAACCACAAACTACAACGCATTTTGGGGTGATTTCATCCAGCTGATCGACAAAAAGTACTGAAGCAGTGGAAAGATAATTTTTTACATTGGTTTTCGAAAATATTTTAAAAGTGTGTCAGACATGTATATTTAGCTCGCTTTATATTAAAAGTGTGCAACGGTTTACAGTAGAGGGTAGTTTCAAAATCTAAAACTGTTAAGAAATTCATGGAGCACTTTTCAGTTCATCATCTGAAAATGGAAAGCGTACCAAACTTCAAGCCTACCAAAGTGTGACCGTCCACCTAAACTGACTGTTTATCAGAGTGGGAATCAGGAGTCCCACGGTAACTCTAGAGGAGCTGCAGGAATCCACAGCTCAGGTGGGACAGTCCTCATGTTGTGGAGGTGCCTTCCTAAACAGGGAAGCTATTCAGATTTGATGAGAAGATGGCCGCAGCGTCCGGCCTTCAGATATTCCGGCGAACCATTGATTAAGACCACTTTAAAGAAGTTCAATAAACCTGGTAGATCACCTTTACATGAATTAGAGAAGGTTTAAGCATTTGTAACGGCGCTGCTCATCTGCATTATCTTCACGTTTTCTTGTTTTTCCTGTGTTTTAGCATTTTCTTGCAGCGAAGGAGAGTTCCTCGACATGCAGTCGCAGCAGTGCCAGAAGTGCGCTGCAGGCACCTACTCTTTGGGAACCAGCGTTGCCTTCGACGAGTGGGACATCTTACCAACTGGCTTTATTACTCATGGGATGACGACAAGTGAGGGGAATGCCTTCATAAACTGCTCCAAGTGGGTATAAACAGCAACTGGTCGTAATATAAAATATTATTTATGGTTTAAGACCTTCAGTAAGCCGTTTCTGTTCTTGCAGCTCGACCTGGACACCAAAGGGCGACTATGTGGCCTCCAACACCGATGAGTGCACTGCAACGCTCTCTTATGCTGTGAGCCTGAAGACACCTGGAGCCCTGTCCTTTGAATATTTCTACCCGGACAACAGCGTCTACTTTGAGTTCTTTGTAAGTGCACCTGATGTGTTACAGCTTCTGGTGTGCAGAAGGAAAATTGGGGTAAAGGTTCCCGCTCCTCTTTAGGTTCAGAACGACCAGTGCCAGGCCACAGATTCTGACAGCCGCTGGATGAGGATTTCAGAGACCAACTGGAGCCACTACAAGGTTCGTCCACTTCAACGCAATTCCTCATCTGTCTTCTTACAGACAAAAAGCTGATTCCCCCCGCCCCCTCCCTTCACGTTTCCTCTCTACAGATACAGCTGAGCACAGGCAACAATGTTCTGTACTGGAGAACCACGACATTTTCTCTGCTGGGCAGCGCTGTCAAGCCTGTGCTGTTAAGAAACATCCAGGTCTCAGGTGCATTAAGGCTTCCTACATGTGTGCGCAGGGAGAGTGAACGTTTAGTTTTCTTCCCCGACTTCCTTTGTCTGTTAATGATTAATTGCTGATTGATCTTTTTCCTCCAGGGGTTGCCTACACATCTGAGTGTTTCCACTGTAAGCCAGGCACACACAGCTCCACAGCAGGATCCGCCCGCTGTGCCCCCTGCCCTGCGGATACGTACTCCAACAAGGGGGCCACCGTTTGCCACGACTGTGAATCAGACAGCTATGCTGGTGCACTTTTTTTCTTTTTTTAAAAAATCTCTTCTACACTTACTTATTTGCACTTAAACAATGTTGCCAGCATGCAAAGTAGAACATTTGGTGCCCAGGAGGTGACTGAGAGTTCTTATCACAAAATCTTAATGCGAGTTTTATTCTCTTTCACGTCTGCTAGCTCGTTTTTTTTTTTTTTTTACTTGTGTGTTTTGCCACCAGTACCTGGCTCAGGGAGCTGCAAGCCAAGGCCTGCATGCACGGAGAATGACTACTTTTACACCCACACCCCCTGTGACTCTGAGGGAAAGGTAATTATGGAAAACGGCCTTCTCCTGTGGTGCAAGCGGCTATAGAGAGGATATTTTTCGTAACCCACATTCAACGTAGTTACATTTCGCTGGCTGTTTGAAGTGATTAGGACAAATATTCATAACCATTGAACTTTTCCCCATCTTGCCATATTAGTCTTAGTTATAGACTTCAAATTTTGAAAGAAAATGGTGGCTTGCATTTGTATTTGAGCCTCTTTCAATCATGCATCGTAGAGAAACTAAGAGGTAAATAGAGTATATCTGAGTGTAATATGATACCAGCATAAATGAAGATATTCTTCTTCAGCATCCCACACTGCAAACATATCAAATGCTGGGCAGATCATGTTTCATATGAAAAACTGTGTGTGACAGAAAGTATATCACACGTCACGCGCACCAAAACGCCATCAAACCTTGTCATAGTCGTATTGTAAAACGGTCCAATCAGAATGCAAAACTAATCCAACTGAGAATCTGTG